>NC_064840.1:78833651-79461508 GCF_024166365.1 Elephas maximus indicus
CAAAGGCAGAACAAGAATGTGGGACATCAGAAGCTGTTTTCTGCTGGAGCAATGTGCTTTGCAGGTGGAGAGAAAGGAACCACAAGCTGGAAGAGGCAAAGAACTGGAGTCTCCTGAGACTTCCAGAAGGAACACAGACTTACTGACATCTTGATTTTAGCCTCATAAGACTCATTGCTTCAAGTCCTCTTTGACCCAACCATGATATTTTCAATTGCCTCATGTGCTTGCAAAAGCTGAACAATGAATAAGGAAGACCAAAAAAGTATTTATGTCTTTGAATTATGGTGCTGGTAAGAATATTGAATATTCCATGGGCTGCCAAAAGAACGAACAAATCTGTCTTGCAAGAAGTACAGCCAGAATGCTCCTTGGATGCAAGGATGGTGAGATACTTTGAACATGTTATCAGGAGAGATCAGTCACTGGAGAAGGATAGCATGCTTGGAAGAGGGTCAGCAAAAAAGAGGAAGATCATCAAAGAGATTGATTGACACAGTGGCTGCAACAATGGGCTCAAGCATAACAGTGACTGTGAGGATGGCACAGCTCTGGGCAGTGTTTTGTTGTGTCGTATATAGGGTTACTATGAGTTGAAACTGACTGGACGTCACCTGACAACAAGACTCATTGCAGGTTATGACCTCCAGAGCTAAAAGAAGATGAATGAATGAATGAACAGGCAAAGTAAATTTGTGGTAGTTTGTTACAGCAGCAGTAGAAAACTAATATACCACATATATGCAGACTTGTTTTAAATTTTGAGTCTAAATCTGACTCCTGACCTCCAGACTCATATCCAACAGCCTTTGCGAGTTCTCCACTCGAATTTCTGAGAGAAACCTTAAGCTCAATTTGTCCAAAACCTGCTCCACCTGTAGTCTTACCAGTCTGTTGGCAGCAAATCCATTCTACCTGCTCTTCATACCAAAATAATGGAATCCTTTCTTTCTGTCTCTCTCCACATTCAATCCTTTTAGAAAACCTTACATACTCTACCTTCTAAATATATCCAGGAATCAAATACTTATCACTGACTCCATTGTTACAGCCCGATTTAGCCACCATGATACTTGCCTACGGAGCCCTGGTGGTAAAGATTTAAGTGCTCAGCTGCTGATTGAAAAGAACCCAACAGTGGCTGCACAAGAGAAAGGACCTGGTGATCTGCTCCCACAAAGATTAAAAAAAACAAAACCCACTGCCATCAAGTCGATTCTGACTCACAGTGATCCCATAGGTTTTCCAAGGCTGTAAATCTCTGTGGAAGCAGACTGCCACATCTTTCTCCCACAGAGTCACTGGTGGCTTTGAACTGCCAACCTTCCAGTTAGCAGTCGAGTGCTTTAATCACTGTGCCACCAGGGCTCCTATTATTGAAGTCATCACTGTAAAAACACTTAACACATGAACTTGCCAGTAGTCTACTTGATAGCAACTGGTTTTCATATCCCTGTAGCAAAACCCCTTCACATTTTTAGTGTTACTTTCTCAATGAAAATTTTTTTTTTTCTCAACGAGGACTTCCCTGTCCATGCTATTTATTTAATTACTGTGCTTTAAGTGAAAGTTTACAATTTAAGTCAGTTTCTCATATAAAAGTTATACACACATTGATATGTGACTTTAGTTGCAGCCCTGACAATGTGACAGCACACTCTTTCTCTCCATCCTGTATTTCCCATGTCCATTCAACCAGCTCTTGTCCCCCTCTGCCTTCTCATTTCGCTTCCAGACGGGAGCTGCCCACATAGTCTCATGCGTCTACTTGAGCTAAGAATCACACTCTCACCAGTATCATTTGATGTCTTATAATCCAGTCTAATCTTTGTTTGAAGAGTTGGCATCAGGAATTGTTTTAGTTTGAGTCTAATAAAGAGTCTGGGTGCCATGTCTTCTGGGGTCCCTCCAGTCTTTTTACTAGTTTTTCCATGCTATTTAAAACTTCAACTCACGCCATTCCTCCCCCACCCCAGTACTCCAAACCTCTCTTATTTGACTATCGTTTTTTTTCTTTTTACCCTAGTTATTGTCGTTGGGTGCCATCAAGTCAATTTTGACTCATAGCAATCCCGTGTGACAGTGTAGAACTGCCCATAGGGTTTCCTAGGCTGTGATCTTTGTGGGAGCAGATTGCCAAGTCTTTCTCCTGAAAAGCCTCTCATAGTTTATTACAATGCACATTCGGTTAGCAGCTGAACTCTTAACCACAGGGCCACTTTTTATCATGTGTGTTATTTATTGCCTCTCCTCCTACTTGAGAGTACAGTGATAAGTAAACCCTTGTAAATGAATGAATGGCTAAATGTATTAATCAAACTTTTTCCTTTCTGATGAGCTGTATTTTACTTATCAGTGCAGTACAAAGCTGACCTGTTGTCTCTGCATATAAACATTCTTAGTTCTTAATTATGAATGTATATGTAGGTCTAAAGTGACCTGAGTCTATTAGACCTTTTCCATATTTTTTAAAGAAGATATTCTAGCCAAGAATTTTCAAGATGATTTAAGAAAATAAATACTATGCCTAGAATGAAAAACCTTTCATGGGATCATAAACCAAAAAGCCCACTGCTGTCCTAGTGGATTCCAATTCATAGTGACCCTATAGGATAGAGTAGAACTGCGCCATAGGGCTTCCAAAGCTGTAATGTTCACGGAAGCAGACTGCCATATCTTTCTCCTGTTGAGCGGCTGGTGAGTTTGAAACAGTGACCTTTTGGTTAGTAGCCAAGCACTTTAACCACTGTACCACCATGGCTTCTTCATGGGATTATAGACATCTAAATAAAAGGGGGGGGCAAAATTCTGAAATGAAAATTTTAAATATGAGTTCACATGAATAATTTCTATTCAGCTTATGGAAAAGAGCTGCATCTAAAATTTCCAGCCACTATAAATAAATTCAGGTAACAATCATCTCAGACGCCATTTTCTAGGCTTTTCAATGCCCAAAAGTTATTTATAGAAATGTCTAATTTCCATGGAGCTCTTGTGCCAAATCCAGCAAAATGTTGGCCTTCTAAGCTAGACTTTTCCTACTTCCTTACCCTTTACTGCTTTTAAGAAGCGAGGGGCTCCTCGTGCTAAGCCTATAGAGCTACAATCCAAGATGTTAGCGTGAACATTAAATTTGATCACTCTATAATTCCCTGTGTGATCCATCTTCTTCGTGCTGGGAGCTGTGACGCAGGGAACTTGGCTACGTCTTTGAAAGACCCCATTTTTCCGTCTATATTTAGTTTTTCCATATAGAGCCATTTTAGTTTATTAGTGAAGAAAAGTGAGAAGTCTATTAATACGAGTACAAATAAAGGCTTTTAATATTCCTTGACCTCGTATGTTTATTAGGTATGAAATTCCAGTTGCAGGGTCTGCTCCGTAAGTGCTCTGTGTTGGAAAGGATGCCATCCCTGCTATCTGGAATTACTTAATAGCCTCTTGGTTTTCTTAGTTGTGAGGTCCTCTGGCTTTAGTGTTTCTCTTGGATTGTACTACCCAACAACCTGAAATCATACATAACTCACATCATATGACTAAATGACACGTGGAAATCAATTAATAGTTCATTGTGAATTGTGTTGTTGAACGTATGTATAAATGTTCACAGGTATGAACTGTGAATGACCATAGAAATGACATGAAGATTTGCTATCACTCATAATTTATGAAATGTTCACATTTTCAGGAAAAAAATTCATAGCATATATTGAAACCCTTCATCTACAACAGTTAATTTGGAAAATTAGTCAAGAAATTCTAGCGTAGCTAATGACATCGTCTTCTTCAAGATGGGTAGAGCCTGAGTTTTAATTATATCTCCAAAATGATTTTCTATGATATCATCTTAAACAACAGTATGAAATGTCAAATACTTTCTAGTTAAAACTACAGAATTTACTTCAGCCATTCTGACAAGCAGATTAGCAGTGAGTCTAAGAAACCAGGAGTAGACTTCATAATGGTGATTTCTCCTTGCCATGACAATGAATTCCTGTTCAAATATACTTTGTGTAGTTCTTCTGCAAAGAAACATAACCCATACACAATCCACTTTGGAAATCCATGTCACAGAAACAGGAGGAGTACGAGATGGGCCCTGTCCCTCTTCTTTCTTCTTTTTCTCTTCTTTTCAGAAAATGATCTTGGGGAGAAAAAATAAGATAAATTAAATAGGACTTATCTTACTCTTGAGGTGGAAATATCCCAGCACCCAAAGATACTCCAATTATTATTACGTCCTAGCTCAGGGAATGAGAGTATCTCCTTAGGACAATAATCATTCGCTATAGTATTCAATAGCACTCCAAGTTGGACATATCCCATTTCCACTTGTGAACTGCTTGGTTAAATATTTGTGTTCAGTATGGTACATTTTATTTTCTCGATTCCTCATTTTGGCTAAAAATTTTTAAGCCAGAGACATTATATGTGTAGGTGTACAAATGTTAAGAGCTTGGCTGTTAACCAAAAGATTGGCAGTTTGAACTCACCAGCTGCTCCTTGGAACCCCTATGGGGCAGTTCTATTCTGTCCCATAAAGTCACTATGAGTAGGAACTGACTCGAGGGCAACAGGCTTGCTTTTGGTTAATAATTAACATACTCTCAAAATCAGGTGGATTTCTGTGGTCTACTTAACAGAGGGGGAAGTAGGGGCTCCCCAGTTCCAAAGTCTTGTGAAAAAGACCTAACAGCAAGTGTAAGGTACACTCAGAGCATATGTTTCTTGCAAAAGACTTGCCCAGAAATAAGGAGCAAGAGTAGAACAGATGATGCTGAAGGAGGCTGTTTACCTATACACCTTTGCAGATAATGATTGTACCAGCACGGTGCAGGTGTGTGGGTAATGAGCTTTGGCATCTGATATATCTAAGTTAAAATTTTGGAACCTGCCAATCATGAGATTTAAGGAAAATTACTTAAAGCTGATCCATTTGAAGTTTTTCAATCATTGAATTGAGCTTTTTCCAAAGAAGGATTACTATTTATATTTTCAAGGGCTGTGAGATTTAAACAAGAAAGAAATTCATAGTAGCTAGCAACTAACAAAAGAGTCCTAGTGGCGCAGTGGTTAAATGCTAGGCTGTTAATCAAAAGGTCAGCAGTTTGAACCCACCAGCCGCTTCTTGGGAGAAAGCTGTGCAGTCTGCTTCCATAAAGATTTCAGCCTTGGAAACCCTATGGGGTGGCTACTCTGTCCTGTAGGGTCGCTAGGAGTTGTAATCAACTCGATGGCAATGGGAAATGGGAGCAACTAACAACTACGATGACAACACACAATAATGCGGTAGACGTTAGTTTTTTTTTCTCTTGCCCTACTATTCATCTATGTTTGTAGTAACCATAAAAAAAAAAAAAAAAAAATAGCTGTTTTTGAATCTATTCTGATTCTTGGTAACCCCGTGTGTGTCAGAGTAGTACTGTGCTCCATAGGGTTTTCAGTGGCTGATTTTTTGGAAGTAGTTCACAGGCCTTTCTTCTGAGGTCCCTCTGGGTAGACTCGAACCATGAACTTTTTGGTTATCAGCCGAGCATATTGACCATTTGCACTACCTGGGAGAGTAACGACAGTGAGTCTGAATAATGTCACCATTAAGGTATCGGATTCTGGAGTCTATGTAACAAACAAAAACAGAGACAAAAATAACAACCACGACCAACCAGCCAACCAAACAACCGGGCTTAAAACTAGAATCCAACAATCGTTTTGCCATTTTCATCATTTAGTCTCTCTGAGGCTCGGTTTCTTCATCTATAAAATAGGGACAACGATAGTGTCAGTGCTCTCCAGCTCAAGGCCACTAGGGACACACCTGCAGGGGATCAGAGGTGGTTTATTGACATGTTGCAACCAGGGAGAATGCTCACCATGGAGAATTCTGGAACGTGTCAGAAAGAGAGTGTTAGAAAGAACGTCTTATAGGATTTTAAGTGTTAAGTGATTTGGGGGAAGGCTCAAAGAAGTAAAGCATTGTTCGAGATTGGCTGCTTTCAGAAAGCAGGGGTGATTACAGGACTGGGCACCTGAACAGTTCTTATTTAGAAGACAGAGGAAGGCAGGAGGCCAAAACTATGATTGGTAAAGCACTGGCAGCCACCTGATTTTAACCAAGGTAGGGAAATGTTTGGTTATGTTTGTGTTTCTGTCTGCATTCAAACTTGTTTCTGGAGTGGTCTTGCTTAGCCTGGAAGCATCGTGGTCACAGAGGGGACCTATCTGATGTTGGTGCTCTGTGCTAATGTTCATTAGGAATACATCAGAACCTAGCTAACAGGCCAGCTCTGGCTCTCAGGGGTGTCTTCTTCTTTTTTTTTTTTGATAATAAGAACTGCAGTATTTTTTAATTAAAGTGGTAATCCACTTTATCAGCCTAAGATGGTGCTTACACATCAAAATATGCTATTTATTGTTATTTTCACTGTGTGCCTCCGGTTTTTACCAGGGCAGTTATTTTAAAATATTCTCTCTGGTTATCTTTAGACCTGATTTTTAATTAAAAAAGTAGGGACACACTTCCTACATCCTTAAGGGAGCATACAGGTAGGACACAGACATCCACTTTAGTTATAGTTTCTCTGCTTTCCAGTTTCTAGTAGTTTAAAGAAGCTGAGGAGGCAATAATATCAGGACGTCTTACAAGTGCTTTTAAATTCTGAATTTAAATATTATTATATTAAGTAATATGGATTATGGATAAGCTCTGAGTATATTAATAAGTTGACAGTCTTGAATGGAAGTTTAGGAGCATAGTTTCTGGAGTTACACATCCTGGGTTCGAATTCTGGCTCAATGTCTTACTGACTGTATGACTTTGGAAAAACTGTTTATATTATGCTTGGACCCCTAGTGGCACACTGGCTGAGAGCTCAGCTGTTAACCAAAAAGGTGGGCAATGGGTTTGGTTTTTGCTTTTTACCATGTCTGTATAAAATCTGGGTTCCTGGTGGTGCAGTGATTAAGAGCTCAGCTGCTAACCAAAAGGTTGGCAGTTCGAATCCACCAGCTGTTCCTTGGAAACACTATAGGACAGTTCTACTCTGTCCTATATGGTCGCTATGAGTCAAAATCGACACGATGACAATGGTTTTGGTTTTTTTTGGTATATGCCTCAATATCCTCAAATTTAAATATGAGTGATAAAAACAGGACCTACTTCATAGATTCAATGTAAGAATGAAAAAAAATAAAATATGCCAAATGCTTACAACAGTGCCTGGAACAAAATAAGCATTAGCAGTAATGTATAATAAATGTCAGTGAATGTATTATGTTGCCATTTAGCTCCTTACCTTTCATCTAAAGATGAAGGCACTTTGAATTTATTGTGTATTAATTAAAAAATGACAAGCATCCATTGTTTGCTACTCTGTGCACGAAACTGTTAGCCCAGTGCCGTTGAGTAGATTCCGACTCATAGAGACCCTATAGAACAGAGTAGAACTGCCCCATAGAGTTTCCAAGGAGCGCCTGGTGGATTTGAACTGCTGACCTTTTGGTTAGCAGCTGTAGCACTTAACCATTACACCACCAGGGTTATAAATAGGCACAGTCTCCATCTTTAAGGAACTTGCAATATTATCTAGACAAGAAATGTATGAAAAGATAAAGATCCAACTAGCCAGTTGCCATTGAGTCGATTCTAAATAAACCTGTAAAAATTAAGTACAAATGACTGTTACTGGCAATAAGAATTGCAATGCTTTTGAGGAAGAGAAGAAACTTCTACCTTCTACTTAGGGTAGACTAACAATATGTAGTGGTATAAATGGTAGATCAGTTGAGTTTCGGAAGACTTATGAAATTTGACCATTTAGATGGTGAAAAACACTTGAGGCAGCTGGAACTCCAGGAGAAAATACATGAGGGATCAGATAAAAATTGCAGCAACAGCAATAATACAGAAACAAAAGTGAGTGCGAACACGTACTAAACATAAAACCAAGAACTATGCTAAGCACTTAAGTTCATCATCTCATTTAATCTTCTTTATGGCCTTATAGAATAGGTAGAATTATTACCCCCATTTAGTGAGGAAAACAAGGCTTAGACAGTTTAATTAAACTTGCTTAAGGTTACTAAGCTAGCAAGTGTTGGGTTGCAATTTAGCCCAGGTCTAATGGCCTCCAGATCCCAAGCTGTTCATTTCTACTGTTTTGTTCACCTTAAGTGCTGTTTGTATGCATTATATCACCTAAGGTCCTCAATAACTAACCCAAGTCACTATGACTGTGGTCATTTGATGAAAGATATTTAATCCAAGCTAAGGAATTTCAGTTTTATCTTGTCTAGAACACTGGGAATCCATCGCTGTTCAGAGCAGAGAAGTGACATGATTTTTTTTTTACAAAGCCATTTTAACAGATGTTACTACCTTTTTTTATTTACATGTGTATTCTTAAAACACATGCAAATAAAAAAGATAGTAATATTGGTTAAAAGGGCTTTTGAAAAAAATAAAAATTAAAAAAATCCTGTCACTCCTTGAAAGCAAGAATGGTGAGATTTCTTCCCAGGTACTTCGGACATGTTATCAGGAAGGACCAGTCCCTGGAGAAGGACATCATTCTTGGTAAGGTAAAGGGTCAGCAAAAGAAAGGAAGACCCTCAAGGAGATGGATTGACACAGTGGCTGCAACAATGGGCTCAAGCACAACAATGATAATAAGGATGACCTGGGACCGGACAGTGTTTCCTTACGTTTTACATAGGGTTGCTGTGAGTCAAAAGCAACTTAACCACACCTGTCGGCAACAACAATGACATTCTTAAAACATTCCACCACTCCATTCCCTATTATTTCCTGTAACTGAACTGAATTGTCATTTCTTATGAACAAAAGAACTTAATGTGGTCTATTCATTTCCTAGGGCTGTGATAACAAATAACCACAAACTCCACAGCTTAAAACCACAGAAGTTCATTCTCTCACAACTCCAGAGGCCAGAAGTCCAAAATCAAGGTGTGGACAAGGTTGATCCCTCTGATGGCTACTGGCAATCTGTGGTGTTCCTTGATTTGTAGATTCATTTCTCCAATCTCTGCTTCCGTTTTCACATGGCCTTCCTCTCTGTCTTCTCTTTTTCTGTCTAAGGATGCTCATTATTAGATACACTGCCCATCCTAATCCAGGATGGTTTTGTCTCTTAGAGCTTTACCTTAATTACACCTGCAAAGACCCTTTTTCCAAATTAGGTCACATTTTGAGGTTTGTGGTGCACATTATGTTTTGAAGACCACAATTCAATCACCACACACAGTGAAGAAAAGATTGTATTAGAAAAAATGTACTTCATTCTCATTTGTGAGAGAAATCTGTCACAAAGCTACCTTCCACATTACGTACACATACTTGGTACATGAAACTGTGAACTATGTTTATGAACTAAGTCTCACAGGCATCCAGTCAATATAACTCAGTCATGGAAAAAGAAAAACATCACTTTCAGTCATTAGCTATAGCTCTCAAAGAGCAACACATCAAAAGTTATGCTCTTTGGATAATCACAAACCAACAAAAGGGGCTAAAATTGCTTAGTTTTTAAGAAAGACAAAATGACATTTATTCCAACTAATAAACCCATCTGTATTCAAGCATCCAGCTACTCTCCTTCCATTTGTTACTTATCTGTTACTCAATTTATTCATCTCAGGGTACAATTATACATCTGTAGAATCATTACTTTAGTTTATCTAATTGTCTTACCAGTGAACAGGAGAAAAGATAAAACTCTAGGGAGAACTATGGATATAAGAAAAGTTGTTACTGAGTAGAAAATAAATCCCCTAACTAAAGGACTTTGTCAAATGGTCAATAATAACTATCATACACCTTGTCAATCATTCTTGAATTTAAATCCTCTGCATTTACATTCACAGCTCTTTGGATTACATTGCATTCACCTTCTGATAAGTTTTTCAATATTTCAGTTATCTCTTAGATTGTCATAGAAGTGAGCCTCTCAAAAGATAACAATATTCTCAACCTGTACTTCTTAGCTGCCCAGGACTGATTCTAACAGTTCAGAGTTGAATTGTTCCAAAGCCTCCTTCAATTAGAGAACAAATTTGCATTCTACACATTACTTCAATGGTTTCAAGTTTGCCTCTTTAATTAGCTTCTCATCTTCTTTCTTTCTGCAACATTGACCTCCTTGAAACCGTCCCTATTTTCCCCAGCTACCAATGATAGAATGAGCTGCTTGGGAGATGCCAAGTTTCCATAAGCAGTGTAAGGAACAAAGCTGGGTGTCATATGTACTGGCAAGGTAATCTATTATTTACCTGAAAGACCTGAGTTTGAATCACTGCTCTGTCATTTACTAACTGTGAGACCTTGGGCAAGTTAGTTAATGTTTTGAGATTTAATTTCATCATTTGAAAAAGAAAAATAGCAACTTCATGAAGTTGTTGTATGCACCACTGAAATAATATATATTTTCAAAATGCTTTGCACAGTGTCCAGCCAATAATAAAATCCATTGCTGTTGTATCGATTTTGACTCATGGCAAACTGATATGTCACAGAGTAGAATTGAGTGCCATAGGGTTTTCTTGACTGTAATCTTTACAGAAGCAGATAGCCAGACCTTCTTCTACGGTGTAGCTGGGTGGGTTTGAACTGCCAACCTTTTGGTTAATAGTCAAGTGCAAAACATTTGCACCATGAAGATACCTATTAAGCATTTAATAAATGTTAACTCTTTTATCAAAGGAGGCTTAAGGACCAAATTAGTTATTGGGCTAAGAGAATTTTTTTAAGAGCCTTTCAATCCTGGGGTTATGTAATACTCTAATTTCATATATTGGAGCTCTGGTTGCATAGTGGTTAAGAGTTTAGGCTGCTAATCAAAAGGTTGGCAGTTCAAATCCACCAGATGCTCCTTGGAAACCTTATGGGGCAGTTCTACTCTGTCCTATAGGGTTGATATGAGTTGGAATTGACTCGACAGCAATGGGTTTCGTTTTTTTGGTTTTGATTTCATATACTACTTCCGCAATTCCAGAAAGAAGCTTATCCGTATTTTATTGACTATGCAAGGGCACTCAACTGTATGAATCATAACATTACAAAGAATGAGGATTCCAGAGCACCTAATTGCGTTCATGCAGAGCCTGTACATGGTTCAAGAGGCAGTTGCTGGAACAGAACAAGGCGACACTGTATGGTTCAGAATTAGAAAAGGTTTTTTGACAGAGTTGTGGCCTTTCACCTTAATTGTTTCATCTGTATGCTGAACAAGTAATCCACAAACCCATACTATATGAACAAGAAGGCAGCATTAGGATTGGCGGAAGATTCATTAACAACCTATGATATGCAGATAACAAAACCTTGCTTGCTGAAAATGAAAACTTACTACTTGCTGATGAAGGTCAAAGACTACAGCCTTCAATATGAATTACACTTGAACGTGAAGAATAGAAAAGCCCTCGCAACTGGTACAATAAACAACATCGTGATAAATGAAGAATAAATTGAAGCTGTCAATGATTTTATTCTGTTTGGATAAACAATCAATGTTCATGGAAGCAGAAGTCAAGAAATCAAACGACCTATTGCACTGGGCAAATCTGCTACAAAAGACCTCTTTAAAGTTTTTAAAAGCAAAGATACTATTTTGATGGCTAAGTTGTACCTGACGAAAACCATGGCTTTTTCCATCACCTCATATGCGCACAAAAGCTGGACAATGACAAAGGAAGACAGAAAAAAAATTGATGCATTCAAATTGTGGTGCTGGTGAAGGCTGTTGAATATATCGTGGACTGCCAGAAGAGCAAACAAATTGGTCTTAGAAGAAAACCAAAATGCTTTTTAGAAGTGAGAATGGCAAGACTTAGGCTTGCTTACCTTGAACACATCATCAAGAAAGTCCAACCACCTGAAAAGGACATCATGTTTGGTAAAGCAGATGATCAGCAAAAATTAGGAAACCTCTCAATGAGATGGTTGACACAACAGCCACAAGAATGGACTAAAAAAACTAACAATCTGGAATACGGTGCAGGACCAGGCGACGTTTCCTTGTTATACCCAAGGTCGCCATGAGTTGGAGCCGACTAACAAAATGGCACCTAAAAAAAAAAACCCTTCATTTTGCATGTAACCTATATGGCCCTCTTTTGTTATTTTTCTTTTCGGATGTTTGTCATATCTTCACTTAGATAATAGGTTCCTTGAAGGGAGGAACTATGTCAAATGTTATTTTTCCCAAGACACTACGGAGCACAAACTCCTAGATAGAGCAGATTCTCTCAATCTGGCTTTTGTTGATGATGTTGATAAATGCCTTGGAAATACCTCCTCTCCAACTCATCAGTATTAATTAGTTAATTAATTAGGATAACATGGATATTTCTGTTATTTCAAGAGAGTAAGGTGGATGCTTTGG
Organism: Elephas maximus indicus; assembly: GCF_024166365.1. Taxonomy (NCBI): domain Eukaryota; kingdom Metazoa; phylum Chordata; class Mammalia; order Proboscidea; family Elephantidae; genus Elephas; species Elephas maximus. The sequence goes on from NC_064840.1 coordinate 78,846,047, forward strand.
AATGTGCAGACAGAGTTCGCGCAATGTCATTCAGATTCCTTTTGTTTCCACGGAGTAGTTTAGGCACCAGAAACATCTGGCTCATTAAATGGGTGTTTACACTTTTTCCGCATGAATTTGCTTAAAGATTCATAGAGTGACAGCTTTGCACCAAATTATACTTTTGTGGCTTCCAGCATCTTTCATACCGGGGAAAAGCAAACTCTTTATTATTTTTTTTCCACAGCTTTAAAATACAAAGAGTGGTTTCAGTGCTGATATGAGAAAAGAGAAAGGGCCAACTGCAGGGGACAGGTGGATCCGAACTAATGTTCAAATGTTGCCAGGTTCAATTAAATTCTGATTAAATTCAGAATAATTGCTTTGACAGAGAGAGCTAGAGAAGGAGATCTGTTCCTGAGAAATCTTCCTGAGTTGGTACTTTCGTGGGGCGGGGAGAGACACCTCCTGTTCAGTAGATTCCACAAGGAGAAACCATCCCTTCCTTCCCCCTTGCTACTCACTGTTTCAAGCAGCAGCAGGAACGAAGGTACCCCCTCGTCTGCCAGAGTATCACACATGCCCACACGGGAATGGCATCTTCAGGGTGCGCTTCGGAGAATTCTACTGTGTGAGATTCACAAAGTGTGCTGGCCCTGAGACACGCACCAATTCGAAGCTAGTTTTCTGCCTGCCTTCCTGAGATTTTCCTTCCACCTACAAGCTTCCATCCTACACCTCGAGAGGAAATATTTGGAGCAGAAGGGAATGGAAATTTTACTGATTTGCCTATTTCTCCCTAAGGTTACTGGTCTACTAATACAAATTCAGTTGCATGGCTCTAGTGTGTGGTCAAACGGATGTACGTACTCAAAGCAACTCAATACAACCAGAAAGAGAATAGAAATAATTGAAATAATGTCATTCGGGCTGTTTTTACATACTTAACCCTTGCCAGATCTTTTTGTTCGATACTCATCTTTGAGCTTCCTCTCTGGTACAATTTCTACTTTGAAGCACTGAATCCATTCAAGTGTCTGCCCTTTCAGGCACTCTAATTTTCCTGCACTTAACCTTTAAAAAATTGACAGTTTTTTTCCTCTTTAAATTTTATGACTTTTGAGTCCATCCCAAAAAAGAAGGCAGGAAATAAAATGCTGTTTCTTTTTTTTTTTTTCCAAATTAAAAATAAAAGAAACCTGAAAGGAGGACAGACAGCAAATTGTGGGACTGTCAAGATCTTCCATGTGAAGTATTGGTTAATGAAACCAAAACAGATCATCAAGTATAGGTCAACTCATTTGCATTCAGGCATTTCTTTAAAATAAAATGGCACACAAGGATTTTCGGTAAATCCCAAATACCTCTCATTTTGAACTCATCTTCTAAAACATACTATTTAAATTTAGCTATTGCTTAATGAATATTGACTTGTAAATGAAATGTTGGGTTATACAAGAATAGCTGAGTTATGACCTTTAAATCATTATTATTATTTTCTTTTCTCATTCAAAAATTTATACACAAATTGTTTCATGACATTGGTTGCTATCCCCACAATGTGTCAGCACTCTCCCCCTTTCCACCCTGGGTTCCCTATTTCCCTTCATTCAATTTTCCTGTTCCTTCCTGCCTTCTCATCTTTGCCCATTTGATCTCATATACTTGATTGAAATAAGAAGCACGTTCCTCATGTGTGTTATTGTTTGTTTTATAGCCCTGCCTAATCTTTGGTTGAAAGGTGAACCTCAGGAATGGCTTCAGTTCTGAGTTAGAAGGATGTCCAGGGGCTATAGTCTCAGGGGTTCTTCCAGTCTCTGTCAGACCAGTAAATCTGGTCTTTTATGTGAATTTAAATTTTGCTCTACACTTTTCTTCCACTCTGTCCAGGAACCTCTATTGTGATCCCTGTCAGAGCCATTGGTGGTGATAGCCAGCGGCCATCTAGTTCTTTTGGGCTCAGGCTCGTGCAGGGTGTGGTTCATGTGGTCCATTAGCCCTTTGGACTAATGTTTTCCTTGTGTGTGTGTGTGTTTCATTCTCCTTTACTTTGGATGGGATGGGATCAATAGATGTGTCTTAGATGGCCTCTCGCAAGCTTTTAAGACCCCAGGTGGCTCTTACCAAAGTAGGATGTAGAATGTTTTCTTTATGAGCTATGTTATGCCAATTGACCTAGATGTTCCCTGAAACCATGGTCCCCAGCCCTCAGCCCCAGTAATTTGGTCCCTCAAGGTGTTTGGATGTGTCTAGGAAGCTTCTATGACTGTGTCTCCTTTGTGCTGTATTACATGTATGAATATACATGCTGTACATGCAGATATGTATGTAAAAATGTTCACAGCCTAACCTATGTATATATGTGGGTATTTTCAATCACATCATTTGCATGTGAAAGCTGGACAACCAATAAGAAAGACTGAAGAAGAACTGACGCCTTTGAATTGTGGTGTTGGTGAAGGATATTGAATATACCATGGACTGCCAAAAGAACGAACAAATCTGTCTTGGAAGAAGTGTGGCCAGAATGCTCCTTGGAAGCAAGGTTGGCAAGACTTTGTCTCACATACTTCAGACATGTTGTCAGGAGGGATCAGTCCCTGGAGAAGGACATCATGCTTGATAGAGGGTCAGTGAAAGGGAGGGAGACACTCAAGGAAGTATATTGACACGGTGGTTGCAACAATGGGCTCAAACATAGCAACAATTGTGAGGATGGTGCAGGACCGGGCAATATTTCGTTCTGTTGTGCACAGGGTCGCTATGAGTTGGAACTGACTCGAGGGCACCTAACAACAACAATAACAAAGCCAGCCCTTGTCTACTATCTATTTAGTGATTTCCCCTCCCTACTCCTCTCCTCCCTGGTAGCTATCAAATATTATTTCTTTCTGTGTGTAAACCTAAATCATTATTATTCATTACATTTGTTTAGATATACTGTAAAATATTTTCACAATTTATTAATCTCTGACTGTTGGGTTCAAGCACAAAATAGTGGGCTCCATCTAAAGTAATAAAAATACATAAAATACAGAGTAACTGTAGTTGGACATATGGTCAGATATAGTCTAACAATGGAAAAACATTTGAAATCAGAATTGTCCTGGAACACTAGACTTTCTAAAATATTCAGTCACCCATGAATAAAAAGATTCTTGGTTTATGTGTGTGTGTACACAATTCTGTTTTAAAACAAGCCATTTATTCTGAATAGAAGTCCTGTCACAATGTTGGACAGCTAATTAACAATAAAGATGAAGAATTTATTTAGTAAAACAGCATTCACAAGAGTTCTTGAGGAAGACTCTGGTCCACTGTTTCAGCCTTCAACAGTGGCAAATCATGGGTAAACACCTTCCTTCTCATTTTTCACATTTTCAAAAATCATTATGAAGAAAGATAAATGTATAATAGGTACAAATATTATCGTTCTAAATGTTAAAAATTAGCAACAATTATAAGCATGTTACATAGAACAAGGTATTAATAAGCTGAACTCTAGCTATGGAAAGGATTAAGTTTGCAGCTGTATTAGCTAAAATTTTTATCTCACCTATTCGTGATTAACCTACATGGCTCCATTTTATTCTTATTACATTTTTTTAAATTAACATATTATTGTTTTTGTACTGTTTGGGGCAGGCAAGGCTTGTTGGGTCTGGAGAAGAGGGCCTTTTTTCTGAAAGATACTTTCTTAGTACATGTATTTGGCTATAATTTTTGTGGACTACAGTATTTTCAATAAAACTCCCACAGTGAAATCAAGACTATTTCTTTATAATAACTTTATGGCGTTCAGTTCTGACTTGAATCCTAGCAATAAAGTATTTGCCCAATCTCCCTGGAAAGGTGTAGGAAAGTTTTATAAGATCTAGACTTGACGGTTTTGCAATTATTTGTGCACAGTAGCAATGTATTAAATACAGCCCATTGTTGCAGCCACTGTGTCAGTCTATTTCCTTGAGGGTCTTCCTCTCTTTGGCTGACCCTCTGCTTTACCAAGCATGATGTCCTTCTCCAGGGACTGATCCCTCCTGACAACATGTCCAAATTATGTTAGATGAAGCCTCACCATCCTTGCTTCCAAAAAGCATTCTGGTTTTTAATATTAGGAATGTATTAAATATTTAAATTAAAATTAGAATTTGAAGGGCAATTGGATACTATACATTCACACAGATATAGATTATGATATCTACCCAGGGCAGAAATCTTCCACCAGTTGTTTTTCTGTGTAATTTCCCCCAAACGAACTTTTAGGCCTGTAGTAGTAGTAAGTAATCATCCATTAAGCGTTGTCTTCTCCCATGTCACTCCAACTCTGCTCCCACTAAAAAACTATCTGCTGGACAGAGTGGAGAGGAGCATGCTGTCTCATTAGGGGGAGAGCAACTAGGAGTATATAGCAAGGTGTATATAAATTTTTGTATGAGAGACTGACTTGATTTGTAAACTTTCACTTAAAGCACAATAAAAATTAAAAAAAGAGACAGAAAAAGAAAAAAAAACTATATATATTATCTTAAAAAAAAAAAAAAAGACCAGACTTGCTGGCCTCACAAAGACTGGAGAAGCCCCGAGAGTATGGTCCCCGCACACTTTTCAGCTCAGTAATGAAGTCACTCCTGAAGTTCACCCTTCAGCCGAAGATTGAACAGTCCTTAAAACAAAACTAGACTAAAAAGGCACACCAGCCCTGGGGCAAGGACTAGAAGGCAGGAGGGAACAGGAAAGCTAGTAATAGGGAGCCCAGGGTTGAGAAGGGAGAGTGTTGACATGTCTTAGGGTTGTTAACCAATGTCATAAAAAAATATGTGTACTATTTAATGAGAAGCTAGTTTGTTTTGTAAATGTTCATCTAAAGTACAATAAAAAATAAGTTAATTAAAAAATTTTTCTGCTGGGGAATTTTCTTCTGCTATTTTTTTTATGCTGGGATAGGAAAATCTAAGACAGAAGAGTCTAGAAACTTAGAAAGAAAGACTTGAATTAGTGGAAGGAACTAATTTGTCATGGCACTTTCTTAAAGACGGATTTGAGATCAATTTTACCTAATGCTACTCTTGCTCTTGTCACTATTTTTGTTCTAGAACAATGACATTTTGCTAAGGGAAGAGAAAAATTTAGCAAATCTTCAATTATTCATGAATAAAATGTCCCCTAAGAGGTGGTTTTATCGAGTCTTCCTTGGTGACAATATTTACTTTCTTTGTGCCTTGCTGAAAATTTTTAATAAAACTCCTGAGTATTATATTGTTCTTACTAAAAGGTCAGCTCCTTTAGCACTCCAAAGGAATGAAGGAGAAACTAGATGCCTTTTTTTAGCCAGGCTATATAAATGGTCTGGTAGTGGAGCTTTTGTGATTGTGTAGGAAATGATGAGTTGGGTCCATTTAAAGGCGATTCCCCTGATCTCTCTTAGGTGAATATGGAAGGGAGCTATGTCCTAGAAAAATCTGCTGGCTTGGCAGAGAAACTCCTATTAAAATAAATTGGTTACCTAGTGTTTATTACCTTTTATGTTTGCCTGTCATCGTAATCCTTCATAATGTGTTTCAAAAATTAACTGCCACAATAGTCAACCTTCTGTGGCTTGGAAAGGGACCCTGGGTAGATTGAAAGAGCTCTAAATCCCTATTTGGGCAAGAGAGAGAAGAGGGCTTTTTGTTGCTGTTAATTAATCACATATTAATTTTGCATTTATTGAGTGTTCACAATTTAATGTGAACCACCAAATGTACTACTTGGAAAGATAGATTAGGCTGCTATGGTCTTTTCATGCGCTATAGATTCAACAGTTGACGGTTGTTTCTTGTGGGAGGCAGAGGGTATGACATAGAGACTCTTGAGAGCTTTTCTGGGAGGGAAAAGAGTTTGTAAACATTTTTGTCTATAAAAAACTCTTATGTATCAGACTTCTATGTTACTGTCTCATATCTGAGATATCAAACCATTTGTTTCCATACTATTTTTCAATTTTATGTTCCCAGTAATTCAACTAGGTTGAAAAAGCCTGTTTTACAAGCATACCCTGTATTTCATTACAATTGATATTTCTGAATTGTAATGAAAATATTGGCCAAGTGCTTCTCCTTGCAGTTGAGTTGATTCCAACTCATGGCGACCCTATAAGACAGAGTAGAACTGCCCCATAGGGTTTCCAAGGAGCAGCTGGTGGATTGGAACTGCTGACCATTTGGTTAGCAGCCGTAGCTCTTAATCATTGCACCACCAGGGTTCAGCCTTCACTAAAGCCTTTATTTCATGTAATTTTCAATTTTTTTTAATTTTTTTAATTTTTTTTATTTTTTTAATAACTTTTATTAAGCTTCAAGTGAACGTTTACAAATCCAATCAGTCTGTCACATATAAGTTTACATACATCTCACTCCCTACTCCGACCTACTCTCCCCCTCTTGAGTCAGCCCTTTCAGTCCCTCCTTTCTTGACAATTTTGCCAGCTTCCCTCTCTCTCTATCCTCCCATCCCCCCTCCAGGCAAGAGTTGCCAACACAATCTCAAGTGTCCACCTGATATAATTAGCTCACTCTTCATCAGCATCTCTCTCCCACCCGCTGACCAGTCCCTTTCATTTCCGATGAGTTGTCTTCGGGGATGGTTCCTGTCCTGTGTCAAGAGAAGGTCTGGGGAGCATGGCCGCCGGGATTCCTCCAGTCTCAGTCAGACCATTAAGTTTGGTCTTTTTATGAGAATTTGGGGTCTGCATCCCACTGATCTCCTGTTCCCTCAGGGGTCCTCTGCTGTGTTCCCTGTCAGGGCAGTCATCGATTGTGGCCGGGCACCAACTAGTTCTTCTGGTCTCAGGATGATGTAGGTCTCTGGTTCATGTGGCCCTTTCTGTCTCTTGGGCTCTTAGTTGTCGTGTGACCTTGGTGTTCTTCATTTTCCTTTGCTCCAGGTGGGTTGAGACCAATTGCTGCATCTTAGATGGCCGCTTGTTAGCATTTAAGACCCCAGACGCCACATTTCAAAGTGGGATGCAGAATGATTTCATAATAGAATTATTTTGCCAATTGACTTAGAAGTCCCCTCAAATCATGTTCCCCAGACCCCCGCCCTTGCTCCGCTGACCTTTGAAGCATTCATTTTATCCCAGAAACTTCTTTGCTTTTGGTCCAGTCCAATTGAGCTGACCTTCCATGTATTGAGTGTTGTCTTTCCCTTCACCTAAAGCAGTTCTTATCTACTGAGTAATCAATAAAAAACCCTCTCCCACCCTCCCTCCCTCCCCCCCTCGTAACCACAAAAGTATGTGTTCTTCTCAGGTTTACTATTTCTCAAGATCTTATAATAGTGGTCTTATACAATATTTGTCCTTTTGCCTTTGACTAATTTCGCTCAGCATAATGCCTTCCAGGTTCCTCCATGTTATGAAATGTTTCAGAGATTCGTCACTGTTGTAATTTTCAATTTTGTTACGTAGAAACTATTATCCTCGTTTCACAGGTGAGGAGAATTAAGACGTGAAGATTTAAGTGGCTTCCTCAAGGTCAGTCAGCAAAAGGCAGAGTCAGTGTTTCAACCCAAATGGTCTGACACCACAGTTTTTATCTATCTATTTTTATATCTGTTTATATATATATTTATGTATCTATCTAATCTATCTAAAGATGTGAATATGTATCTTTCTATTTAAAAGACTGGAAGGAAAAGAAAGAGCAAAATGGATGTCAGAAGAGACTCTGAAAGTTGCCCTTGGGCATAGAGTAGCTGAAGCAAAAAGAAGAAATGATGAAGTAAAAGAGCTGAAGAGAAGATTTCAAAGGGTGGCTTGAGAAGGCGAAGTAAAATATTATAATGAAATGTGCAAAGACCTGGAGATAGAAAACCAAAAGGGAAGAACATGCTTGGCATTTCACAAGCTGAAAGAACTGAAGAAGTTCAAGGCTCGAGTTGCAATATTGAAAGATTCTATGGGGAAAATATTAAATGACTCAGGAAGTATCAAAAGAAGATGGAAGGAATATACAGAGTCATTGTACCAAAAAGAATTGGTTGACATTCAGCCATTTCAGGAGGCAGCATATGATCAAGAGCCAATGGTACTGAAGAAAGAGGTCCAAGCTGCACTGAAGGCATTAGCTCAAAGCAAGGCTCCAGGAATTGATGGAATACCAATTGAGATGTTTCAACAAGTGGATGCAGCGCTGGAAGCACTCACTCGTCTATGTCAAATAATTTGGAAGACAGCTACCTGGCTAACTGTCTTAGGCTGGGTTCTCTAGAGAAGCAAAAGCAGTAAAGTATATAAATATATAGAGAGAGATTTATACCAAGGAAATGGCTCATGTGGTTGTAGAGTCTGGAATGTCCCAAGTCCATGGGTCAGGCTTCTCCTGATGCTCATAGCCACAGGGGCTGGCGAACCTAAGATGGGCAGGTTGGAAAGCATGGCTCTTGTTCATAGGCTGTGAAGATTGATGAATCTCAAAGATCAGCAGGCAAGACCACAGGTAAGTTGCTAGCTCAAGTCCCAATAACCGGAGATCAGATGAACAGGAGGCAGCTGCAGGACCCAGAACAAGCAAAAGCCTAAAAGCCTTGCCACAACATCCACTTATATTCAATGCAGGCCACATGTCCAAGGAAACTCCCTTTTAACTGATTTCGCTTCTCACAGCACATCCCATCATGGAGTTGATCACATGATATTACATCTCATCATGGAAATGATCACACCATCATACAACTATCAAATCCCTGAGAATCAGGCCCAGGCAAGTTGACACACAATCTTAACCATTACACCAACTGACTCGAAGAGATGCATATTTGTGCACATTCCATAGAAAGGTGATCCAACAGAATGTGGAAAATATCAAACAATATCGTTAATATCACACATAAGTAAAATTTTGCTGATGATCATTCAAAAGCAGCTGTAGCAGTATGGCAACAGAGAACTGCCAGAAATTCAAGCTGGATTCAGAAGAGGACGTAGAACAAGGGATATCATTGATGATGTTAGGTGGATCTTGGCTGAAAGCAGAGAATACCAGAAATATGTTTACTTGTATTTTATTGACTATGCAAAGGAATTGGACTATGTGGATCATATCAAATTATGGATAACATTGTGAAGAATGGGAATTCTAGAACACTTCATTGTGCTCATGCAGGACCTGTACATAAACCAAGAGGCGGTTGTTCTGACAGAACAAGGGAATACTGCATGGTTTAAAGTCAGGAAAGGTGCGTGTCAATGTTGTGTTCTTTCACCACACCTATTCAATCTGTGCAGTGAACAAGTAATCCAAGAAGCTACACTATATGAAGAAGAATGGGGCATCAGGATTGGAGGAAGACTCATTAATAACCTGCGTTATGCAGATGACACAACCTTACTTGCTGAAAGTGAAGAAGACTTGAAGCCCTTACTGATGAAGATCAAAGACCACAGCCTTCAGTATGGATTACACCTCAATATAAAGAAAACATAAATACTCACAACTGGGCCAATAAGTAAACTCGTGATAAACGGAGAGAATATTGAAGTTGTCAAGGATTTCATTTTACTTGGATCTACAATCAACAGCCATGGAAGCAGCAGTCGAGAAATCAAAAGATGCATTGCATTGGGCAAATCTGCTGCAAAAGACATCTTTAAAGTGTTAAAAAACAAAGATGTCACTTTGAGGACTATGGTGCACCTGACCCAAGCCATGGTATTTTCAATCACCTCATATGCATGGGAAAGCTGGACAATGAATAAAGTAATATGGAAGAAGAATTGATGCATTTGAATTATGGTGTTGACAAAGAATATTGAATATACCTTGAATTGCCAGAGTGAACAAACCTATCTTGGAAGAAGTACAGCCAGAATGCTCCTTAGAACCAAGGATGATGAGAGTTTGTCTCATATAATTTGGACACATTATCAGGAGGAATCAGTCCCTGGAGAATGACATCATCCTTGGTAGAGGGTCAGCAGAAAAGAAGACTTCAATAAGATGGATTAGAACAGTGGCTGCAACAATGGGCTCAAGCATAACAAAGATTGTAAGGATGGTACAGGACCGGACAGTGTTTTGTTCTGTTGTATGTGGGGTAGTTACGCGTCAGAACCAACTCAATGGCACTTAACATACAACAGCATCTATCTGTCTGTCTATCTATCATCTATTTATCTATCTATCTATCTGTCTATCTATCTGTCATCTACCCAGCTATCATCAAACTATAAACTCTCTATCAGAGTACAGAGTGGTGTGTTTTCTATCCTACATCTTACATAGGAGAGGTTATTCTCAATTGTCTAGTAAACCCCCCTTCTTGAGTGACATCAAATTTAAGACAGACGTACTAAAATATTTTCAGAAACCCTGTTTAAGTGGTGGATTTGTTGACTGATGGACTCACCATAGATTGATTACAGAGTTAACCATTTTGCTGATGGGTATCCAAATTCAATATCTGTAGCTCATTTCCTCTGGGATATTCTTTTGCTTGAGGGATATTATCTAGGGCGCCAGTGTTCAGGGCCTAAGTGTAGTGGGCAGAGCTGTCCCTCTTCAGAATTTACACATGAATTTAATCCCTCTCATTTCAGCATAAGGAGCCCTGGTGGTACAACAGTTAAGAGCTCGGTTGCTAATCCACCCAGCAGGTCTGCAGGGGAAAAGACTTGGTAGTGTACTTCTGTAAAGATTTTAGCCTAGGAAACTCTATGGGGCAGTTCTACTCCATCGTGTAGGGTCGCTGTGAGTCAGAATTGACTCAACAGCATATAACAACTTTTCAGTACAGCAACTTACACATACCTGCAACAGTAACTTTTATCCATGCGTAACTTCTCTGAATGTACTTCTCCAGAAAGTAAAACTCTCACTTTCTAGGGTGACTTAGAATCAATATCCTGACTATGTGGGTTTTGAGAAGGCATCTGGCGAATCTTAACTGCTCCTAGCACAGCTTTCACCCCGTTCTCTTGCTGTCACTTCATCTTTATCTGGTGTTTGGAGGGGGTGCCTTTAATCTGGCAATTCCTGTTTCTTAAAATGTCTTTTGCACCTTTCCTACCAGTGTCTCCTGTCCAGATCTCTTCTCTCCCTTCAAATCCACCATAAATGCTACACTGTATATGAAGAATTTGTTGATTTTCTCAGTCTGATATTTCCTCCCATAGCACTTTATGTGAAACATTATATTCACATTTTCTTATCTTCAATAAACTCCATTTCTTTGTTTTGGTCAGGGATTTCCAGAGAGGCAGAACCAGTGAGATATACATCAACACTGCCACCACCTTCCACTGAGTGGACTCCAACTCATGGCACCTCCACGTGTGTTGGAGTAGAACCATGCTCCTCAGGGCTTTCAATGGCTGGTTTTTCAGAGGTAAATCACCAGGCCTTTTTCCCTAAGTGCCTCCAGATAGGCTCAAACCACTAACCTTTAGGTTAGCAGCCAACCACTTTAGCCATTTGCACCACCCAGGACTGAAATATGTGTATGTATATTTATATATTATATGTAACACATATATTACAGAGAGATTGATTTTCTTCAAGAAATTGGCTTACATGATTGTGGGTGTTGTTGTTAGGTGCCATTGAGTCACTTCCAACTCATAGTGACCCTATGTACAACAGAACAAAAACTGCCCAGTCCTGTGCCTTGGTCACAATCATTGCTATGCTTGAGCCCATCATTGCAGCCATGTGTCAATCCATCTCATTGAGTATCTTCCTTTTTTTCCCTGACCCTCTGCTTTACCAAGCATGATGTCCTTTTCCAGGGACTAGTCCCTTCTGATAACATGTCCAGAGTACATGAGATGAAGTCTCTTCTTCCTCGCTTCCAAGGAGCACTCTGGCTGTAATTCTTCCAAAACAGACTTGTTCATTCTTTTGGCAGTCCATGGTATATTCAATATTCTTCCTGAATACCATAATTCCAGGCATTAATTCTTCTTCAGTGTTCCTTATTCATTGTCCAGCTTTTGCATGCATATGGGGCGATTGAAAATACTATGCTTGGGTCAGGCACACCTTAGTCCTCAAAGAGACATCTTTGCTTTTTATCACCATAAAGAGATCTTTTGCAGGAGGTTTGCCCAATGCAATATGTCATCTGATTTCTTGACTGCTGCTTCATGGGCATTGATAGTGGCTCCAAGTAAAATGAAATCCTTGAAAATTTCAACATTTTCTCTGTTTATTATGATGTGGGTGGTGGATAGTCCAAAACCTATTAAGTCAGGCGCAGGCTGGAGACTCCTGCAGGCTCATGCCCAAAGATCTGCAGGTCAGGCGCAGGCTGGAGGCTCCTGCAGGCTTACGTCCAAAGATCTGCAGGTGAGATGATGGAAAGAGTGAAGAGTAAAGAGAGAGAGAGTTCTGCCAGAATACCTATTTATAGTCTGGAGGCAGAACGCAACCTAAGGAAACTTCCATTTCAGCTGATTGACGGCTTTACACTAGATTACGTTATGGAACAGCACCTAGAGTAGTTCTTGGCCAAACCACTGGGAACCCTAGCCTAGCCAAGTTGACTCTTACGATTAGCCGTCACACCTAATAAATTTAACTTCTTTTTAGGAATGAATCTGAGAAAATGTTCTTCTTCATATTTCTTTCAGCCTATTTTGAAAGTACAGAACATTCAACACGTTTTGGGTGACAGCAATGAAGCAATGGTAGGTGATGGTTAAAAATATTTCCTTCATGTGGTCATCACGGTGTACGTAGTAGAAAAAAGTCTTTCTCAGTAATTATGGTTTTATAGCTTTGCTTCAGAATTAACTAATAATTAGGAATAGACTGAATAAAATAGATAAGCTTTACAATTTTAAATGACTTACATTGGGTTAGACATACATCAATACTAATTTTCACAATAACCCCGCAATGCAAATATTGTTATATTCATCTCTCAACTGATGAAACTAAAGGCTGAAGACATTAGGTAACTTGGTCAATAATGATATTTTATATTCATGTAACACATATTTAATAAATGACTTTCACCTTGTTGCTGATTACTGTCCAGTCGATTCCAACTCATGGCGACCCTGTATATGCAAAGTAGAGCTACTCCATAGGGCTTTCAAGGCTGTAACCTTTTGGAAATAGAATGCCAGGCCTGTCTCCCAAGGTTCCTCTGGGTGGGTTTGAACTGCCAACCTCTTGGTGAGTAGTTCAACACATGATATCATTTTATTTTCATCCTCCCAACAATTCTTTGTACTTATTCTTCTTTGACAGGTGAGAAAAAGAGACCTCGGAACAGTTTTTCTCACGGTGTGCTCTGTGAAACCATGGGATACCCCCAGGACTTTTGGGGGGTCCCTAAGACCTATTTGAGGCTTCTCGAGGTCAAATCTACTTTCATAGTAATAATGAGATGTATCTACCACTTCGCTTTCATTCCCTTTGTCATGTACAGTGCAGTTTTCTAGATGTTGCACAGTGAGTGATTATGTCATCTCTCTGATGGTCAATGGAGTATGTTTTCTGGCATTTTAGAATTTTCTTGATTTAAATTTTAATATGGTAAACAAAAAATAGATATAGCTCACATATACAACAGCTTTTGGGAATCTTCAATAATATTTAAGAGTCTAAAGGGTTCCTAAAACCAAAAAGTTTGGGAACTGCTGCCTTAAAACCTGTCCACAAGGAATACAGCTCACCTTCAGTGGAAATGAGTTGGCAATACAGAATTTCTACGTTTGTCTGATTATACTATGCCTCCCTGACATGGCATAATTTTGGATGTCAGAATCCATTCCATTTTAGTAGAAATTCAATTTTCATAGAGGATAGCCTTTATATGTCCAAGAGAACAATCTTTTCAACTGGTGCCCAAATTGTATTGACCTCAATTAGTAAACAGTTTTCCTTGAAGACCAATACATTCTCTCTTTCTGTAGCAGATGCATTCAATATTGTCCCAGAAATCCACCTGCAACCCAGTTTGCTTTGAGACATTCAATATTGCTAAAGCTTCACTGTGTGGCAGTGATGATGTTTTTATTATGGACTTACTTTAAGGTTCCTTGTTTGCAGTTTACTTTTACAAAGCAAATGACTTTTACGGAAGCTAATCTCTTTGATATTTTTAATATAGAAAAAATCAAAATCTCTTACAAGATAGTCTTTGAAAAGCCTAGATATAAGAATTATGCAATCCTTTTAGGTTGCTTCCTGGCTGTCGTTGGAAGCCTAGTTAGAAAAGCTGCCAAATTTGACGTGTTTGCGTGGGACACATGCTGGAAAAAATTTCATAAAGAGATTTTTTTCTTCCAAGATACTGGACTTCGATCCAAGTTTCTGTGAACCAAACACTGTGTTTCTAGACATTTAGGCTTTACTCTCCTGGGCATCATGATGGAATTCTTTGGAATTTTAAACACATATTAAGCATGATAAAAATTATGATAAATTATTGATAAGATTTTAGAGAAATGATCATTGGTGAGGTTTTCAAGAGATTGTCTTGAAATTTAAAGTATAATCTAGAGACCCAAAATTTTGGCGCAAAAAAAGATTAAGTTGTAAAATAAATAAGCGGAAGTTGATTTTCGGTGTGTCGAAAGTCCCTTAAATCAAATACCTGATAAGCGAGAACACTTACTTCCCAGCACCCCGGCCATCTGACTGGTCCACCTCTCCTGGAGTCCACCTCCCCTGGAGTTCATGACTAATACTGATGGCTGCGGTTGAGTCGATTGTGCAGGAATCCGCATTGATCACTGAGACGGCTGAAATGAGCAGATCGGCCACAGGGCACCGTGTTTGTTTCCTGTGTATTGACAGGGCAGCAATCTCCAGTACAGAAGTCTCAGAGAAATATTCCTGATGCAAATATTCTTCGCGACTGAGTACACATTAAAGGGTCATTTTCTGCCATGCTGTAGGGAACAAGAGCTCAGAGGCCTGTTCTCTGTCTGTTGACACTGCGTTTCAGGTCTGTAACCAAGCACTTCATTCTACACCCTCAGGGTTAGGAGCTGAGCTCTGGTAAGCGGTAGGGGAAGGCATCTGCAGGTGTTTTTACAGGGTGGAAGGAGAGAGCCCTGAATGGGAATAAAATGCCTCTGAGCTTTAGGATGGCGATGCTTTCTGGATGTTTGCAATTTAGTCTCTCCACGTCTGGTTGCAAACAAAGCCTGGATCATATAAGAGCTAGGTGATTCCGAGGAGATTGCCAGGCCACAGCTCTGAGTTTCCCCTAGGAGTTTCTTGGAAGCGTACAAAATTTGCAAGTTAGTGGCCACTCAATCTAGGCGTTCATTCTGAGAAAACATTTGGGAAAGAGGTGAGCAATGTGTGCTGTCTGCGTTCAAAATTTCTAAAATATAGCACAAATAAAATTGAGAAGAATATTCACAAAGTATGAATTCTCCTTAATAAGACAACTAAACCTCAAGTGATATCTTTAATCCCTTAAGCAATAAAAAACAAAAAAACACTATAGAATCCAGTAGCTCAACCGAACTCAGCAGAAATGGATTTATGAAAATAAAACTTGATATTTGTAAGCAGCTAGTCTGAAATAATGCAGCAGTTTTTATGTGACTTTGATATGCCACAATGTCTACGAAATCTGTAGGTTACAAAGTCATTTTCTTTACCACTTTTAACTATAAACTTTTAGGGAAAAAGAACTTGTTTCTAGATTGTTAACTACTATTTGCTATATTCTTTGATAACAATTTGCACTTGGCCAAATGCCTATTTGTTATTCTTTCTAAAGATGCTGGATTTTGATTTGTTTTTATCTCTAATTGCTTGCTATTTTTCTATATATATGTATATAATCCTAGCAAAGGGGAAAACTAATCAACACAAATAATTGACCAATTTTCACTTTTGCCATGACTTTCCAAAGAAGGTTGAGTTACATTACGTTCCTGAGTGTCTGAATGTCCTTTTTCAGAAAACTTCTTTTTCTTCTATGTTTAAATGTCCTCTCTAGTCTTGGATGTTCCAAGAGTTCTTTGAAGTCTTTTTTGAGCTTCCAATCACCTGCAAGGAGATTTGTTGGAGGACTTGGGGGGTCATTCAGAAAGCCTTTCTTATTTTGGGCTCTCTGTTGGTGCAGGTTTACTCTTTGCATGTTGGTATGATGTGTGAATCCACCTGACAGTAGTGTCACATCTTCAGAGAGAGTTTTTTTGAAGACTAAAATAAAAATTTCTCTGAAAATTAATTCCGTATTTGATCCTCATAATATCCAAATAACTTTATATTATTACGATAAATTTATTTCCTATCATTATTTTTAGTACCATATTAGCTATATAGCCATCAGTACATGAAATTATAAGCCCTGATTAAATAAAATTTATTCTAAATATTCTAAACACATATGTAGACACATGTAATGCACACATGCACACATAAACACGCCTTTTGGTCTGAAGTCTTCTCTTTTCCACTTCAGTGATTTTCATCACATTCCCCATAATGACCCATCACTTACTTGCATTGTTTCCAATAAAATATACGTTATGATATTAACGTTCTGTACGCAACGCACATCGACTGATGACGTCCCGTTAACAGCAGGAAGGCTCTATTGCTGGCTAGTGAGTTCAGTGTGTGTGCTGTGTGTTTGTTGCTTTATTTTCTTTTCCTCTCCCAGCATTTTCACCTATCACTTCCCCCCATTCAAGAAGGTACCACATTACTTCAGGACGGAGCTGGGTGAAAAGTGTAAGCTCTTAGGGAAAATGAAAGAGACCTCAGAAGAAGTTGAAGGGACACAAAAAGGGACTTAGCTGGTGAAAGAAAAATATCTTGGAGCAGAAAGTAGCAGAGGAGGTTTGGTAAAAAAACAAAAACAAAACCCAAACCCAATGCTGTTGAGTCGACTCGGACTCATAGTGACCCTATAGGACAAAGTAGAACTGCCCCCATAGCTGGTGGATCGGAACTGCCAACCTTTTGGTTAGCACCCAAGCTCTTAACCATTGTTCTGCCATGTCTCCTTGAAGAAATGTCTCCAATGATTGAGGGAAAAAGTGAAGAGGAAGAAGTATCCTGAAAACCCCACAAGGGAGCCCCAGCCCAGTTGTGTGGCATTGCCTCTTGGGAACTACAAGCTGCACAGGAGAGTGGATGTGTGGAGTAGCTGGGCAGAGGGACTTGAGGCTGTCTCAAGAAAACTGTGTGTCCCCAAAGTGGCAGAGAAGCAGTAAAAGCTGTGGACCAGGATGGGACCATGTGGAGTGAGACATCAGCCGTAACTTGGGGCTGATGATCTGGGAACAGCTTCTTTCCTCTCTACTCTGACTCCCTTGACAACTTTAAGGCTCTGGGAGTTTCTGTGGCACCACACCATGACGAGTAGGCACCTACAACATGACTGAGACTAACTGCTCTGCTGGTCCTGGAGAAAGGCCCCAATATCAGAACTTTATTCTGTTAAAAATACTTGATTAAATTCTTGCACAGTGAGGTCTGAGATTCTTTCCTGGAGCAAACATATTATCCCCGCACTACAGAAGAGTAAGCTGAGGTTCAGAAAGCTTAAATAAAGTACTCAAAATCATAAAACTCATAAACAGAAGAGCAAGGATATGATCCTCAACTAGTCTGACTTGCAGGATCTGTGATCTACTTACTATTATTTCCTTATAACCCAGGATTAGAGCAGAAGTCTGGGATCCTGAAACGGAAGTCGTGTGCTAAGCACAGCACATGGACATTGGTGCCGGTCACTGGGCCAGTCAATTTAATGTAAGGGAGAAGAAATGCTGAGCAGAACCAGGTGGTCACAAGAGGGCAGCGATTGTATGCTCCCGCTTGTATGAAATGTCTAGAACGGGCAAATACAGAGAGACCAAATTTCATTAGTGCTTTCCTAGGGGAAAGGGCAGGGGAAGAGGGAGTGATTGCCTAGGGGGCACTGAGCTTCTTTCAAGGCTGACAGAAAAATTTGGAAACAGATAGTGGTGATGGCTGCACAACGTGATGAAAGTTGTTAGTGTCACCGAATTGCACATGTAAAATTGTTCAAAAGGCAAATATACATATATATACCAAAAAAAAAGACCCTTGCCATTGAGTCAATTCTGACTTGTAGCAACCCTATATGACAGAGTAGAAATGCCCATAGGGTTTATATATACATGTATATATATAACCCAGTGCCATCAAGTAAAAAAGTGTATGTATGTGTGTGTATATATATATACACATGCAAAAACTAAACCTGCTTCTGTGGAGTCAATTCCTACTTGTAGTGGCCCTATAGGACAGAGTAGAACTGCCCCATAAGGTTTCCAAGGAGTGGCTGGTGAATTCGAACTGCCGACCTTTTGGTTAGCTCTTAACCACTGTGCCACCAGGGCTCATTTTATATATATATATGTGTGTGTGTCTATATATGGTGCAGTATGTATGTGTATATAAAGCCATCCACTTGTGGTATTTCTGTTATAATGAGCTAGATGACTAAGACAATACCTCAGATAGGTAGTCAAGAGAATATATATAATATTGAGATATATATTAAAGACAACACAAAATAATTTCCTTCAAGAAACTTGTAGGATAAGTCTTTCATTTTATCCTCTACTGGAATTCCAAAATAATGACCCTTTTTTGCTTTATTGTAAGCTCATTTTGTATTTTCATCCTCTGCAAAGTTTTTGAAACATATTCTTGGTCACATTTTAGCACTTCTTTCCCTTTACAATCTCTAGTTTGCATTTTCCAAGGTTGTTTTCATTTTACTGTTGATATTTATATTTTTTACCTTAGCAATACCTTTTACGTTATTTTGACCTTTTCATTTGTCTTTTTACAATCTTCAACTTAAATAGTTCCTCTTTTGTTAACTTGATGAGGCCAATACACTTAACTTATGCCTACTGGCATTTGGTGGTTGTGATTTCAAATCCCGATCCAGTTTTGTTTCCTGTGAGAGGCCTCAGGTAAAGAAGGATCATTCTTTTGGAACCTGGTGGTTACAGAGAGAATGGAGCAGTAAATGAGTGTTATATATTGCCATCTGTATCAATGCAAATGAAAGAAAGAATACTATTTTTCTATTGGTGTACTTATTGTAAAACATCCCAGCACATATTCTAAAAACAATAATAATAGTCATCATTATATTGAATGCTTATTGTGCCAAGAATCTTTCTAAGAGATTTATTTATGTTAAGATGTGTAATCCATACAATAACCATGTAATCCATACATTAACCATATAAGTCACTGTTGTTGTTGTTGTTAGGTGCTGTTGGGTCGGTTCTGACTCATAGTGACCCCATGTACAACAGAACAAAACACTGCCCGGTCCTGAGCCATCCTCACAATCATTGTTATGCTTGAGCCCATTGTTGTAGCCAATGTGCCTATCCATCTGGTTGAGGGTCTCCCTCTTTTTCACTGACCCTCTACGTTACCAAGCATGATGTCCTTCTCCAGGGACTGGCCCCTCCTGATAAAATGCTCCAAGTACATGAGATGAAGTCTCTCATTCCTCACTTTTAAGGAACATTCTGACTGTACTTCTTCCAAGACAGATTTGTTTGTCCTCCGGGCAGTCCATGGTATATTCAGTGTTCTTCTCCAACACCACAACTCAAAGACTCCTAATTTACAGATGGAAAAACTGAGACAGAGGTCCCACAGCTAAGAAGTAGTAAGCCAGCGGCTCCCCTCTTATTAGTGTGTGTGTGTGTGTGTGTGTGTGTGTGTGTATGTGTTGGGGAGGGGTGGGAAATGAGAGGGTATGGTTAGCAAAACCCTTTACCAAACATTAACAACATGTTATTTAAGAGCCAGACGACAAGAGTAAGGTTTACTTAAGATTAAAAATTGTGTGTTCATTCTTCTCCTTTCCAGACAAAATGGCTCCCGTCCTTTGTGGATAATTTTCAGGATCCTCCCTTCTCTCTCTTTCTCCTTAGATAACGGCTCACTCACCTTCTTGGGTGGTGACCAGACGGATGGGCTGACTCAGAGTCACTGCCTCTTGGGACCCAGATTCTCAGCTTCGTTAGAAACTCCTTCAACTTCATTTTGGCATGAAAATACAAATGGCTTATTCCAGACTCCAACTGACTCACAGAGAATAAATCTAATTTTAGGCAGAATGTGGTTCAGATTGTTAGTTAAAATAATGGTAAATTTCTATTTCAGACTTTGGAGACTTTGGAGTTAGACTCTAAGAAGCAAATTATAGATTTAGATGAAGGTTTACAGGACAAACTAGCTTCTAATTAAACAGTTAGTACCCTTATAGTTTTGTGACATGTGTTACCAACCCCACAATATGTTAACACTCTCCCTTCTAGACCTCGGGTTCCCTGTTACCAGCTTTCCTGTCTCCTCCTGCCTTCTAGTCCTTGACCCTGGGCTGGTATGTCCCTTTAGTCTCATTTGGTCTTATGGGCCTAATTTTTGAATGAAGGGTGAACCTCAGGAATGACTTCATTACTGAGCTGAAAGGGTGTCTGGGGGCCATATTCTCAGGGTTTCTCTAGTCTCTGTCAGGCCAGTAAATCTGATCTTTTTTTGTGAGTTAGAATTTTGTTCTATGTTTTCCTCTGGCTCTGTCTGGACCCTCTATTATGATCCCTGTCAGAGCAGTCAGTGGTGGTAGCTGGACACCATCTAGTTGTGCTGGACTCAGTCTGGTGGCGGCTGTGGTAGGTGTGGTCTATTAGTCCTTTGGACTTCTGTTTCCCTTGTGTCTTTGGTTTTCTTCATTCTCCCTTGCTGCAGATGGGGTGAGACCAGTGGAGTATCTTAGATGGCTGCTCAGAAGCTTTTAAGACCCCAGACCTACTCACCAAAGTAGAATGTAGAGCATTTTCTTTATAAACTATGTCGTGCCAATTGTTATGCTAGACGTTCCCGAAGACCATGGTCCCCACAGCTCTCTGCCCAGTAATTCAGTCTCTCAGGGAGTTTGAATGTGTCTGTGGAGCTTCCATGACCCTGCCTTGAACAAAGTTGTGCTGGCTTACTCAGTACTGTGTACTGTCTTACCCTTCACCAAACTTACCACTTATCTATTGTCTATTTAGTGTTTTTCCATCCCCATCCCTTCCCCTCGCTTGTAACCATCAAAGATTGTTTCTTTTTGTGTGTAAACCTTTTCATGAGTTTTTACAGTAATGGTCTCATATAATATTTGTCCTTTTGTGACTGACTTATTTCACTCAGCATAATACCCTCTAGACTCATCCCTGTTGTAAGGTGCCTTGCAGATTCATCATTGTTCTTTATCTTTGCATAATACTCCAGCTTCTCAGTAAGTTTTAGCTATAATTATATCCAAAAGAAAGAGAAATATTCCCATAGAAAGGGGGGATTACTATTAATAACTTATCCTAAACAATATTTTTTTCCAACAACAGTAAAATATTTGGTGTATTTTTTTCTTGAGCCCACAAGAATAACTGATATACGGTGACTGATAATTTAATTGAATAGAATGGCCAAAAGTAATTTCAGGTGAGTGAAAGCCACATATTGTAACTCTCACATCACTGTCACTGTGAAAGAATTAAAAACACAAAGCTTTTCAGAGGTCCGGTCCCAATGAAGTGACTCCTATCCTGGGATTCTTCAACCCTAAGGGTGCAAGAAGGTAGTAACGGGGTTAAGTGAGCTCTTTGAAACATGTCCAAACAGCGAAATGGAATTCATAAATTCAGCCTCTACAGAGCAACTCAGGCTAATAAAAATGACAGAACTCTTTGCTTCTGGCTCCAATTGCATCAACTCTGTGGTGTAACAAACAGGTATCTCACAACGATGGCGAATTTTGACTGATACGTCCTATTAATGAAAACGGAGAAATATGACTTAATAAAATGCAGTTTAATAGATAAATATCTCAGAATGTGGTGTTTTTGGTGCTGGAGGGAATCACAAAATAGCATGAGTTCCCATTGATGAGAAGGATGGCAACGCTGATTTGTGGGAAGGAAAGCAGGGTATGCCTTAGACGTGGGGGTCCGTTGACAACCTGGCAGAATGATCTTCCTGGAAGTACTTGCCTCACCAGATGATAAGATTTTTTTCCACAAAAAGTAAGGGATTTCTGAAAGCTTCAAAATGCATGAACTGTAAAGTTTATGATTCAAGTGACCAGGTAGGCCCGGTGGCCATTGTCACCTTCTGTTAGACTTAGAGTCAATTTTTAGAGTGTGGGTAGGGCCAGGGCATTCAGCTTTAGTTGTGGAGGTAGGCAGCTGGGGGGGGGGAATGGACATAGAGGAAGTACAACAGGGCAGGAACTGAGCAGCTGGGAGACACAGCCAGCACATGGCTAAAATCAAACTTACTGCCGTCGAGCCGATTCCGACTCACAGCGACCCTGCTGGACAGAGTAGAACTGCCCTATAGGGTTTCCAAGAAGCAGATGGTGAATTTGAAGCCTGACCTTCTGGTTAGCAGCTGAGCTCTTAACCACTTCGCCACCAGGGCTCCCAGCTACCATATAAAAAAAAATATTTATTGAACGGATGAGCCAGGACAGCAGAGTAAGGGGGTCTTTCATGGTGCAATGAAGGAAGTATACACTTGCAAGAGATGAGTTGAAAAGGGAGAGAGAGAAAAAGAAAAGGGACTTCAGGAGAAAGGGCAACTGCCCCTATAAAGCTTTTATGCCAGATACTGAAAGCCCTAGTAACAGAATATCTTGTCAGGTAAACGTATAAGGAGTCTCTAAGTTCCTGCTAGTGCATACAAGTAGAATAACAATCCCTCATGACATAGTATTTGTGGAGTGTTGATCTAGTCTTTTTGTGGCTTTTGGAGACAACTGAATATATATATATATATATATACACACACACACACATACCCTAGAGAGATGAGACTTTAACCAACTTCCAAAGATTTTTAGAAAAGAAGATTTCTGCCACCAATTCCCACACTCAATAACAATTTTATTTGTTTAGCCCTTACAGTTTACAAAGTGCTTTTCATACGTTTTCTCATTTGGAACTTCACAACCACTGGTGAGGTCGGAAGCACGTGGAGTTTATACCCCTCACAGAGGAGCAATGGAAGGCTCATCTGAAAACATGGCCAAGATCAATTTGCTGACGAGGGCAGAGCTGGGTCATTAATACAGGTTTTCTAAATCTGGGTTCTTTCGGCTAAATCATGTGGAATCTAGATAAATACAGTCAAGTATTCTTTATTCCTAAAGCAGAGCCCTCATACAATAAGGGGGACTTGATTTCTTTTGATCTGTAAACACTGAAGACAGAGAATATTACTGGCAGTCACCCGAGACAGTCATTAAATCAACTCATTCCTTAAAAAAAAAAAAAAAGATGAAAATTATCCAATATAGTTGTGTTAACCTTTCTACTTAGGCCATATTTTCTAAGCTTTTAATCATCTTAGGTAGGTCTCATTTCCCTGTTTAATTATTAGAATTTGTGGTAAACAATGAGATAAAGTTACTTTACAGTTTCTTGCAAAACAGTATCTTTCACAACGGGGTAATTACGAGCGTAGGAACAAAACGAACAGTTAAGAGCTTCACAGCACCTATATTCTACAAATGAATGAATAAAAGAGCTGGTGACAGTCAGAAGATTATTAAAATTGTTCTTTTACAATACAGCACAGGAATTGGAAGTTAACCATAAAAACGCGTTTAAATATAAATTTGGCACGAACGGTTTTAAAGAACTGTTATTGTTCTTGTAATATTACGCTTTAAAAGTATAGTTCTTATTTTCAAATGTTAAATTGGAAACTTTATATCCTGGGACCGTGTTCTTGAATATCATATAGCATTGCGTGGTCACATAAAATAATGTATATAAAAGCATTTTATAGCTACAAACCGCTGCAGAAATAGGGTAAGAGCTGTGACTGTAGAGTGCCTGCTTTGCATTTTACACAAAGCCTTGCACATATAATGTTTGCTAACCCTGTAAGTAGGTATTATCTGTAGTTTATAGCCAGATCAACTGGAGCTCTAAGAAGTTAGCAGGTGCCTCCAAAAGTCACACAACTCTTTTGCTGAACTTGGGGAGCAGACCCAATGTTCTCATTCCAAATTTAGGACCTGTTCCATTTTCTTCTACTTTACCTTCCCATCTCTTCCACATGATTCATGCAGCAATTTTCTACCATCCGTCTAAGCTGAAAAGGTAGATGACATTCAATTTAAAAAGTTTTAGTTCCTTTTGTCTGCTCTGTACTGACAGAATGTACTGAACGTCCTCCATAATCAGAAATTACCTCGTTACACATGCAGAATATTAACAGCGATAAGCTCTCACTACATTTTTTCCATCTCTTTGCCATTTTCATGCTCGTTCACCAGTACCTGTTGACTTTCTTCTTCCTGGAAGGAGTCTAGTTCACCGTCTGTATCTAGTGTGGCAGACACCTTTGCCCAGGACAGAGAATTCTTTCTGGTACCTGGAGAAACCTTCCTCACCCACCTGAAACGCAGATGGAATTCCAGTGTTCGATTCCCATCCCAGTTTGAGGAGCTGCAGTGGTTCACAATGACCGCATGCTGCATCCCCAAGGACTTGCTGGCTTTGTAAACCATGAGTCATGGAAGACTGTTTTAAGGAGACAAGGAGAAATGGTGGGAATAGTTGGGACTGTTGAGATTGGTCAGGAGTAGGTTTGAGTCTCAACTCCAGCTCTCTACTTTCCCATGTGTGAATTTCCTAACCACTTCAAATCTCGGTATTCCTAGGTATAAAGTAAGACTAACAATTATTTAACAGAACTTGTATGAAAATTAGAGATATTATATGAAAGCTACTTAGCACCATATCTGGCACAGTGTATTTATTTAATGTAAATGGTGGCTATTAGTTTGTCATTGTAAATATTATTTAAGAATTTTATGTAAACTTTCAAGTGGTAGAATATTTATTTCTTTGGGGAACTGAGCACACACAAGGTAAACGCATTTAAAGACTCAGTGTACTTAAGGCACTAATCGCAACCCCCTTCTCCATATTGAGAATGAGTTTTCCCTTACGCTCATGTGTTCCTTTAAGAACTAAGATTATATTAACTGGTTTAGAGTCTGAATTGCTTAGGTCAGAATTCCAGCTTAGATGAGACTCCCTAGCTGTGTGACTTTGGGGAAGTGGCTTTAACCTCTTTGTGCTCCAGTTTTATCATCTATGAGAATAATTATCGTTCTTATTTCACAGGATGGTTGTGACTATTGCAATAATAAGATATGCCAAGTGTGTATAATAGTGCCTAACATGTAGGCAAGGAGCCCTGGTGGCGAAGTGGTTAAGTGTTCGCCTGCTAGCAGAAAGGTCAGCGGTTCAAGCTCACCAGTGGCCCCATGGGAGAAAAATATGCCAATCTGCTTCATTAAAGATTACAGCTTTGGAAGCTCTCTGGTACTATCGCTTCGCAAGGAGTTGACTCGATGGCACAGAACCATGAGGTGCAGGAAGCGCTACCTGATGGTTGGGTTGTAACATTACCAACATACAGCATTCTCGTAAACCCTCCCCTCCTTTCTTCATGAAGACCAGCCTCATGTCATTCTATTTATCCTCTGCTTTCCAACCACCTTACTCATTTTTTGTGTATTTACAAAATGGCTCTTTTCTTTCAAAATTGTCAATAATCATCCCTATAGTATGTGAAGCTCATTCTCTGTCTCCCCAAGTATGTCACTCAAACCTAGCTCCTCACTTTCTCCCTGGCCTTGAAGAAGCCAGAATCTGTTTGTCAGCTGAGTCTTTGATCTTTGGGAATCTTTGCATTTCCTGGCTTTTCTCCAACAGCTTAAATGAAAGAATTTTTTTTAAAGATGTAAACCCATGCCTTAAAAAG
This sequence comes from Elephas maximus indicus, assembly GCF_024166365.1. NCBI lineage: Eukaryota > Metazoa > Chordata > Mammalia > Proboscidea > Elephantidae > Elephas > Elephas maximus. Next base: position 78,871,816 of record NC_064840.1, read on the forward strand.
CAAAAATTGTGCTTAAAGTTCCTATATATTAGAATTTTTCTCTAGTAAAAAATACACAGAATTAGCCAGACTCTAAAATATAAGTTAGTTTTGTAGTTTTAAAAACGTTTTCCAAATAAAATAATCATACAGAAATTTTCCAGAATGCAAATAAGATATGTCCTTTAGTGGGAAAAAAAAAAAAAAAATAGCCTTGTGACTTCCTGGTAAATTAGCCTGAATGGTTTTCTGGTTTTGCAGGGAACTTGTGTTCTCTTCACCTCCAACAGAACACAGAGCTGAGCAAGACCTGCGCAGGCCTTCACGGAGCTGGAGGAAGGACCTCTGCCCCACCCAATAGCTCTAACCTGGGCTTAAACTACATAAGATCTATTTTAGAAAGGCTAGATGTGAGTTTCATTCTAAAAATGTCCAATCGCAAATGAGAAGATATTTGAGATGGGCTTTTCCTCCGGAGTACCTGGGAGGACGCGGACTGTGCATTCTCAGGCAAGACGGAAACACACCACAGGGGGCAGGGCCCACTTTCCAGGTATGGAAAGGGAGATGGAAGTCATAACCTGAGGTGAGAATGCCACCAATGTGCCTTTCCTTAAACCTGCTGCTCCAGGTGACCCTGCTCCCTGTATTGGAGTGCAAGTGATAAAAACAGCTTTTAAAATAGAAATAGAATGCAAATACTCATGCAGACCTATTCTTCACATTTGCAAAGAAATATAAGACGCATGCAGTCCTCTTATGGGTGATTAAAGAGGACTCTCATAATCATAAAGGTGGTATATGCTGAGTACCCGATGGGGTGCACACACAGTGGGGCTACAGGCGCTTAGGGACCAGGAAATCAGTGGGGCCTGCACCATTTGGGAGGGCAAGGAGCTAGACCTTCACTTAAGGCTAGGTGTTCAATCCAGTCATCTGAATATGCACAAAGAATAGATGAACAGGCTTTTAAAGTTTAAAGAAAAATCTCTACTGGAATATCCTAAAGTTTAAACCTTAAGTTATTATTTCGGCTTTTCCTGTCCCAACACCACCTCATCCCCCAATACACACACACACACACACACACACACACACACTCAGTTTTCTTAGCCTTACCAAATGTACCATTGTGTAGCCAGTTTTAATCCAGAACTGGTAAGGTGTCTATGGCGATCCCCCTCTTGTACCTCTGGGTTTCTAATCAGTCACAAAGTGCTACTGATTCTCTCTTTCAATCTCGCTCAGATCTGTCCGGTTCTCTCCATCACAACTGCCATTACCCAATTTGAGTTGCTATAATTTTGTACCTGGATTACAGGATAAGGCTTCTAAGTGCTCTGGTTTAAGGTGGTCCTGCCCACTCCAGTCCATTCTGCACCTCTGGGATACAAATCTGATTGTTCTTTATGTGCCTAGACAAAGAGGCTCTTTCTTCAGGGAGTAACCGCAGCCTCCGTGCCCCGCTAGCAGTTAGCCCCACAGTGGGCTGGCTCAGTGGCTAACAAACCCAGTTGCCGTCAAGTTGATTCCGACTCATGGGGCCTCAGCTGTGTCAGAGTAGAACTGCTCTACAGGGTTTTCAGTGGCTGATTTTTTTGCAGGTAGATCATACCAGGCCTTTCTTGTGAGGCATCTCTGGATGGATTTGAGCCTTCAAGCAACCAAGTGCGTTCACCATTTGCACGATCTAGAGACTCCTCAGTGGATACCACTGCCTTTAAGCAGTGAGCAGGCAATGCGCTCCCCGCGAGGAAGCTAGAACAATGGAACTTTAGCCGATTTTTCTCTGGGTATCTCTGAGATCTTCCTAGAGGTTCCTGATACAGGGCAGGGGGCAGAGAGCATTTTTTGCTGGGGTGGGTTGGCTGACGCTGTTCAGTAGTAAATTTCCTCACTATGCTTATTTGGTACTAAAATTCTCTTATGTGCACTTACCGCCTGGGGACAAGTGGGATCTATACAAATACATAAGTTGTTTTTCAAGTACTTCTCCAATATTTATTTGTTCTGTGAGGGATGCATTCCTATATCTACCCCATCTACAAAATTCCTTATTTCCTACGCCCAGTTTAAAAGGTCACTTTCTCTGAGAAATCTTCCCTGACCCCAGAGGATTTAGGGACTCCTCTATTCTCCCCCAGTGCTCACCTCCTCTGTGGCAGGATTACATCACAAACTTGAATCTATGGGGTATATGGGGTATATTTCCCACATCTGCTCCTTCATGGATACCCCAAGGACCACATCCCTGCAGCTGCAGCCACGGCAGAGCTGAAACAAAGACCTAGAGATTGGCCCATGTGAGAGAGAGAGGGTTTGTGTGAAAACTTTAGGGACAAAGTGCTCTGCTTCCTAGAACTTGCTTGGTGAGTGTGTGTCTGTGGAAAGGGATGATGAGGAGGCAGACTAGAGAGGAAGAAATCAAAGTCCCAAGAGCCAGGAACCAGAGCTTTGTGGTTAGCAGCCGTTGAGTTGGCCCCTGACTCACGGAGACTCGGTGCACAGTGGAATGAAACCCTGCCCAGTCAGGTGCCTTCCCCATGGCTAATTGATTGGACCTTTGTGATCTACAGGGTTTTCATTGGTTGATTTTGGAAGTAGATTACCAGGCCTTTCTTCTCAATCTGTCTTCGTCTGGAAGCTCCACTGAAACCCGTTCAGCATCACAGCAACACGTGAGTCTCCACTGAGAGATGCGCAATGGCTGGGTGTGAGGTGCACTGGCTGGGAATTGAACCCAGTTCTCTCATATGGAAGGTGAGAATTCTACCACTGAAGCACCAGTGTCCCATAAGCAGAGTGCAGGGAACTTAATAACTTGGGTGGTGGCAGAAATATGAGAGGAAACCTCTTTCCCCCACCCACCAAGCAGGACATGAATCACTTAAAATTTTTATTAAGTAAGTGAGTGTGGTGCCTCACTCACCCATTACACGAATGGCAATAGCTAAGCAGTCAGTTGGCTGGCACTGTGTCTCAAATATTATTCTGACCGCTTAACCTATATTGTTTCTTTGAACTTGATTTTCACTAAAGTTTTGTAATATATGCATTTTATCCACATTTTATGGATATAGAAGCTGAAGCTCATGGAGGTTAAACAACCAAAGTCATGTAAATAAAAAACGGGAGATCTGAAAATCTTTAACTAACCCGTCAAGTCCATACTTGATCACTATGCTACTCTGACCCTTTGGTTCATCCTTTTCTGTTCACGTGTGTCTGTGCTATCCCTATGAGAAGAAGTTATAGCCCCTTCACTTATATCCCTCAAACTTAGCGAGCACATGGCACACTGCTAAGGGTAGAACATCTTTGGTGAATAAATGGGTGAGTGAAAGAACAATTTGAAAAGTAGACTATCAACAGGGTAGCATGAAGTAGTGACTTGCTAGGAAGAGATCTATTTGCTGGGATTGGACCTGCCCTTGCCATTCTACCTGAGTGGTCTTGTCTTAAAATTTTTGTGGATATTTTCAATCGCATCATATGCATGTGAAAGCTGGACAACCAATAAGAAAGACTGAAGAAGAACTGACGCCTTTGAATTGTGGTGTTGGTGAAGGATATTGAATATACCATGGACTGCCAAAAGAATGAAGAAGTCTGTCTTGGAAGAAGTACAACCAGAATGTTCCTTAGAAGCAAGGATGGCAAGACTGCATCTTACATACTTTGGACATGTTGTCAGGAGGGATCAGTTCCTGGAGAAGGTCATCACGCTTGGTAAAGTACAGGGTCAGCCGAAAAGAGGAAGACCCTCAACGAGATGGATTCACGCAGTGGCTGCAACAATGGGCTCAAGCATAACAAAGATTGTGAGCCTGGCACAGGACTGGGCAGTGTTTTGTTCTCTGGTACATAGGGTTGTAATGAGCTGGGACCAACTCAATGGCACCTAACAACAACAAGAACAATTAGAGAATGTCTTGGGTTTGAGGCCTCTGGTTAGGTGCTCTGGATGAGAGGCACAGGGGTCATAAAAGACCATCCTCCCAACAATTTTGTTGTACTTTAATTGTTCTCTATGTGATAGGACAAACACAAGTGTTCACTGCACCAGCGCCATCACACCAGCACCCAGCAAGGCTGAAATGCACGCCAGCTCTCTGTCCCTCCCTGTTCTACTTGTTGAAATCCTGAGATTCAAAGTCTCACTTGCTCACTACAGATTTTCTGTGAATGTTAGCTGACCTGAATTAAGGTACTGTGGCTTGGAAGGAACACTAGGAGTTTGAAAACATGAATGAAAGGATAAAATATATTTATGATAATTTGCTTTAATATATATTTGTAATAATTATACACAAAGTAAAGAGAAAGATGAAAGGAAAAGAAAATTGCTGGTATCTCACCTTTCTGCCTGATAGTAACTTTGCCTTGACTTCTCTTAATTCTAAAGAGAAGAGGTTGTCTATAGCCAGCCTCTATTCTGTTCTACCTAGAGCCCTCCGAATTGCCTGAAATTCTTGATACAGAAGCTTTAAGGTCAATCCTTGCCCTTAACCCAAGCACCGGCTCCTGTTACTTCTGTTTGGCTCACTTGCAACCAGGACAGCTGAGCTGCTCTCCTGCCTTGCTTATCTGTGATTTAAGCTGATCCTTGTGAAAAGTGTCCACTTCTTTATAGAAAAAAATACTTAATAATTCTCAATTTGTGGATCAATTAATATCATTGGTCTGTGCAAGGCTGTTCCCTTGTTCAATCTCTTATGCATTCCTTCCCCCTCCATCCATCATTCCCAGAAGTATTTTGAAAGAAATTAATTTTTTTAAAAGGGAAACCAAAAACCCATTGCCATTAAGCCGATTCCAACTCATAGCAACCCTGCGGGACAGAGTAGAACTGCCCCACAGAGTTTCCAAGGAGCGCCTGGTAGATTTGAACTGATGACCTTTTTGTTAGCAACCATGGCTCTTAACCGCTACACCACCAGGGCTTCCTTTTAAAAGGAAGACGTCAAAATTTTTAAGATATATATATTTATTTATTTATGAAAACTTAGAAATTCAGATGAAGAAAATAGCAAGTATTTGTTATCCATTTACTCTGGAATAAACATTAAAATTTTGACAAATATACTTGATTTATTCATCATTCGTGTGTTTATTTACAAAATGGGATTGTATGACATGTAGAGTTTTTGAATCTACTTCTTCCAAATAGCCCTAGAGTATATCATTAGTTTTATACAACCTCGTTTTTTAATGATTGGTTCATATTTCATTTGAACCATAATTTAATCCAGGCGGGGGGCCCTGGTGGTACAGTGATTAAGCATTTGGCTGCTCACCAAAAGGTCAGCAGTTTGAGTCCACCAGCCACTCCTTGGAAACTCTATGGGGCTGTTCTACTCTGTCCTATAGGGTCCTTATGAGTCAGAATCCACTTGATGGCAATGAATGGCTATGTTACCGGGCACAGAGATGGTTTCTAATTTTTTGCTATTATAAGCAACGTTTGATGACCATCCTTAAACCTAATCTTTGCTGACTTCCCTAATTATTTTCTTTGAATTTGTAGAGTAAATTTATATTTATATTTTAAGGTTTTCAACACCGATTGTCTCACGAAAGTCTTTGCCAGTTTATATTATTAACAGCTGTCTATGGGAACGTTTAACCTCTTTGTCCACCTCCTACCCTGTAGGTAGCAATGCTCAGGTGTAGATAAAATCAAGCTTTATCTCCCAGAAAAAGCTCTGTCCACCATATAACCAACTGCTAAATATGTAAAATCATGTAGTCATCAAATTCCTCACATCTTTTTCCTCCAACATTTAAGAGAGTCCTTTCTTCTGGCACAAATCTCTTTGCTTTTTTTTTGGTTAATTAAAAGAACCTTTTCATATTATCTTCCACTTACTTTTTGAATTTTCAGATTTTCTCGACATAAGACATAAGAGGGACACATGATCAAAGAAAGAAAACTGTCAGCATCTGTTGTCTTCCCATTTGGGAACTAAGTGGAGATACGTTTAAAAATATGCTAACCCTGGAAGGAGCTCTAAAGAGTGGAAAGTTCCATGGAAAGAGAGAACACACTAATAGCCAAGCATTGTAAACAGAGTCTGTGGAAATAAAGGAGACCTGTGGACAGGGTGGGTGTAAAACATGCTGATTATAGCTCCTGACGCTCCAAGGGCCACTGAGAAAGACACCGGATTCTTTCTGCCTCACATCAGGGACAGCATACAGGCACAGAGACAAGATAGGGATAAGAGACACAGTGTGATGATATACACTGTGTATGCACGTGCCTGTGTGCACTGGGGGAGGGGATTAGGGAAAAGAGAGTGAATCGAGTTCAATTCAGCATTTATCTAAAAAATTTCAGGATTCCTTCTTTTTCTGAAAGAATCAACAAACAGAGAAGTGTTGCTGACAAAGAGTTGGTGGAACTTGGGTGAAGGATTCCGTTGGCAATGTAAACTGTACCTAAAGCAAGTAAAGGTGAAAAGGTATAGCACTGCTATTTAGCCGGAAGTGACCCCTTGAGCTTTTTTCAGTAGGTCTCACCTGTATCATTCACACCATACTATTCTAAGTATCAGAAGTCCTTGCACCAGAGTTCAGATGACTAAGGAGTGCTTTTGTATACATAGTTAGACAACAGCAAAAGTGTGTCAAAGGTGCTTTCCACCATTTTTGGATAATTTTATTGGATTTATTTTGGTTGCTATGTGGACCGGGGCCTGGGATGACCATTCATGGTTCTCAACTAAGATGTATCCTCCCTTTGGAAAATGTGTGTGTGTATGTGTCGGGGGGGAGTATTGTGGCTGCCCCAATGAATGCTGACGGTCGCTGCAGGGATAGGAAAGCTGGAAGGGAGAGATGCTCAATAACCTAGCATGTGCAGGACAGAGAGCAGAACAAAGAGTTGCTTCAGCCAACATCCCAGGAAGCATCCCAGCTATGAAAATCTGGAAAGAACTGACTCTGAAATTAGACCTGTGTGAGTTTGAATCCTGGCCTTGGCCCTGCTGGATTATTCTGGTTCTAAATTGTCAAAACTGTATAATGTCTTCGTATGCCTCTTTCTAGCTTTCTGGACCAGTTTTACTGGATTCTTTCTAGTCTGTGAAATTCTTTCTCCCACCAACTTGAATCAGAAAAGTAGCCATAGTTTATGGCTTTATGTCATTGCTGCTTTAATAGCCCTGCTCTCTCTTTTTTAGTGTAGTTTTGTTCTTTTCAGAAGTCTACAACCGGTAGTCTCCTTCCATCCTGGGGTTCCTTTCCTTCCCTATTCCTTACTCCTTGGGTTGACCCATCTGGAGCTATTGATGACTTAAATATAAATGCTTCTTAAAACTTGAGGCTCAAGGACTACTCCAATGAGAGTCTCAGAAACTGCTCTGGGGAGCAATTTACATCTCATCTCTGAACATTTTAAATGCAATTAAAACATTGCAGTTAAAGGGAGAATTAGGCTGGCTTCCTCACAGATAGAAATTAAGAGTTTATATAGCAATGTTGGGATTAAATGACTCAAGGAAAGTCCCTAGAAATAGTCCACCTTTCTCAAGAAGTTAAAGAAAATTCTTCAACAGCTTCAGAACCATTCTGCCTACATGGAAAGTATCAATTTTACTATATAAATATGATGGAAAAGTTTTGGAAATGATAAAGGATGGTATTGTAATGACAAGTGAATGCAAAAAGGTGCCAGTTTTATGGAGTTTTAATAGGAGGAAGTTGGTCAGAAAGAGTCATCGCAGCCTAGTGAACCACCTTGATTGTTGTGTTAGGTGCTGTTGAGTTGGTTTTTAACTCATAGTGACCCCATGTGACACGGTAGAACTTCCCCAATGGATTTACTTGGCTGTCATCTTTATGGAAACTGATCACCAGGTCTTTCTTCCACAGGCCGCTGGGCGAATTCAAACCTAACCTTTCAATTCGTAGCCCGGTGTTTAACTGTGGCACAACCAGGGTTCTTTTGTCTTGATTAGCCAATGTGAAAACTCAAGGTTATTGGCAGGTCGTCTACCGTAACTTGATGACAACATACAGGTAACACCCTATAGCCAGTTGACTTTAGAAAATGCATTAAAAAGAATAAAAAGATAACAGTGAGAATTGGCTAGTATGAGAAAAAATGAGCACTATCATACATGCTCAGTCAGTTCTACTCCGTTCTATAGGGCCGCTATGAGTCGGAATCGACTCAAGGGCACTGGGTTTTTGTTTTATCATATATGCTACAGGGAGTATAAACTGGTGCATCTTTTGATGTATAATTCTGTTTCTAGGATTTGTCATATGGAAGAAAGTAGGATTCAGGGTTTAAGGATATGTATATAAATATATTTATTTCAGCATGGTCTATTATTGTGAAAACTGAGTTGATAGCATAAATGTCCAAAATCAGTAATTAGTTAAATAACAATAACAACAATAAAAATCATAGCATTTATTAAGCATTTAATAAGGGCCAGATACTGAGCTGTATATCTTATATATTTTATTTCCTACAATAACTCTATGTAGTAGATAGTATATTTATCCTAATTTTCCAGGAGTTAAAACTGAAGTTAAATGACATTCAGTAAGGTCACAGAGCTAATAAATGAAGAAGCCGAGTTTTAAACCTGGATAATTTAATACAAAGCCATGGTTTTTGCTATTATGTAACACTATCTCTCTCAGTAAAGTAGGGGTGACTATTTAATGGAATAAGGAATTCTTTTCAGATGGCTGGAAACCTTGGTGGCGTAGTGGTTAAGTGCTATGGCTGCTAACAAAAAGGTTGGCAGTTCAAATCCACCAGCCACTCTTGGCAGACTCTATGGGGCAGTTCTACTCTACTCAGTAGGGTAACTATGAGTCGGAAGTGACTTGACAGCAGTGGGTTTGGTTTGGTTTTTATTCAGATGGATAGTGGAAATTTATTCACAAGTTATTAAGTGGAAAAGCTTTTCTTGGAGAAATATACGAAAAATTGCATACTGTAGCAATTTTTGTGTCATCATATTAGGGACTTGTCATGTACTGAAGTGTGTCCCCCAAAAATGTCTGTCAACTTGGCTAGGTCATTATTCTCAGTATTGCATGATTGCCTACGGTTTTGTCATCTGATGTTATTTCCCTGTGTGTTGTAAATCCTAATCTCTGCTTGTGTTTGATGAGGCAAGAATAGATTATGTTAAAAAGGGTTAGGTTGAGATGTAACATCCTTGCTCAGGTCACATCCCTGATCCAGTGTAAACGGAGTTTCCCTGGGGTGTAGCTGGCATCACCTTTTATCTTACAAGAGATAAAGGAAAGGGAAGCGAGCAGAAAGTTGGGGACCTCATAACACCAGGAAAGCAGCACTGGGAGCACAGTGCATCCTTTGGACCTGGGGTTCCTGTGCAAAGAAGCCCCTAGACCAAGGAAAGATTGATGACAAGGACATTCCTGCAGAATTAACAGAGAAAGAAAGCCTTCCCCTGGAGCTGGCGCTCTGAATTTGGACTTCTAGCCTCCTAGACTGTGAGAGAATAAACTTCTGTTTGTTGAAGCCGTCCACTTGTGGCATTTCTGTCATAGCAGCACTGGGTAACTAAGACAGGACTGAATCAGCAAAGGCAGAAAGGGCTTTCTCCTGGTAGGACTTTGCATTTTTATACCAGAAAGAACGTCCACCTGACTTTTAAAATGCACATACTGTTACCTGAACCAAAATTGTATTCTCTCAATAAAAAAGGAAAATGGAAATTGGTAGGGAAATAGCAATCTATACCATTAGGTTTTACCTTTTTTTCTTTTTGCTGACCTGTATTTTTCAGTTTTTTCAGCAATAAAAGTAGGTGTTACCTTTGTTAAAAATACCACATTTTCTTTATTTATGAAAATCACCATTACTTTTTGGGAAATGTAAGTGGACTGGGAGTCAGGAGTCTTAGGTTATAAACCAGCTCTATTATTAACGTTTGTATTAGATTAAGATAAACTCACTTTGACTTCTCCTAGAGAGGCCAGCTGGGTGCTCAGAGAGAGCGCCTCAAAATTCTGGTGTCTTGAAGTAGTTGCTATGAGATCAACTTTGAAGCTCCTCAAATTCTAAGTTTTCTGTGCATATTGAATTTGTCATGTCACCTGGGTAATCTCGTGATAACTAACTCTTAAAGGGGATTCATAAGTCACTATAAAAAATAAACCTTGTGTGACCGTGAGTGAGGATGTTCACTCATTCTCTTTCAGTATAAATGGCACATAGAAAGCTAAAATATAAATGAAAAGATTGTTTGATGATCATGGATCAGTGCAAACGAGTTTACTTGGTTAATCTTAATAGTGACTATTAGAGCCGTGGTAGCCTGATGTGTCCATTTTTACTATGAGAACATAACTGCAAAAAAATTGTAGTACTTGGAGTATTTTTCTCGGACAGAACTGAAGTTGGCCAAACACATTCATACCTTAAGCTTCTCATTTCTGTATTCCATGTTTACTCAACAATGTCCAGCTAAGTTTTATTGAATTTGTTGAGCTCTTACATAATGCCAGATCTTGTCCCAGTTTGGGGAATCTTGCTTAACAAGATAAAAAAAAATATATATGTTCCCTGAAATCAAATATTAAATCCTTTGGGCTTGGGGTTCAGCATGTGGGAGAGACACGATTAAACAAGAAATTCTAACCCAATTGTATTTCCCAAAATGTGTTTCATGAAACAGCAATCTTGCTGGATGCTGTACATAAGGGTCTTTGTTAGAAATTTATCCTAAGGAAATAGAAGTTTGTTTCAATGAAATAATCTAAATATGGAAAGCTAGTAGTGAGGGGGAGCCTTGGTGGTACATTGGTTAAATGATACGGCTGCTAGCCAAAATGTTGGCAGCTCAAATCTACCAGCCCCTCCTTGGAAACCCTATGGGGCAGTTCTACTCTGTCCTATAGGGTCACTATGGGTCGAAATTGACTCTGTGGCAACAGCAATTGGTGAGGGTGACTCCAGGCTTTTAAGAGGCTCCACCTCAACACATGAGCTCCCAACATTTTCTGCTTTCTTACTGTTCAAACTGTCAGAGGTACTCCTTGTCCAAAAGGACCATTTCCTCTTCTGTTTACCCCTCCACGGCTTCTATTTTGGCTTTCCGGGTTGATTTGGGTTGGCGACTCAGGAAATGCAGCAATTTATCTTCTGTTGTCTCATAACAACCATTTTCTCTTACTCATTAAGGGGTAACATGGGATAGGCCATTCCAGAATGTAGAGGTCATCTAGAATCCAGGCCAGGGGTCATGTGCATAAATAAACTAAGGGTCCTCGAAGATGCTGGGCAGTCTGTACATCTTTGTGTGTGTGCGTGTGTTTGTGTGCGCACTTGCATGTGTATAATGGACACAATTTTTGAGGACCAGGATGGGGTGTTCTCTGGAGGCCAGACTTTCCTGAATATAACCAGCACCCACCTGGTCAGCATCTTAGTTCAAATATGGGTGCTTCGATTTTATAGTTTTTTTTTTTAATTGAAGAAATAAGGACTTTTGTTATAAAAGTTTAGTGAATAAAGCCAACTTTGTAAACATCTATGGAGAACACGGCTGTTGGAAAACTTGGAGATCTACAGTTTCTAACATCTCTGAACGTGTGCTTGGATTCTGACTTTAGTGGTAAATTGTTTGTAATTTTGTTCTATGTACTCATTTTCTTCTCGCAGTTCTCCCTGCTCTACATCATCAAAGGCAAGCTTTGGAAAGAAAATACCTCTCTGTGTGAAATGGGAAAGGTTCAAAAGTCTATATTCGAGTTTGATAAGCAGTTGTTTACCAAATTGTTATTCTGGTCTCTGAAAGTCTCACATTTGGTAGAAAGAAATTACTTTATTAATTTCTATCCACTCTTGGAATGCTTTCAGACTCAGGTAGATTATCTTCAGATAGCAAGAGTCAATGCTGGGACTCAGAAAAGCCTACTAAAGCCTACATAGTTGCTTTTATCAGTTTTTGGGTTTTTGTGTGTGTGTGTGTTTCTTTTTGCTACCAATACTCTTTATTTTAAACATATTTTTATATCCTCAAAACAAAAATTTTTGCTTTATATATAATACAAAAAAAAAAAAAAGTTTAAAGAACTCTCTGTGGCATTGTCCCAGGAAAGTGTCAACATACAAAGCATTTTTCCATTGAATGGAAAATATCAGAAAATCTTGTATAAACGTCCCCAAAGGTTTATCTCACAAAAATTGTTACAGAATAGAGTGAAACTGAGGAATAAAGAAGACATGCCTATTGGCAGATTTACTGAATGACAATTGAGCTTGTCAACATTCCTTTCTGAATGAGTTCTAATACATTAATATGAATTAATATAATTAATGTCATTGTAAAGTCAACACTGGCTTGATCCTTTAAAAAAAAAAGCGTCTTGTTTGTTCTCTTACTCTGGAACTTTTCACTGTTTCCAAGAAATCTCAAGAAATGCATGGTGTTCCAAATAATTAAAATGCTATGTCGATCATGTTCAGTAGCTACATCTTAGCCAGACAATCCGAGGTGCTCATAAACCACAAGAAGATGAGCATTAAAGCTGAACCTCTTCAGTGGTAGCTAGGATGCTTGGCAACCTCACAGCACAATGCCACAGAAGCTGAAATTCATGTGAATTTGCCGTATGTCAAGGTAATTCAGGGGCATATAAAGACTATGACACCTGGTAGGTAAAGGGTCAGAGGGAAAGAGACAGACCCTCGATGAGATGGATTGACACAGTGGCTACAACAATGGCTCAAACACAGCAACAACTATGAGGATGGTGCAGAACCCAGTGGTGTTTTGTTCTGTCATATATAGGTTGGTATGACGGTCGAAACCAACTCGACTGCACCTAACAACAACAGAAATACTGTTGACTAAAATCTCAAATCTATATTCTCTAGAAAGTGAAGTCTTTTCCCAATATTTCTGTGAATTCTAAGTTATCTGCACTCACTCGTGATAACTACTGGCCCCAAATTACTGCAGTTGACCATTTACTAGTTGCCATGAAGTCAATTTCAACTTATGGCAACCGCATGTATTTCAGAATAGGATTGTGCTCCATAGGGTTTTCAGTGGCTGGTGTTTTGGAAGTAGATTGCTAGGCCTTTCTTCAGAGGTGCCTCTGAGTGGACTCAAACCTCCAACCTTTTGCTTAGCAGCCAAGCTCGTTAACCATTTGCACCACCCAGGGACTCTTTTGGTTTAGAAGGTATCCAATGTCACCTGCTCAGAGAGACTTTCCTAACCAATTGTCTAAATTAGTGCTTCCTCCCCATAATTATCTATCTCATTAGTTTGTTCTATTTTTCTTCACAGCACTTATCACTACCTGCTGTTAAATTATACATTCATCGTTTACTATCTAGTTCATTAAAATACAAGCTCCATGAGGCAGGACTTTGTCTTTTTCACCAGTGTATCCTCGGCACCTAAAAACAATGCCTGACACGTAGTCAGTTCATAGAATACCCCAAGGGTGCTATCTTCCTTGCACCCTATGCCTGACAAAATGTGGAACTGAGCAGCTTTCTTTAATTTTCACAATTTTGGATGAAGAAGACAGTGGAGAGGGGAGCAAAGCAAATCTGCATTCCTTTCTGGTAGAGAAGGCTTGAGAAATAAACCAAAGAACTGCCAGTGGTCATCATTCCGGCCTTTGTGGAGGAAGTCGGTGTGAACGAGTGGTGTCATCACTGGGAGGGCGGTACCAGTTTTGCCCAACTATTTCTCTGAAGAACTGTCTTAGCCTGGGTTCTCTAGAGAAGCAAAACCAGTGATACATGTCTATAAATCTATAGAGAGGTTTACTTCAAAGAACTGGCACACACAATTGTGAGAAAATGTTTCATTCAGGTGTGGAGCCTAGCAAGTCCCAAATCTGTGGATCAGGCAGGAGGCTAAAGGTTTCTGCTGGCTCACGTCATTTCAGGGACTGGCAAACTCAAAATCTGCAGGTCAGGTGGTAGGCTGGAACCCTCTGCTGGTTCATGAAGTTTTAGGGGCTGGCTATTCAAAATACGTAGGTTATATGGCAGGCTGGAGACCTCTGCTGGTTTATATTCCAAAAACTAGAGGTGAGGCGACAGGAAGAGTGCAGGGTCAGGAGAGATAGCAGGCTTTGCCAGAACATCCACTTATACACTGGAGGCACACCGCACCCCAGAGGAAACTCCCTTTTCAACTGATTGGCTGATGACATCAGACTACATCATGGGAAGTGATTACATTACAGAGCAACCATTCCAATGTCTGCCAAGCCATGGAGAATCATAGCCTAACCAAGGTGACGCATAACATTAACCATCACAAGACCCCTGACTATTATATGCTCTCAGGGACTGATTCTAAGTTACACAGTCCTACACAATTCTCTTTGATACTAATTAGAGAAAAGAACAGCACATAATTCTAATCAGAGAACAGGTGAGTATGTGATAAGTACTCTTTGGGGCAATATAATCAATAATTGTATTAACCTCAATACTTACTTATGTGAATACTTCGAAGGCAGAGTTAATCCAGAGAAAATACTAGAGGAGTTAATCATTCCCCAAAAAGATACTTTCAAAGAAGAAATTAAGCAAAGTAATACTTTATGATTAAAATCTAATATTTATTCTAATTCTGGATAGAATTGTACTGCAGCCCTTCTTTGCTGTCAAGCACCTGGTTCAACTCTCCTCGCTGTCTCTTCTCTCTGTGGTCCATGTTTGCTCATCTGTGAGTACGCATAGCTCACGTAGGTCTTTGTCACTTGCTTAGCCACAGACTGTGACAGACTCAAAACTATTTTTGAGGAAAGTTTTTGCCTTGCGCTTCATAGGTGCTGAGTTCACCTTTGTGCACAGGGTACCTTTGTGACCATGCAGAATGGATCCACACACCTCTACTGGGCAGCATTCACACTGAGCTGTGAAACAAAGCTTCTGTATCTGTCCAGAGGTTTGGAGGGCCATCTATCCAGGCCTGTTTCTAGATTGATCTCATTAGTTCTTTTTTTTTTTAGTTTTTATTAAGCTTCAAGTGAACATTTACCATTCCAATCGGTCTGTCACATGTAGGTTTACATACATCTTACTCCCTTCTCCCACTTGCTCTCCCCCTATTGAGTCAGCCCTTACAGTCTCTCGTTTCGTGCCAATTTTACCATCTTCCCTCTCTCTCTATCTTCCCATCCCCCCTCCAGTCAAGAGTTGCCAACACACTCTCCCGTGTCCACCTGATTTAATTAGCTCACTCTTCATCAGTATCTCTCTCCCCCTCACTGACCAGTCCTTTTCATGCCTGATGATTTGTCTTCGGGGATGGTTCCTGTCCTGTGCCATCAGAAGTTCTGGGGAGCATTGTCTCTGGGATTCCTCTAGTCGCAATCGTACCATTAGGTGTGGTCTTTTAATGAGAATTTGGGGTCTGTATCCCATTGGTCTCCTGCTCCCTCAGGAGTTGTCTGTTGTGTTCCCTGACAGGGCAGACATCGATTGTGGCCGGGCACCAACTAGTTCTTCTGGTCTCAGGATAATGTAGGTCTCTAGTTCAAGTGGCCCTTTCTGTCTCTTGGGTTCTTAGTTGTCGTGTGACCTTGGTGTTCTTCCTTTGCCTTTGCTCCCGGTGGGTTGAGACCAATTAATGTATTTTAGATGGCCGCTTGTTGGCATTTAGGACCCCAGGCGCCACAATTCAAAGTGGGATGCAGAGTGTTTTCATAATAGAATTGTTTTGCCCATTGACTTAGAAGTCCCCTCAAACCAAGTTCCCCAGACCTCAGCCCCTGCTTTGCTGACCTTTGAAGCTTTCATTTTATCTCGGAAACCTCTTTACTTTTAATCCAGTCCAATTAGGCTGACCTTCCTTGTTTTGAGTGTTGTCTTTCCCTTCACCCAAAGCAGTTCCCATCTACAGATTGATCAATAAAAAGCCCTCTCCCTCCCTCCCTCCCTCCCCCCTTTGTAACCACATAAGTATGTGTTCTTCTCCGTTTTTTCTATTTCTCAAGATCTTATAATAGTGGTCTTATACAATATTTGTCCTTTTGCAACTGACTCATTTCGCTCAGCATAATGCCTTCCAGATTCCTCCATGTTATGAAATGTTTCAGAGATTCGTCACTGTTCTTTATCGATGCGTAGTATTCCATTGTGTGAATATACCACAATTTATTTACCCATTCATCCGTTGATGGACATCTTGGTTGCTTCCAGCTTTTTGCTATTGTAAACAGAGCTGCAATAAAAATGGGTGTGCATATATCTGTTTGTGTGAAGGCTCTTGTATCTTTAGGGTATATTCCGAGGAGTGGTATTTCTGGGTTGTATGGTAGTTCTATTTCTAACTGTTTAAGATAACGCCAGATGGATTTCCAAAGTGGTTGTACCATTTTACAATCCCACCAGCAGTGTATGAGAGTTCCAATCTCTCCGCAGCCTCTCCAACATTTATTATTTTGTGTTTTTTGAATTAATGCCAGTCTAGTTGGTGTGAGATGGAATCTCATCGTAGTTTTAATTTGCATTTCTCTAATGGCGAATGATCGAGAGCATTTTCTCATGTATCTGTTGGCTGCCTGAATATCTTCCTTAGTGAAATGTGTGTTCATATCCTTTGCCCACTTCTTGATTGGGTTGTTTGTCTTTTTGTGGTTGAGTTTTGACAGAATCATGTAGATTTTAGAGATCAGGCGCTGGTCTGAGATGTCATAGCTGAAAATTCTTTCCCAGTCTGTAGGTGGTCTTTTTACTCTTTTGGTGAAGTCTTTAGATGAGCATAGGTGTTTGATTTTTAGGAGCTCCCAGTTATCTGGTTTCTCTTCATCATTTTTGGTAATGTTTTGTATTCTGTTTATGCCGTGTATTAGGGCTCCTAGGGTAGATCCTATTTTTTCTTCCATGATTTTTATCTTTTTAGTCTTTATGTTTAGGTCTTTGATCCACTTGGAGTTAGTTTTTGTGCATGGTGTGAGGTATGGGTCCTGTTTCATTCTTTTGCAAATGGATATCCAGGTATGCCAGCACCATTTGTTAAAAAGACTATTATTTCCCCAATTGACTGACACTGGTCCTTTGTCAAATATCAGCTGCTCATACATGGATGGATTTATATCTGGATTCTCAATTCTGTTCCATTGGTCTATGTGCCTGTTGTTGTACCAGTACCAGGCTGTTTTGACTACTGTAGCTATATAATAGGTTCTGAAATCAGGTAGGGTGAGGCCTCCCACTTTCTTCTTCTTTTTCAGTAATGTTTTGCTTATCCGGGGGTTCTTTCCTTTCCATATGAAATTAGTGATTTGTTTCTCTATTCCCTTAAAGTATGACATTGGTATTTGGATTGGAAGTGCGTTATATGTATAAATGGCTTTTGGTAGAATAGACATTTTTACTATGTTAAGTCTTCCTATCCATGAGCAGGGTATGTTTTTCCACTTAAGTGTGTCCTTTTGAATTTCTTGTAGCAGAGTTTTATAGTTTTCTTTGTATAGGTCTTTTACATCCTTGGTAAGATTTATTCCTAAGTATTTTATCTTCTTGGGGGCTACTGTGAATGGTATTGATTTGGTTATTTCCTCTTCGGTGTTCTTTTTGTTGATGTAGAGGAATCCAAGTGATTTTTGTATGTTTATTTTATATCCTGAGACTCTTCCAAACTCTTCTATTAGTTTCAGTAGTTTTCTGGAGGATTTCTTAGGGTTTTCCATGTATACGATCATGTCATCTGCAAATAGTGATAGCTTTACTTCCTCCTTACCAATCTGGATGCCCTTTATTTCTTTGTCTAGCCTAATTGCCCTGGCTAGGACTTCAAGTACGATGTTGAATAAGAGCAGTGATAAAGGGCATCCTTGTCTGGTTCCCGTTCTCAAGGGAAATGCTTTCAGGTTCTCTCCATTTAGAGTGATATTGGCCGTTGGCTTTGCATATATGCCCTTTATTATGTTGAGGAATTTTCCTTCAATTCCTATTTTGGTTAGAGTTTTTATCATAAATGGGTGTTGAACTTTGTCAAATGCCTTTTCTGCATCTATTGATAAGATCATGTGGTTTTTATCTTTTGTTTTATTTATGTGATGGATTACATTAATGGTTTTTCTGATATTAAACCAGCCTTGCATACCTGGTATAAATCCCACTTGATCAGGGTGTATTATTTTTTTGATGTGTTGTTGGATTCTATTGGCTAGAATTTTGTTAAGGATTTTTGCATCTATGTCCATGAGGGATATAGGTCTAAAATTTTCTTTTTTTGTAATGTCTTTACCTGGTTTTGGTATCAGGGAGATGGTAGCTTCATAGAATGAGTTGGGTAGTATTCCGTCTTTTTCTATACTTTGAAATACCTTCAATAGTAATGGTGTTAAGTCTTCTCTGAAGGTTTGGTAGAACTCTGCAGTGAAGCCATCTGGGCCAGGACTTTTTTTCTTGGGAGTTTTTTGATTACCGTTTCAATCTCTTTTTTTGTTATGGGTCTATTTAGTTGTTCTACTTCTGAATGTGTTAGTTTAGGTAAGTAGTATTGTTCCAAGAATTTATCCATTTCTTCTAGGTTTTCAAATTTGTTAGAGTACAATTTTATGTAGTAATCTGATATGATTCTTTTGATTTCATTTGGTTCTGTTGTGATGTGGTCCTTCTCGTTTCTTATTCGGGTTATTTGTTTCCTTTCCTGTTTTTCTTTAGTCAGTCTAGCCAATGGATTATCGATTTTGTTAATTTTTTCAGAGAACCAGCTTTTGGCTTTGTTAATTCTTTCAATTGTTTTTCTGTTCTCTAATTCATTTAGTTCAGCTCTAATTTTTATTATTTGTTTTCTTCCGGTGCCTGATGGATTCTTTTGTTGCTCACTTTCTATTTGTTCAAGTTGTAGGGACAGTTCTCTGATTTTGGCTCTTTCTTCTTTTTGTATGTGTGCATTTATCGATATAAATTGGCCTCTGAGCACTGCCTTTGCTGTGTCCCAGAGGTTTTGATAGGAAGTATTTTCATTCTCGTTGCTTTCTAAGAATTTCCTTATTCCCTCCTTGATGTCTTCTATAACCCAGTCTTTTTTCAGGAGGGTATTGTTCATTTTCCAAGTATTTGATTTCTTTTCCCTAGTTTTTCTGTTATTGATTTCTAGCTTCATTGCCTTGTGGTCTGAGAAGATGCTTTGTAATATTTCGATGTTTTGGATTCTGGAAAGATTTGTTTTATGACCTAATATGTGGTCTATTCTAGAGAATGTTCCATGTGCGCTAGAAAAAAAAGTATCTTTTGTAGCAGTTGGGTGGAGAGTTCTGTATAAGTCAATGAGGTCAAGTTGGTTGATTGTTGTAATTAGGTCTTCCGTGTCTCTATTGAGCTTCTTACTGGATGTCCTGTCCTTCTCCGAAAGTGGTGTGTTGAAGTCTCCTACTATATATGTGGAGGTGTCTATCTCACTTTTCAATTCTGTTAAAATTTGATTTATGTATCTTGCAGCCCTGTCATTAGGTGCGTAAATATTTAATATGGTTATGTCTTCCTGATCAATTGTCCCTTTTATCATTATATAGTGTCCTTCTTTATCCTTTGTGGCGGATTTAAGTCTAAAGTCTATTTTGTCAGAAATTAATATTGCTACTCCTCTTCTTTTTTGCTTATTGTTTGCTTGATATATTTTTTTCCATCCTTTGAGTTTCAGTTTGTTTGTGTCTCTAAGTCTAAGGTGTGTCTCTTGTAGGCAGCATATAGATGGATCGTGTTTTTTTATCCAGTCCGTGACTCTCTGTCTCTTTATTGGTGCATTTAGTCCATTTACATTCAGCGTAATTATAGATAAGTAAGTTTTTAGTGCTGTCATTTTGATGCCTTTTCATGTGTGTTGTTGGCCATTTCATTTTTCCACATGCTTTTTTGTGCTGAGACGTTTTTCTTAGTAGCTTGTGAGATCCTCATTTTCATAATGTTTAACTTTGTGTTTATTGAGTCATTATGTTTTTCTTGGCTTTTTTCTTGAGTTATGGGATTGATATTCCTTTTTGTGGTTACCTTTTTATTTACCCCTATTTTTCTAAGTAAAACCCTAACTTGTATCCTTCTATTTCGCCTTGTATCACTCTCCATCTGGCAGTTCAATGCCTCCTATATTTAGTCCCTCTTTTTGATTATTTTGATCGTTTATCTATTGATTTCCATGATTTCCTGTTGTGTGTATTATTTTGTTTATTTATTTATTTTTTAGAATTAGTCTTAATTTGTTTGTTTTTGTGCTTTCCCTGTTTGAGTTGCGTTGATATCAGGACGTTCTGTTTTGTGACCTTGTATTGTGCTGGTACCTGATATTATTGGTCATCCGGCCAAACAATCTCCTTTAGCATTTCTTGCAGTCTTGGTTTAGTTTTTGCAAATTCTCTAAACTTGTGTTTATCTGTAAATATCTTAATTTCTCCTTCATATTTCAGAGAGAGTTTTGCTGGATATATGATCCTTGGTTGGCAGTTTTTCTCCTTCAGTGCTCTGTATATGTCGTCCCATTCCCTTCTTGCCTGCATGGTTTCTGCTGAGTAGTCTGAACTTATTCTTATTGATTCTCCCTTGAAGGAAACCTTTCTTTTCTCCCTGGCTGCTTTTAAAATTTTCTGTTTGTCTTTGGTTTTGGCAAGTTTGATGATGATATGTCTTGGTGTTTTTCTTTTTGGATCAATCTTAAATGGGGTTCGATGAGCATCTTGGATAGATATCCTTTCGTCTTTCATGATGTCAGGGAAGTTTTGTGTCAGGAGTTCTTCAACTATTTTCTCTGTTTTCTGTCCCCCCTCCCTGTTCTGGGACTCCAATCACTCGCAAGTTATCCTTCTTGATAGAGTCCCACATGATTCTTAGGGTTTCTTCATTTTTTTAAATTCTTTTATCTGATTTTTTTTCAGCTATGTTGGTGTTGTTTCCCTGGTCCTCCAGAAGTCCCAGTCTACATTCTAATTGCTCGAGTCTGCTCCTCTGACTTTCTATTGTGTTGTCAAATTCTGTAATTTTATTGTTAATCTTTTGGATTTCTACATGCTGTCTCTCTATGGATTCTTGCAACTTGTTATTTTTTCCAGTATGTTCTTGAATAATCTTTTTGAGTTCTTCAACAGTTTTATCAGTGTGTTCCTTGGCTTTTTCTGCATTTATCCTAATTTCATTTGTGATATCTTTAAGCATTCTGTAAATTAGTTTTTTATATTCTGTATCTGATAATTCCAGGATTGTATCTTCATTTGGGAAAGATTTTGATTCTTTTGTTTGGGGGGTTGGAGAAGCTGTCATGGTCTGTTTCTTTATGTGGTTTGATATGGACTGCTGTCTCCGAGCCATCACTGGGAAACTAGATTTTCCAAGTAGTCGGCTGGTGCGCTGGCTCCTGGTTCTGAAAACAGTCGCTGTCTGCCCATATTTGTTCGTTTTCCGTCTCTAAGTCTGTGCTTGTTGTTCAGAGTTCGTAGATTGTTATGTATGTGATCGATTCCCTTGTTTTTCCGAGTCTTTGTTGCAAGAGGGATCCGCGGTAGCGTCCACCTAGTCCGCCATCGTGGCCCCGGATCTCATTAGTTCTTAAAAGATAGAATCTACCACATCCTTCACCTGGCTGATGTCCAAATCTAATTGGCAATATGGATATGTACACTTCAGATGCCAACTCAGGGTGGCAACATTGAACTATCTAATGTTCCTCTTGACACAGAAGAAAAAAGAGTTCCAAAGGGCCAACAGAACCTACCTGCACTATTAAAAATTATCAAGAAAGATATGAACAAATGAGACATTCTATATTCGTAATTTTGAGAAGACATCCTCTGGAGCATGGTGAGAAAATGACCCAGGTTGCAAAAGGATGAGAAGAGAGTGGTTGGGAGAAAATGGAGTTAATACTTAGAGATCACTTATGTAAGAACTCAGCAGTGAAAGGAAAGCTAAGAAGGCTGAAAGATTCAGTAAGATTTTGAGTTGATTTTTTTTTTTTTTTGAGGTATTGTTTTTAAATTTGGGGAGAGTTTGTTGCTATACACAGTAAGGGAGAAAGAGAAACTGAAGGACTGAAAAAGGAGGAAAAAGATGGCTGGCAGGGTGAATGAGCAGCCAAGTACCTCCAGTACTGGGAGGGATGTACTGTGTGATTAATTACTTTTGTGTGTGGCCTTTTTAGCCATGGTCTACTAACTCCCACCCAGGTGATTGGTGACAGGGTAATTGTGGCCTACCAAGAGGATTGGTCAGCTTTGCCTTAAAAGAGAGCAAATTCCAGAGCAGAGAGGAGGAGCCTACCACCACCAAGGAAGGAGAGACCCAGCAGTGGAGACCCGGTGGCAAGAGACAGTGCACGGGGCTTCCCAGCCCACGGAAAGGAAGACTTTGGGAAGCCGCTCAGGGCCAGGCGGAGGTGTGCCTGTGAGTATGCTTGGGAAGAGCTTGTCCTAATGGGAAAACTGTATCCTGAGCGTTCTTGAGCCTGAATTGTAAGTGTCACTTTCATAATAAACTCCACAAATATGAGCTCTGTGTGGCCATTGCAATGAATTATCAAACTCGGTAGAGAAGCAGATAGTGCTGTGGGAGGGGTGGCTGGTATCAGAATTGGCAGAGGTGGCGGAGAGAGGAGCCATGTTGGATGCCCACCTCCTAGGAGTCAGCCTTGGGCTGTTGATCTTGGTTCTTCTTCCCCCTTGTGCGATTGGAGGAGGTCAGACTCCGTTTTTTACAGAATAGTAGTCTGCGCCCAAGTAGAGCAGTGAAGCATGGAGAAGCACCTACACCTCTCCTATGGGATGCCGGATGGGGCCCAAATGCCACAGAGTCACTCTAGCTGAGTATTCATGTTCTTAGGAATAGGTGGACATTAGGAAATCACTAGGGTATTGGAAGTCAGCTATTTTCCTGGCCTTGTGTTTTAGGGGTGCACACAGAGCTACAAGTAGAGCAGTGACTGGCCTCAGGTAGATTTATCATGTGATGCTAAACCATAGAAGAGGGGTCTCAGGCTCCCAGGCAACTAATTCACTCATAACTCCCCCACCCCTACCTCTCAAAGTCGTTGGGACTATCTCTTACTAACTACTTTTTTGCACCTCTCAGGTGACTCTCTAGTAACTTCTTTTCCCCTTCAGGACTGACTTTAGTGCTCACTTTATTTATCTTGGTTTTGCCTGTGGAAAAACAGTTCTGCGAGAAGGAGGAAGTGCAGGCTGAGATTCACCTTAGGCCCTGCACTGGCAAGGAAGCTCCTGGCTACAGCTTGTGGATCACAATGCAAGGGGAAGGAGCGCTCACTTTCGAAAGATAAAATGTCTCCCGTCAGGGTAAATTTCACACAGCCTAGTACCGGCTAACACACAGCTTGTTCAATTTGTTTTCCCTCCAGCCCAGGAAAAACTCCTTCTAGCATTTTTGAATATATAAAGCTTATAAAATGATTTTTTTTCCCAAAACAAATTTGACTAGAGAAAGACGAGTGACAATGATGTGAATGGACTACTAGTTCAATTGTTGCAAAATAAAGAACTTTTTAGCTGGTAAGACGCAAGAGCTTTAACTGTGTGGGGAACTGCCCTTTAAGGGGAAAGTGTTGCTCTTCTGCACTTTAAAGGACACGAAGTTATTCTAAGCTCTGAATTTCATGAATGCTTTCTCACTGCAAGGGCAGAGTTGAGTGGTCTTGTTAGAGGCTGTCTCCCCTGAGAAACCTAAAGTATACCCTGCCTGGACCTTCACAGAAGAAGTTTGCCAGACCCAGTTCTAGATAGATTAGATGGTTTTTGATTGGGTTATTCTTTTTCTGTTGAACAATCTTAACATAAATGTAAAGTGATTTAGAAGGGCAGAATTTCCAGTATTTTTACAGGTATAGGACGAAGACAGTGAGCTTATGTCTGATAGCTGGTTTCCGTGGTGCAATCCCATGAAATGCCTTAGCTGGCATTTCTGAAGACACATAGAGCTGTTTGCTAAAAAAAAAAAAAGTCGAAGATTAATGCTGACCAAATTTCAAAGTTCCTAACTCTTCTGCTTGTGTTCCAAACATGAGATCACCTCATAAACTCTTCTTTGCAGTTTCAGGCTGACAGGCCAACCCATCTATTTTCTTCCTCAGGAAAACAACAGCAAATGAAGGCCGACTTGCTTCCTTTATAATTCACAAGTGAAACCTCACCAACTACTCTACCAGACCCCTGTGCTGAGAGTCCTCACACACTCTAGACTTGAAAACCTGACAAGTAAACTCAGCATCAGGCATGCGTGAACCAGCTTCAGAGGTGTCTTCCAACTTCCCTGTCCCTTTTAGGGTTACAGCCTAGAGATCCTCAAGGAATGTGATGGCTTCTCCTGAGAAAAGTCAGGCTGCATTTTAAGTGTGCATGATGCACAGAGAGGCCTACCGAAGACCGATGTTTGAAACTGCAGATGAGCCTGGTCTAGCGCTCTTCGGACAGCGGCAGTATTTTCTGTCTTGTTTAATGTTGCCGGCGGGTCATTTCACGGAAAGTCTCGAGTTGGAGTCGCAGTGCTCTTATTTCCAAGGACTTGTTCCCTTGCGAAAAACACAAGCAGGAACTTCACAGTTTTCTGAGACCACACTCGGGAAATGGATGTCAATGAATGATGCTGAAGGCAGTGTGATAAGGTAGGAAGACCCTGGGTATTGGGGTCCCAAGCACCTAGGTTTAAACTCAGATTCTACCATTTTCTCCTCAGTGTGGGAAGAGGTGCCTATCTGCTCTGAGCCTCAGTGCCCTCAACAGGGAAATGAGGGGTTCTGCATAGGGTTGTTTGAGGACTGAAGGAGATAATATGGGTAACATACCTAGTTGCATACCTCTCAGGTGTGCAATAAGCATTATGATATTACTTCCAGCCACTAGAATTTTATACCCTTTTCACATTTTGTGCCACATGATACTTGCAACAGGCCCATGGAAACACTGCATTCTATAAAAGGCAAAAAAAGACACAAACACACACACACACAATATACACACACACACATACACACCACTTAGTAATCCAAACATAACCTTGCCATAACCTAATGGAGGAAATGACACCCAGTCTAGGTCTATCCAGTGCTGCGATTCATATCTCTGGCATACAGTCTTCATCTGCAAAGTAAGAGGGCAGAACTAAATGCCCTTGTAGGACCTTATCAAGTATAAATTTCCCTGATATTCAAATCTGGATTCCTTTATGGGAATGTTTGTATGTTGCTCACGGGTCTCAATTATCCATTCCCTTATTTGTTTATTGGAAGTGGTACACAGTACACAACGCATTTATGTTGGACTTGGGGATCTGACTTTGTACGTTAACATAAACACGGATATGGGATTTGGGAGATTTGCTTTCAAAAAATGATGACGGTCCATCATCACAGGCTCTCTGTCCCTCCCTCTGCTCGGATCTCCCTCGGCTTCCTACTCCCTGTGGTAATGGCAGACGACAATTGTCAGGTTAAGCCAGGCTTTTCTTTTGTGCTTTCTTTTTTCTCTCTTGCTCCCCCAGCCTCAGTGGTTTTTCTCATCGCTACTTTCCTCATTTGGAAAGGATAATGAAGTGCTTTGGTTTAAACACCTGCTTGCTACCGATTTGTAGACTGCATGTTGGGAATTAGAGCCAGAGCCACTGAACAATAGTAACAGACAGCTATTCTGCTTAATGATGTCAGTGTGAGCCAAGAAAGGTAATGCAGAGCGGATCAAATTCTTTTCCAGAGCATGACTGTTATTTACATCGGTTTTGTCCTTTGTGGCTGATTTCTTTTACGGAACAGATGCGAAGTCCTCCATAGACTGTATGCTTCATGCTCTCCTTTTCATATCACCCTGCAAGCTATTATTATGAGTGCCATAAGGAACAAAATAAATCCTCTTACCATCGGCAAATAACCTCTACTTTGCGAGATAATGATCAGATCTCATGGGAATTTGTTTTTAAACTCACTTCATAATGATGGCTCTCTTTGCTGAAGATGCTGTATACGTTTAATAGAATGTAATCACTTTT
Source organism: Elephas maximus indicus (assembly GCF_024166365.1). Lineage (NCBI taxonomy): Eukaryota > Metazoa > Chordata > Mammalia > Proboscidea > Elephantidae > Elephas > Elephas maximus. Next base: position 78,897,755 of record NC_064840.1, read on the forward strand.
TTTTTTTTTAATCACAAATCATGGTGGGATGCCTAGTCATTGTTTAAAATCCATCTCCTAAGAGGAAAGGAATGGGGAAAGTTAATTATATCTAATGGCCTTTGATCTCCCAAGAGACCAGCCCTTCCCACTTGATAGAAAACAGTGGTTTGAGAAGCCAGGGAATCTGGAAGTAGCTTACCTGTCTTGTAAAATGCTAATGGTTCACTTGCATTACATGTCAAGGCTACTGTCTAAATTAGAAGCATTTAGAACTGCACATTCCTTAAAGGAAAACTGACAAGCAGAGAAAGGGTCAAGTAAATGCTATAAAAATGAAAAAAAAAAAGAAGATAATCTTTTGAATTTCAAATCGTGTAACGGTCTGCAAATATAGGTTTTTCACTTATTTATGGCAACTACCCTGAAGGTTTTACATATTGGCAAATATAGCAGATAATGAACTATTGATCACAAAGAAGTTTAGGAAATGCAGAGCCTAACAAAATTGTCTGTTTCCCTTTGAAGGTACATTGATGTCGTGGGAGGAAGGGGGCAGTTATTGATCCACTCAAAAAATCGCTCCTCCCCTCTGACCTGCACTGAGAAAAGACAGAAAAGCTGAATACACTCCATCTAAGCCCATGGGGTTGCTATGAGTTGGAATTGACTAGAGGACAACGGGTTTGGCTTTTTTTTGGATTTAAGCCCAGTTTACATCTAAGAAATAGCCCTGCAGACAGAGGAGTATTTTGTCTTCTCGAATCTGTTGTCATCGTCACAGCACTCTGCCTCATGGCCCGTTTGGAGTTTTATCAGCACCACACATAGAAAGCAGCAGGCAGATTTTTCAGCTAGAAGCAGGCACTTACCATGTGGTGCTGAATGAAGGGCAGTGGATTTCATCTTGTTGATTAGAGTCAGGAGCACAGATAACCTCTCCTAAGAAGTTTTCCTTTTCACTCATTTCTGAAATCAAGTGGGTTGGGGTCAGATTGCAGAGGGACTCTCGCCTCTGATGAGAGGCGGACTAATTTACTTCTAGTGCCTCACTAACCCCAACATTCCAAGAGAGGTGTCGTCAGAGTCAGCCACAACAGGTAAGGGTACGAGTACCATGGAGAGCTGGGAAAGAGAGGGTCCACTATATCCCTAAAGTAGACTTCATTCTAACACACTCACTCGCTTACTCAACACATTTCCGTTGTGCACCCACCAGCCAGCCAGAGATAATGTCTAACATCGTGGGATCAAAACATGAACTGGACACTGTTTAATTACTCAAGAGAAATAAACAAGTAAACCACATCCACACCAGAATGTAATAAACCCTACTATAAATTTACACAAAAGGTACTAGGGGAGAACAGATACCAACCACATGACTGGTGACCATCAGGTAAGTTCCAACTCAAGGTGACCCTGTGTGTGTCAGAGTAGAACTGTACTCCTTAGGGTTTTCCATGTCTGATGTTTCAGAAGCAGATCACCAGGTCTTTCTCCTGAGGCATCTCTGTATGGACTCCAATCTCCAGTCTTTCAGTTAGCAGCTGGGTACATTAACCATTTGCACTATCCAGGGACTCCAGAACAGAAGTTGTTGTTGTTACATGTCATCAAGTCACTTCTGACCCAGAGTGACCCTATGTACAACAGAACAATACACTGCCAGGTCCTGCGCCATCCTTACAATCCTTGTTATGCTTGAGCCCATTGTTGCAGCCACTGTGTCAATCAATCTTGTTGAGGGTCTACCTCTTTTTTGATGACCCTCTACTAAGCATGATGTCCTTTTCCAGGGACTAATCCCTCCTGATAACATCTCCAAAGTATGTGAGACTAGTTTCACCATCCTTGCTTGTAAGGAGCATTCTGGTTGTACTTCTTCCAAAACAGATTCGTCCGTTCTTTTGGGAGTCTACAGTATATTCAATATTCTTCGCCAACACCACAATTCAAAGGCATCAATTCTTCTTCTGTCTTCCTTATTCATTGTCCAGCCTTCACGTACATATGAGGTGAATGAAAACACCAGGGCTTGGGGTCAGGTGCACCTTAGTCTTCAGGATGAAACCTTTGCTTTTCAACACCGTAAAGAGATCTTTTGCAGCAGATTTGCCCAATGCAATGCATCTTTTGATTTCTTAACTGCTGCTTCCATGGCTGTTGATTGTGGATCCAAGTCAAATGAAATCCTTGACAACTTCAATCTTTTCTCTGTTTATCATGATGTTGTTTATTGGTCCAGTTGTGAGGATTTTTGTTTTCTTTATGTAGAGCTGTAATCCACACTGAAGGCTATAGCCTTTGATCTTCATCAGTAAGTGCTTCAAGTCCTCTTCACTTTCATCATGCAAGGTTGCATCATCTGCATAATGCAGCTTATTAATGAGTCTTCCTCCAATCCTGATGCTGCATTCTTCTTCATATAGCCCAGCTTCTCAGATTATTTCCTCAACATAGAGATTGACTAGGTATGGTGAAAGGATATGACCCTGACCCTTAAAGTCACTTTAAAGTCACTCCTTCCCTAACTTTAAATCATGCAGTATGCCCTTGTTCTGTCCAAACAACTGCTTCTTGATCTATGCACAGGTACATATACAGACACAAAGGTCCAAACCACCAGGGAAGTTTGAGTAGGCATTAGCTTGATAAATCAGGATACCAGATCATGCCGAGATGGGATGCGTGGAAGCGTGATCTGTATGACTCATTTGAGAGGCTCAAAGCAGTTGGGTATGAAGCAGAGATTGCAAATGTGAGAACATCAAGGATGAGGTTAGAGGAATAGGTGGAAGCCAATCAGTGAAGGGACTTGTGTGCATACCAAAGCGTAGCAAGAAAGCCTGGAGGAGCCACTGAAGGACTTGAAGCAGGAGATTGACAGGACCATATATGTGATTTAAATAGAGTGTCTGGTAGTTATGTGGAAGGTCAGTATGGAAGAAAGAAGACCAACATAAGGAGGACACTTTAGAAAATTTAAAATCAAGGCAAGAAATCATAAAGGCCTGAATAATAATCATTAACCCTAATTAGTTATCATAAACTAATAGTGTACTAATTATTTTAAAAATATTGTCTCGTTTAATCTTCATGACTAACCTATATGGTGGGTTTATATCTCCATTCCAAAGACCAGGGAACTGAGATTCAGAGAACTTGGACACCTTGAGCGAGGCTGTACAAGTATCAAGTGGTAAATGAGAAATTAGATCCAGGTCTGCAGGGGTTCAGAATGAACACACCAGGAAGCATCGGGCAATAATTCCAAAGTCATTGGTAAAAATAACCTAGACGGAAATTCTACCATTGACCAACGAGAACGCAGGTGTAGACACAGAGGTTGGTAAAAACGAAGAGGAGAGCTTTTGTGAATTTGCTGGATTTGAGCTGCCTGTGAATGCCTGATCCCTGAGTGGTGCGAACAGCTTGTGCTTGACTACTAGCTGAAAGTTGGAGGTTCAAACCCACCCTGTGGTGCTGTAGAAGAAAGGCTTGGCATTCTGCTTCCGTAAATGTTACAGCCGAGAAAACCCTAGAGAGCAGTTCTGCCCTGTTACATACAGGGTTGCCATGAGTTAGAAAAGACTTGACGGCAACAGATTTTTTTTTTTTTTTTTTTTAAATTGGCTGTCTAAGCAGAGATGTCCAGGAAGCAGCTACATACTTATCTGAAATTCAGACCTCAAATCCACAGGAAAAGAGAATAGTGGATCAAAGACAAAGCACTGGGAAACAGCACTAAGCAGAAGAGATGCCTATAAATGAAGTGGGAAAGTATTCAGGTCAAGTTCTGGGTGAAGCTGATTCATCAATTTTAATTACGCATTTCATACTAACACGGTACTGTGTTTTGTCATATAGCTGATGCAAGAAAATTGTATGACATCGGGATTGCCCCTTAGGTGTATAAAGGTGACTCTGGGAGGAAAGTCACACACAAAAAAGTTGAAGTTAATATAAGAGCTCACAAAAACACTATGGAAAAATAGAAGAAATATCAGCAGACAACACACCGTCAATTTCCCATGAGTAGCTTAGGAAGTAGGTCTATAAGCTAGGGGGATTAAGAAATCACTGGGTGAACAGAGTGAATAAGAAGGCTTCATGGAAAAATATAAAATAGCTGGCTTCAAATTTAATTGTGCATCAGACTTTCCAAGGCACCTTGTTTAAAACACTGACTTCTGCATGCCACCCTCCGTTGATCTAATTCTGGGGGTTGGAATTGGACTCAGATATCTGAATTACAGGGATGTCAAGGAAGACCTTCCTGGTAAAGTAACAGTTGACTGGCGACCTGGAGGAAGGTTCCAGTCAGATGACACCATTGAGATGTCTGAGAGGAGAGGCCTAAGGGGCGATTTTACTGTAATTTTGGGTGGCATTATCCACTTAGCTACGATGCTATGGTACAGTGATGTTTTCACAGATGTAGGCCAGCATCCTGTGGCGTTATACAGTGTGGTGGTTTTATGTTGTTCTTAGGTGCTGTTGAGTTGATTCCAACTCACAGAGACCCTGTGTACAACAGAACGAAACACTGCCCAGTCCTGTGCCATCATCACAATCATTGCTATGCTTGGACCCATTGTTGCATGTCAATCCATCTCACTGGGGGTCTTCCTCTTTTTTACTGACCCTCTACCAAGCATGATGTCCTTCTCCAGGGACTAGTAAACCCTGACAACATGTCCAAAGTACATGAGACTAAGTCTCGCCATCTTTGCTTCTAAAGAGTATTCTGGCTGTACTTCTTCCAAGATGGATTTATTCCTTCTTTTGGCAGTCCATGATATATTCAGTATTCTTGCCAACACCATAATTCAAAGGCATCAATTCTTCTTCAGTCTTCTTATTCATTGTCCAGCTTTTGCATACATACGAGGTGATTGAAAAGACCTTGGCTTGGGACTGGTGCACCTTAGTCCTCAAGGTGACATCTTTGCTTTTTAACACTTTAAAGAGGCCTTTCACAGAAGATTTGCCCAGTGCAATGCACTGTTTGACTTCTTGACTGCTGCTTCCATGGGCATTGATTGTGGGTCCAAGTAAGATGAAATCCTTGACAACTTCAATCTTTCTCCATTAATTGTGATGTTGCTAATAGGTCCAGTTGTGAGGACACATTTTCATAAATAATATTCAATGTTATGCCAATTTTGTAATAATATGCTGGCTATAAATAAAATACCTGTCTCTCAAAGCACCGTATTTCCCATACAAGCTTTATCCCACAAGTTGTATTTAGAAGGACTTTATTGACGTGAAACACAAGGGAAGGTTATTAGCACCCAAGCATTTACCAGCTGCTGTTGAGTCGATTCTGAGTAGAACTGTGCTCCATAGGGTTTTCAGTGGCTGATATTTTGGAAGTAGATCACCAGACCTTTCCTCTAAGGCATCTCGGGGTGGGCTGGAACCACCAACCTTTCAGTTAGCAGCTGAGTGTGTTAAATATTTCTGCCACCCAGGGACTCCTCCATGTAGCTACATTTCAATACACCTGTCAAGTGATATCATATAAACCTAGCTTTTCTAGATTCCTGGACATTAAACAACACAAGATGAAACCAATCTGGGATTTTCTGGGCTGACGTCATGATGGTTCTTCCAAAGTTTGTCTATCCTTGCCTGACCAAGACATTTCCATAATATGATAGTTTGCGTGAATAAAGTAATTGTATTAATCAAAGGACATGCCTTGAGAGAGAATAATTGAACAATCGATTTATTTTAGAGTTCTTGTGAATGTTGCATTTTGAACTATTTGTTCCCTGCACCGATAAGAAGTTGAAAATTTTGACAAATATTCCCAGTTTCAAGTTCATGCTATGCTAGTTCAATGTTCATTTTCCTGTTTTACTTTTCCTTCTTTTTTTTTTTTTTAAATTTTGTTTCTGTCCTAAACCCATCCTGATTCATTCTCTTTCAAATGTCTATTTTCTAATCGTTTGGAACATTTTGCCCTAGTCTGTTTAGTATCTAGGTTGAGCTTCTCAGAAAATGTCCCGTTTCTCAAGACAGAGATCTCTTGGATGTATATCTTCTGAAATAAACCCTTCATTTTGAATCTTTTACCTCCTACTGGATGCCGAGTTTCTTCTCAAACTCTTTAACAGTTTTTAGCTTATGTTCTATTAAATTGGAAAATGGTAGTCCTCTCATAACGTTTTATGCATCCAGCATAGGCAATTAGTGTGGGCAATTAACAAAGTTTGTGAACTCATTGATAACATAGTGTTGAATTCTGATAAATGTATGTTTATGGACATTTCAACATTATGAATTTGAATTTCTTATTAGTAAACAAGATAGATATACATCAGATGATACAGTCCTCCAAAGGCCAAGCAAAGAAATAATTACCATTCCAGGGCTGTAGCGGTAAATACTTCCTTGTGGCCTTATTCCAATGTCAGCTCTTTGTTTTAATGATAACAGAATCTGTGTTGTGATATCCTTGAATGTACTTAACAACCTGCTTAGAGTATATTGAGTTTATGGGGATGACCAAATGAAGCTTGAAAATTTATGGTAAGGAAATTGTACAGATTATATGAGAGATATTCATTCTAATTTAGGGCTGAGCAGCAGTAGCATGCAAAAGGCAAGGATCCGAACCGAACAGGATTTAAGCAGGAACAGTCATAACTGTCATCGCTCTCCATCATTGTCAAGTGTCTCCTATTCAGTATATTTCTCTTAATTCTTGATTAGCAGCTACCAGAGATCTCCCTAGATAATGATTACACTAATATAATAATTCACATACGGCTTCACAGCTTACAAAGCATTTTTCACGCCTATCGTCTTTCTAACGCTCTCAACAATCCCACAAAGCAGCCGTTATTGCATTATTTCACATACGAGAAGAAGGAGCCTTAATTACATCGACCCATGATAGCTAGTTGAGTAAAGTTAGTCTTCTTATTCCCAATAAAACGCACATTTTTTGTGCGTTTGGTTTTGTTTGGCTGTCCACTGTGCAGTTCCCTTTCCTGTTTGCTGGGGGAAGTGTAGCTGTCACCACTGTGTGTGATCCTGTTCGTCAGCAGGACTCTGCCTCCCACCACAGAGTTATGAAGGGCCAGAGCCAGATGTTTTCCCAATGCCTGGCAGCAAGAGTGGGCCTGTTGCCTAGACTCAGTCAATTTGATGCCCATGAGTTGAAATCTTGAAAAAATCCAAAGATAAAAGAATAATGAGAATTTATCCAGAGTTTGTTGGGTGTGGCTAGGGATTGCAGGATTTGAAAGGCCCTGGCTAAGAGCTCGTCTGCTCACCAAAAGGTCAGCAGTTTGAATCCCCCAGCCGCTCCTTGGAAACCCTAGGGGGTAGTCCTACTCTGTCCTGTAGGGTTGCTACGAGTCAGAATGGACTCTATGGCACACGCCAACAATAAATCTGTATGTATGTATACGTGTGTGTGTATATGTATGTGAGTGTGTGTGTGTGTGAAGCCTGGTGGCTCAAACAATTAAGTGCTCACTGCTAACCAAAAGGTTGGTGGTTTGAACCTATCCAGCAGCTCCATGAGAGAAAGACCTGGCAATCTGCTCCCATAGAGATTACAGCCTAGAAAACCCTATAGGGCAGTTCTACTCTCTCGCATGGGGTCAGTATGAGTGGGAATCGACTCCACGGCACCCGACAACAACTATATATATAAAAAAATATATATCAAAAACCAAACCCACTGCCGTCCAGTCAATTCTGACTCAGTGACCCTATAGAAGAAAGTAGAACTGTCCTATAAGGTTTCCAAGAAGCGGGTGGTGGATTTGAACTGCCGACCTTTTGGTTAGCAGCCGAACTCTTAACCACAATACCACCAGGGCTCCAACATATGTATAAAAAAACCGAAAACCAAACCCACTGCCATCGAGCCAATTCCGATTTACAGCTTTAGGTATTTAGTTACAGATTTATTGTTGGCGTGTGCCATAGAGTCGATTCTGACTCCTAGCAACCCTATAGGACAGAGTAGGCCTACCCCCTAGGGTTTCCAAGGAGCAGGTGGTGGATTCAAACTGCTGACCTTTTGGTGAGCAGACGAGCTCTTAGCTACTACACCATGTACACCATGAGGGCTCCTTACATATATATATATATACACATATATATTTCTATTCTCAAATCTTGACAAATGTACCTTCATTGAATCTGGATGGCCAGGTTCAAATTTAGAATTCTTGGATTTCTCTGTTAAATGTTGGACTCTGGACGCTCGAGAGAGAGGACCCCTGACACCTGGTTCCCAGTCGGCTGGCTCTATCTCTTTCTCTTCCTAGTTCTGGGTCTGTCTTGCCCTGTGAGGAGTTTTGTGTCTACACGTGTAAACACCCTGGAGTCTGTAGATCTCAGCTCCACTCATACCCACTGAGAGAAAGCTGCACGTAGGTCACCCTTCAGATCTACCAGTACACAGCCCATGCCTGGGGCGGGGGTGAGGGGTGGGGGTGGGGGATGGGTAGGGACGATAGGTGAAGCCTGTGTAGGTTCTAGAAGTGGGTTTGGGATCATTCGTGCAGGAAATTCTGGGGTCTTATGTATCCAGAACACAATTGACAAGGCAAGGCTCTGGCTCGGAATAGGCATGTCTCCTTGGCTTCATGGACTCTTTGCCTCCTGAAGAGGCTCATAGCCCAAAGAGGGACGGACAGAGTGGGCGCCTTTAAAGCCCGGTGCTCAGAGCAGGGGCTTTCCCATCTAATTCCAAGGGTGGTGGCATCCTAGCCAGGATTTTGCTGCTGTTCGCTTCTGGAACCCCTTTGGCTCCTGCTGGTTTTTCAAATAGGTCCTCCTCATTCTCTGAGCCCACTATATACTGCCACTTGATTATTCCTTTTCCTTAAGATAGCCGGGCTCCTTCTTTGTTGTTTGCTACCTAGCATCCTGTTTAATAAACACAGTTTGTCATACCCTCCTGCCATCACAGGGTGAAGGAGGTAGGAAGTTGGCAGTGACTGGACAGTGATGAGTAGCAACAACTGATGATAGTCTGAGCAATGCCAAGCCCACGATGAATTTGCCTCTACCCACTGTTGTCAAGTTGATTCCAACTCATAGCGACCCTATAAGACAGCGTAGACCTGCCCCATAGAGTTTCTGAGGAGTGGCTGGTAGATTCCAACAGCTGACCTTTTGGTTAGCGGTTGAGCTCTTAACCACTGTATCACCAGGGCTCCAACATTATGGAAAAACAGTAGGTAGGAATGAGTTTCTGCCTTTCTTTATATTCCATTAGGCTCATCATTTCTTACTATCTTCTTTTCAAAGTAACCTGAGTTAACCACTCGGATGAAATATGGGGAAAAAACCCAGTACCGTATGCTGGTTGCTGTAAATTCTAAGATGCTATTTGGTTATTAAAAAATTAAAATATCTTACAGATTCCAGAATCAACAGATGCCGATTATAGGAAAGATTTGTAAATACAGACAAACAAAACAAAGAAAAACACCCATGTGGTCGTATTACGCAGAGATGGCCACTATTAACAGCAGATCGTTTTCACACATCACTTTCCTTCACATAAAGGGCATCTCATCGTACTGCTTGTTTGGAACCTGCTATACTTAGACAACTACTATATTGTGGGCATATTCATTTAATAGCTGTTTCTATAGCAGGTTTTCAACAGCTGAATATTACATCATCCAGGGATGTGAAATTGTTTTTCTCGTCTGATATTCAATGTTGGCCATTTTGGTTGTCATCGTTTTTATTATTACAAAACTATACCAGTGGACTTCCTTGGAGTGACTTCACTACTCACGTTTCACTTACTATTTGTATTTCTAAAGTGGGTTATTATACAAATCCTTCCTATTAGTTTAATGTATTCCACACAATATACTTCAACAAGATCTCCAAACATATCAGGAGGATCATGAGGTCTTTCATTTAAGAGTAACCCACTTCACAGTTTCTTTAGTTTGGAATATATTAGCCCTTAAAAAGAAGTCCAGAAACATTGCAAGTGAGACATTAGTGCCATTTCAAAACGTCTTCTATTGATAATTTAATTGGTTTTCTTTTATAATTCTTTTTTTTTAAAAAAAATCAATAATCCAGTTATGTCCATGGACATATAAATTATTGTAGATTATTAAAAATTATGAAATGTTTCTAATAGATGTATGGTGTCACTAAACATTCTTTTGCTTTCCTACAACTGTAGACATTAATCATTATCTGTGTGTGATTTCTAAGAATTCATCATTTGTACTTTTATCATGCTTCAATACTGTTACTGTAATGTTCTATTAATCCAAGAGCTCTAGATATCCCTCTCTTCAGAAGGCTGTGTTCTCTGTTAGGTAAATTGATGAGATATGCCTTTAAAAAGACAGATTTTAGAAGATTTAGAACTTTGATTCATTATAGATTCTTTTCATTTCATGTGTTTTAAATTTTTTTATGAAAAAGTTGGATTTTCACTTAATATCTGACTCAGTTCAAAGAAAAAGAATTATTGTGAAGCAGTGGTCAGGTAATGTTAAAAAACACAACATACAACATGGAAGGAGCACCATCTAATTGGACATTGAAAGTTAAATCTTACTGCAGAGAAAATAACTCTGTGACAACACTTTGAAATATATATGTGAATAAATGTGTAGCTTTGTTTTATGAGCTGAAAATGGCATTCACCCCCAAGGTAACAAACTTCTACACACTCGAGACTCTGAGGGAAGGCTGAAGGGCAGTATGGTGAATTTGCTTTCAATACTAAATCCACGTGCATGTATTATAGGTCTCAGGTGGATTTGCGGAAAATCTTGTTCTCTAATGGATAAAAGTGTGCAACTGCCTTTGAATAAAAACATAAAAAAAAAATCAGAAAGCAGTATCTGAGGCATAGCTGGAATAGGCATTTCATCAGCAAACTTAGAGGATGGCTCTCAGGGCTTCTGGAAGAACCAAGCTTTGTATCGATAGATAATTCTGAGAAAAGATTTCAGTTTTTTGTTGCATCAAGGACAGGAGAGACTGAGGTTCAGATCTAATCTCATGACTTCTGGAGAATACTCTAACCAGATGACATGGCCAGACAGAGGCATTCATTTTTAATCTGAAAAAAGAAAGGTTATGAAGAAATGCTAAGATAGCTACGAGATTGCTTTCACTAGCTTTAATCTTTCTTATCTTTGCTTGGCCATTATACACAGCTCTGTGACTTTGAGCTCCATTTCACTGGCCCTTGTTTCCTCATAAATAAAATGGAGGTGCTTACATCCCAGCATTATTGTGTGGATTAAATGGGATAATTATCAGAGTACAGCCTTCTCTCTAGTATGTGATAAACCAAAACCCACTGCCGTCGAATCGATTCCGACTCATAGTGACCCCATAGGACAGAGTAGAACTGCCCCACAGAGTTTCCAAGGAGTGCCTGGAGGATTTGAACTGCTGACCTCTTGGTTAGCAGCCGTAGCACTTAACCACTACACCACCAGGGTTTCCTAGCGTGTGATAGGCATTGAAAACATGGTAATAAGTTGAGTGCTTAGAGCCCTGGTGGTGCAGTGATTAAGTATTCTGCTGCTGACCAAGAGGTTTGGCAGTTCAAATTCACCAGCCGCAGTTGTACCCTGTCCTGTAGGGTAGCTATGAGTCAGAATTGACTTGATGGCAATGAATTTAAATTGATTGATTACTCTCTGCCAATCACTTTTTAAGTGTCTTACACCTATCAACTCAATCACTACATCCACCCTGAGTGGACGGTGTATTATTGTCCTTTCACAAACGAGGCACAGAAACTGAAGTACAGAAAGGTTCACTGATTTGCCTAAGGTCATAAAGCTACTACATGATGAGGTTAGAACGTGAACCCAGCCAGTACTTTTAAAGACTACACTGTTATTACCCAAATGTGTCCAAATTAGAATATGACTTTAGAGTCATAGCATAAATTTAGTATATTTTAATGTATAATTATAATTTTTGTACCAAATATTAAAATTGCTTTCTTAAAAATTGATTTGTGAATAAATGTAGGACATAGGTTATTACCTGTGTACAGTAGGGAAACTTGGGTTACCTGGAGAGTGTTCACAGTTTAGGCTTTGTAGTTCCCAACTGCCATGTGAGTCTAATAGCCAAAGTAAATGTTGCAGGTTTCTTCTTGGAAAACAAACTCTTAGGCAGAGATTAGCATGCAGGTAGCTTATTGGGAAATGCTCTTAAAATGAACACCTGTGGGGTAAGGATAGAAACAGGGTTAGGCAGAAGGAGAAATTTGGTTCCTTCAGTTGACCCCTTTGAGAAGCTCTGAAACTGGGATGGCCCTTCATGGTTGTCCCAAATTGGAGCAGAGGGACTGGGATTTCACACGTTTACATTGACTAGTCATATGAGTCAGAATCCACTTTTTAGCACTGGGTTTTTTTTTTTTTTTTTGTCACTGGGTGCAGGCTGATCCCAAGAAAGGAGTGTGATCTTGGACATAATGTCTCTCTTCAGCCTAGGGAAATCCTTGGAGAGGGTTGAGAGCTGAGTGCAAGGAAAATAGGTCCTTCAGTCCTGAAGGAGAATCTTGGTGGTATGGCAAGTCTACTACAGTTCCATTCTTGCAATGCTTGTTCTTCATTTAGCTTCAGGAGGCAGCACCTTCAAGGAATCTGGTGGGCCTTTTGAGGGAAAACCTATGGCGTACCCATTGGTGGACTTGCTTGGTCTCACATCATGATATATGGAATTCCTAATGTTGTATTTCACTCTTTGTAACACTCTATAACTTTCTAATGCCACTGCTGCTGATTTCAAGGCCACCTCTGATACTCACTGTCTTTCTCCTTTTCTGTCCATTCTAGACTCTTTTCTTATTCTCAGATATCACCTCTGCTCTTCCCAATGGTTCTTCTGGTGGTGGAACCCAGTCCCTTAAACCTCAGGAGTCTAAGGCCCTGGGCACTGTGCCTTCTCCAGGCTGTGGCTGCTGCACGCTTGTTTACTAACACAATTCGTCAAGGATGATCCAAAGTGGATTCCCTATGCCTCGCATGTGCCCTCCTGTAGCAGCAACGCTACCTCTTCCTGATGGTCAGGGGCCTCTCAGGGTGGTGACTCTTTTTCTTGTCTCCTGATCCCTTGGCAAAAGAAATTTAGTGTCCAGGCAGCTACTACAGCTTAAAGTTCAATGGGACTGATAACGTGCTCATGGCATAAGCATTCTTCCTTTGAAAATCAAGATGTTTAAACCCATAGACCCCAGAGTTTCAGGAACAAGAAACACAAATTCCCCAAGAGGGTCACTGAAAGTGATGGTAAGAAGGGCCACTCCAGCTTCCACTTCTTGGTTTCTGGACCTATGTGTTCTACATAGTGGAGACACAGAGCCATATAACATTCATTGATTTAGGGTATATACTTTGCCATAGGGGTATTGTCCTTTTATCATACCTCTGTGAGCTTACATCTCAGTTGTTTTTCAATCGTCTGTTTCATCATTCTCTTAGGCTGGCTTCTTCAGAGTAGTGTGGTATGTGACAGTATATCCCATCATCGTGTACCCACTGATGAATCTGCTTTGCTAAAAACGGTTCTCTGGGTTTGCTATGATGATACGTAGAATCCTAATTGTTGACTTGAATAGTGTGAGTTCTCAGGAAGTGATGTTAGCTGAGAACCTGTGGATAGAAAAAGCAACCTTATATCTAGAATACAGGTCTACTACTGTCAAAATGAATCATTGACCCTTCCAGGTTAAAAGGAGTCCAAGGTGATCAACTTACTACCAAGTAGCCAATTGGTATCAAGAAATGGTGCAGTATCGGGGATTCAGTTTTAGTCTCTTTGCTGGTTGGTTTGATATTTGGCAGCACCAGAAGCCAGAACGGCTTTGACGAGTAAGAACCCATGGTGCCAGGCGTGACCTCTATCTCTGACACTAAAGCTACTCCATTCATGTGGCCTATATACCAGCACTGGCCTGGCCAAATGCAGAAGCTGGGTGACATACCCTGGCTGAGTCACTCCGTCTGCCTGGTTGTTTAGTGCCTCTTCCAAGGCTATGCCTTCTGGTGGGAATGGAATTTCGAAGATCTCCACATGTTGTGCTCACTCCCAGTGTTCCATCCACATGCCATTACTACAGATCTCCTTGTGTGTCATCTTCCAATTTCTCTTTTTCTAATCCCCACTCATTTCCTCATCATTTTTTCTTGATTGTATTTACATATATTTCTGGGTTCTCTCTGAATGTGCCAGATAGGGGTGACTGCCTAACATCAAATTATGGGGAGACACATGAAGAGAAGCAGCTAAGAGCAGGTGCGAGGCAAGGTGGGCAGGTCTAGCACATAAGCAGCAGAAAGGGAAACTCATGCCACGATTTGGGCACCTGGATCAAATGCTAATGTGGATACAGTCAGGCCTTTGGACCACTTGTGTTCAGACCCCAGAATCTGAGGCATAACTACCGTATACTTATGGCAGGTATTTCACTGAGCAGTTTTAACTCACCCCCTACGGCCTGTGGTGTATCTGTGGAAAATGGCACCCATGGAAAGCACTGAAATTGTGTCCCTGTCCAGCCATCTGACGCCCCTCTTTCAGATAACTTTACCATAGTATCAGCTCAAAAATACAAGTCAAGTTCGTTAATCTTTTAGTTAACACATTACCGTGCTGTGCAGTGGTTAAGCATTTGGCTGCTAACCAAAAGGTTAGCAGTTCAAATCCACCAGCTGCTCTTGGAAACCCTATGGTGCAGTTCTACTCTGTCCTATAGGGTCACTATGAGTCGGAATTGACTAGATGGTAATGGGTTTGGATTTTTTGGTTGGTGCTTGGGGAAGGACATTGGGTAGTAGAAACTGCTCAATGGCACCCCACACCCAAGGCCAGTGGGATACCCTAGATACGCCGCTGCCCAGGATGGTGCTGAAGCCTCATGTAGGTCTATGAGATAGATCTCTCAGGCTTCTGAGTTGCCATTTAGTAAGTCCCACCTGCAGTGAGCTAAATACTTCTGCAACAGCCTGCAAGAGGTACTGCAACTGCAGAAATACCTCTATTAACTCCCTGTGAGTAATTTATGCAGAGAATGAATCTGGCTGATTTTATCAGTGTCTCAATCAAAATAGAGATCACAACTTACTTCACAAACCAAGTGCAAGAGTTTGAGAAACTGACATTATTTTACATGTCTCCCCATGAATTCCCTGAGTTTCACTGCTCATTTTAAAGAAGGCGATTATTACCGTAACATGTTTTAGCAAAAGAGCTTGGCAGGCAGTGTCGTTGAAACTGAGTATGATTTCAGTGGCCTCATTAAATTTCTCTCGATACTGCAGTGAACTCAAAAGGCACCGTCGTCCTTTCAGGGATCCCTAGTTGCCTAGGCTATTTATATGAACAACACTCAAGATTCCTAAAACCTCCTTTAGTCTGAACTATTCAACACACTAATCCTACCTCTTTAACATAACAAAGACAACCCATTCCCAAATGGGATTGTAACCACAGATATGGACGTTAGGATTTACAACACATATTTTGGGGGGACGTAATTCCATCCATAACACCCAGGTTATTGTCTAATTGAGCAACAACAGGTTTTCCTTAACAGAATACAATCCTTCAGGAAATAGTCACAACGTACGTTGAACTAGGAAACGACTGAAATGCTGTGACATAGTACATACCTGTTCCCTTCAGTTTTCTTGAAAGAATCTTTTGTTGATAAAAGGCAATTGTGTGGCCTTTTTTTTTTTCCCCTGGGGAGGGGGGAGGGGAAGCTGAGTTAGTGGAGAAGTGATGAATGAAGGTCACAGTAAAAATCTGAGCCACTGCTCCTTATAGTGCTCAAATCCTTTATCATTTAGGAACATTTTGTGATACTCGAAACATACGTTCAGAGTAAAGAATATATACAAAGAGGATATAAAAAATTATCTTCTCCCAGTGTAATGAAAACTGTGAATATGACTGAACATATTAATGAATATTCTTTCTTATATAATACATCAAAAATATAAATATAAATTTAATAACCAAAATTATGTATGTATTGCTTGGAAATCCTTTTTAATTATTGTAGACTTAATTAAAATATATTCCATGTCAGTAAATACATTTGTAAAATATAGCTTTTGTTGTCTGTATTATGGTTCATTATATGGATGTACCATAAGGTAATAAATCAATTCTCTCTGAGTCCACTGAAATCATGAATTATTGATCATTTAAAGTCTACACAATTTTTCACTATTATAAAAATGTTATGTAATTAAATCTTGATGCTAAATCTTAACTATTTCACCAGTATAAATACCCAGAATTAGAATTGCTATATGTATAGTTGAAAGCTTTTGCTAATTTTGAGGCCTTTGCTGTGCATAAACACAGGTCTAATAAATTTAGGTCACACTCCTGAAACAATAGCAGATATGAGTTAGTTTGACACAAACCTGACATCTTTGAGGTTATTTTTCTTCCCTAAAAAGTGCTCTGAAACATTTCATGCACTGACAAGAACTGTCCATTCAATTATTCCATCATCTATTTATTGCGTGCCTGTTATATGCAATCTACCACAATAAAATGAAAACCAAGCCACATATGTTGCTCTGGAGTGGATTCCAACTCATGGAAACCCTATAGGACAGAGTAGAACTGCCCCATAGGGTTTCCAAAGAGCAACTGGTGAATTCAAACTGCCAACCTTTTGGTTAGCAGCCAAGCTCTTAACCACTGTGCCACCAGGGCTCCACATACCATGATAATACTAAGAATATAGCAGTGAATAAAATAAAGAAGCCTGGTGCACAATAGTTAAGCACTCAACTGATAACCAAAAGTTTGGTAGTGCGAACACACCAAGTGGAACCATGGAAGACAGACCTGGTGATCTGCTCTCATAAAGATTACAGTCTAGAAAACTCTAAAGGCAGTTCTATTTTGTCAAATGGGGTCGCTATGAGTCAGAAATCAACTTGATGGTGCCTGATGATGGCAAAAACAACAAGAGTTGTAAATAGAGTGACTGCCGTCATGGAACTTACCAAACCAAAACAGAAACTGTTGCTATCGAGTCGATTCTGACTCATAGCAACCCTACTGGACAGAGCAGAACTGCCCCACAGGGTGTCCAAGGAGCGCCTAGTGGATTCCAACTGCTTATCTTCTGTTTCACAACCATAGCTCTTAACCACTACACCACCAGTGTTTCCATGGAGCTTATAGTTTAGTGTAAACCATAGAGATTAACAGGAATTACAATAATCAATATATCTCAATGTGGAAGCAGGGGTGTCGCCTCAAAGATCAGCTAAGAATCTCAATGACGATAAGTTTGTTAGTGAGAGGAGAGTCATTCAGGCATAGCAAGGAAGAAAAGAAGTTGGGTGAAAATCATGGAATTACAGAATAAAAAATTGCTATGACAGAAAAATTAAAACGAACATAGGAGGGACACATAGGTCAGCTTCAAAAGCCTAAACCCTCCATCCCAGAAGAACTGATATCTAAAAAGGCACAGGGAAGCTAAGTAGGAATTAGTTAGTGGAAAGTGAGGATGGGAGGAGAGGAGGAAGAAATATCCAGAGTATTCCAAGCAGGATCAATAGCAAGCGTAAAGTGCTGGAAGGAGAAGTAGCATATTATAGAATAGTAGGAATATTGAGTCCAAAGGTGGTCTGGTAGGAGAGAAATTAGGTTAGAAAAGTTAAGCAGGCGATAGGAACGTGAAGTAATCTACAGCCGTCTTAACTAGGTTTTACTTTAAAGCAGTAGGAAACCACTGATAGGTTTTGAACAAGGGAATGGCACGATCAGATGTGAATTTTACAAAGATCACTTGGACTACAGTGCGTAAAATGGACTAGAACATGGCCACGCTAGAAGCAGGAGGATAAATCAGAATGTAATTGCAAGAGATGATGATGACATTACATGTGGTGATGCCAATGAGGAAGAAGGAAAGGGGCTGGTTTATTTAGTGATCAAAATGTTATTGAACCCAGGAAGGTGGGGCCTTGCCCAGTGCGCTCAGGCTTGCCAATGATCTGGACACCAGTCTCTGCGAAAGAGAAGGTAGCTTTATTGAAATGGGCAGAGCAAGGAGCCGAGAGGAGGTTCTTCAGACCTGACTCCCAGAGCTATAAGGAGGCAGGGCTTATATACAATTTGGGCAGCAAGACGGCGGCTGTGCAGGTATACTGGGGATGGAAAAGTCTAGAAGGCATCCATGAAACAGGAGGTGACGTTGTTCTTGTAGGACCTCTTGTTTCAGAATAGGGTCTGGGTGGTGACTTTTCTTATGACTCATTTCACGTGCTGCTGCATCCTCTGTTGAAGTCAGTTCAAGGTCACAGCTGGCCGTCTGTGAAAGCAGGGGGGGCCAAATCCGGCCGGGGCTAGTTTAAGGACTAATGGAAATTTACTAGCATTCGCAGGTTCAGGTTACAAAACCGACAAGACTTTGTGATTTTGATGATAGGGAACATGCAAATGGGAAGGGGCAAAAATAAAAAAAAGAACCCTGTAAACTGGTTGGAGAGCTGGGGGGCTGGGGTACCACTCCCTGAGCCAGGGAACACTTGCAGCGGAGCAAGTGTAGAGTGTGAGGAAGGGGTTCACTCCATTTTGGACATGTTGGCCTAGCGATACCTGTGCGGTAACCAACGAGGCTCTTAAATAAGCAGATGAGTCTGAAGCCTAGAAAAAAAGAGACAGGCTGGAAATAAAGGCAGGGGAGTTGGAGATAACCAAATACACAGGAATCAAAGACAACTGATCGAGAATTACCCAGAGAGAATGTAGAAATGGGGTCTAGGTTAGAACCCCAAAAGATACCAGAACATAAGGGCAAAACATGACTGTTAAAGAGCCTGAGATAAAGCAACTGAAGAAATGAAGAGATGGTGGGGGCAGGGACGAGGGGACAGGGGTAGTGCAGGTCAGAGAGACCAAGGGAGAAATATGATCATGCCCATCTTATAAGGCTTGTAGATTAGATCAGGAAATCCTATACATTTCGTTTGAAAAAAAAAAAAAAGCAACAATTTACTGGATAATTAAAACTTTCGGTACTAAGATCCCTGGTTCTTTAAATATAATTAACAGTTTTACATATAAAGAATACCCTTAGACTAATAAAATTAGGAGTAATTTATGAAAACAGTGGAAATCTGTGACATGCGTGGCCAAAAAGGGAACATACAACCTAGTGAGAAGCAGCTAATTGGGTTCAAATCAGTTACACAAATATTCAGTTAGCAGCTTCCATGAGGACAGCAATGACCTGAGTCATAAACAGTAAATAAACAGAGTCCGGAGCAGTAAATCAACTTGGCATATGGGTGACTGTGGATTTAAGAAAAGCCTCAGAGGAAAGGTTTTCTATTTACATAAATATAGTGATGTTTCTGCTCTGTGTTTCTGTGTCACAAGAAAATATTAGACAGATTTGACCAAATGTTAGAGGATGTGTTTGGAATCACATGACATGAAATATAAACTCCATGGCAGAGGGAAAACTCACTCAGGGAAGAGGCCTCTGGAGAGAGACTGCCAGTCGGCTCCTGGGGCAGTTACCGGTATGGCTTCCTGACCGAGCTACATATCCTAGGCCACGTACCAGGTGGGGAGACAGGGAGGTTCATTAATTTATTTATCATCCTTAAAAATATCTCCACAGAATATTACTGTGGACTGCCAAAAGAACAAAAATATCAGTCTTAGAAGAAATACAACTAGAATGCACCTTGGAAATGAGAATGATGAGACTTTCACTCATTTACTTAGGACAAGTCATCAGGAAAGAGCAATTGCTTGAAAAGGCCATTATGTTTAGTAAAATAGAGGTTCAGTAAAAATGAAGGAAACCCTACATGAGATGAATTGACACAACAGCCCCAGCAATGGACTCAAACATACCAATGATCATGAAGATGGCGCAGGTCTGAGCAAAGTTTGATTCCGTTAAACGTAAGGTCCCCAAGAATCCCAGCCGACAGTACAGAAACTTTACAACAACGAATCTCCTGAGCAATGCAGAGCCAGACAGCTGGGACTGCTAATTGAAAGTGACCCTATGTCACTATGCTCCGTAAATAACGCAACAACCACAAAGCACGTGTTCCTCTTCAAAACATTATAGATGTGGCCGTCTTTAATGCTTAGGGCCCTGGTGGCAAGGTGGCTAAGAGCTCAGCTGCTAACTAAAAGGTCAGCAGTATGAATCCACCAGCCACTCCTTGGAAACCCTACGGGGCAGTTCTGCTCTGTCCTGAACGGTAGCTGTTAGTCAGAATCGACTCAATGACAACAGGTTCAATTTGGTTTTTTTTAATGCTTACCTTCTGGTGTGCTGTCCTTTATTGCCTCTAAAACAGAACTATGGAAATGTTGAAGATTAGTTGGCATACAGAAATAATTTTGATTAACTTCCTATGCAAATTTCTAGTTTTGTTTTCCATGTGGAATATTTTCTCTGACTGCTCCACTCAGCCATGTGTTCCATCATTTTGTTTCTTTGTCTACTCTGAAAATCCACTCAAAGAATGTAAATGTTAGTTTTTTTAGGCCGCATCAGACCTCATGCCAAACCTTTTATAACCCTACCTATTCTTTCTCTTTTACTTCTTTTTATTTTTTTCCTTCTTCTGATTGTTCCCATGATTAGTTTTAAATAAACCTGAGAACAATGATTAAATTAACAATGCAATGCCAGGTGTGTGCTTGCTTTGGCAACTTTTTCAAGTTCCCGAAATAAATACTTTTTTCATGACACAGAATCTCTAACCCCAGCACATAAATTTGAACAAAATATACAATAGCTTTGTTGTGTATGTGATGATGGCCACACATTAATTTAGTGGGAGATCTGTGTTTCAACACACAAAGCTATCTGTGTTTAAATTTTGCTTTGCTCAATGCCTGGCAGGTGTGGTACGTGCCCCAGGCGCCACTTGAAGCGGGGGCACCACTGAGAATGTCTATTAACCATTGTAGTTTCCATCACCGTAGAGATCATTCAGCAAGTTAAAACTAACACTTCCCTGTTTGAGAGCCTCCATAAGGCCACTGTGAGTCAGATCGATGGTGACAGGTTTGGTATTTTTGGTGTTTAAGAGTTAAGGTAGACTGTGTGATCTTGCTCTGCTGAGTCTAGAAGCAGAAGAAACTGAAAATGATGTTGAGCACATCATGGACCAATTTTCATCAGTGAAAGCAAGGAAGGTGCAGTTGTGATATTCAGGTAGTGCCACAATGTGTGAGGTAAAAGATCAACAAGCTTGACCTGTATTTTTGAGGTGATATTATAGTAACCCTTACCATTGAGTCAATTCCGACTCATAGAGACCCTAGAGGACAGAGTAGAACTGCTCCACAGAGATTTCAAGGAGTGACTGGCGGATTCAAACTGCCAACATTTTGGTTAGCAGCCCAGCTCTTATCCACTGCACCACCAAGGCTCCGATATTATGGTGAAGTTGTTTAAAAGATGGGTGTCAGAAGTTTGGACAGGGGTGCAATATCAGTGCCCGCCACAGCACTGTTTTACGTAGATCTGCCTCTGGCTCAGCTAAGCCACGCTTAGTCTGCTGTGTTCGGAGCTATACAGTTGCTTTCCCCTCTTCCTGGAGCACTTCATTCTTCACCATTTGAGTCTGAACCAAAATACCTCTCTTCAAGTAGATCCAACTTGAAGGACTCCTCAGCCCTAGCTGCTCTTTTTCCCATGACTGTGCTTTTTTTCTTTTTTTTTTAGCACTAGTAACAGTATAGAATTACCGTCTTCAATTTGTTTACTTCCCCACCCCCCGCAATCAAACTGTCTTCAGTAGAATGTGAGATCCTGAGGGTAAGCGTTTTGCTTAGCTTTTTACTAATGTATCACAAACACTTAGAACAGACCATGGTTGCCTTGGTTAACAACAATCCAAAGGAATAAACCAATAAGAAATAGTAGGCTGATGGAATATGATTCTCTCTGTTTTTAAAACCTAATTTATTTATTCATTTGGTCATCAACAATCATTTGTGAAGTGACTTCTTTGTGTTGCTCATTGTGCCAGGGGTTGAAATGTAAATACAAGTAAAAACTGTCTCCCATCCTAGGAGCTGGCTCTTACTGGGAAAACAAACATGCACTTTTGAATGGAGATAAGAAATATAAGATCAGTATGGGAACAGCATTTCAGGCAGAAGCAAACACATGTTTTAAACATAAAGTCTACTGAAGGCATTGGTGAAAAACAAGGCTTCAGGAATTGACAGAATACCAATTGAGATGTTTCAACAAACAGATGCAATCCTGGAGGTGCTCTCTCATTTATGCCAAGAAATTTGGAAAGCAGCTACCTGGCCAACTGACTGGAAGAGATCCATATTTGTGCCCATTCCAAAGAAAGGTGATCCAACAGAATCCAAAAAATAGCAAACAATATCATTAATATCACACCCAAATAAAGTTTTGCTGAAGATCATTCAAAAACAGTTGCAGCAGTACATTGACAGAGAACTGGCAGAAATTCAAGTTGGATTCAGAAAAGGACATGGAATGAGGGATATCATTGCTGATGTCAGATGGACCTTGGCTGAAAGCTGAGACTACCAGAAAGATGTTTACCTGTGTTTTATTGACTATGCAAAGGCATTCAACTGTGTGGATCATAACAAATTTTGGATAACATTTTGAAGAATAGGAATTCCAGAACACTTACTTGTGTTCATGAAGAACCTGTACCTAGATCAAGAGGCAGTCAATCGAACAGAACAACGGGTTACTGCGTGGTTTAAAATCAGGAAAGGTGTGCATCAGTGCTGAATCCTTTTGCCAAACTTAAACACTGTAGATTCTTTAATGTCCTTCTGAAGAGTATTAAGTCCTCTTATAATTTTTTGAATTTATCAAGCAGTAACCAAAGCTGCAGAAGTCCCTGGGTGGCGCAAATGATTAAGCACTCAAATATCAAATTGAAATAACAGTTGGTCAACTTCACGAGATTTTTGTAGTATTAAAAGAATCAATTCATGTAAAGCACTTAGTCCAGAGAGTGACATATAGGAAGTACTATTACTAATTTGTTTACATTTATTGGATATTATTTAAACTTGTTTCTAACATTGTAGGTTTTGCTTGTTTGTTTAATCGATTTATTTGCTTTCCTTTTTCTATTATGTCTTCTTTCACAGCTCCTGTTAGATTATCAAGGTTTTCTAATCTGCTTATTTGCAAGCTACGATTGTTGTTCTATTCTTTTAGTAAATAAAAGACAAAACCAAACCCATTGCCGTCGAGTTGATTTTGACTCGTAGCGAGCCTATACGACAGAGTAGAACCGTCCCATGGGGAGGCTGTAATCTTTATGGTAGCAGACCGCCACATCTTTCTCCCGCAGAGCGGTTGGTGGGTTCAAACTGTTGATCTTTTGGTTAGCAGCCGAGTGCTTAATCGCTGTGCCAGCAGGGCTCTTTAGAGTAAATGCCATGAAATATTTACTCACACTTCATTATAAAACTTTCTAACAGTGTCTACAATTTGTCAGCATGATATTCTACTTCTCAATGATGATTAAACATTGTTAAGTACAAGTTTTACACCTGCCCATTTTGTTATTGATAATATTGGAGGACCTTTTTACACTATTTAACTAAATATAAGAGTAAATATTAATGCCTGTGGTTTCTTTCAAGCTGCACTTCCCTACTCGTTTTGTTTTCTGCTCTTACAGAGGGCTTTCCCCAGTAATTTTGCTGATAAGAGCTTGCATCTGTCTAAATTTGCCAGTTTCCCTCACACTTGAATCAAAGTTTACCTTGTTATAAAATTCTACGTGACAGTTTTTTTTGAAGAAGCTTTGATACTGTTTTCAGAAGTCTATTATTGCCATTGAGAAGGCTGATCTAACATAATTTTTTTTCTCTTTTAGGTGATCAGTTCATTTTCTTTCTAGCTGTTAAGATTTTCACTTTTTCTTTGATGTTCCGAAGTTTGACTGTAACGAGTCTCGGTGAGGAATTCTTTCTATTTATCCCGTTCAAATGTAGTAGTTTACTTTGATTCGAAATTTCATGTTTTTAGCTTGAAAGTATGTTTAGATATTATATCTTTCAAGTACTGCTTATTCACATTTCCTGTATTCTCTTCTTCTGGAATGCTTTTTAAATATACGTGGGAGCCTTTCAAGCTATTATCCACGTCTCTTAATTGTTCTTCCATATTTTTGTTTCTCTGAGCAGTACTTTGGGTAAATTCTGTAATACTATTTTCTACATCTTCTAATTCACTATTTAATGCTTTGGCAATTTGTAACCCAGAGTTTAACCCATCATCTAATTCCTTATTTTACTGACTAAAATATTGAAACCAAGATTTAAAATTTTTCTTTATCTGCCTGTTTTTTTTCATTGTTGTGGTCATTTTAATTTCATAATTTACTACTCTTTCTAAATGAAATTATCCTTTATTTACCTATTTGACTGAAATACTCTTATTTTAAAGTCATTTTAATATTGTTCGGAAAGTTAATATTATTAGGAGTGAATGTGTTCAGAATATGGATATCTTGCTTATCTTTCTAAGGATTAGATTTTTTCATTTCTTTCGAAAGTTTTGTCTGCAGGTTTATTCTGTGTAATGTATATATATATTTCTTTTGTTCTTTTTCTGCTTTCTGTTCTTCCGTTTCTCACACACATACACACTTTCACTGTCATTCTCATTTTCTTTCTCTTATGTACTATCCTCCTCCCTCATTACTCAATTTCACTTGTCTAGTGCTTTCCTGGTTGCCTCCATTTAGCACTCCAGGTCTTATAATTCCTATTATTATCGTTGGAAGGTATTAAGCATATTTTAGATCTAAACACCCAACTAGCAGGAGATTTGGCAGCCCTTAAATATCTCCCATATACCCTCCTCATTCCCTGGGCTGACAACATACTACAAACCTTAGCCCCAAGGACTTGTCTTTGGTAGTGCTTTTGTTTGCTTTTTAATTTAATGCCAACTAGTGCGTGTTTTGGTTCCATTTATGATTCAACATTCCGTAGAGATTTTCTCTTGTTTCTATCTCTCCCCCCACCCTTCTCTCCTTCCCTCCCTTGCGCCCTCTTTCTCTCCCTCTCTCTTTCCCTCCCTTGGTACTTCCTTCCTTCTTTTATTTCTTCCTTGTTTTGTTTCATTATTGTAATGCGGTTGGAATACAGTGGATGTGGCAAAGCGCAGGACTACTGCACCATCTTCCATGAAATTCTGAGAGTATGTGCCTTCAAATTACATAAAATATTCTATCCTCCTGTGACTCTTATAGCCTAAACTCCATTCTTCATCTTGTTCTCCATTGATTTTACTAATACTTATGGACCTCATAATGTCTGGATCAGGAGTCCCTCGGTGGTGCAAATCATTAATCATTCAACTATTAACCACAAAAGTTGGTGGTTTGGACCCCTCCACAGGTGCCTCAGAAGAAATCTGGATAATTTAAGAACTAACTCTCGTTAAGTCTAATGGACTCATATTCAATTCATGAAATGTCTTTATTTTATAAAACAATACCAATGAAACAAATCACCTATTTATTCTTACGGTCTAGGTCTTTGTCTTTTTGGCTAGTGATTATCGTGGGCGAGCAAAGTCAAGATTGGAGACAGAACCCAGAGTCACAGAGAAAATAATTTGAATAGCAATATAATGAAAAGGAGCAGCAAGGATGTGACAATGAGGAGAGGGGAAGTGGACCATGTTGACGCTACAGGTCATCCATGATTTTGTCAGGAACCTCAGAGGGTTGATTATTATAAAACAAAATTTCTCCAGGAGGGTTTGCTCAACACAGAAATTCAGAATGACAGCATTAAAGGGGAATCTTAAGAATAACCTAGTTTATAGGTGAGAAAAGTTAACCAGGATTATGCAAATAGTCAGTGACGGAAAATACTTGAATCAAGGACCTTTGACAACAGGTTGCCTGCCCTTTCTTTTTTTTTCAGAAATTTCCAACTTCAACTTCTCAGAATCCTACAGATTTAGAAGATAGTCTTATTATTTCAAATAGCCAGATATAATTATATACACAGCCAAAAACCAAACCCAGTGCTGTCGAGTCGATTCTGACTCACAGTGACCCTATAATTATATATAATACATATTTATCCTTGAAAACACCTAAAAAACTAAAAATGTCATTGTTTCAAGCCTACATGGTAGCACTGATTATCTCATGGTGTTAGAGAAAATATATTTTAAACCATGAATACACATGGAAAGAGGATGAAAATAATAAAAGAATTCCTTGCTGGAGGTATTTGGGAGCTAGGTGCTGGTTTATTCCATGCACATGATCAACTTGCACTGATATGACAAACACAAATTTTATCAAAATATTTCAGTAGCCAGAGTATAGTTTTATCCCATTGCTTTTGTGGGAGTCTAGGAATTAGGGAACATTCATTACTACGAGGAATCCATGCTGATTTCTTGTTCACCACAAGAGTCATTAATGAAAACTGGCTTTAAACTGTGTCTAAGCCATCTCTAATAATAATTTAATGACACATCTCACCATGACAGAACACTTGAAGTTTGTTTTCCTTTTAAATATGAACAGCAATCATATTATTAGGCAACTGAAAAATTAAGCTTCAAAGCATAAGCATTCTTTTGAAAATAAGTTCACTTTTCATCTTAACCTACAAACAGAAGATTCTGATCAATAGAACAAAAGTTGTTCTGTAGGCATTGAATAATTTCACTTGTAGGTATTAACATTTTTAAAAACCGTGGTTGCCTTTAAAATTGCAAATTTACTATCAAGCCTATGAATCAGGTTGGTGTAATTACTATTATTTATCTTTCAGCTTTCCTCCTTATATAAACCTTTTGCTGTCCAGTTGATTCCGACTCACAGTGACCCTATAAGAGAGAGTAGAACTGCCCCATAGGGTTTCCAAGGAGTGGCTGGTGGATTTAAATGGCCAACCTTTCGATTAGCAGCCGGGGGCTTGACTACTGTGCCACCAGGCTCTCCTCCTTATATAGCCAGCTAGTAATTCAGATATAAAGAGCCCATCTAGTTCATTTACACTGTTCTTTACCTAACATAGTATTTATATTATCTATCATTGTTGTTGCTTTTTGAAAAGACAAAGAAAAAAAAAGATTGAAATAATTTTACAGATAGAGTTATATTATTTTGCTAAAACAAGGCTATAAAATACCCACTGCCGTGGAGTCAATTCCGACTCATAGTGACACTAAAGGACAGAGTAGAACTGCCCCATAGAGTTTCTAAGGAGCACTTGGTGGATTTGAACTGCCAACCTTTTGGTTAGCTTCCATAGCTCTTAACCACTATGCCACCAGGGCTTCCAAAACAAGACAATAGGAATTAATTATTGATGAAATGTAAACTTTTAAATGAATATTTTAGAAATGATAGTAACCAAATTCTTTATTTTCAATAAAGAATGAATAAAGGAGAAAGAATTTAAACAGAAACTTACAAAATTTAGATGAACAAAGAGGAAGCTGTTTCTGACTACGATGTATTTGATATAAATTTCATTTGTGTCTCACCGGATGCATGTTAATAGGTTTGTATTCACCTGACTTGGATAAATATCCCAATTTAAGATTACATGCACAGAAATAGCCACATTTGAATTTGAGTGAATAATTACATAAATTGCTATAAACGTACATTTTGAAGCTATCTCATTAAAATCTTTAACTTAGAATTATTTTCAAATTTTAAAATTAGGATGGACCTCAGAGCTTATCAGTCACTAAAGTATAGACAGTTAGAACTCCTAAAAGCATGTAAGGCATCATAAAACACTCAGATTTAGATGAGGAAACTCAAGTCCAGGAGACCTAAAAAAACTCACCGTGTAAGTTGTGTGTGTCAATTTCCATAATTCTTCCACATGCGACAAGAAGACCAAGCCCGGATAAATGCATAGCTTTTAATCCTTAAATCAATTTCCTAAACATGTCCTCCTTCTTTGGATTCCTGATGCCCATCAATGTTTCTAGGTGCAGATCCGCCTGTAAGTTCTTTCCCCCTTAAACACGCAGCTTCTAGATAGAACCGTGATTTAGAATGCGAGCCTACTTCTAAAGATCAACCTCCGTCTGAGCTTCATGTTAGGAATTTGACAGAATAAACCTACGAGAGACCTTGGATATTCAAACGTTAGCGTTAGAAAACAACATTTCCAATGTCAGCTTGCAGCTTCTAGACAGACGGAAACTGCAATCTTGCAAGGCTCTTTGTTTGGCTTCATTTTCATTTTATTTGCTTGTTTGCTTCTGAACAGTTGTTTTCCAGGAAGGAGCAATATCTGACACCCTCTCCCTCAAGGATGCCAAGATTAAAACTCATGGCAACACTAGTGGCTGAGAAGCAGGACAATTTCCCACTATCAACCTGAAGGAGATGACACGGCTGTCGGTAGTGACGTTCACTGGGTTTCACGTAGTGACATACGGGGTTAAACTGCAGGCTGATGGCCATTCTTGTTCCTATGCGAGTCCTCTTCTCAGTCCCAGGCACAGTTGCTCAATCTGACCCTGGCTGAGCAGTCTCTGGTTCATAGCTTCACAGACAAGAGGCGATGTAATTTTCTGGTCTTCATTATTGAGATCAATAAGCAAATTATATAGGAGGCTGTGCATGTCTGAAGTAATGAAATTGAGCTGCCCAAACAGGTTTTATCTATTTCCTCCCTTGACTTCACAAAGGGCTCCGAGAAAGCGGGGATTTTAAAAGAAATAAATAAAAAGAAATTGGCTCTGCTAGTTATTTATTTTAGTTGAAGCACACTGCATAGGACTCGAGTTGTGTGAAAGAAAAGTGCATAATAAGATGCCATTACTTTTCAGAGGTTAAAAACAATGAATAATGAAAATGACACAGAAAATGTATAAGATGTGATGGTAAGTGCATTTGTGTAGCAGGTTGAATGTTGGGGCAGGGATGGAGTAGAGGGAAGACAGATACTTTATCCAAATATGGCATAAACTTGAGGCTGAATTATTTTGTTTAAATTCTCTCTTCCAAATCAAGTCACCATATGCTGACTATATTCACTTTTTGCTTCATAAATTATGTAGCAAAAAATGCTCTGCAGATAAATCGTGTTTCGTTACACTCAGCTCCAACTGGGACCATGCAACTTATTTTAAGTCCAATCTCAACTTTTTTTCCCCCTCAGAGTGAATTCTCTCTTTTTATCTCAGTCTATTTCTTAGCGCTTTAGTTTAATTTTGGAGTTACCAGCTACCTACCATGCTTTCACGAAAAATTCTTAAAGAACTAATTATTCTTAGGTGGGGTATACTACATACTTTGGACATGTTATCCAGAGGGATCAGTCCCTGGAGAATGACACCATGCTTAGTAAAGCAGAGGGTCAGTGAAAAAGAGGAAGACCCTTAACAAGATGGATTGACACAGCAGCTACAATAATGGGCTCAAGCATAACAACGACCGTGAGCATGGTGCAGGACCAGGCCGTTTTTCGTTCTGGTCCACATAGCGTTACTGTGAGTCGGAACCAACTCCATGGCACGTAACAACAACAGGGTACACGAAACACTTCAACCCTCAAATTTAATGAGAAAATATTTTGAAAGTGGATTATATTTCTTTCTTTCAAACAACTGATTTATGTCCCATGAATATAGATTTTAAAGAGATTGTTACTAGAATTTATATTAATGACGTTGTATCTGCAGTTATCTATTCATATAACAAAATGTGACTGTTCAAGTGCACATGCAGGGGGGTCAGTGGTACAATCCTAGGATTATTTTAATATCGTAGTGTGGCTCTCTGATATGCACCTACTCCTCACTTATTGGAGTCCTGGTGGCACAGTGGTTAAGAGCCACGGCTGCTAACTGAAAGGTCGGCAGCTCGAATCCACCAGCAGCTCCTTGGAGACCCTAACGGGCAGTTCTACTCTGTGCTGTTGGGCTTCTATGAATTGGAATTGACTCAACAGCAGTGAGTTTTTACAGGTTCCTCACTTGTTGACTGTCTTGTTATCTGACACCTCGCATTTATGACCATAGTGAAAAAGTCTACTCTCCGACTATTTTGTGCATTAGTGACGTATGTCTGTCAGTAATGGATGCCAAGGTGTAAGGCAAGAGTAATGCTGGCTGTGATGGTTAAGGCTATGTATCAACTTGTCTGGGCTATGATTCTCAGTGGTTTGGCAGTTATTTAATGATGTCATTTGGCAGTTATGTAATGATGTAGTCACCCTTAATTTTGTGATCTGCTGTGGTCATCCTCTGTTTTTGCTGATTTTCACATAACAATCTGGTCTTTGATGCCTAACGATGTCAATAAGTAAGGAGTGGGTGTATACTTTTTATAGAGGGAAGAAAGATAACCAGGCCAAAAAATGAAAGGAAGTTTGCATCCCAATTTCCTGTATCTTTTCTCAAAGGATCTAGTGATGAGCACAAAATAGATATATTGCCGATAAGACAAGATGAATCGTGTCTGTATTTAAAATTGGAAGGGATGTTTGACATGACCTAGTCTGAACACATTCTCTTGTTGGAGAAACAGAGGTTTAGAGAAGCAAAAATAATTAACTCCAGGTCACAAAACTGCTCCAAAATTCAAGTCACTCAATTCCCGCCTTTTAATGGAAAGAACAGAGCCTTTGGATTCAGACAGAGCTGTGATTAAATCTTAGCTGTGCTGCCAGGGCTCCCAGGAAAGGTTCTAGCCTTGAAAACTTTATGAGGCCGCTCCACTCCATCCTGTAGGGTCTCTATGGGTTGGAATCTACTCGACAGCAACAGGTTGTTCCAGGGGACACTGAAAGGAATAGGTTTTCTATCTTTTTGCCTAATTTCCAAGTTTTAAATAATTTTTCTTAATATGATTCATGTAAGTCATTTTATAATTCTTTTATTTTTTCTCCCCTTCTGTATTAGTTTTCTACTGCAGCCTGAATGAATTTATCACAAACTTAGTGGCTTAAAATGACTCAACTTTATTATCCTATAGTTCTGTGGGTGAGAAGTTTAGTATGGATCTCATAAAACTAAAGTCGAGATGTCTGCAGACTCTCTTTTTTCCTGGAAGTTCTAATGGAGAATCCCATTCAAGTAATTGGGCTGAATTGAATCCATTGTGGTTGTAGGACCAAAGTCCCCATTTTCGTGCTGACTGTCAGCTGAGGGTCATTCCCAGCTTCTAGAGGCTGTTATACTCCTTAACTTGTGGCCCTCTTTCTCCACCATCAAAGGCAGAAATGGAAGGCCAATCTTTTTTTTTCACATTAAACTTTGATTTAATGATCTCAGAATTCTGTCACAAATTTTGGGTTGTTTCCATTTAAAAAGCACTGATTTTAAAAACTAATAACTTAAAACTGCCACACAAAAAAGAAACAAAGAGCCCACAAAACCTTCCTTTCCTTCTGATGGTTTTATGATTCATCATTACCGTTAACTATTAAATTCCAATGACCATTGGAGACAAACAGTTCTGAGAGCTTTCTTCCAACACTGATTAATACTAGGGTGGCAGGTGTTATGGATAACATTCATTTAGCCTTCTGAGCTTTCTGAGCAGACGTGGTGGCCTTGCCAGCTCCAGCAGCCTTTATGTCCACTGTCCTGATGACTCCCACAGCTACTGTGGATCTTATATCAAGAACAGCAAAACGACTCAGAGGAGGGTAGCCATAGAAGCTCTCAACACAATGGGGTTGCTAGGAATCATAACAATGATGGAAGCATCACCAGACTTCAAGAATTTGGGGCACCCTCCAGCTTCTTACCAGATCATGATAAATCTTCTCCTTGAGCTCAGCAAACTTGCAAGCAATGTGAGAAGTGTGACAATCTAGCACAGGTGCACAGCTGGCAGTGATTTGGCTGGGGTGGTTCACGATGATCACCTGAGCAGTGAAGACAGCTGCTCCATTTGTGGGTCATTTTTCTGTCATGAGCCACATTGTCGTGATGAACATCTTTGACAGAGACATTCTTGACATTGAAATCTATATTGTCCCTATGCAGAGCTTGGCTCAAAGCTCCACGGTGCATTTCAACAGCCCTGGTGGCTCAGTGGCTAAGTGCTCGGCTGCTAACCATAAGGTCAGCTGTTTGAACAGACCCTTTGCAAGAGAAAGATGTGGCAGTCTGCTTCTGTAAAAATTTACAGCGTTGGAAACCCTACACTGTCCTATCAGGTCGCTATGATTCGGTGTTGACACAACGGCAACGGGTTTTTTGTTTGTTTTTACTTCAGTGGTAACATTGATGGAAGCAAAGATGACAACCATGCCCTACGTTCCAACCAGAAATTGGTACTAATGTTACTGTGTTGGGCTTGTAGCCAATTTTCTTAATGTAGGTGCTGACTTCCTTAACGATTTCCTCATATCTCTTCTGGCTGTAGGGTGTCTCAGTGGAATATATTTTGTTAACATCAAAAATTAGTTGTTTCACACCCAACATATAAGCTGAAAGACCATGCCCACGGGTCTGCCCGTTCTGGGAGATTGCAGCTTCACGTTCACCAATACCAGCAGCTACAGTATGTGATTGATATTCCTGTAATCATGTTTTTGATAAAGTCTCTGTGTCTTGGGGCATCAGTGATGGTCGCATAGTCTTGCCAGGCCTCAAATTTCCACAGGGAGGTATCAGAGGTGATGCTTCACTCACGTCCAGCTTTCAGTTTATCCAAGACCCAGGCAGCCTTGAAGGAGCCCTTTCCCATCTCAGCACCTTCCTTCTTAAATTTTTCAGTGGTTGTTTCATTGATCCAACCACATTTGTAGATCAGGTGACCAGTAGTGGTGGACTTACATGAATCTATGTGTCCACCAATGACTACGCTGATATGGGTCTTTTCCTTTCCCATTTTAGCACAGATTTTGCAATGGTTTTCACCAATGCCTATTCGCTGGCAGCAAACCCATTGCAAAAAATGGGCCAAGTCCTTCTCATGTCCCATCTTTCTGACCCACTCTTCTAGCTTCCTGTTTCACTGTTAAGCACTCATGTAATTAGACTGGACCACTGGGATAACCCAGTAGAACTGTCCCATAGGGTTTCCAAGGAGCAGCTGGTGGATTTGAACTGCTGACCTTTTTGGTTAGCAGCCCATCTCTTAATCACTTTGCCACCAGGGCCGGTACCAAATTTTCCACGTTGTTGTCAACACTTGTTATTGTGCATATGAATTGGTATTATATTGTGGCTTTAATTTACATTTCCCTAGTGACATATGTTGGTGATCATCTTTTATGTGTTTGTGAACTATATGCATATCTTTAGTGAAAAGTCTATTCAAATATTTGCTCAGTTTTTAACTGGAATTGTAAGAACTCTTTATGTATTTTGGATATAAGCCATTTAACAGATATATGATCAGCAAATATTTTCTTCCAGTCTGTGATTTATTTTCTCATTTTTACTTTTGTGTCTTTTGAAGCACAGACGTTTTTAATTTTGATGAAGTACAATTTATCAATGCTTTTTGTATGTATTGTGTTTTCATTTCATATCTAAGAAACCTTTGTCCAATGCAAATCACAAAGATTTTCTCCTATGCTTTCTGCTAGAGATTTTATAGTTTCAAGTCTTACACTTAGGTCTTTAATGCACTTAGAATTAAATTTTGTGCAGTGTGAGGTACAGATAAAAGTTTTTTTTTTGTATAAAGATATCCAATTGTCCAAGTATCATTTGTTGAAAAAACTATTCATTACCCATTGAGTTGTTTTAGCGTCCTTGTGGAAAGTCAATTGTTCATAAATATATGAATTTATTTCTGGATTCTAAATTCTGTTCTATTGACCTATATGCCAATGTTTCTGCCAATATTACATGGCTTGACTACTGTGGCTTTAAATTTTTTTTTTTTTTTTGGGAAATCAGTATAGCAAATACTATAACTTTGTACTTCTTTTTCAAACTTATTATAGTAATCTAGGTCTTTTGAGTCTCCCCACACATTTTAGGATCAGTGTGTCAAATTTTACAAAACAGACAAAAAAAATCCTGCTGGATTTTGATCAGAATTGTGTTGAATTCCTAAATTCATTTGCAGATAATTGTCATCTTGACCATGACGAGTCTTACAGTCTATGAGCACAGAATGTCTATCTATTTATTAGACCTTTTTAATTTCTCTCAGTAATGCTCTGTAGTTTTTAGTATACAAGTCTTGTACATTTTTGTTCAAGTTATACCTAAGCATTATATATATTTTTTCATAATGAGTGAATGGAATTGTTTATTTTGTTCTTCATTTTAAAGTCATATTGTGCATATATTGAATTTATTTATAAAGATTGGTCTCATATCCTACAACTCATTGATTAGATCTAGTAGGTTTTTTTTTTTAATGTGCTGTTTGGAATTCTTTTCACATAGGACAATTTCATTTTCAAATAAAGACAATTTTATTTCTTCATTTCCAATTTAGATAAATTTAATTAATTCATTGGCCAAGTTTTTATTTTCTTACACTGGCCAGAAAATCCAACGTAATCTCAAATAGAAGTAGTTAAAGTGGTTAGCCTTGCCTTGCTCCTGATCTTAGGGAGAATTCATCTGTGGTGTTTTCATAAGTGCTCTTTACCAGGTTGAGGAAGCTTCCTCCTAGTCCTGTTTTTTTGAGAGCCTACTATGAATGTATCTTAAATTTTGTCAAATGCATTTCCTGCATCTATTGAGAAAATCATGTGGTTTTTGTCCATTATCACTTTAATATGATGAGTTACGGTAATTAGACACTGGATGTCAAAGGAACCCTGCGTTTCTGGGATAAATTTACTTAGTTGTGGTGTATAAATGGTGAAAGATTGGTAATTCTTATTCTTTAAATGTTTGATAGGATTCACCAGTGAAGCTATTTGGGCCTCGGATTTTCTTCATGGAAATTTTTCTAGTTTAATATCTGTACTGTCTTTAAGCGTATTAAAATTTTCTATTTTTTTCTTGAATTAGTTTTGGTAATTTGTCTTTCTAGAAATTTGTCCATTTCATCTATGTCTTCTAATTTTTAATCATAAAGTTGTTCAGAATATTCTATTATATTCCCTTTAATACTTGTAGGGTAGATGGTGGTGTCACCTTTTTTATTTTTAATTTAGTAATTTGTGATATCAATCTTTCTCTCCTTTCCTGTGTTGACAAAGTTTGTAATATTTGTTTATCTCTTCAAAGAAACAAGTCTCTGGTTTGTTTATTTTTGTCTACTGTTTTCATGAAGCATTCCTGAGCGGTACAAACAGTTAATACTCCATGCTGCTAACTGAAAGGTCGGAGGTTCAAGTTCACCCAGAAGCACCTTGGAAAAAAGGCCTAGCAATCTAAAAAAAAAAAAAAAAAATTTAAAAACCAGCCACTGAAAACCCTACGAAGCACAGTGATAGTCTGACACACATGGGGTTGCCGTGAGTTGGAATCGGCTCAATGACAACTGGTATTGTTTCCTTTTTCTATTTCATGGATTTCTGCTTTAGTTCTTTTATTCCTTTCTTCTGAATACTTTGCTCATCTTTTTTTTCATCTTTAAGGTAAGAACTTAGGTTTCTCATTTGCTATCCTTTTTTGTTTCTACTTAAAGCATTTAAAACTGCAAGTTCTTCTCTAAACAGTATTGTTCTGGCATCCTGTAAATTTTGATGTGTCGTGTTTTTCTTTTAATTTATTTCAAAAATTTTTACTAACTTCCCTTGTGATTTCTTCTTTCTTAATTTCATATTATTTGGAGATTTACCAGATTACTTTCTGTTGTTGATTTCTAATTTAATGATGTTGTTTTATGTCTACTCCTTTAAATTATTTGAGATTTATTTAATGGTCTAGCATAGGTCTATCCTGGAGAATGTTCCATGTGCACTTGAGAAAAATGTGTATTCAACAGTCATTGGGTAGAGTGTTCAATGAATTTTTGTTAGGTCCACTTGAAAAAAAAAATTTTTTTTTTTTTTTTTAACTTGACTGATAGTTTTGTTCTAGTCTTCTTTATGCTGCTGATTTTCTCTCTTGTTCTAACCAAAAACAAACAAACAAAACTTGCTACTAATTATTAAAAGCATGATATTAAAATCCCCGTATACTATTGTTGAATTGTCCCTTTCCAGTTTTAATTCTGTTTTTCCTTTATGTATTTTGGTGTCCTCTTGTTAGGTGTGTATATTTTATAATTGCTATAATCTTTTTTTATGTATTATCCCTTTTACAATTATGAAATGTTTCTCTTCGTCTCTACTAATATTTCTTAAAGTATTTTTCTGATATAAAATTATTATTAATATGGTATATTAATTTTCATCCTTTAGCTTTCAACCTATTTGTGTCTTTCAGTCTAAGATATATTTATTGTAGACAACATATACTTGGTTCTCACTTTTCTATTCAAGCTGGCAGTTTCTGCCTTTTGTGTGGGGGTATTTAGACCATTCACATGCAATGTTATTGATATAGTTGGTTTAATATTGGCATTTTGCTTCTTGTATTCTATATTTCTTTGGCCTCTCTCGTTCCTCTGTTCACCCTTGACTTCCTTCATCTTTGTTAAGTAAATATATTAAAGTGTGCAATAGTTAATTCCTTTTTATTTTTAAAGATTTTTTCTTAGTAGTTGCTCTTTGAGCTGCAACGTGCATCATAGTTTATCACAATCTATTTGAGATTAACACCACTTTAGATTTTCTAGCAAAATATACAAATTTTGCTCAAATATAGCTCCGTTCCTTCCCTCTCCTTTATTATTTGCATTCTACATATATGTATTTATTTATTTATAAACAGAGTTATAATAATTGCTTTATAAGATGAGAAAAACATTTTTGAAAACCTTTAGCATGTTTTATATTAACCCACATATTTAACATTTCCAGTGCTCTTCCTTTCTATCTGTGGATTGACTCACCCTCTAGATTAATTTCTGTTTGAAGGAAGCCTTTAGTCTTTTTTGCAAGGCAGGTCTGCTAGCAATAAGC
The DNA here is from genome assembly GCF_024166365.1 of Elephas maximus indicus. Taxonomy (NCBI): domain Eukaryota; kingdom Metazoa; phylum Chordata; class Mammalia; order Proboscidea; family Elephantidae; genus Elephas; species Elephas maximus. The sequence continues at coordinate 78,934,706 of NC_064840.1, forward strand.
CCTCTGTGTTTATTTATCTGGGAAAGTTTTTTTTTTTTTTTTTTAGTATTTATTTTGAAGGATCATTTTGATGGGTATAAAATTCTTGATTGATAGGTGTGTTTGTTTTTCTAGCACATTGACTATGTCATCTTCCTACATACTGGACTCAATTGTTTTAGGTAAAAAGTTAGACTTTCATTTCATCAGTGATCCCATGTACATGATGAGTTATTTTTGTCTTGATGCTTTCAAAATTGCCTCCTTGTCTTGATCTTTCTAGAGTTTCACTACAATATGTCTAGTTTGTATTTATCCTACTTGGAGATTGTTGTTTCTTGCATGCGTAGATTAATGCTTTTAATTTTTAAAAATATTTTTAACCATTATATCTTAAAATATTTTTCTGTTCTTTTCTCTCTTCCTCTGTTCTCCTTTTGAGACTCCCAATTCATGTATTTTTGTACAGTTGATGTTGTTCTACCAGTATCTAAGATTCTGTCTACTTCAGTAATTTTTCCTTCAGACTGTATAATTTCTATTAATCTATTTTTTTTAACTTTTATTGGGCTTCAAGTGAACGTTTACAAATCAAGTCAGACTGTCACATATAAGTTTATATACACCTTACTCCACACTCCCACTTGCTCTCTCCCTAATGAGTCAGCCCTTCCAGTCTCTCCTTTCGTGACAATTTTGCCAGCTTCCAACTCTCTCTATCCTCCCATCCCCCCTCCAGACAGGAGATGCCAACACAGTCTCAAGTGTCCACCTGATACAAGTAGCTCACTCTTCATCAGCATCTCTCTCCTACCCACTGTCCAGTCCCTTCCATGTCTGATGAGTTGTCTTCGGGAATGGTTCCTGTCCTGGGCCAACAGAAGGTTTGGGGACCATGACCGCCGGGATTCCTCTAGTCTCAGTCAGACCATGAAGTATGGTCTTTTTATGAGAATTTGGGATCTGCATCCCACTGATCTCCTGCTCCCTCAGGGGTTCTCTGTTGTGCTCCCTGTCAGGGCAGTCATCGGTTGTGGCCGGGCAATCTATTTTTAAGTTTACTAATTTTTTTCTTCTGCTGTTTTGAATCTGCTATTGAACCCTTTTAGTCAACTTTTCATTTTAGTTCTTGTACTTTTCAACTTGAGAACTTCCATTTGGTTCATTTTTATAGTTTTGGTCTCCTTGATAATGTCCATTTGTTCATGTATGTTGTCCTGTTGTTGTTAGGTGGCTTTGAATCAGCTCCAACTCATAACCCTGGTGACACAGTCATTAAGCATTTGACTGCTAACCAAAGGGTCGGCAGTTCAAATTCAGCAGCAGTTCAAATCCACCAGGAGTCAGCAGTTCAAATCCACCTTGGCAACCCTATGGGGCAGTTCTACTCTGTCCTATAGAGTCACTATGAGTTGGAATCGACTCCATGGCAACAGGCTATCGGGTTATAGCTGATACCCTATCTGGATCACAAAACCCAAAATCTTTGCCATTTGGCACTTACAGAAAATGGTTGCTTGTGCCTGAAGCAGAATGGTGGGCCCTCCCAATTGCACCAACAGCATTGCTGAATGTGGGTGTTATCTAGCACTCTAAATCTAAGGAAATACCTTCAACTATAGGAGACAATCTTGCAGTCCTCATTGCTTGCCCCATTCTGAAAAGAAGTAAGAACAGTCCTATGTCAGAAAGTCACAGGTTCCTACTGTTTTAACCAGACATTCAAAAGTTTTAAAAGCATCAATGCTTTTCAAAAATTTGTACGTTTGGTTAATATCTAGAGTACTGAAATGGATGTTTTTATGAATTTTGTTTGGCTTTTTAGTTACTTCTTTGGGAGAGTATTTCTTTATATTCCCACTCAGCCATAGCCAAGGGCCAACTTACTTTTATAATATTTTTTTAAGGAAAATTAAATATAATACTTAAACGAACAAACAAAAAACCTCTTTGCTAAATATTTATTGGAACAACCTGGTGCATAGAAACTTGGGGATTTAAGAGCTAGCAAGGGAAGAAGGTTGTGACTTTGTGTTTTCTAGGATACAAGGAGGTTACTGAGATTGCGAAACTACAAAGTGACAGACTGGGGTCTTGTACACTACATATTATGGACAGATCATTCAACTGACAGATTGAAATTGGAAAATAAGTAATTGGTGGCAAATTTTCAAAAGGATCATGATTCTTCTAAATGTGGAATCTGTAGCCAACACACTTTTTTGGTGGGGAATAAATAAGTCAACCACTGGTATTGAATTCTTCTTTAGCACCATGGTTACCAAGATGAATAAGCACCTGGTATGGCCTCTTTATCTATCCTTTCATCATAACTAAATTCTGCCAAAGTTAGCATTACTGTCGCTCTCCTCTGACGTGTTATATAGGAACTAGGCGGCCCCACAGGTGATCTATGAGCTCTCAGAGGATGCAAAATGTGGGCTTCATTCCTACTTTTGATCTTATGTTACTCTCTTTCTCCATTGTCCATTTTGTAAACTAGTTTTAAATCACGTTAGCTTGTTTGTGATTCTGCTACAATAACCCACCATTTACTTCCTTTGGGGGCGGAGAAAATCGTCTGCTTAAAATGGCCTCTTCTATTTTTACAAAGCCATCTTTTCTCTTGCCTCTCCCAATCGCATTTTCTTTAACTCAACCCCAAGTACCCTTTTTCTGAGAATCTAGAATGCCAATGCTGTCCAACAAGAAAATAAATTTTGGACCCACTTGCTAGGTGCACGTGTTTTTGAAATGATCAACACTATTGGCTCCATCCATGTCATTAAGGATGACTCTACTTTGAGGAGGCGGCTCTTCTCCTGTCGTCTTTTGAGTACCTTCCAACCCGGGGGCTCATCTTCCAGCACTATATCAGACAATGTTCTGCTGCTATTCATAAGGTTTTCACTTGCTAATGCTTTTCAGACGTAAACTGCCAGGTCATTCTTCCTAGTCTGTCTTAGTCTGGAAGCTCAGCTGAAACCTGTCCTCCATGGGTGACCCCGCTGGTGTCTGAATATTGGTAACATAACTTCCAGCATCAGAGCAACATGAAAGCCCCCACTGTACGAAAAAATGGCAGCTGTGGGGGCTCATTTTTTAGTTAATGTTTATTACAGTGAATGCAGAGGATTGCACAAATAGTGCCTGAGTTCAGGACACTGGAGCAAAGATACGTGTAGTAGCTGGCTCAGAGATGAAGACACTGATTTTCCGGCAAAGGATTACCAGCTGTCACCCACATGTTTGAACAGTGATATCATTAAGAAATCTCCTTTGCTACAAATGACTTCATTAATTTTTCTTACCAATTTTTATGCTCAGTTACGTATTTTTGTTGCTGCTATTGTTACTGTTTAAGTTCAAATATTTCATATAGTGGAATTTACTTTTCATAGATTTTTTTCTTCTAATCCATGGGTACAGATACTCTTTTATTAATAAAATTCATAGCTATTCTATATGCTTTGCATCAAAGATACAGTGTGATTATTTCTGCATGCATCTTTTCAATTTCTGATTTTGTAATATTCTTTCTTAGGAAATTTTTAAGGGAGCTCACTCGGAAAATGACTCCCCCCAGGACCTAATCAAATTTTAAGAAATTTGACAGAAGTTAAAACATATTTCCAATTATAAATACAAGCACTTTGTTCTGCTTGCTCCAACCCATTAGAAATTCTCCCCAGGGGTAATGCTCAATAAAAATAAAATGAGCAAAATATTCAGCCATTATGCTATACAACAATTTTTTTTTTTTTTTTTTACAAGCAAGGCTAGCAATTTTAAGACAAATAACTGGCCTTCCCACTTCAAACAATAATACAAAATATTCAAGGAAAATGTTTATATAAAAGAAAGTAATGATATTTTGATGGATGTAAAGAAGTATTTTATTTTCAAAATGACCTCAAAATATAGGAATTAGTAACTTTCCACTTGTTTCAACTCAAAAATATATTCCCTTCTTTCTGCTAAATTAAATATTAGAATTTTTTTGCTAACCTACTAATATAAAATCAATGAATATCTTTATGAAGTAAGGCTTGATATAAAAATTAAGATGCAGTTTTGTAGGATTTTTCAAGCTTAGAAAGCAAAGGAATCACAAATCTAAATTTTATAGAGCTTATGGTCCATTATGAGCTTTTAACAAAAAAATTATTTGATGTTCATTTTTTTATATTTTATAAATTTAAAATTTTAATATGATCATCATTGTGTAATGACTCAGTAACTTTGTATAACTTTTTAAAAAAGAATTTTAAAATTAAGGAAGGGTAATTTTTTTTGTAATCAAATATCTGAATAAAATGTTAAAAATCTCTGGAAAATAAATAAAATTCTCAGACAAGGTAATCAACCTCTTTCAAGGAGAATTCAGAAACCTTACACGTAGAAAATATAGTCTTCACTGAATAGCTTTGAAAAGATAAAATAAAAATGCATATGCATTTTAGAAGAAAACCAAAAACAAAACAAAAAATTCAAGCCCGTTGCCTTCAAGTCAATTCTGACTCACAGTGATGTGATAGGACAGAGTAGAACTGCCCCATAGAGTTTCCAAGGAGCACCTGGTGGATTCAAACCGCCAACTTTTTGGCTAGCAGCCGTAGCGCTTAACCACTACTTCACCAGGGTTTCCATTTTAGAAGTATATGTATATTTGCACATATCTTTTCAAGAAGAACTTTCCTTCTCTTCTTGTTTTGCAGATGTAATGTATCATTGCCTACTCTCTCTAATTCTTGCCTTCCTCCTCATTACACCTGCCACCATTTGCTGTAATTTCTTTCAAGCCAAGAGAGAAGGTGAGCAGCTGGTTTTGTGCAGAACTCAGTACTGCAGCCAACAGGAGTGTTAACACCAAATGCAAGAGTCATTCTCCTTCTCTTCTACCTGTCATCCTACCTCCATCTGCGCCAGGTACTTCTTGCTGCCAGGCCAGTATATGCAAGGCCAGGTGAAAATTCAGCCAGTGCTTGGCTTTCATCATCGTGTCTGGCCATTGGCTGTCTTGGGTCATCAGCTCATTTACTGTAATGAATAAGCCAACTGCTAGCAGAACACTTTCCTTCATTGGGACTCACCTTGAATCATTATAAATATTTCATTTACTTTAAGGGATTCCAAATTATGTGTATAATATCAGATTTTCACTTGTTTTTCCAATGTGAGCTTAAAAAAAAATAAAAAGAGCTTAGAGCAGAAATATTACAATATTGGATTAGACTTACTAAGAAAGCATAATTTGGGTTAATACAATGGAGAACCTCAGATGTGCTGGCAGTGTCGTGGGCTTTGCCAAAGGACTCAATGAGTGTCGATGGGCAAGCTATTTAGACATTCTTAATAAGTTTCCTCAACTGAAAAATGGGGATACTATAACATATAGGGCTAGTAGACATCCCCCCCAAAAAACAAAAAATACAAATCAGAGTTGAGCATTTGTCATTATAACAGAAATTTTATTTAAGAACCTAAAACTCTTAGGTCATTACCCTTGGAGCATATACCTTATGTCAGTGATTTCTGACTTTTAACTTTAGAACTTCTATTCATTTTATAAGATCCCCACAGAGCCTCTACCTTGAATACATTTCCTCTGCAGTACAGGGAAGTCACTATCTAGCTGTTTAAAGCATTTTACGTTCAGGTTAACTTAAAATTGGTTCAAACAAGACAGAAAAGGTGAGAGCTCCTTTGGTAAGAAAAGCTTGGTTAGTGCAGAAATAGTGTATGGTTTAAAGCCAAACTTTCAGAAGCAAGGATCCTATTGTATCCTTAATTAAGTAGCCCTGGAGCCACCAAGAGGTTTATTCTGTCTGCCCCAGGTTCATAGTAAGCACAGAAGTTATGGACAGCCAAACATCTGGGAGCTCTATTTGTAGAAAGAACCTTAGGGATTGTGTCATCAGCCCCCATGGCTTCAGAATGTTGGAAAAAATCTACAAAGCTAATTAATGGAAGAGCAAATATTCTTGAATCATTGTTATTTTTATCAGTCTGTCCTTTCCAGAGAAAGTCGATGCTACCAAACTGGAGGGACAGTATCTCATGTTGAAGGGGAAGGGGCTCTGGGACCATCTGAAGGAATTACCTAAGGAGGAAGCGTTATATTTGTTTATTCCTCGGTTTCTAAGAGTGTGAAGAAGGAAAGAGGGAGGGCCAGCTCCGTAGATCCTGAGGAAAAAGGGGGAGTGCTGAGGAAGAGTGGTGATTGTTAGCCTCTGTAATTAGAGACAATCTGAATTACTTTGTCTTTAGCTAAACTCTCCCCAATAAGAGTGACAAATTCAGTGACTGGATGACAAAATATTAATGGATCACGGAAATCTGGGGTGTCTACAGCATGACTCCACCGAGCCTAAAACCTGGGGCTGCAATGCAAAGGCAGTCCGTAAACTGGAGTCAAATTTTGAAACTCATACTCATAAATGTTAAGGGGAGAAAAGAAAAAAAAAACAGCCTTTTAAGCAATTTCCAAGAATACTTTTCTTTGCTTGTGATTATCTGATAGACTTATTTCTCTTGTGTTGACAAAAAATGATGTTTTTTCCAGGCAAATTCCTGAGTCACCCATAATAAATGGCATCACTCCCTGGGGAAGACTGCAGGACTGGTCAGCCATATGAACAGCACTGCCACCTACTGGCATTTATCTCAAAGTGCAACTTCGGGGGCAGGTTAGCAAAATCAGGAGAGAGTGGGCCCCGTGTTTGTCAAAGTAGAACAGTAAACCACAGGGCTTTCAAAGGCTGTGACCTTCCTAAGTCGGTCACCACACCTTTCTTTCAAGATGCCTCTGGGTGGACTCCAGCCACCAATCTTTCAGTTAGTGGCCGAGCATGTTAACTGTTTTCACCACCCAGGGACTACACAGGTTAGCATAGACCTTCTGATTTTACGGAGATAACAAGCCTTGAAATTACAAAACCTCACCATCTCAGAGTAAGAACTTTGGCCATTTCCTAGTCGTTGGTTCGATTTCTGAATTTTACTGTCGATGCAAAAACAGGGTCTTGCATTGATTGTTAAAACGCACAGTACTCATTTATTAAAGTGAATGTGCACCTCCCAACCAGATTTAGAAGAACTGTCTTTTTACGTAAAAAAAAAGAAGAAGTTTTGTATTCAGGGCATTAAACTCCATGCTGAACAAGTTCTTTTAAAATACATTTTGATCCTGATCTTTAGTACCTACAGTTATAGAAAACAGAATGTACTCAGACAGACATGTTTAATATATTGACTTCTAGAGAAACAGGAAAAAGAAATGTTAGTTTATTTTCATAGTTCACTTAATCATTTGAATTCAAGTCACAAAGGAAACGTGACAAAGAAGGAACCAGCTGTGCGCCAGGGTCTTGCTCTGGATTCTTAATCAGCCAGCAACGACTTGGTTAGTAAGTTCACAGAAAACAACAACAACGACAGAGACAGCAGAGCTGTTTAATGGACAGAACTTCACAGGAAGAAATGCTGTAAACTGCAGAAACTTCGAGTGCAGTGGGAGAGACCAGCTTTGTGTCTTTGGTTATAAAACCATCAGAGAAGTAACAGCATTAATTCACATATTAATATTTTTTACTCAAAATCTGTAAACCTTTTTTCATATAATTTCACACCCAGATGGTAAAGCCCAGCTTTGTGGTGGGAGGAGGGGATGTTTACTGGTTTAATAATGCAAGACCAGGAATTTTACTTCTAGGCTTCATCACAGAGCTTGCCTTTGATCACCAAGGAGACATCACTCCTCAGCCTGATTTTGAAAGTTTTAGGTCCTGTAACTCCTTTGAATCTGCTGATCTTATTAGCTCTATTTTACCTTTGGCCAAAAGAAGCATGTTCTCTTATACCTGACTTGCAAATGGCAGATACCGAGTGGAGAAAATAGCCCAGCTCATTGATCTTTTGAGTCCACAGTAACAGGTTACAGTACTGTAATAAAATTTCTTGATTCTATCCTTTAAGTTATGGTACTGATGGTTCCAGTAGAAAAACTTTGTGATAAAGCAGACAAGGCTACAGGGCTGTTTTCAATCCGTTCTGTGCATAACGCATGACTAAGAAACAAAAACGGCAGCTCTGCGCATGATTTATCTATCATAACTCATTAAATACCGTGCCTGTGGCCCGTTTCCAGCTGTGCTACAAAGATTAGGAAACACTGGTGATTTCAGTATTGCTACATTGAAAAATGAACCATGAGTCAGAAGCGACTCGATGGCAGCTAACGACAACACGAAACTGATTAAGTGACAAAAGTTTTAGTTGAAGGTAAAACCTGTCGCCGTGGAGTGGAGTCCAATCCACAGCGACGCTATAGGACAGGGTAGAGCCGCCCCATACGGATTCCGACTGTCGACCTTTTGGTTAGCAGCCGTATTCTCCTTAGCTTTTAAGCACTGCACAACCAGGACTCCCCTTTAAAAGCAAAGTAGGTTACATTACTTTCTCTAGAGCGGCATTGTAAACGTTTTCAGTAAAAGGCCAGATTGTAAATATTTTAGATTTTATAGGCAATGTTGGCTCTGTAACAGCACTCAACCCTGCCCCTGTGGTGCCAAAGCAGTCTTAGACAACATATAAACGATTGTGTGTGGCTGGATTTGGCCCATGGGCCTGGTTTGCCAAGCCCTGTCTAGAATGTATTTACTCTGTTTTTAACAATATCTGTATTTCACTTAAAATGCCAGAGATGTGCGCGTGTGTGTGCATGTGTGTATGTGTATATCTATCTGTGTCTACCTATTGAACCCTGGTGGCACATTTGCTAAGAGCTCAGCTGCTAACCAAAAGATTGGCAGTTCAAATCCACCAGCCGCTCCTTGGAAACTCTATGGGACAGTTCTACTCTGTCCTGTAGGGTCTCTACGAGTCAGAAGCGACTTGATGGCAACAGGTTTGATTTTTTTGGTTTTGACCTATCATCTCTCTCTCTACCTACCTCCGTACCTACCTACCATACCTACCTACCTGCCTACCTTGCCTGCCTACCTTGCCTGCCTACTTGCCTGCCTACCTATCCACCTACCTATCCACCTACCTATCTACCTACCTACCTACCTATCTATCCATCCACCCATCCACTCATCCACCCATCCACCCATCCACCCATCCATCCACCCACCCCTCCCTCCCTCCCTCCCTCCCTCCCTCCCTCCCTCCCTCCCTCCCTCCCTCCCTCCCTCCCTCCCTCCCTCCATCTATCATCCATCTATGTATATGCTCATGGAGGTAAATAATAGTATTACCTTGACAGAATCTTGGTGAGTTCTTGGAAGGGGACAGCAAAGACAAGATATTTATGAGGAATTTAGAGGGACTGGTTTAAAGCGGGCCTTTCAATGTGAAGGGACAATTTCGTATTGGTGGACACAGTGAGCTGAAGGTTTCATGAATTTTGGAAAATAAAATATGCTTTGATGCTATGTATCAAAATTAGGTAGTCTAGTGTTCATTTAAATGGATTTTTGGGAAATTCTCCAAATGCACAATGAAGTTATTTGCAATTATCATCTCTTTTGGTAAAAATCTCTTGAAGTTGTAAGCCACGTTGAAGGAGACAGCTGAATAGCAAACTTACATTAGTGTAGACGGTAAATTGTATAGGTGCCTCGTATGTCATAGCTGTAACATTATGGTAGAAAAGTCCTTTTTTTTAAGGAAAATTATTGATTTTCTCTTTATATTGAAAAATATTTTTGAAGCAAAGAGGAATACCTTTGAATAATAACCCTGAATTAGTTATATTGCCTTAAATTACTGTTATGTACTTTACAGTAAAGTATTTTTTTTTTATAATAGTAGTACACACTATAAAATTATAATGTAATAGGAAGCAAATTACTTCAGTCAGGTGACAAAGCTGTATTAAAATATCCACAAAATAACACAAAAACAAATGAAACATAGTTCAATTATTTTCTAGAATAAGTACATTAATTTATACTCCACAAATAAAAAGTGAATGGAGACTACTACTTAAGAAGACAGAAAAGACAAGACTAGAAATGACGTAGAATAATAAAACGAAGTAGTAAGCCAAATTCAGAGACTCCTTTAATTTTGGAAGACATATAGCTAAAGGTTTGCTGTTGATCCTATGCCAATAACTGGTCACAACCTAAGAAATATTTTGTTATTGTTGTTAGGTGTTGTTGAGTCAGTTCTGGCTCATAGTGACCCTATATACAAGAGAATGAAACAGAAAGTAATATTTTAGAAGCCATGGAAAACTGATTTCCTCTCTTCAGAAAAATTAAATCCAGTAAGCTATGCTTTAGAAAGTCAGACTCGTTGATTAAATATCAGATGGCAGATTTTTTTTTTTTCTAATAATAGACAACTAGGGAGTAACTAGCAATCATCTGCCAAGAGGGAATAGAGGGAAGAGGTGATAGGAAATATTGTATAAAATGCAAAACAAACAAGAAAGCACGGGAATTCAAGGTACCTTTCCCATTCATTTCTGTTGCGTTCATTGCTATTTGTAGAAATAAAAGATTTGAGAAGTGGAACGTAAGCTTTTGAGAGGAAAAGAATAATAGATTAGGCAATACTATCGTAATCTTGAAAAAATGGAACCTTTTTTAATATATTATGCTTAGAGTAATGATTATTTCTCCTTTTTAAAAAGAAAAAAAGATCAAGTGTTCTTTGATGGTTGTGGGTGCTCTTTTCTCTCTCTGTCTCTTTTGATGCAATGTATCAGGCATACTAATATCTTTAACCAAAAACCTCAAATTAATCATGATACAGCTCATAAGTATGAGGTCATGCATCATATGTATTAAAAATTAGTCCTGTGGGGAAGTTTTTAAATGTCATACTATAGAGGATAACTTAAAAATAATGGTTTCTGGAATTCCAAAATAGAGGGAACTTACAATATAGAAGGAGACGTTGTTGTAGCTATGGACTCATATACTTCATAAATCGCGAACGCAATGTCATTGCTTATGGCCATGGAAATCATCTCCTGGGGAACGTTCTTGCACTCCACCCTTAGACACGCTTCGATTCTACAGTCAAAACCTTTTGTCCTTTGCCCAAATAATGAACTACAGAACTCTGAATGCTATTTGATTTTAGACCTCTAAGTTGAAAGTTATAATACTAAAAGCTGACGTTATCTAGCTACCTGAAATAATGCATTCACTGTTCAAATTTGTTTGATGCCCATGCAAGAGAGCTCCTTGATATAAGTAATGTCACACATACGAAGTACTCATTCTCCAACTCTCAAGTTATTATTATGTATATATTTATATTTCTCACTGTAACAGTGCTTTATATAAAAGGTTACCATAAACATAGGTCACATCAGGCATTTTAAGAAAGCACTTGGGGCCATTTAAAGTCAATGGTGTACCACAGAACTACCTGAATTCCTGTGGGAGACCACTGTTCAGCACCAGGGCTTGCGGTTTTTGCTAATTCTGGAAATAAATGGATGGCTTCTTTGGCATTTTTAGACATTCCCATCACATGAAGCAAGCACAGTTCAAATATAGACTATCTGACTTAGCTGACAAGAAGAATCAAGGAAAAGCTAACACTCTGGTTCACCAGAGTTGTTTAGGCAAAACAAATGCTTTTCTATTTTTGAACACATACCTCATTAAAATCATAAATCATCAGAGTTGCTCCTAAATTGAAGAGTTGGGAAATTTCAAATGGTATTTTGGCCAGGATTGTCCAATGCTAAGTGTTGTGTCAAGAGCTTCTGAGGTTCTCTTTCCATCTTCAAATATTTTTCCCAAAGTTTAGCTACAAACACACCAAAAACCTTAGGCACGGTATGCTGGCCAACATGCTGATGACAGCAAGATGACAATTTTGTGGAGGGAATTGTTTCTGGAACAAAAAAGAGAACAAGCAGGGGCAGGATGCCCCAGGTATGCAGCCCCAGGGTTGGCAGGGAGTCAAGCTCTCAGCAGCTGAGAGAGGCAGATAGAGCGTAGAAATAGGCAAGGACTCTACCGACGCGTGTACATTGGGCTAAAGTCTTGTCATCATGTGTTCAACAAGGGCAGATAGCATTTTCACAAAAGAGAAATAACTTCCCTCATCCCATTCTTCCCTTTGTCAGAAGCAAACAGTGATATGTTACCACTGGAAAACTGGGCAACAATTTTGAGGGGCAATTAATTATTACTTCCTTTGATGTTCACTATAACAACATTAATCATCAGAATTCTTTCAGCCTGACGTTATTTCCTTTTCTCTGATCTCCTAAGAAGACTTCAAGCAATCTGTCATTTGCCAAACAAACCACCAAAGAGGGTTTATTTATTTACTTCTATTTTCTCCTTTCTGGTCATGAGTGATTTTAAAGTGAAGGCTCATTGTCAAGGTTATGAAGATGAAATTATGCATGTTTCACATTGGTCTGAGCTGGACTGAACCTAGATTTGTAGCCTAATATTGTCCAAATTTAATCATCATTTGTGTTCTGATCCAAGTTCTGTGAAATGACAGTAGTGTCTACACAAATGATTTAAAATTTACTTCAGTAGCTGATACATAAAACCACTCCTTTGTTTAATAATTTTTACAACTTTGCTTAAAGGATCATTATGTTATTTTCCTTCTTACATTTATCTTTTCCACCCGACGATTTTCTTCTCCTTCCACTCCATATACTGTTTCGTAATAATAGAACCCATAGTTCAAGGCATTAAGAGTAGTTCATGGTGGTAGACAGTTTAAGGACTCCTAGTCTGAGAGTTAAAGAATTATATCTGGCACCCTTAAAAATGATAGTTTTATGTCATGGTCCATTTATTTAATTTAGTTCAATTTTAAACAAAGAACAATGCTGAAGTTTAAACTACCTTTTTCTTTCCGAAATGGATGCCCTTATCTTTCTTACACAGACATCAGAAATTTCATGATACTTTCATCATAGAAGATACTTTTCTCTTAGCACTGTTTAACTATTGTTAGCTGACTTTAAGAACTATTTTAATTAATTAATCAAATTTTAATTAATTTAGTTAGTCAAAAATGCAGATTTTTCTGTTATCTAGCCATAATACTCTTTAAAGTAGTTATTCATCTACATCATCTTCGACATAATGCCCATGTTGCCACTGTCAACAAAGGAGTGTATATTTCTACTTTTTTGTTTGTTTTTTCATAATAGGCTTTATTTTTTTGAGCAGTTTTAGGTTTACAGAAAAATTGTGGTGAAAGAAGAGAGTTCCCATATACCTCCTTTATTTCCAGCAGTTCTTCCTGTTACCATCTTGCATTAGTGTCGTGCGTTAGTTGCCACTGAGAAACAAATATTGATACATTATTATCAACCAAAGTCCATAGTTAGCATTAGGTTTCCCTTCTTGTGTTGTATAGTTCTGCGAGCTTTGAAAAATGTGTAGTGTTATGTATCATGCAGAATAGTTTCGCTACAATTAAAATGCTCTGTGTCTCATCTATTCAATCTTACCCGAAACCCTGGTGGCGTAGTGGTTAAGGGCTATGGCTGTTAACCAAATGGCCGGCAGCTCGAATCCTACAAGAGCTCCTTGGAAACTCTGTAGGGCAGCACTACTCTGTCCTATAGGGTCACCGAGTTGGAATTGAAGTGGTGGCAATGGGTTTTGTTTTGTTTTTCTTCCCCCTGAGCCCTTGGCAACCACTGATCTTTTTACCGTCTCTGGTCCTGCCTTCTGCAGAATGTCATAGACTTGGAATTATATAGTATGTCAATTTTTCATATTGGCTGCTTTCACTCAGCAATATGAATTTATGTTTCTTCCGTGTCTCTTCATAGCTTGATAGCTCATTTCTTTTTATCATTGAATAATACCCCATGGAAGTGTCTCAGTTTTTTGTTTGTTTTTTAATCCATTCATCTATTGATGGTTAAATTGGTTGCTTCCAATTTTGGGCAATTATGAATAAAGCTGCAATAAACATTCGTGTGCAGGTTTTTGCGTGGAAATGTTTTCAGTTCATTATACCCAGGGGCATGATTCCTGGATTGTAGGGTAAGCCTATCCTGAGCTTTGTAAGAAACTGCCAAACTGTCTTCCAACGTGGCTGTGCCATTTTGCATTCCCACCATCACTGCATGTGGGCTCCCAATGCCTACATTCTCACCAGCATTTGGTTTGGATTCTAGCCATTCTAACAGGTATGCATGGAGTCCTGAGGGTGTAATGGTTAGGCGTTCAGCTGCTAACTGACAGGCCAGTGCTTAGAACCCACCCGTGTGTCCACGGGAGAAAAGAGCTGACCATCTGCTCCTGTAAAGATCACAGCTAGGAAGCCCTGTGAGAAAGTGCTACTCTCTCCTGTGAGTCACAGTAGACTCCATGGCACACAAAAATAAGTGTGTAATGGTATCTCATGAGTGTTTTATTTTGCAACTTCCTAATGACATTTGATATTGAAAACCTTTTCATGTGCTAATTTTCCATTTGTGTATGTTCTTTGATGAGGTGTCTGTTTGGATCTTTTGCCAATTTTTTCATCTGGGTTGTTTGTGTTCTTATTGTTGAGTTTTAAGTATTTGTATATTTTATATAGAATTCCTTTATCAGATATGTGTTTTGCAAATATTTTCTCCTACTCTGTGGCTTGTTTTATCATTCTCTTAAGAGTATCCTTAACAAAACAGAAGTTTTAAAATTTAATGAAGTCCAATTAATCATTTTTTTCTTTCATGGATCATACTTCTGGTGTTTATTTATTTATTCTTTCAACACTGTTAATATCTCACTCTAATCTGTTCTTGCTTCCCTGACTTTAGAAGACAAGCCTGATGTAAATGTTATTCTCGTTCCTCTATTAAAAACAAAACAAAACAAAACCCATCCCGATTCATAGTGACCCTATAGGACAGAGTTGAACTGCCCTCCTGGTTTCCAAAGGGTAGCTGGTGGATTTGAACTGCCAACCTTTTGGTTACAACTGAGCTCTTAACCACTGTGCCAGCAAGGCTCAATTCTTCTAAAAGTAAGTTTTTGTTTTTGTTTTTGTTTTTTTCCCGTCTGGCTGCTTTCAGGATTTTCTCTTTGATTTTCCACAGGTATAAATATTTTGTTATTTATCCTGCTTGCTATTGTCTGAGGTTCCCTTATCTGTGGTTTTCTGTCTGTCAATAATTTTGGAAAATTCTCAGCTATTATTACTTCATATATTTCTTCTGTTCTTTTTTCTCCTTCTTCTTCTTCTGGTATTCCCATTACATGTACACTACACCTTTCATAATTGTCCTACATTTTATGGATATTCTGTTTCTTTTTTTTTTCTTTTTAAGGCTTTTTTCCCCTTTTTTTCAGTTTTTATTGACTTTTATTTATTTTTATCTTTTAGCTTACTGATTCTTCCCTTGACTGTGTTCAGTCTACTGATTTAGCCCATCAAAGGCATTCTTTATTTCTGTTTCAGTCTTTTTGACTTGTAGCATTTCCTTTTGACCCGTTCTTAGGGTTTCTTTTCTGCTTGTATTATCCTTCTGTTGTTGCATATTATCCACTTTTCCTATTAGAGCCTTAGCATATTAATCATAGTTACTCTGAATTCCTGGTCTGATAACTCCAAAAATCTCCTCCATAATTGAATTTGGTTCTGACAGTTGCCCTGTCTCTTCAGATTGTGTATTTTGCCTTTTAGTATGTCTTGTAATTTTTGTTGTTGTTGTTGTTGAAAGCTGGGCATGATGTATCAGGTTAAAGAAATTAAAGTAAATAGGCACTTAAGATGAGGTTTTATGTTGATGTGACCAGGAGTCGGGTTGTGTTTAGTGTTTGCTGTAGTTGTAAGTACCAGATACTTCAAATTTCCGTGTTCTTATTTTTGTCTCTCCTGTTGTTTTTGGGTTTCCCTAGGAACTCTTAACTAGGGGTATGAGCTTTGCAGTTCTTTCAGCTGCAATCCCCTGTTATTATAAAACCCAAAAACCAAACCCATTGCCATCGAGTGGATTCTGACTCATAGCCATCCAATAGGACAGATAGATCTGCCCATAGTGTTTCCAAGGCTGTAATCTTTACAGAAGCAGACTGCCACATCTTTCTGCTAGAGCACTCGGTGGGTTCCACCACTGGGCTTTTGGTGAGCAGCCAGGCATTTTAGCCACTGTGCCGCCAGGACTCCTTTCCTGTTATTTTATCAATGTAATGGGAGGAGGGAAAGCCATCTATAATCCTGGGGTAAAGTCTCAGTCTTTTAGTGAGCCTGTGCCTCTGGGCTGTGACCATTACAAAAGCTTGTCCAAACCAAAAGCCAAACCCAGTGCCATTGAGTCGATTCCGACTCATAGCGACCCTATAGGACAGAGTAGAACTGCCCCATAGAGTTTCAAAGGAGCTCCTGGTAGATTCAAACTGCCAACCCTTTGGTTAGCAGCTGTAGCACTTAACCACTATGCCACCAGGGTTTCCGAGAGCTTGTCAGCTTTTTTTTTTTCTCCCCCGCATGTCTTAGGTGAGACAGAAAAGCCAGTGAGTCTGGTCTTACCCCATGCATGCTGGTTAGGCTCTGGTAAAACCCATTTTGGTTAAGCTCTGGTAAGACAGTCTCTCCTGAGGGCAGGTTGTTGTTAAGGAGAAAAGAGCTCTCTGGACATATTTCAAAATGGTTATTTTCCCCTCTCCTTGTTAGAAGCATAAGGGAATTTTTCTCCAGTCTTCCCGATGAGAACCTGATACGGATTCTGAAGAGAAAAAAAAAAAGAAAGTGTGGAAACCCCTATAAGGCTGGGCCTCCAGGAACTTTTATCTCTTAAGCTATTCAACATTCAGTCTCTAGCAATTAGTCAATTTCCCCTAAAGTACTCCTATCTGCAGTGAATAAGGAAGACTAAAGAAGGACTGATGCCTTTGATTTATGGTGTTGGCAAAGAGTATTGAATATACAATGGACTGCCAGAAGAACAAACAAATCTGTCTTGGATAAAGTACAGCCAGTATGCTCCTTAGAAGTGAAAATGGCAAGACTTCATCTCACGTACTTTAGACATGTTATCAGGAGGGACCAATCCCTGGAGAAGGACATCATGCTTGGTAAAGCAAAGGGTCAGTGAAAGAGAGGAAGACCCTCAAGGAGATGGATTGACACAGTGGCTGCAATAATGGACTCAAAAATAGCAATGATTGTAAGGATGGTGCAGGACTGGGCAGAGTTTCGTTCTGTTGTACATAGAGTCACTGTGAGTTGGAACCGGCTCAATGGCACCTAAAAGCAACAACAACATGCCTATCTGCAGCTGGTTCCAGGGATGGTTTCTGCTGCCAGTAAGATGTGATTCTCTTTATCGGCCTGTATCTTCAGTTTGGGGGCAGTGGTTTGCTCTGTGACCTTAATGCACCGATGGATCTAAAAAGAGTTTTCGATTGTCAGTTTTTCAGCTTTTTTCTTGTTGAAAGGATTAAAAAAAAAAAAAAAAATAGGACAGAGTAGAAAGGATAGGAGTGACAAATTCCATGCTCTTTACAAGACAAGCCAGAAACCTGAAGTCTGTTATTTCTGAAATTGCAAGTCAGTGACCAGTATGATACTTGGGTAGAAAAAACCTGATTTAATATCCAGTTTGTTAGTTCCAAAGTTTTGGGCTGCTTTTTTCAAAATAGGAGATTTTACTCTGCTTCAATAAAGTCCTTAAGTAATGGCAATATAAAATCTGAACCAAAATATTGTACACTCGTGGAAGTTTAACTATTAGGAATGCATGCCTATATATCCCTGACATGAGGGAACCTGTGGGTGGCACAAAAAGTTAAGTGCTCAACTACCAGCCGAAAGTTTGGTGGTTCAAACCCACACAGAGTGCCTCGGAAGACAGGCCTGGCAATTTGCTGTTGAAAGGTCATATCCTTGGAAATCTTATGAAGCAGTTCTACTTTGCACACATAGGGTCATCACAAGTAGGAATTGATCCGATGGAAAGTAACAATAATGGCAACATCTCTGGTATGAGTGTTAATCCATGCACACTTAGCTAAAATTTCTTTTCAGACATGACATTGGGAGGCAATTGTCAATAACTTACAATATAAATAATGCTGTACGCAACCAACAAAGAAGCAAAAATAATTAAGTGATCTTTGAGAGACCTCTCAATTCAGTTCCATTTATCTGTATGTTTATATCAACACCAGGAAGTGAAAATTCTCAAAATTTGTTCCTTTTTCTCAGAATTGTGTTGGCCATTCCAAATCCTTTTCATTGTCTGTAATAATTTAATCTCAGCTTGTCAATTCCTGCAAAAATAAACGCCCGCTGAAAAGTTCGATAGGCATCACGTGAAATCTATACGTAAATTGGGAGAATTGCCATCTTAATGACATTAACTCTTCCAATCCTTGGACGAGGAATGTCTCTCCATTTATTTAGATCTTCTTTAACTTCTCTCCCCAACATTTTACTTTGCTGATCAGGAAGTTCTTGTACTGTTTTTGTTAAATTTATTCCTAATGTTTTATTCTTTTTCGATGTTGTTGTGCACAGAATTATTTAGAAATGTTATTTTAAAGAGATGCGAGCATCATAACAATAAGACAGAAGTATCCCATGTTTCCCAGTCAAATTCACCATCCTCAGGGCTCTTTGTCTCGGTAAAAGGGCACCATTGTTCATGCAGTGCTGAGACCGAGAAACTCAGAGGAGTCTTTCTTTTTCTCCCTCCTTCTGATACCTGATGTTTAATACAGCAGCAAATCTTGATAGCTCTACATGACAGATTATGAGGACCAAGAGTGGAAAGAAACCGATGCTGGGAGATTAATTGAAAGACTATCACAATAGTTTCCACAGAAGAGAAGGATGGCTTGCACAAGGATGTTGGCAGTAGAGATGGAGAAAAGTGAACAGATTTTAAATCTATTTTGGAGGTTAGAACCTCTGTGGTGTTGTGATGGACTGAATATGGGCAAATGGGTTACTGAGTGCTCTTTACTGCGATGGGGGAACTGAATGAAGAGTGAGTTTGGGGCAAAGAGTTCAGGAGATGGAAAAGACACGTAACTAGATATTGCAAACCAAAAGCCAAATCCGTTGTCATCAAGTTGATTCTGCCTCATATCGATCCGATAGGGCAGAGAAGAACTGCCCCATAGGATTTCCAAGGCTATAATCTTTACACAATCAGGCTGCCAGATTTTTCTGTCATGGAGCAGCTGGTGAGTTTGAACAGCTGACCTTTTTGTTAGCAACCAAGCTCTTAACCACTCCATGCACCAGGGCTCCTTAACTGGGTATTACATACTTTAACTATTGAAGCTTATGTGTGAAACTTTCAGACTCAGATCCTGTAACTCAAAGCAGTACTCATTTCGTATACCTTATCTTATTCAAACTCTCAGTAGCATGCAACGAAACCAGTTTCTCCTTTTGCAAACAGTCTTCAAACGGCTTCTAGGATACCCCACACACTCCCGGCTTCTTCTGCTCCGTAAGTGTCTCCTCAGTCTCCTTGGCTAGATCCTCCTTTCCATGGCTTCTAATTACATACATTTTCTAGTTGATATCATCCAGTCTCATAGATATTTAATTTTATCTTTAAGTGTGATAATTGCAAAATTGCTGTGGTAGCCAGGACTTTCACCTAAACTACAGCATTTTATTTCCAACTTCACTTGTATGTCTGGCGGGAAACTTAAACTTAGCATGTCAGAGTTGGAACTGTTTGCTTCCCTGCCTGTCCCCCCATCCAAATTCTCCTTTCTCACTGCACAGCCTCCAGTAAGTGACTCCGCCACAGAGCCGCTTGTTTAGACCAAAAACCTGGAAGGCACCTTTATTTCTCTCATGTTTTGTGCTTAATCCTGCAGCAAATCTTTTGCACTCTCTTTTGAAACTATATATTCTACTGCTTCTCACCGCATCCACCATGAATATCCTAGTTCAAGCTTTTGTTATCTCTATCCCAGTTTTGCTTCTACCACTTTTATTTCCTTAAAATCTATTTAACATAGAAGACTCACAGTGGTATTTAAAAACTTAAGTCAAACGTAACACTTGCTTGCCTAAAAGCACCCAGTTGCACCTCACCTTGGGTAAAAATCAAAATTCTTCCATGGCCTATCTACCTACCTGACTGCCTGCGTACCTGTCCATAATTTTGCTGTTGTTGAGAATATACACAGCACAACATACACCGAGTCCATTCTTTCTACGTGTACAATTCAGTGTATTGATTACATTCTTTGAGTTGTGTATTCATTCATGGCGGAGTCACTGACAGTATCTGAAAAAAAAAAAAAAAGGCTAACAGGTATTAACCACATGAAGAAAGTAAGAAAGGATCTAAAATGATTTAGGAGAAAAAAATTTATAAATTAATTTAATTTTCCAAATATTTTACTGCTTAAAAAAGTGACCTTATTGTTTTAGGGTCATGGTTTTGAGTGACATCACAATCAACTGGGCTAATATTTTTTCTTAGTACCTCTGTTCTGCCTCCCAGTTTGTTGTGTAGTGACTGGTGACTTAACAGCTAACGAGTGGCCATCCAAGAAAAAAACAATTGGTCTCCGCCCACCCGAAGCAACAGAGGAAGAAGGAGAGTCAGAAATTGGAGGAGGAAATCAAATGTGTGCGTGTGCGGCTAATTGCCTCCCTAAACAACTGTTTCATTCGCCATGTGACCAGAAGAACTGGATGGTGCCTGGCTACCATTACTGAACATTTTGATCGAAGATTCAGTTGAAGAATCCTCATCAAAAAAGGGAAAACTACAGAACAGAATTTCAAATCCTCAATGAAATCCAGATTTTATGGAGCCTTTGAGGCTGGATGAGCCCCTAAAACCATTGCCCTGAGAAAATCTGTAAACTTTAAACCTTAAACCAAAACTATCCCCTGGTTTGAACCAAGTCTTGTTTGAACCAACGGACAGCTTATCTTAATTAGTAAAGAATATCTACCTTAAACAGTGTGCTCTTTTGAAGAATTACCTGCGTAAGATCAAATTGACAACAGTAACTTGAAAGGTTGGTTGGAAAGCTTAGAGGGTAGTGAGTTTAAGACAACGGTGGTGGAAAAATTTGGAAAAGGGTATCGAGAATGATAACACAACTTGAAGAATGTAATTGCTGAAATGGTGCATCTTTGCCTGCACCAAAGTAAAAAAAAACAAATTAAAAAGAGAGACGTTACCTCACTTATCTGGAGAATTCAGATAAGGTAAATAACTTATTTCCTGGTGATTCTGAGTGTTTTGTTGTCCAGGTACCCGTAAGATGTATAGTTGGAGAATTTTTATTAGTATGACAAAGAGATTCAAGCTAAATCATTTTTGTACTAGCGTAAAAGTAAAGTTTTGTGTTTTATAAAGCATAGTTAATGTGCCATTTCATACTTTTTTAACTTCAAAAAAGTGTTTTTACCTTGTGAAAATGTAGAAAGAACGGGAAAAAAAATCATCCACAGTCCCACCACCAAAAGACTAACTTTATTAAAATACATACATGTGTCATTTCAGTCTTTTTTAAAACATGGTCATGTTCTTCTGAAAGTTCTTCAGATTCTGAATTTTTTTTTTTTTGATATAAAGTTGTGTATACAAACCCATGCAGCATTGCAGCAATATGTTTTAAAAAACTGAATTCTTTTAATCTCCTACAGGATACGGTTAATGCTTTTGTTTATCTATGTGTATTTTCCTTGTTTATCTAATAAAGTCTCTAATATGTTTTGTTGATTTTAAATACTTTAACAAAAACATTTGATAAGGTTAAGAACAGTAAAACTAATAGAACATTACCTTTGAGCTATAGCATAAAAATATTTAGAATGGAAAAATGTAAAAGAATATAAAATATAAGTAGCTATTTATTTACAACAGTTACTTATTTGAGAAAAAAAAAACCTTTATTTCAAATTAAAACGTATTAAAGCTACCTAGGTAAGTTAGAATCCCAAATGAAATACAAAAATACTACGGTAAAGTTTTATAATTTAATTGCTATGTATTTTGCCAAAACTGTGGAAAGAATTCAGTAGTTCATGACCAAAGTGGAATAGTGTCTTGCCATTCAATTAAAATATTTTATGTCTTTTCTGAAAATCTAACCTATTATCATCTAGTCGATTTTGACTGGTAGTAACCCTATAGGAAACAGTAGAACTGCTCCATAGGGTTTCCAAGGAGTGGCTGGTGGATTCAAACTGCTTACCTTTTGGTTAGCAGCCATAGCTCTAATTTTGCAAATAAAATTAAGTTGGCACAATCTACTTACATAGCCTGAAATGCTTTATCAACCTTTTCCTCACCAGAAATCTTAACCGCCTTTACATTTTATTATTCTCTCCATTCTTGATAGTATGGCTTCAAACCTGTTCCTTCTAGTTGGAACCCCTGCTGAGAATCTGCATTTTTGAAAAGTTCCCAGGAAGTGCTAATACTGCTGATTAGGGTCCAATTCTCAGAACTACTAGTAGAGCAGTGGTTCTCAAAATTTATTATACATAAGAATTACCTGGGGATCTTGTTAAAATGTAGATTCTGATTCAGTATATCTGGCGTGAAAATGCAAATTCTCAGCAGAGGAACAACCTATTTGAAGCTCTGCTTGCTAGACAAGACACTTCATTTTCCAAGTCTCTTTGAACAAGTTCCAGTGTTTAAACTCTAATAATAATCAGAACTGTAAGATATAATCTGTTCACACTTGATCTTTTAAACAATTTTGTGTTTAAAAGCTGCCTTAGAGGTCATCCAGGCCCATCAACTTGCAGAAATTCTATGATGTCCCTGTCAGGTGGGTATTTCTAGTGGCTGAGAGCTCACGACCTCACAAGTCATTTACAATATAATTACTTATTCAATCTTTCATTATTCGTTAACTTAATCAGTATTTATTGAACCCCCACTGTTTCCCTGCCACTCTACTTAACTCTGAACACTTACAGATTAACAAACCTGTAAAACATGACGTACAACCACTGTGTCTCTCCTTGCCACTTCTGCCCATTTGTCCCAATCATAAAAATGGAGGCTATGAAAAATAGTCTTATTTATTTATTTTTTGTCAAGGCAGGGTAAAAATAAGTAAATGTGAAGCAAATCTCCTTTCCAGGAGACAGTCCCATAAATATTTGTATGCTCAGGGTATCCATTTATCCTCTTCCCAATCATTGTCACAGTCAGCCTCTCCAAAAAGCATGCCCATCAGTGCAAATACATACACCTTGGGTTTATAAGCTAAAAGCACTTATAGTTTCTTCATGTGATACACATTTCAGTAGGGCTACAATAATTGATACTACCTTCTGTCAAACAATGCCTGCAAGATGTTTTTTAAAATGGTAACCAGAACTATAAAAGTAACCATACAATTTAAATACGGTGACCAAAACTAAACACAGATTTTTAGATGTAGTTTAACTAACAGAATGACCGTATCCTTTGGATATTAGCCGTTAGTGTTTTGAATATTAGTTGTTGTTGTTGTTAGGTGCTGTTGAGTTGGTTCTGACTCAAAGCGACCCTACGCCCACAGAACAAAACACTGCCCGATCCTGCGCCATGCCCACATTGTTGCTATGCTTGAGTCCATTGTTGCAGCCACTGTGTCAATCCATCTTCTTGAGGGTCTTCCTCTTTTCCACTGAAAAAGCTATTAGTAGTAGCTTAGTTTAAATTGCAGTAGCTTTTGGAGAGGAGGCGGAGCAGGACAGCCAATCACGTTACTGACTCATATTGAGTTTGTGAACAATTAAGCACAATGCCTTATTTATAGGGACGATTATGCTAGAAATTCAAGCTAGATTCAGAGGAAGACTTGAAACAAAGGATATCATTGCTGCTGTCAGATGGATCCTGGCTGAAAGCAGAGAATACCAAAAATAAGTTTATCTGTGTTTTATTGACTCTGCTAAGGCATTCGGCTGTGTGGGTCATAACAGATTATGAATAACATTTCAAACTATGGGAAATCCAGAACACTTAATTTTGCTCATGAAGAACCTGTACATAGACCAAGAAGCAGTCATTTGAACAGAGCAAGGGGATACTTCATGGTTTAAAGTCAGGAAAGGTGTGCGTCAGGGTTGTATCCTTTCACCATGCCTATTCAATCTGTATGCTGAACAAACAATCTGAGAAGCTGGACTCTATGAAGAAGAACAGGGCATCAGGATTGGAGGAAAGCTCATTAACAACCTCTGATGTGCAGATGACACAGCCTTGCTTGCTGAAAGTGAAGAGAACTTGAAGCACTTACTAATGAAGATCAAAGACTACAGCCTTCAGTTCGGATTACACCTCAACATAAAGAAAACAAAAATCCTCACAACTGGACCAATGAGCAACATCATGATAAACAGAGGAAAGATTGAAGTTGTCAAGGATTTCATTTTACTTGGATCTGCAATCAGTGGAAGCAGTGGTCAAGAAATCAAACAACACAGCATGTTGGGCAAATCTGCTGCAAAAGGCCTCTTTAAAGTGTTAAAAAGCAAAGATGTTCACTTTAAGGACTAAGGTGCACCTGACCCAAGCCATGGAATTTTCAGTAGACTCATATGCATGCGAAAGCTGGACAATGAATAAGGAAGACCAGAGAAGAATTGGTGCCTTTGAATATGGTGTTGGTAAAGAATTTTGAATATACCATGGACTGTCAGAAGAATGAACAAACTTGTCTTGAAAGAAACACAGCCAGAATGCTCTTCAGAAGTGGGGATGGTGAGACTTGTCTCACATACTTTGGACATGTTATCAGGATGGACCAGTCCCTGGAGAAGGGCATCATGCTTGGTAAAGTAGATGTCAATGAAAAAGAAGACCCTCAATTAGATGAATTGATGCAGTGGCTGCAACAATGGGCTCAAACACAACAAAGATTGTGAGGATGGCACAGGATGAGACAGTATTTCATTCTGCTGTACGCTGACTCACTATGAGCCAGAACAGGCTAGACGGCACCTAACAACAACATTATAGCCTTGGCCACTAACTGAAAGGTTGGCCATTTGAATCCACCTGGAGGTACTTCAAAAGAAAGGCCCGGCAATATACTTTCCAAAGATCTCAGTGCAGTTCTACTCTGACACACATGGAATCACCACGAGCTAGAATCAATGATAAACTGGTTTGGCTTTAGTTTTATTGATAAACTAGATTTTTGTTTGCTTTACTGCTAGCAAGATTTTACTTTATCCTTTTTACATTTCATCTTGCTCTTTTAACGTCATTATTTTAGCCTATTAAACTTTTGGAATCATGGTTTTGCTACTAGATGTACAGTTACCCATACTGCCTTGTTTTAAGTGATTCATAGATTTGATCTTTTTTTTTTTTTTTTTTTTAAATATCTTCAAGGGGAAACCCTGGTGGCATAGTGGTTAAGAGCCACAGCTGCTAACCAAAAGGTTGGCAGTTTCAATCTACCAGGCGCTCCTTGGAAACCCTGTGGGGCAGTTCTACTCTGTCCTGTGAGTCACTATGAGTCAGAATCAACTCTACAGCAGCTGGTTTGGTTTTGGTTTCACATCTTCAAGGTACATTAAGTTCATATATCCGTATATTCAATTCAAGTTATTGATTAAAAAAAAAATGTAAACAGGGCTGGATCGGGGCCATGGACACAACTACAGAAGAAAACAGATATCACCCTTCTGTCCACATACTACAAGAAGACCTCATTCTCCACAGTTTTCAATTTTCTTATTGAAGATACCAGGGATATCTTCAAAGGTCTTGATAACAACCTGAGGTGTATAACAACGGCAGCATTTTCTTGACTGACTAGTCAAATTACCTAACTTAACAAAGAAAACAATGTCTGATAATATTTATCATGCAACTCATGCTAACTCCTTGCTGTCATCATCATTATTATTACTTTACTTTTATTTGTCACGTATTAATGGACCATGTCTTTGATGGTCTGTTCTGGACGTCCATGAGTGATAGATCTACATTTTATTTTGTTATTCACCATTTATTTTAAAATAGTTCTAGTTTTATATGAGATGATTTCTTTAAGAAAGCACATGTTTAGATTTTTTTCCCCCCTCTTTTGGTAACTGAAAGATTGGATTAGGTCATCTAATCCAATCTCATTTAAAAAATGAACAAATCTAGGCATAGAGAGACACATTTATGTCAGTGTGAATCTAATTATGCATTTCATTTAGCAAAGTCCTTCACCATTTGCCAAGGACAATCCTAATTTACTCAGAGAAGTTAACTTCCAACTTGAAGATACCCTCGAAACTTCGAGCTATGACTTTCCATCATTATGAAGTTGTGCATATTTCATAACTACAGTCTAGGGAGTTTATGATTGGCCTGACTCCATCTATTCCACATAACTTACATTAATAAGAATTATCATTAGATGAGAAAGGAATAAATTGGATACAACCATTATATTAAGTATAATATACCAAACTGTTGACCTTACATCTATTAATGAAGGGCAGATCAAAAAAAACCCTGAGGTTTCTGTGATAGGAGCTGAAGGGCAGAACCAAAGTTAAAGATATTTCTGTGATATAAACTAGCCATAGAAAATTTAACATTTTATCTGGAAATAATTCTTAATTTGAATTTTGCTGAGCCTGATTTCGGAGGTTTCAGATCAACATTAACTATCACCTTTTCAACAATGAAAATTTTAAAAAACTTAGACAACTTATTTTTGTTTGTTTTTCTAGTAAATGCTAATTCTCTTCTTGCCGTTTGTGTCTAGAAGTGTACTGCCCTTTACAAATACCAAGCTCTACGACTCATCAGCAATGGGTTTGGTTTTTTTTGGTATATTAGGCCAAGTCAACTGAAGTAAAGTGAAGCAGAGGATTGAGTTTTTCTCTCATTTTTAATCACCTAGGCACCTCATCCTCGTCACTGGGAAGCTATACAAGTTCCCACTTTGCCTTGGTCATATAAAACTGGTTTGAAAGTTTTTGTTAAAGAAAAAAAATGCATTTAATGCAGGAGAGTAGCATTCCAGTTGTCAGAAATGTAGACTCTTCTCGCCTTGAGATTAAGAGATGAATCATGATACTAGTGTCTACAATAAAGACCAAACCAAACCCATTGCCATCGAGTTGATTCTGACTCATAGGGACCCTGTAGGACAAAGTAGAACTGTCCTGTAGGGTTTCCAAGGAACACCTGGTGGATTCGAACTGCCAACCTTTTGGTTAGCAGCTGAGTGCTTAACCACTACATCTACAATAACAATTTATTAAATTCTTCCAATGTGCTAGATTGGAAACTCTGGTGGCATAGTGGCTAAGTGCTATGGCTGCCAACCAAAGGGTCAGCAGTTCGAATCCTCCAGGTGCTCCCTGGAAACTCTATGGAGCAATTCTACTCTGTCCTATAGGGTTTCCATAGGTCGGAATCGACTCTATGGCAACGGGTTTGGTTTTTGGTTTTTGGATGTGCTAGATCTGATTTTTTTTTTTAATTTTTAATTTTACAATCAATAAACCAATACATTCTCATGGTAGAAGATTCAGTTAGTACACATAAAATAAATTAAAAAATACCACTCTCTTCACCTCCAGCACCCCATATACCCTCCCCCTGCAGAGTTAATCACGGTCATCTCCCATCCTCCTAGTTCTTTCTCAAAAATTCCTGTGTGTGTGCTTCCTAAACCCACTCTTCCAGACAAAGTCTAGAATTTGCTTGTTAAGCTTCGTGGAAATCCTGATAAGTTTTTATTCTGCCCCATAGGGTTTCCAAGGAGCTGCTGGTGGATTTGAACTGCCGACCTTTTGGTTAGCAGCCAAGCTCTTAACCACTGCGCCACCAGGGCTCCTCAAGAGAGCAGGCATCTCTATTATGTTGAAATCTCCTAACCTGGCATAGGGTGTATGTCCGTTCGTTTGTACCTTCCTTTATGTCCTTAAATACAATTCCATGGTTTTCTTTATACAGGACGCACACGTTTCCCATTAGCTTTATTTCTAACTATTTAATATGCATGTTGCTAATATGATTAGGTTTTAAGTTATATTTTCAAGTTGACTGTTACTGACGTTGCTTTTTGTTGGCTTTTATTTTATATGGTGACCTGGCTGAAGTAACTTGTCACTTTGTCAGTAGATTTCCTTTTGAGGTAGAATTTCTTTTCTTTCCAATAATTATATTCTTTATTTTTATATATTTATATATAAATATGTATTTATATATAAGTACATATTTACATATTTTATGTTTACCTTGTATTTTGTTTGGCAGAACTTCCAGCACAGTGTTGAGTAGTACCGGCGATAGAGGGCATTTGTGTCTTCTTGCTGCAACGCCTGACAAGGTGGCTGCTAATGGTTTGCTGCCAAGATGATGCTGGGTGAAAATTCCTGGTACCTACTCTTTGTCAAGAAGTTCTCCTCTGCTTATTTTTGCTAAATTATTGTTTTATTTGTTTGCCAGTTTGTCTGTATTTAGGAAAGAGGGTGGATTTTATCAAACGATTCTCTAGAATGTTCTTATCTTTAAACTCATAATAGCTATGCAAAACCAGAATGTGACATGGATTTTAAAGAAATTAGCTAGAGGGGCAGAACCAGCATCAAGAATACCGGAGAAAGTCGGACTTTCTGAGGAATAATAATAATAAATCGACGGGAGGAAACTATGTTCTTCCCTCCTTCCTGAAATTTCTTTGTTGCTCCCCAGGAACAGTGACAGGAGTGGCTCCAGAGAGACTGGCATCTTGGCACCAAAACCTGATGCCAATTAAAGTCAAAGCCGCCTTTATTGCCTCTCAATCCAAGCTGTAGAACCACGAGCAAAGTCAAACAGAATGAAAATACCGATTAGTCAACATTGCTCTCTGCGTATCAGCTATGCCCTGAGGCTGCTATTTCCAGTCCTTGCTATTGGCTCAAACTAAACAGATAAACTTTTGTAAATCACATCAGCCAAATTTTCTTGGCGGTCAGTTTGGCAGCTGTCATATAGATATTATTACAGGGCTCATTTGGGTAGAAACCAATTATCTTAGATTCAAGTGTTTGGAAAATATCACTGATTTTGATAATATATTTCCTACTTTATGATTTTTACAGCAATTGAACATCCATTATGCTTTGGTATCGTTGTGAAATATCTACCTTTGTGACTATTGCTACCCTTTCCACTTGTACATTTTTCTATGAGGTTATGCATAGCATATTTTTAGTTTCTGCCTAACATGTACACAATGTCTCAATATTTGAATGTTTCCCTAAAATGTTCTCTTACTGAGATGCAAAATGTATTATTTTTCCTTCTAGAAAAAAATCAACGTTATGGTTAATAACCAACAGCAAAACTATCCTCAAGGCATCAGAGTTTCTAACAGCTGCGGGCAGAAGAATTCTCAGGTCCTGTTTCAGCTGGCATTCTTTCACAGTAAACTTTTACTTTGTTTTGGGAAAGATGCTATTCGGTGTCCTACATAAGCTTCCTGCGAAGAAGCCCAGAATCCTAAAGTTGCTGAAAGTTGTTAGGAGCACTTTGCAGAAATTATGAAAAATTCCCTTGAGTCCTCCCCCCTCATCTAAATTATACCTTTAAAATACTACTGACTTTACAAAAGAAGGAAATTAGTTCCTTTCCTAAGGAGAAGGCTTCCAGAGAATCCCATTGTCTTTTGGTAAGTATTAAGTGCTAACGCCCTGAGAAGTGGGGAACCTGGACAGTGGCATTTATGCAAAGAATTTACAACTGTCTTACCCCCTACCATCACTCAGGAAGGTTCCTATCCTTCCTGCTTATGTGAAGGGCTCTGGAGAGCCAGGTGTCACACACGAGCACCTGATTACCAGAAAAGGCCACTGAGATATATTGGCAAAAAAATAAATAAACTTTTCCATGAAGGAGAAATTCTAAACGGCATATATACGGGAGAGTGCTTTGTAACCATGAAGGAGATTCAGGTTGTAAAAATAGGTATTATTTTATACCTATTAAATTTTTATTTAAATAGCAACACCCAATTTAGGTGAAACAAGAAATGCTCATGTATCACCAGTAATAATGAAGGTGCTGCCATTTCTTTAGGAAGCAAATTGGTAATAGATATCGAGAGCAAAAATAATGTACACCCATTGGTCTATAAACCCTATTATGGGTATTTATTCCAGGGAAATAATTCAAAGAAATGAAAAATCCGCGATAATAAAATTAGGCTCCTTTCAGTATTGGTGATCATGGTAAAAAAGAAAATGAAGGAAAAAAAAGAGTTCACAAATAGGGGTTGGTTAAGTAAATTTTGACACTTATATGAAATTTTTGGCAATCTCGCTTGTGAGAATTTATCCAAAAGAAATACATTAAAAGATTACTAAGTTTGATTGCAAAAAAAAAAAAAAATTTTATTATAGTTTTAACTGCTATACTGGAAATTCTAGACTCATGGAATTTAATCAGATGATAACTTTATGTCCACTCACTTCCTGCAAAACCATTCTGTGGGGCAAATATTTCCCATCGATTCTTGGATGACAGTTAGGTCGGTCCCCATGATTCTCTCAGTCATTCTTGGAAATGAAAAGTCTTCTCAATACTTCACTTAACAAAAACAAACAACTAAAAATAGTTTAGGAATTAATTTGTGCACTCTGACAGAGTAATTAAAAGATTCATGGTTTTTTCAAAATCATTATTTTCCTTTTCCCCAATCTCAGTCCTGACATTTCTTCTCTTTTCCTCTTTTGCACTTTAGCTTTTTTTCTGCCATTCTTCACACACTGCCTTTCACTTCATAAGGGGCCCAGGATGTCTTTCTGGACTGATAGTGTTATGAAAAGACTCGGCAGGTATTTACACTGACCATCTCTCACATAAAGTGCTTACGTGGGTTCTTCTGAGGGTCTCTTACTTCTAGGGGTCTTTTTCTTATAGTTCTCTCATTATTGATTAAGCATTTTTCTTCTGACAGGTTGCTGGTAATCTCCCAACCTTTGAGGCATCTGGCAGTCTTTCTCGTTTTGACATTCTCTTGTCAGTTGCAATCGAGTTGGCTCTGACTCATGGCAAGCATACGTATAACAGAACAAAACGTTGTCTGGTGCTGTGCCGTCCTCACGGTCATTGGTATGTTTGAATTAATTGTTGTGGCTACTGTGTCAATCCATCTTATGGAGGGTTGTTCTTGCTTTTGCTGACCCTCTGTTTTACCAAACATAATACCCTTTGGTCTTTCCTGAAAAAAAAAAAATTCCTGAAGACGTGTCCAAAGTAAGCAAGACAAACTCTCTCCATTCTCACTTCTAAGGAACAATCTGGTTGTACTTCCTCTAAGATTAAGTTTTTTGTTCTT
Source organism: Elephas maximus indicus (assembly GCF_024166365.1). Taxonomy (NCBI): domain Eukaryota; kingdom Metazoa; phylum Chordata; class Mammalia; order Proboscidea; family Elephantidae; genus Elephas; species Elephas maximus. Next base: position 78,965,914 of record NC_064840.1, read on the forward strand.
CTGGCAGTCCATAGTTGACTCTATATTCTTCTCCAACATCACAATTCATCAATTCTTTTTTGTCCCTTTGTCATTGTCTGGCTTTTGCATGCATACGAAGTGATTGAAAAGATCATGTCTTGGGTCAGGCAAACCTGAATCACCAGAATGACATCTTGCTTTCTAACCCTTTACAGAGGTATTTTGCAGATCTACCCAATACAAACCATCATTTGATTTCTTGACTGCTGTTTCCATGGGCACAGATTGTTGATCCACGTAGAATGAAATCATTGACAACTTCGATATTTTCTCCATTTATCGTGATGTTGTTTATTGGTCCAGTTGTAAGGATTTTCATTTTCTTCACATTCAGGTGTAATCAATTCTAAAGCTGTAGTCTTTGACCATTACTACTAAGTGCTTCGAATTGCCTTTGCTTTCAGCAAGTAAGGTTGTGTCATCTGCATATAGCAGGTTGTCAGTGAGTCTTCCACCATAGTTTCCCCCAAGTTTCAGGAAACTCACAAGCTCTTTGAAATCCTTTTCCATGGCTTGAAGGGAGGATGAAACGCTCCCACCATCCTCCATGGCTCTTGACAGCTCTCTCCAAAAAATCCACTTCTTTCCCCCTAATCTCCCAAACCCTCTGTGCCCTTTATTTACAAGTTTTTTATACACTTAACAATATATTTATTGTCTTAGCACTTCAATAAAATTGAGTATATAATACTCCAATTTTAAAATCCTGCACCAATGACTTTTTCAATTGTAATTATAAAGCAGAAGAATTCTGAATATCCAAGTTATAATTTGGGGAAATGTTTAAGATATAACATTAACTAAAAAACAAACAACAAAATTGAAAATATTGCAAATAATATTTTATAGCAGAAGAAATCGTTATAAGTTAAAAAAGTGAAAACTCCGAAGCCTACTATAAAAATTGTATTTGTTGAAATTTGGGTGCTGGGAATATGGATTTTTTTTCTTTTTCAAATATTTTCTAATTTTGTATGACTTTTGACAGTAACATTGTAGTATTGAAAGGAGGACTTTATAGCAGATAAGACTCACAAAGAAAATATATCAGTACCACAAAGTAACGCTTCATTATTCTAGAATTGGGTGTTCATCTACAGGAAGAATCGTATTTTATTTATTTTTATATTACAAAAACTTGCATAATCGTAGCACATAGAAGCGACTCAATAAATACATATTAAAACTAATTAAATGTTTTAATAAATTAGTTACATATTTATACCGAGTCTTATTTTTGAATTCTTATTCTGTTACCTTTTCCACGGTCTTAATTCGGAGGTAGGGAATGTAAGTAACACTCATGTTCACGTACTAAGTACACACGTCTGGGTTTGAAACCAGGTCTTTCTGACTTCAAAGGTTCAGGAGTCAATAGAGCAGATTTCCTTCCCGCTTTTTGTAGGACTTGCTGTAGACCGGGAAAAAGCACTTGCCTTTCTGAGTATTAGTTTCCTTATCTATAAAATAAAAGTATTGGATCAGATAATGCTTCAAACTTCATTTCACTTCTAACATCCCATGATTTTAATTTCTCATGATATATTTAGGATTTAGTAATTCCGAATCTCAAGATTTGGAAAATAATATATAGACAGAGTAGAACTGCCCCGTGGGGTTTCCAAGGCTGTAAATCTTTACAGAAGCAGACGGCCACATCTTTCTCCCACAGAGTGTCTGGGGGGTCGGAACTGGCGACCTCTTGGTTAGCAGCTGAGCACTTTAGCCACTGCACCACCAAGGCTCTTATGTATTATTTTAGAGCCTTTAAACACTAGCAATTCATCAATTTTCAGAATGCTCAGCTCTATACTATTAAGGAAAATATACACCGCTAAGAAACAAACGTCCCCTGAAGTCTCAGTCAACGTGTGGTACTATGTTGTTGTTGTTAGCTGTACCCGAGTCACACCCGCCTCACGGTGACCCCACGCACAATGAAGTGAACGTGGCCCGGTCCTGTGCATCCCCACGACAAGCTGCAGATCAGACCATTGTGATCCATAGGGTTTTCATTGGCCAATTTTCAGAAGTAGGTCCCCAGGGCTTTCTTCCTAGTCTATCCTGGTCTGGGAGCTCTGCTGAGACCTGCTCAGCATCACAGTAAAGCACAAGCCTCCACTAGGAGATGGGTGGTGGCTGCACATGACGTGCATTGGCTGGGAATCAAACCCAAGTCTCCCACATGGAAGGGGAGGATTCTACCGCTGTCCTACCAACGTCCTCTCCTTGCACTGTAGCAGGTACCGTACCTGCTGCTTAGAGCCAGCCTGCATTTGAGAATTCTGTCACAACGGCTCTTAGCCCTTTCTAAGACAGTTCTTTCAAGTCCGTAGAGATGAATGGGGCAGACTGATCAAAGCACCGTCCTCAAAACTCTGTAGTGTGATTGCTGCAAACTGTTTTCACGGGAGCATTGAAGGCCAGGTTTCTGTCATCTATATTTTATAATATCCAGGGGCTGAGAATTCTGGGTAATTCTCACTTTTGTGTATATTACAAGCAGCTTGAGTGGGAGAAATAGAAGCCTATTGCAATTTGGTGGCAAATCTTTAAAGGGCTTTTTAAAATTTTTTTTTACACAAAGGCATTGCTGCGTTAAGTGCAGAATTAACAGTATAATTAGAGCAAATCAAAACTTTCTTGCCTTGGTTTCATTTTTAGGAAATGTTAATTTCATGTTGCTTCATGCTCTATCTGGTGGACTTTCCTAATTAGATTATGGATTTTGGTTCGAAGGTAATTAAAACACTAGAGAATTAACTGTATTTCCTAAAACTTACCCTCTGAAAATATTTCTGTACGCATCTCTTCACATCTTATCTTTTTAAATAAATGTTTGGTGTTCACCTTTTTTCTTCCTTATGAAAGAACAGTGCGGAGGTACTATTACAATTAGAGACGGGTTTTAATTGTGACGCACACACTCCTGGTGTGTTGAATCAGCTGCATCCATTAGAGAGAGAAGCTTGCAGTGGTCATTTCAGAACCTGCGTCTCTCCGCCAGGCCAGCCTAGGGCAGCAGGAGCCCTTACTTACGCCAAGAAATAAAGTCTCATCTAATTGTTGGCATGTTTCTGGTAAGCTCCTGGGAAACTGTAGATTTTATAAATTCGTATCCTAGGCTTGTGGCTAAATATCAATCCTTATGACTAGCAGTAAAGGCTTATCTGTTGGGGAAGAAGAAAGAGGGGGAAAAAAAAACAAAAGATGGACATGAACAAATGACTATAAGATGAAAGAAAAACAGAAAACTTAGATTCCAAGAGACGATGACAAAAGGAAGAAATAAGATCATGAACATTTGTGAAATCAAATGAAGGAGAAAATCTGTCAGTACAGCCTACAAAAAAAAAAAAAGTTGGACAGAAGTGAGTTTTGTTTGGGAGGAAAAATGATTCATCAAGATGGTCAATGGCTTATAGAAAATGGAGATTTTCATAACAGACCGAAGTCTCAGAAGAGTTCTTTCCTCACACATTTGCCTTCATTTTCCCTGGGGGCCTGCAGAAACAGTGACAGCCACCCCTGGAACCCCAAGCCTCCTGGTACCCACAGGATAAACACTAATCCTCCTCCCCAGCACCAATACAGGAGGCGATGGCCTAAAAGAATACATCGGTCCCCACTTTGCAACTTACTCTGATTCAGGCCAAGTTAGCTCACCCCACAGGGCTGGTTTCATCACTGTTAAAATGGAGATAATAATAAATGCAGAATACTAGCCAGAATTAAATAACATTGCTTAAGGCAATACACATAAACCTCCTTGATCGTGCTAGAGGCTCGATGCATTCTTCTTGCTCATAACTTGTTTCTTTTTAGCAATGACAGTGCTTCTCTCCACTTTCAGTGTAGCTGTGACACTTCCTTCTTTTTTCAGGCATCGATTCTCTACCAACCTCCCTGCCACTTGATTCAGTCACGGCAATGCGGATGCTTCTTGGTCACCAAGAAGTCCTGGCTTCTCCCACGCCCTCCTTTATCAAGCTACAGTCTTCATCCATTCATCCCAGTTGCCAGCAAGTCAGCTCCAACCTCCAACTCATGGTAACTTCTTGTGTGTCAGAGTAGAACTGAGTTCCAGTTTTCCATGGCTGGTTTTTAAAACTAGTTTTTTTTTAGATCACCAGGCCTTTCTTCCAAGGTGCCTCTGGGCGGACTTCTTCCAACCTTTCAGTTAGCAGCCAAATGCATTAACTGTTGAACCACCTGGAGTGGGCTCCTGGACGATGCAAGAACCATAAAACTGTTCAACTTCTTTTACCCGACTATGGCTTACATGCTACTGCCATTTACTTTGTATATTTTAAATTCCACCAACATTTATTGTTTTATATGTTGTTGTTATTGTTAGCTGCCGTCAGGTCGGTTTCTGACTCATGGTGACCCCTTGCACAACAGAATTTAACTGTTGTGATACCTAGGGTTTTCATTAGCTGATCTTTGGAAGCAGATTGCCAGACCTTTCTTCCTAGTCTGTCTTAATCTGGAAGTTTCTGCAGAGACCTGTTCAGCATCACAGTAGCGTGCAAGCCTCTGCTGACGGATGAGTGGCTGCTGTGCTGGACGAGCATTGCCTGGAAATTGAGCCCAGGTCTGCCTGGAAGGCGAGAATCCTGTGACTGAGTCAACACTGCCCCATCCCTCTATATGCAGTTACTGTTTATGTAGAATTCCTACATTCTTTCTAGTCTTCTAGTTTTTTGTTCTTTTCTGTATCTAACTTTTTTAACTGGGATCATTTTCTTTCTGCTTGAAAAATTTTCTCTAGTGGCAGTCTATCTCAGTTCCATTTGTCTGAAAATATCTTTATTTTGCCATTGAGGGATTATTGCTGGCTATGGATTTTGTAGTTTTCTCTTAGCAGTTTGAAAATATGTTACCACTATTTTCTATCTTCCATATTTCTATTGAGAAATCTGTTTTCCTTCTATGCAACACTTTGCAGGTGATCTGTCCTGTATATACCTACTCCTCTCTTACCTGCTATCTCATTATCTGACATTTCACATTAACAATAGTGAAAAACCTACTATCCAACTATTTTGCACATTAACGATATACGTCTGACAGTAACCCATTCAAGACCAGTAGGACATACAGTGTCCATCTACATCTTCCACCTCTCAGGGTAGAGGGACATATATGTCCCCCATAATATTTTGCACATTAACAATATATGTCTGACAGTAACCCATTCAAGACCAGTAGGACATACAGTGTCCATCTACATCTTCCACCTCTCGAGGTGGAGGGACATATATGTCCCACATAATATTTTGCACATTAACAATATATGTCTGACAGTAACCTGTTCAAGACCAGTAGGACATACATGTCCATCTACATCTTCCACCTCTCGAGGTGGAGGGACATATATGTCCCACATAATATTTTTTGATCTGATGTGGTCATCCTCCATTTTCACACAACGCTGCTTTCGCATAATGACTTGGTCTTCGGGAACTAACCTATAAGTGAGGAGAAGGTGTATTTCGTTGCTTTTACGATTTCCATGTATTTGATGTTTTGCAGTTTCATTTAAGTGTATGAGCGTATAGTTTTTTTTTTTTGTCTTCTTTGGGATTTGTTAGAATTCTAGAATCCATGAACTGATTGATGTCTTTCAACAATTCTGGAAAATTCTTAGCCATTAACTTTTCAAATATTATCTTTGTCTCCTTCCACCCCCCCCTTATTAAAGGAGAATTTATTTTCGCCATTTCCACTTCCTTACCAGATATTGCTATGTATCGCTCTACATCTTAGGTTTTCCTAACATTCTACTAAAACCGATCTGTTCAGTTTTTCCCATGGACCCTGTTTATTAAGTCCAAAGGCTTTCCTTGATTCTCATTCTCCTCAATATCTCTGTAGCATTCAACACTATTGATCATATTTTCCTTTCTTAATATCACTCGTTAAAATCATTATCTCTGCCTTCTCTCCCATTTCACCCTGTTCCTCCCAAATTTTCTTTCTGACAGCCATTTATCTTTTAATAATAGCCTTTTTCTCAATCATTTCCGCAGACAATATTAGAATCATCTCAAGTTTTTCTCTTTATCTTAATCCTCATCCTATCTATTGTGGATTTTTAGTTTTTCTCTGTATGTTTCTCTGACTTCTCCCTCTTCTTTTCAATTGCCGTAGACAAAACCAAATCCAAGAGCGTTGTAACGTGAGTATTTCTAACAGGCCCTCGCTGTCTTCCATTCACAGGAGCAACATGGATGTTAAAACAGTGTCACTTTTGTCACATTTTTTTCTTCTTCACAAAACCCACTGTGGTTTAGAGCAACGCTCCTTGAATTATCCGTGGTGAAGGACAAGCTTTTTGTTTTTCATTTCCTACCCACACAGAACAATATCTTTGTAAAATGAATTCACACGAGAATGAAAAATAGATATACAAAATACGAGTTCCATTTTTTTTTAATTCTGAGTATCAGCAGACATAAAGTCACTGCATCAAATAGCTATAACGTTTTCACACTCTTACCCTTAATTTCTAACCATGGGCAGCAACAGTTGAAGGCTAGCCCAGTCTGCAGAGCACACATTGGATGGGCCACACTTCCATCTCCATGATGCTGGTTCTATGTTCTGCCTACAGAGCAGGTCACTAGAGGTGCAAGCAGATGCCCGTGCCCCTAAGAGCTAATGAAGAGAATCTCTGGGAGTGTTGCCAGGGCATCGGCATTTAAAAAAAACTGTAAAATTGATTCTGAGACTTAGCCAGGGCTAAGAGCTATTGGCTTAAGGAGAAAGGCAGAAGCTTTCTGTCTTCTATAACCTGACTCCAATCTGTCTTTGAAATATTGTCTAAATCACCACATCCCATGTTTCAGCCAGGTAGGATATTTGGTCTTTCCAAAATAGGATCTGCTCTTTCTGCCTCTGTTGTCTTGTTCCTGCCTTTCCCTCTGCCTGGAATGTCTTCCATCCTGCCTCTACCTATTAAAATCCAATCTATCCTACAAGTGTCTGAGTACTGAAATGACCCTCATCTGTGAAACCATTACTAATTAAACGCAAAAATTAATTTTGGCCTCATCCAAATTTCTTCACAATTTTAGAATTTATTACGGGGTTCTTGTCAGGAGAGCTGCCTTTGAGGGCAGATTACACCTATTGTTGGGCTTAGGCAAGCCTGACAACGTCTCCACACCTGCACACTGGGAATAAACACCCTAACCTTCATCTCGGGATAGCAGTTACTGAGAAATAAGTATGGTAAAGCAATAATAATTCAAGATATTATTACCTCTTTTACCATATCATGAGCATGTTTGAGGCAAAAAGTAAATAATATAAATCTCTATATTCACACATACCCAGCTGAATATTTGACATGGTAAGATTTCAGTGCATATTTTTCAACTGAGTGAAAGAAAGTAATAAATAAATAAATAAGTGATCCCTTACATAACCAAATTTCTAGATGGTCCCCAATATGCCATCCCATTGAAAAGTACTTCCAGAATCTGAATTGATGCCTGAAACTTCAGCATTAGAGATTTGTTCCTTTGAGATAATTCATTAAGTCATTCTTACTTACGCCTTTATGTAAATCTCTTAAGCCGATTATTTTCTCCTCTGAGGTGTTCAAGGTCAGGTGGAGACATTAAGCAGAAGCTACTGAAATGATGGGAAGGGATTTTTGAGAACAGCAGAGATAACTCTAATCCATTTCACCATTTTTCTATGAAAGAAACATGAATTGATCAAATTTTAATAGCTAATATGCATCCCTGATATCAAATGGATCTTGGCTGAAAGCAGAAAATAACAGAAAGATGTTGTTAGGTGCCATTGAGTTGGTTCCAACTCATAGCAACCCTGTGTACAACAGATGGAAACACTGCCAGGTCCTGTGCCACCCTCAGAATCATTGCTATGTTTGAGTCCATTGTTGCAGCCACTGTGTCAATCCAGCTCCTTGAGGGTTTTCCTCTTTTTCACTGACCCTCTTCTTTACCAAGCATGATGTCCTTCTCAAGGGACAGGTCCCTCCTGATAACATGTCCAAAGTACACTGGACAAAGTCTCGCCATCATCACTTCCAAGTAGCACTCTGGCTGTATTTCTTCTAAGACAGACTTGTTCATTCTCCTGACAGACCGTGGTAAATTCATTATTCTTTGTCAACACCACAATTCAAAGACATCAATTCTTCTTTGGTCTTGCTTCTTCATTGTCCTGCTTTCACATGCATCTGAGGAGACTGAAAAAATAATGGCTTGAGTCAGGCACACCTTAGTCCTCAAAGTAAAATCTTTGCTTTTTGACACTTTAAAGACGTCTTTTATAGCAGATTTGCCTGATGTCACACGTTGTTTCATTTCTTGACTGCTGCTTTCATGGGTGTTGATTGTGGATCCAGGTAAAAATGAACATGATATGCAGATGATACCACCTTGCTTGCCAAAAGTGAAGAGGGCTTGAAGCACTTACTGGAGGCTGTAGTCTCTGACCTTAATCAATAAGCGCTCCAAGCTGTCTTTGTTTTTGTCAAGCAAGGTGGTGTCATCTGTATGTCAGGGGTTGTTAATGAGTTTTCCTCCAGTTCTGAGGCCACATTTTTCTTTACATCATCTAGCTTTTCTGATCATATTTTCAGCATACAGATAAAATAAGTAACGTGAAAGAATACAACTGCGTCACATACCTGTTTCAATTTTAAACCACGTGGTATATGCCTGTTTGTTTGAATGGCTACCTCTTGATTCATGTACAGGTTCCACATGAGCACAATTAAGTGTTCTAGAACTCCCATTCTATGCAGCACTATCCATAATTTATGACCCATGCATTCAAATGCCTTTGTGCAGTCAACAAAACACAGGTAAACAGCTTTCTGGTATTCTCTGCTTTTGGTCAAGATCCATATGAAATTAGCAATGATATCTCTTTATTTTTCATTATTGTACTTTAGATGAAGGTTTACAGAACAAATTAGCTTCTCATTAAACAATTACTACACATATTGTTTTGTGACACTAGTTACCATCCCCACAACATTTCAACACTCTCTCCTCTCAAAGCAATGATATCTCTTCTCCTGCATCTTCTGCATCTGGCTTGAACTTCTGACTGTTCCCTAATGATACATAGCTGCAGTAGTTTTTTAATTATCTCCAGCAAAATTTTGCTATCATATGATGTTAATGACATTGCTTGATGACTTTAAGATTCTATTTGATTGCCTTCTTTGAAATGGGCATATGTATGGATCTCTTCCAGTTGGTTGGCAAGGTAGCTGTCTTCCAAATTTCTTGACGTAGATCAGTTAGTATTTCCAGCATTGTTTCTGTTTGTTGAAGCATCTCAATTTGTATTCCATCAATTCCTGGAGCTTTGTTTTTCACTAATGCCTTCAGTGTGGCTTGAACTTCTTCCTTCAGTAATACCGGTTCTTGATCATATGCTACCTCCTGAAATGGTTGAACACTGGCTGATTCTTTTTAGTACTGTGACTCTGTGTATTCCTTCCATCTTCTTTTGATCTTTTCTGTGACATTCAATTTTTTTTGTCTGTAGAGTCCTTCCATATTACAACTCGAGACTTGAATTTTCTTTGCAGTTCTTTCAAACTTAGAAATGCTGATTTTGATCTCTTCTTTTAGGTTTCTGACTCCAGGCCTTTACATATTTAATTGTAATATTTTACCTTGTATTCTTGAGCCACCCTTTGAAATCTTCTGTTCAGCTGTTTTACTTCATCATTTCTTCTGTTTCCTTTAGCTACTCTATGCTTAAGTGCAGTTTTCAAAGTCTCTTCTAACATTCATTTTGATCTTTTCCTTCTTTCCTGTCTTTGTAATGACCTTTTACTTTTTTCGTGTATGATATCCTTGATGTCATCCCATAACTCGTCTGGTCTTGGGTCATTAGCGTTGGGTGCATCAAATCTATTTTTGAGATGATTCTAAATTCAAGGGGGATGTGTTCAAGGTCTGCTTTGGCTCTTGTGGGCTTGCTTTGATTTTCTTCAGCTTCAACATGAACTTGCATATGAGCAGTTGATGGTATGTTCCTTAGTCAACCTCTGGCTTTTTCTTGACTAATAATGTTGAGATTCTTCATCATCTCTTTCCATACATGTAATCGATTTGATTCCTGTGTAATCCATGTGTATAGTCACCCTTCGTGTTGTTGAAGAAAAAAAAGGCATTTCTGAAGAATAAATCATTGGCCTTGCAGAACTCTATTATGCAACCTCTGGCATCATTCCTATCACCAAGGTGGTATTTTCCAAGTACTGTTCTTTCTTCTTTGTTTCCAGCTTTCACATTCCAATCACCAGTAACTATCAATGCATCTTGATTGCACGCTTTATCAATTTCAGACTGTAGCAGTTTTTAAAAACTTTCGTCATTGGCATTCTTGGTTGGTGAGTAAATTTGAATAAATGTTGTATTAACTGGTCTTGTGGGTATTAACCTATCATTGACAGTGTTGTACTTCAGGATTGACTTTGAAATGTTCTTTTTGACAATGAATGCAACGCCATTCCTCTTCAATTGGTTGTGCCCCGCCTAGTAGACTATATGATTGTCATATTCAAAATGGCCAATACCAGTCCATTTCAGCTCACCATTACCTAGGATATCAATCTTCAAGTGTCCTATTTCATTTTTCACAACTTGCAGTTTTCTTTCATTCATACATCATACATTCCATATTATGATGTTAGCAATTATTAATGAATATTTACAGCTGTTACTTCTCATTTTGAATTCTGCCACATCAGCTAATTAAGGACCTGAAGGATTTACTTCATCTGCATCTCTAAGTTTGACTCCACTTTAAGGAGGCAGCTCTTCCCCAGTTGTGTTTTTAGTGTCTTCCAATCTGACAGGTTTATCCTCCAGCACTATATCGAACAATGTTCTGTTGTTATCCATAATGTTTTCAGTGGCTGATTTTGGGAAACAAATTGCCAGGCCTTTCTTCCTAGTCTGTCTTAATCTGGAAGCTTTGCTGAAACCTGTCTACCTGTTAGTATTTGAAATACTGGTGACATAGCTTCCAGCATGATAGTTACATGTAAAGCTACCACAGTACAACTGAGAGATGGGCACAGGATTAATAGAACACGGATTCTTTTTCATGAAAAATTTCCATTTGAAAAATGGCTGAAAGCGGAAGCTCATTCTAAAAATGAAAGTTGAAAGATTTGTTCAGGGTATCTACCTACATAGACAGAGATATTGGTGTTCCTTATTATTTTAACTTTTTTTTTTTTTTTAAAGGTTTCATTTGGTATAGGAGAAGAGGCATATGTATCACGTGTTGTCTTTTTGTGAAAAACAACAAGATAAAAATAAAACAAAAGACCCTGCCTTGAGCTGCCTGTTGTTCATCATTGTCTATATTAATTGAAATTTTCTCTTTTAAGAAGCCCTGCATATTTGCACACTAGCAACTTTGGAATCGTTATCCCATTACTGAGAATTGTTAATACTAAGTTTACTGTGTAATAATGAATATGAGAGTTAGGTTGATCATTTATAGTAAAACCTGATTTTAAATTGTTTTACTTTTATCATGGGGAGATGCTTCAGAAGGATGTCTCCTGCATTAGAGTAGATACTAAATGTAATATTTAATAAAGACAAATGAATACAGGGAAGGAGGTTTGTCAGTAATGCTTTGTTGGGTTCTGCCCTTTCTGAAATGAGTTAATGACTTTCGCTTCATGACCCATTTCTAATGGCAGCTTGGTCTTTTCAAAGAGGACACCACTGTCATAGCTCAGCTGTGTTAGACATTGTACCATTGTGGCACATTAAGAACAAGTGGGTAAGACTTAAATGTTAAACACCTCACAAGTAAAAGGCCACCAACTCATTAAATAAAGGAATTATTTGAAGACAGTGGATTGTAAAGACGGTAGTTGGTAGGAAAATGTCTTGACGGTCGAATTCTGCTTTAAAAAATTATAGTCACAATATATCATATAGGCTAAGCAAGCAACATGAAGTACATACATTTTCTGATTCAAATACCATATCATTACAGATCATAAGTGTTAGTGTAGATGGTATTTTATTTATATTAAAGCTGTGCTTTTGTCTTCACACCCTAAAAGCAACCATTTTGCTTTCTCTGCTTTTGCTTCCTTTGAGTTTTGCCTGTGAAACTTAATGGAAGTACTATGCTCATTCTTCTTCTGAGATTATAAAATACTCCTGTGTGATCTAGGCTGTCAGTTAAGTCAAGTTGACAACAATCATTTATTTCACTTTGTAGAAGGATCTTTTTATTTGCTAGAGAACAGATCTAAGAATCAAAATCCTACTTTATCCAGGCCCATCATTGACATGGACTCATGAATTACTTAATATCTCTAATCAAGGAGTTTCTCTTGGGAAATTTTTTTTTACTTTGACTCCCCATCAATTCCAAGGTAGTCAATTCAATGAAGCATAGTTGTTTAGTGTATTGGAGAGGTACAGGATTTTTCAAAGAGATGAAATGGACAAGATCAAGACATGCTAACAGACTGGTGAAGAATTCAGGGCAACAAAGGAGCAAACACACGATTACTCATCATAGAGAATTTATATGAAAAGAGTGATTTTCATAGGTGAGTATTAGCCAGGGATGACTTTATACAGGAAGTATTTTTGGGCTCTTGGGAATGTCATTTCTTTCTCATCTCTTACACACATTTTTAGTGGCTGGCAATCACTCTGTTCAGAGGTTGTGTTAAGTTCCTTAAAAACTATTTCAGAGATGATGCCATATTTAAAGGCACAAATGACATGCAGGCCAGCAATATCTCAAACATAACCTAGTACAAGGACCATATCCATCTGGCCTTATTCAGAGTCCTTTTGCCCTGAATACCTCTAATCTTTCATTTGAGTTTAGCATTTACCCTCTTTTGAGTAGATTTCTTTCTTCCTTTCCTGGCTATCCACAATACCTGTAAGATTTCTAGCCCTGGGTTGAGACAGACATGATTTGGAATCCTGACCTCTGTTACTTATTTTCTATGACCAGATTTGTACCTTACGTAGTTTATTTTGATGGCAGCATATAGAATACAGTAGAGGAGGTAGAAAACTAGAGGTAGAAAGAGCAATTCTGAGATCATTGTAAGACCTTAGGCGAGAGAGCACGAGGACTTGAACTTGGACTTGAGGAGCAAAGAGATTGACCCAATAAATATTTAGGAGAAGACCACCAAACTTGGTGAGCAACTAGGTATGAAGAGAAAGTATTTGCCTTTCACACAAATCTAGTTAGTCTATTGCAACTGTGGGAGCTCTAGTGCTTCAGGGACCTTGCTTCTTCTTGTTTCAGGGCTCATGACATGCAGCGTCTGGGCTGCAAGACAAAAGAGGGAGCTGCTCCATCTCCACATCACGCATGCATTCCTTTCAGCAGGAAAGAGACAAGAGAAGGCAAGAGTATGCCCCTTTTTAAAGAACAGGTTCTAGAAGTTTTACAAATAACTGCTGTTGACTTCAAGGAAAGAAAGCAGGTTCAATATTTGTTATGAGTGGTCACATGTCCATCTGAAATTTAGAGTTTTACTAATGAGGCAGAAGTAGAGAATGTATATGAGGAATAACTCCCTATCATAAAAAGAAAGAGGGATCTCCCACCTGAAGCCACCCAGGAGAGTGAAAGAATGGAAGAAAACCTGGAAATGTATATGTGTGTGTATTTTGGGGGGCAATTTACCTATATGTTGACTTGAATTATATTTTTATAGGAAGCTAAAAGAGGAACAAAAAAATTAGTTGGAGTTATTAGTATCCTCTGAGAAAGATAAGGGAGCCCTGGTGGTGTAGTGGTTAAAGTGCTCAGCTGCTAACTGAAAGGTCAGTGGTTAGACCCCATCCGTTGCTTTGTGGGAGAAAGATGTGGCAATATGCTTCCATAAAGATTTACACCCTTGGAAGCTTTACGGGACGCTTCTACTTTGTCTGGCAGGGTCACTATGAATTGGAATTGACTCAACAGCAGTGGGTGGGAGAAAGAGGATGCCCAAACCAAATGATTCCTAAATTTTCTGTGATTTAAGGTATGAAGCTATTTCCTTTAAGTTAAGGAAGAAACAGGAGATTTAATAGGAAGAGCAAAGCTATTAGGGAATTGCTGTAAATGTGAAGGGTTCCTAAAACATAAGCACCTTCTCCTCAATTACCGGCTATCTCGTTAGCTGACTTTTCACATTTAGGACAATATTAAAAATCTAGTATTTTGTGCATTAACTAAGTATGTCTGGCAGTAATGAACATCAAGGTGGGAGGCAAGAGTAACATTAGCTTTGACGGTTAAAGTTATGTGTCAATTTGGCTGGGCCATGATTCTCAGTGGTTTGGCAGTTATATAAAGATGTACCTTGGCAGTTATGTAACGATGTAATTTGGCAGTTATGTAATGATGTAGTCATCCTCCACTTAATGATCTCAAGTGGTCATCTTCCATTTTTATGTAACACCAATTTCACATAAGGTCTTTGGAACCTAACCAGGTCAATAAGTGAGGAGAGGGTATGATTATAAGTAATATTATTTCAATCATTAAATTACTGAAGAAAAGGATATTATATTTCCTGATATATTTCCATTAACTTCCTGGAAGAAAACATAGGGAGAAAACTATGGGACCTAATCTTTTGTAACAATAAAATAACAAACATTACAACAAATGCAAGAATAGACAAAGACAAAATAGATAAATGGGATCTTATAAAAAGTAAAAATTTATGCTCTTCAGAAGAGTAAAAAGAGAACCTACACACTGGGAAAAACTCACTGGAAGTGACATATCAGATAAAGGTCTAACCTTCACAATTTATAGAAAACTTCAACAACTCAACAACAAGAAGACAAACAACCCAATTATAAAATGAGCCAAGGACACGAACAGGGCCTTCAGCAAAGAGAACATCCCAGCAGCTAACAAACACCTGAAAAGATGCTCAAGATCATTAACCACGGGAGAGATGCAAATCAAAACTACAATGAGATACCATCTCACACTGACTAAAATGGCACTGATTAAAAAAAAGGTAACAACAAATGTTGGCATGAGTGTGAGAAGATTGGAACACACTTATCCATTGCTGGTGGGATTGTAAGATGGTACAATCACTATGGAGACCGGTAAGGCACTTTCGCAAAAAACTAGAAATAGAACTACCTTATGATCCAGCAATCCCACTTCAAGACACAAAGTACTGGTGCAAACAGGTATATGCACTCCTATGTTCACTGCAGTTTTATTCGCAATAGCAAAAAGAAAACAGCCAAAGTGCCCATCAAGGGATGAATGGATAAGCAAATTGTGGAACATACATACAATGGAATACTACTCAACTATAAAGAAAAATGATGAATTCATGAAACATTATAACATGGATGGACCTGAAGGGCATAATGTTAACCAAGATAAGTCAAGTATATAAGGATAAATATCATATGATTTCTCTTTCATAAGAAGACAAGAACAGATAGAGATACCAATGTTGGTTACCCGGAAGAAGAGGCGGGAATGGGAAAGTAGGCTTTAGACCTTTGTTGTTGTTGTTAGGTGCCCTCCAGTCAGTTCTGACTCATAGCAGCCCTATGTACAACAGAAAAAAACACTGCCTGGTCATGCGCCATCCTCACAATTGTTGTCATGCTTAAGCTAAGTGTTGCAGCCACTATGTCAATCCTTCTTGTTGATGGTCGGTCTTTCTTGTTTTTGCTGACCCTCCGGTTTACCAAGCATGAAGTCCTTCTCTAGGGACTGGTCCTCTCTGAGAACATGTCCAAAGTACATAAGATGAAGCCTCGCCATCCTCACTTCTAAGGAGCATTCTGGTTGTACTTCTTCTAAGACATATTTGTTTGCTTTTCTGACAGTCCATGGAATATTCAATATTCTTCACCAACGACGTAATTCAGAGGCATCGATTCTTCTTCAGTAGAGGCTAGTTATTTCTGGTGACGGGAAAAGCGGCACAGAATGTGGATGTGGTGAGCACAGCACGACCAGAGTGAAAACTAGCGTTTGAGCACATATGGACAGGTATAGACACAGTGAAAAAGAATGTGGACAAACTGTGATAAATGTAACATGTCACTGAACAGCTTGTGTGGAAATTGTCAAATGGGAACCTAACTTATTGTGCAAACTTTCACATTAAAAACTCAATAAAATAAAATACTTTTTTTTTTAATTAGAAAAATAATGTTTACAGTTAAAATCATAACAACATATTGTGGTTTTCATAACATATCTAGAAATTAAAATAAAAAGTATGACAACAGTGGCCCAAATGATTGGGGCGGGGAGTGTTAGAAGTATAATATAAGGTCCTTACTTTGCATGTAAAGTGGTATAATGTTATTGGAAGTTAGAATGTGATGAGCTAGGATGCATATTTTAAACCTTAGAAAAAACATTAAAAAATAAAGCAAAAAGATAAAGCTAATAAACAAAAACAAAACCTTTATGATTGTACAAGCAATACCTCAGCAATCGAACTATTCTATTTAGGAAAATGCATCTGCTTAGATTTAATTCAGAAATTTGATTAATTCTTGATTCTTGCATAAATCAAATGTAAAATTGAAAAGAGTACACGCTTGTTTCTAATTCCAATTGGGGAGGAAACATACTGCTGAAAATAGGAGAAACTTTAAAACTCTTTAGGCCTTTTCTCCCACCCCTTCTGAGAATCCTGATCCCTCAACCATTTCAACTCCACTCAGGAAGGTACGTCTTCAATTACAATATAACCTTCAGATCCCCGTGGTTCTTGTGTATACTGTGCTGTCAACGCTAGATCTAATAACTTTTTGAAGGTCTTTGATATTTCCATGGGTATGTAGGTACAGTATTAAGGTGTTCTTGGCTGGCTAGGTTTCATTTTATTCAAGTTGAGGTCTGATTAATTTCAGGTTTCAGTGTTCACTGTACAGTGCACAATCTTATTTTGGCTGTCATCTGGCATGCTATGACAGGATTGGAGAGGTACTATGCTTTTGAGAAGAACTTAGATCAGTAATGGAAAAATAATTTTACTTTCTTTTAACTTTCTGATTTGGAGTTTGTATAATTTGACCACAAAAAAAAGTATCAGGTAGCTGTAACAAATTTAATTTACCCTTTTGGTATCTCCTCAGAGGGCTAAACATTTATTGACATCTTAAAAAAGTGCTGCTTGTCAATCTTGGTTCACAAATTTAATTTAAGAGAGACAGAACCGAGAAGAAATGAAGGGATGTTGAAAGAAATGGATAAAAAAGAAAAACATAGCTTGCTCTTCCTTTTATCCCACCCATCAAATAAAAGACAAATTTACAATGATTTGTTTAAGAAAAAATAAACACTGGACAGTCTGAAAGCTCTTGATAATTTTCAAATTGTTGTGGTTGCTATTTCAAGTATGAAATAAAAATTATGTGTTTCTTTACATGTACATATATGTGCTTTTTTTTTTTTATATGTGCTAAAGGTACTGAAGGGAGAAATTTATTTAATTTCAAACATATTTTACTTAAGGAAATAATATAATGAGTAGAGTAAACGTAAGTCAATGTATCTTTTGCAAAACCATTTATATTGCTACAGATAACACGAATATTGGGGAGCTGTCTATTTATTTTTATTAGTATGAAACAGCATTGAGCAATTTCCTGTTCAACATATGATCCAACAATTCATTCAGTTATATTTTTACTATATTTTGAGATTGAGCATGACTCATGTATTTAATTTTTGGTAAATTTCAACATGCAATTTATACAGGCTAAAAGTATGAATTTTTCTGTGTTGGTTCTAGAAATAGGGAAGGTAAAAATTTTTAGATTAACTACTTCTATCAGTTACCTGTTGCCACAAAAATTCTGTGTAACAAACACCTGAACTCAAAGACTTCAAATAACATTATTTCTCACATTCCGTGGGGCTGATGGGGTTAGGCAGGGTGTTAAAGGAGGTTCTACCAGTCTTGGTTGGACCAACACGTAGATAAGCAGCCAAACAAAGGTTGACTTTCTCAGTGGGGCAGAGTTCCTGGGTATGACTGTTCTATGTGTCTATTTTCTTCTTTCTGGGACCCAAGTCTGGCTAGGACAGAAGCAAAAAACCCATCGCTGTAGAGTCAATTCTGACTCATAAGGACCCTGTAGGAAAGAGTAGAACTGCCCCCATAGAGTTTCCAAGGATTGGCTGGTGACTAGAACTGCTGACCTTTTGGTTAGCAGCCAAACTCTTAACCATTACACCACCACCCAGGAACACTGTCAATTCTGTCTAATTTTATTGGCTGAAGCAAGTCACATGTCTTAACCCAGAGTCCTTTGTGGTGGGAGGGATTGCAAAGTCACACGTCAAAAGTGGTGAGTACAAACCAAACCTGTTGCCATGGAGTCAATTCCAACTCATAGTGACCCTACAGGACAAAGTAGAATGACCCCAAAGTGTTTCCAATATACAGTCACTATGAGTCAGAATTGACTCCATGGCAACGGGTTTGGGTTTTTCGGTTAAATCTTTATGGAAGCAGACTGCTACATCTTTCTCCTGAGAGAAGCAGTGCTTGGGTTTGAACCCCTGGCTTTCTGAGTTAGCAGCCAAGCACTTAATTAACCACTGTGCCATCAGGGCTCATGGTGAGTACAGAGAAGGGTAAATAATTGGAGCCATTAATGCAGTCTATCTAATATAGAAACCAAAACCAAAATAGGTTTTGATATAGGTTAAAAATGGAGCGATCTGTAAGACACACCTGAGAGTGTGTCAACCATGAGTTGTCTATTGGTGTTAGGAGGGTATGCTTTCCAAGCCTCTGTAACTAGAGGCTTTTATTAGACTGGTCTTTACTTTTTGTTTATTATTTTCATGTCGCCTTTGGAAATGGTGCAATGTCCTATAAGCGGACTGGTCACAAAACTGGATAGCATTGCAGTATACATGGTATTGGGGATTTTATTTGTATACTGCATTTTGCCACCTTATCAACAATCCATAATTCCTGTGTTCCAGGGGTTGCTCCACTCTCATTACTATATTTTATTAAGCCTTTCTTTGTACCAATTCTATTGTAAATCCAAAGTAGGAAAAAAAAAAAAGCTCATCTAAAGAACAGTTTATTTTATGACTACATCTTCCTTCCACCTCCAGTTCTTTTGGGAAGCAATATGAAAGAAAAAAACATCAAGATGTTGGGATTAGAAGTTAACAGAAATGGTATTTTCTTAATAGGGTTCATGGAACAGGAGAAAGAGAAGGATGTGGAAAAGGAAGAGAGGTTCACAAAAGAAATTGCATTTTTATTTATTCTCTAGTTCTCTCTCATTCAACAACTTTCTGCTCTAATGGTGCCAACAAAATGTTGTAAGGTGTATCATCTTATGAAACATATTCTTTTTTACTGTATCCTTTATTTTTCATGTGTTCTTCAGCAAATGGAAACAGAAACTGTGAATATCATGGCAAATAAAATCAATACTTCGGAGCTGACTATTGCTTTCTAGACTTTTAAGTTAAAAATTCTCTATTGCAATAATTTTCAATAGGTTCAAATATTATCTTCTATGACAGTTTTGTATTTAGTTTTCAAGCAGCCAGAAATGAATGTTGAAGGTTTTTTTTTTCTTTTTCAAATTAAAAAAATGAGGCAGTAACATATTCTATTTAGCAACATCCCACCAGTTAGCTTTTTTGCTCGTTCATAGTCCCCCCTTCCCTCCCTCCTTCACTTCCTTCCTTCCTGATTTCCTCCCATTCTCCCTCTCTCCCTTCTTTTTTTTTTTTTTGAATTGTACATCCCAAAATGATTGGTTAGTACACAGTAGTGAGTTATGTCATTAAAATGTTTCATGAAAATGTCAAGAAAATGTTAGCCTTAGTGGTATAGCTCTGTGTTTGCATTTCACTCAAAAAGTAGTCTTTTTTCTGCTTCAACCTACAGGAGATCATCTTGGAATAATAAATGACATTTGAGCCAACTCTTGCATTTTGCAAAGCACTCCTGGCTCCATTTAGCTGTGGTTCGGAGAGGTGACTTTTTCAAAGTTACCTAACTAAAAACTTGCAGAGCCCACAGCCACATCTGATTTTAAATCTTGTGTTCTTTAAAGAGTGTATGATCTCCATAACATTGATGAAACCTTTATACTCTTCATCTTTTCCTCTCAGATTTATATAAACTCACAGTATACTACCCACAGCATCAAGATTTCCCTCAATTGTTATATAGAAGATATGTGCCGTCTTTACAGCCAAACTGGGAATGGTGTTGTAGGCAGGGAACTCTTATGAAAGCTGTTTCTTTGGTATCTCTGTCCTGTACCCTCTAGCCCCTAGCCATTCCAGGGAAATCACATGCTCAATAACATTTGTTGCCTGACAATAAAGAAATGTATAGTCATTAGTGTAATCTATAGCATGTCATGGTTCAAGCTGATCTGAAGTTTCTTTAGTTTAACGCATAGGACCTAACTCTGCGTGGTGTGTGTGAAATGACGGTAGGAGGAGCAGTTGCATCATCTCCCATCTCACTTCACGGGGAGTAATGAGAGTCAGGGTCAGCCCAAGGCCGATCATAGGTGAGGTAGAAGTCAGACACACCTCCACTCTCCAAACTTTTTACTAATTGTGACACCAGCCATCCCTCTCACGGCACTCTCTACTTCTCTGTTGGGTTCGATAATCCATTGCAATGACCACACAGAACTCACAGACCATACTTACAGTGAAGTGGTTTATTAAGGAACAGGGTACAGCTTGGGATCTATAAAAAAGATTGGAAAGTCAGGCTCATGTAGCACTTTGTGTGTGTTCCAAAATCAAGGATTCTGTAGCAGTAAATGCATTGAGTTTCTAGAATACACGGAGAGGGGCTGACCTAGGCAGATCCTGCAGACTTTTTGATCCAGACCACCTTTCCCTGGAGCGGACGCCATGCTCGGTAAATAGAGGATCAGTGAGAGACAGGAAGGCCCTCAAAGTGAGGGACTGACACTGTGGCTGCACTGACGGGCTCAAACATAACGATTGTGAGGATGGCGCAGGACCAGGCAGTGTTTCCCTCTGTTGTACTCGGGGTCCCTATGAGTCGGAACCACCTTGGCAGCACCTAACAACAACAATCTTTTCTGAGACTTTAATTAATTCCCTCACTTCCCATCCAGTAAAGTCCCTAAACCTCCTTCTTAAAAATGAATTTATGCTTTTCTGCTCTAAATGTTGAAAAGCTTCCAACAGTCCTGAAAGCACAGCATTTCATCTCCTGGAGTTTCAATGAACTTCTTCTTCTTTTTTTTTCCTTAATAGCTTCGTGAAACTGGAGAATAATTACTTTTTCAGTTAATGTTAAACTGATGGCATTTTTAAACAAAAAGCTGGCAGCAAACGTTATGTCAAGCAATAGTGCATTGAAGAGTGGTTTGGCCACTTTGCAGCTCACCTCTGAAACATCAGACTTCCTTTGTCATGCCAAGTACAGCATTAAGAAATAATACGATGAAGGTGGAGGGGGACGCTGGGAGTTTTGCTGTAACTCCACAAGCTGCTACAAGAGCCTGACTTTCCCATCTTTTTTATAAACAAGCAATCCTTTTGAAAAGGTTCCAAAGTTCCATTTTCTCACAGTCTGAGAATCGTGTAGATGAAAATATGTTAAAATCAATAAGCCATTTAAAAAGTTTAACTTTTTCGCTGGTTGTCTAAAACCTCAGACAAATCCAGAGACCTGTGCCACACCTTTTGAAATGCCTTAAGGTGCAGGAGGTGATATTAGCCAGGAGCACCTCAGGTCTCTGTGCAGACTGACTGACATGAACCATGTTAGAGCCAACCTATTCAGAATCTCTTCACAGATATTTCCTTCAATCAGTACACATCTGAGAACATACATTTTTTATAGGAAAAGCTCTGTGTTGGGTACCGTAAGGTGCATTTAGTAAAGGTGAAACAGTTGGAGTCACGACAACTGCGCAAATAGCTATTGAATACGTGTAAAGTATTAAGTTTAATACCTGTTGTTAGGTGCTGTCAAGTTGGTTCCAACTCATAGCGACCCACTGTACAACAGAATAAAACACCGTCCAGTCCTGCGCCATGCTCACAAGATTAAAGCCAGGAGGTATCAAATGCTGGAAAGACGAAGTATGATACATACTTCCATGCACTGCTTTAGCACTCATCAAACAATTTGGCAAAAAATGTGAAAAGCCTTAAAAATGCTTGTGCCTTTTCCTAACCCATTCTTCCGACCTGAGAGAAGGAACCACAAAAAACCCAGGGACCAAAAACCCATCCCTAATTGGACTGAAAACACAGAACCAGCTACAGCCAAGCATATGTGATCCAAATCTCGGACTTTGATCCTTACAGGGAATAAGGTGGTGGTTATAATCCAAACGCAGTTCTGATAGGGATCTGACTGCATTTTTTTTTTAGCGGATTTACTGGAAAAACAAGTTTCCCAGGTCTGATATCTCTGCATATTCAACAGAGCCCTCACTGACCCACAACAGGGAACTGAGGGCTGAAGCTCCCCCCAGACCACCTAGCCTCTTGCCTTAGGGGTCTAAGGAGGGTGACACCTACCAATCAGTAGAGGTACTTGCATTGGGGACCTAAGGTACAGCTGCAGTGCCCTCCCACCAAGGTGCTATAGGAATAGAGACACACCTACCTCACTGACACTTGGGGGAAGCCTGTCAGCACCCTGCCCCCCCTGGAGAGTGAACCCCAGCTGCTAATAGATTCTGGTGCACACAACTATCACCACTACTTCTCGAGGTGGATAGGTGTTAGGGTGTAGCACACACTTGCTGACCCAAAATCAGATTCTACTCAAGAATAGTGAATATACTCAGGCATATATATCTGGCAACAGCCCAAACCAGCTGGTAATAGGTCATAAGAAAGTCAAGGGCTACAACAAACAACAGCACAATCTAGTAGCCCATCCACGCATATTGAAAGAAAACAAAACAAGATAAGACTCAGTGAGCAATTATAGAATAAACCACTACTATTTTTTTTCTTAGTGATGGCTCGGAGACAGCAGTCGATATCAAACCACATAAAGAAGCAGACCATGACAGCTTCTACAACCCCCCAAACAAAAGAATCAAAATCTTTCCCAAATGAAGATACAATCCTGGAATTATCAGATACAGAATATAAAAAACAAATTTACAGAATGCTTCAAGACATCAGGGATGACCTCAGAAATGAAATAAGGCAAACTGCAGAAAAAGCCAAGGAACACACTGATAAAACAGTTGAAGAATTCAAAAAGATTATTCAAGAACATGGAAAAATTAATAAGTTGCAAGAATCCATAGAGAGACAGCGTTCAGAAATCCAAAAGATTAACAATAAAATTACAGAATTAGACAACGCAATAGAAAGTCAGAGGAGCAGACTCAAGCAATTAGAATGCAGACTGGGAAATCTGGAGGACCAGGGAATTAACACCAACATAGCTGAAAAAAAAATCAGATAAAAGAATTAAAAAAACTGAAGAAACCCTAAGAATCATGTGGGACTCTATCAAGAAGGATAACTTGCGTGTGATTGGAGTCCCAGAACAGGGAGGGAGGACAGAAAACACAGAGAAAATAGTTGAAGATCTCCTGACAGAAAACTTCCCTGACATCATGAAAGACGAAAGGATATCTATCCAAAATGCTCATCGAACCCCATTTAAGATTGATCCAAAAAGAAAAACACGAAGGCATATTATCATCAAACTTGCCAAAACCAAAGATAAAGAGAAAATTTTAAAAGCAGCCAGGGATAAAAGAAAGGTTTCCTTCAAGGGAGAATCAATAAGAATAAGTTCAGACTACTCAGCAGAAACCATGCAGGCAAGAAGGCAATGGGATGACATATACAGAGCACTGAAGGAGAAAAACTGCCAGGCAAGGATCGTATATCCAGCAAAACTCTCTCTGAAATATGAAGGCGAAATTAAGATATTTACAGATAAACATAAGCTTAGAGAATTTGCAAAAACCAAACCAAAGCTACAAGAAATACTAAAGGAAATTGGTCAGAAAACCAATAATATCAGATTACCAGCACAACACAAGGTCACAGAACAGAACATCCTGATATCAACTCAAATAGGGAAATCACAAAAACAAATTAAGATTAATTTAAAAACATAAATAAAAATGCTCAAAACAGGGAATCATTGAAGTCAATATGTAAAAGATCACAATAATCAAAAAGAGGGACTAAATACAGGTGGCATAGAACTGCCATATGGAGAGGGATACAAGGCGATATAGGACAATACAAGTTACGTTTTTACTTAGAAAAATAGGGGTAAATATTAAGGTAGCCACAAATAGGCATAACAACTCCATAACTCAAAATAAAAACCAAGAAAAACATAACAACTCAAAAAACATAAAGTCAAACACTGTGAAAATGAGGAACACACAATTTACAAAGAAAAACGTCTCCGCACAAAAAAGTAAGTGGAAAAATGAAATTGTCAACAACACACATAAAAGGCATCAAAATGACAACACTAAGCACTTATTTATCTATAATTACGCTGAATGTAAATGGACTAAATGCACCAATAAACAGACAGAGAGTCTCGGACTGGATAAAGAAACACGATCTGTCTATATGCTGCCTACAAGAGACACACCTTAGACTTAGAGACACAAACAAACTAAAACTCAAAGGATGGAAAAAAATATATCAAGCAAACAATAAGCAAAAAAGAAGAGGAGTAGCAATATTAATTTCTGACAAAATAGACTTTAGACTTAAATCCACCACAAAGGATAAAGAAGGACACTATATAATGATGAAAGGGACAATTGATCAGGAAGACATAACCATATTAAATATTTATGCACCCAATGACAGGGCTGCAAGATACATAAATCAAATTTTAACAGAACTGAAAAGTGAGATAGACACCTCCACAATTATAGTAGGAGACTTCAACACACCACTTTCGGAGAAGGACAGGACATCCAGTAAGAAGCTCAATAGAGACACGGAAGACCTAATTACAACAATCAACCAACTTGACCTCATTGACTTAGACAGAACTCTCCACCCAACTGCTGCAAAGTATACTTTTTTTTCTAGTGCACATGGAACATTCTCTAGAATAGACCACATATTAGGTCATAAAACAAACCTTTGCAGAATCCAAAACATTGAAATACTACAAAGCATTTTCTCAGACCACAAGGCAATAAAACTAGTAATCAATAACAGAAAAAATAGGGAAAAGAAATTAAATACTTGGAAACTGAACAATACCCTCCTGAAAAAAGACTGGGTTATAGAAGACATCAAGGAGGGAATAAGGAAATTCATAGACTGCATCGAGAATGAAAATACTTCCTACCAAAACCTCTAGGACACAGCAAAAGCAGTGCTCAGAGGCCAATTTATATTGATAAATGCACACATACAAAAAGAAGAAAGAGCCAAAAGCAGAGAACTGTCCCTACAACTTGAACAAATAGAAAGTGAGCAACAAAAGAATCCATCAGGCACCAGAAGAAAACAAATAATAAAAATTAGAGCTGAACTAAATGAATTAGAGACAGAAAAACAATTGAAAGAATTAACAAAGCCAAAAGCTGGTTCTTTGAAAAAATTAACAAAAATGATAAACCATTGGCTAGACTGACTAAAGAAATACAGGAAAGGAAACAAATAACCTGAATAAGAAACAAGAAGGGCCACATCACAACAGACCCAACTGAAATTAAAAGAATCATATCAGATTATTACGAAAAATTGTACTCTAACAAATTTGCAAACCTAGAAGAAATGGATGAATTCCTAGAAAAACACTACCTACCTAAACTAACACATTCAGAAGTAGAACAACTAAATAGACCCATAACAAAAAAAGAGATTGAAACGGTAATCAAAAACTCCCAACAAAAAAAAGCCCTGGCCTGGATGGCTTTACTGCAGAGTTCTACCAAACTTTCAGAGAAGAGTTAACACCACTACTACTAAAGGTATTTCAAAGCATAGAAAATGACAGAATATTACCCATCTCATTCTATGAAGCCACCATCTCCCTGATACCAAAACCAGGTAAAGACATTACAAAAAAAGAAAATTAAGACCTATATCCGTGATGAATATAGATGCAAAAATCCTCAACAAAATTCTAGCCAATAGAATTCAACAACATATCAAAAAAAAAAAATAATTCACCACGACCAAGTGGGATTTATATCAGGTATGCAAGGCTGGTTTAATAGTAGAAAAACCATTAGTGTAATGCACCACATAAATAAAACAAAAGACAAAAACCACATGATCTTATCAATTCTTGCAGAAAAGGCATTTGACAAAGTCCCACACCTATTTATGATAAAAACTCTCACCGAAATAGGAATTGAAGGAAAATTCCTCAACATTTTTTTTTTATGCAAAACGAACAGCCAACATCACTCTAAATGGAGAGAACCTGAAAGCATTTCCCTTGAGAACGGGAACCAGACAAGGATGCCCTTTATCACTGCTCTTACTCAACATTGTGCTAGAAGTCCTAGCCAGGGCAATTAGGCTAGACAAAGAAATAAAGGGCATCCGGATTGGCAAGGAGGAAGTAAAATTATCTCTATTTGCGGATGACATGATCTTATGCACAGAAAACCCCAACGAATCCACCAGAAAACTACTGAAACTAATAGAAGAGTTTGGCAGAGTCTCAGGTTATAAGATAAACATACAAAAATCACTTGGATTCCTCTACGTCAACAAAAAGAGCATCAAAGAGGAAATCACCAAATCAATACCATTCACAGTAGCCCCCAAGAAGATAAAATACTTAGGAATAAATCTTACCAAGGATGTAAAAGACCTATACAAAGAAAACTACAAAGCTCTACTACAAGAAATTAAAAAGGACATACTTAAGTGGAAAAACATACCTTGCTCTTGGATAGGAAGACTTAACATAGTAAAAATATCTATTCTACCAAAAGCCATCTATACATACAGTGCACTTCCGATCCAAATTCCAGTGTCATTTTTTAATGTGATAGAGAAACAAATCACCAACTTCGTATGGATGGGAAAGAAGCCTCGGATAAGCAAAGCATTACTAAAAAAGAAGAAGAAAGTGGGAGGCCTCACTCTACCCGATTTCAGAACCTATTATACAGCCACAGTAGTCAAAACAGCCTGGTATTGGTACAACAACAGACACATAGACCAGTGGAACAGAATTGAGAACCCAGATATAAATCCATCCACATATGAGCAGCTGATATTTGACAAAGGCCCAGTGTCAGTTAATTGGGGAAAAGATAGTCTTTTTAACAAGTGGTGCTGGCATAACTGGATATCCATTTGCAAAAAAATGAAACAGGACCCATACCTCACACCATGCACAAAAACTAACTCCAAGTGGATCAAAGACCTAAACATAAAGACTAAAATGATAAAGATCATGGAAGAAAAAATAGGATCTACCCTAGGAGCCCTAATACAAGGCATAAACAGAATACAAAACATTACCAAAAATGACGAAGAGAAACCTGATAACTGGGAGCTCCTAAAAATCAAACACCTATGCTCATCTAAAGACTTCACCAAAAGAGTAAAAAGACCACCTACAGACTGGGAAAGAATTTTCAGCTATGATATCTCCTACCAGCGCCTGATCTCTAAAATCTACATTATTCTGTCAAAACTCAACCACAAAAAGACAAACAACCCAATCAAGAAGTGGGCAAAGGATATGAATACACACTTCACTAAAGAAGATATTCAGGCAGGTAACAGATACATGAGAAAATGCTCTCGATCATTAGCCATCAAAGAAATGCAAATTAAAACCAGGAAGAGATTCCATCTCACTCCAACAAGGCTGGCATTAATCCAAAAAACACAAAATAATAAATGTTGGAGAGGCTGCAGAGAGATTGGAACTCTTATACACTGCTGGTGGGAATGTAAAATGGTACAACCACTTTGGAAATCTATCTGGCGTTATCTTAAACAGTTAGAAATAGAACTATCATACAACCCAGAAATCCCACTCCTCGGAATATACCCTAGAGAAACAAGAGCCTTCACACAAACAGATATATGCACACCCATGTTTATTGCAGCCCTGTATACAATAGCAAAAAGCTGGAAGCAACCAAGGTGTCCATCAACGGATGAATGGGGTAAATAAATTGTGGTATATTCACACAATGGAATACTACTCATCGATAAAGAACAGTGACAAATCTGTTGAACATTTCATAACATGGAGGAACCTGGAAGGCATTATGCTGAGCGAAATGAGTCAGAGGCAAAAGGACAAATATTGTATAAGACCACTATTATAAGATCTTGAGAAATAGTATAAACTGAGAAGAACACATACTTTTGTGGTTATGAGGCGGGGAGGGAGGGAGGGTCGGAGAGGGTTTTCTACTGATCAATTAGTAGATTAGAACTGCTTTAGGTGAAGGGAAGGACAATACGCAATACATGGAAGGTCAGCTCAACTGGACTGGACCAAAAGCAAAGAAGTTTCCGGGATAAAATGAATGCTTCAAAGGTCAGCGGAGCAAGGGCGGGGGTTTGGGGACCATGGTTTGCGGGGACTTCTAAGTCAGTTGGCAAAATAATTCTATTATGAAAACATTCTGCATCCCACTTTGAAATGTGGCGCCTGGGGTCTTAAATGCTAACAAGCGGCCATCTAAGATGCATCAATTGGTCTCAACCCACCTGGATCAAAGGAGAATGAAGAACACCAAGGTCACATGACAACTAAGAGCCCAAGAGACAGAAAGGGCCACATGAACCAGAGACCTACATCATCCTGAGACCAGAAGAACTAGTTGGTGCCCGGCCACAATCGAAGACTGCCCTGACAGGGAGCACAACAGAGAACCCCTGAGGGAGCAGGAGATCAGTGGGATGCAGACCCCAAATTCGCATAAAAAGACCATACCTAATGGTCTGATTGAGACTAGAGGAATCCCGGCGGTCATGGTCCCCAAACCTTCTGTTGGCACAGGACAGGAACCATCCCCGAAGACAACTCATCAGACATGAAAGGGACTGGACAGTGGGTAGGTAAGAGATGCTGATGAAGAGTGAGCTAATTATATCAAGTGGTCACTTGAGACTGTGTTGGCATCACCCGTCTGGAGGGGCGATGGGAGGATAGAGAGTTGGAAGCTGGCAAAATTGTCACGAAAGGAGAGACTGGAAAGGTTGACTCATTAGGGGGAGAGCAAGTGGGAGTACGGAGTAAAGTGTATATAAACTTATATGTGACACTCTGACTTGATTTGTAAACATTCACTTGAAGCTCAATAAAAGTTAATAATAAAAAAAAAATGCTTGTGCCTGCTAACAAGGCAACCCCTCTTCTTGAAATTTACCCTGGGATATAAAGGTAAATATAGGGAGTATGGAAAATTAGACAAACATTTATCTGCTTAAAGATACTAATCACAGGCTCTTCTTTCTAGTTGTAGGCTCTGGAAACAACTTAGACAACAACAAGTGAGTGACTAGGCATGTGCTAAACAACTCATGCAATGGTGTATAAGGTGGTGGTGTTAGTGGCCATTAAGTTGATTCCTACTCCTGGAGACCCCATGGGACCCCATGTGTGCAGAGTAGAACTACTCCATGGCGTTGTCAAGGCTATCACCTTTCAGAAGCACATCATCGGGCCTGTCTTTCCAGGAGCCTCTGGGTGGGTTTGAACAGTTGGACAATTAAGTTACACCAAATACCAACAGAAGTTGTTGGGGTCCTGAGATAAAGGATGTTTTCTCTTTTTTGTTTTCCATATTCTGTTTTATGCTTATGTTTATATCAAGGAAAACAACAAGTAAAGGGAAAATTAATCATTAAAACTTCAGTATGAAAAGAAATCTTTACGTTTTTCTTTAGTTATAAGAAAAAAAAAAAAAAAACCCATTGCCATCAAGTGGATTCCAACTCATAGCAACTCTACAGGACAGAGGAGAACTGCCCTATAGGGTCTCCAAGGAGCGCCTGGGGGATTCAGACCGCCAGCTTTTTGGCTAGCAGTCAAGCTCTTAACCACAGCGTCAGCAGTGCTCCTTCTTTGGTTATAAGTTCTTTAGTTATTAGTTATAAGTTATGAGGTGGTTTCCACACATCATATTATTCAGTTCTATTATCGTTTCCATGGTACAAGTATTACTATTATTTTCATTTTGTGGGATAGGAGACTGGCTTAGAGAGCTCAGTGTGTCCAGTTAAGGTTAAGTAAAGAGGTAGATAAGGCATTGAGTGGAACCCGGATCCTGGGTTCCAACCAGAGTATACCCTCTGAACGACTGGACTGACCTGGTCTACCTCATACCTGGAGCTGGGGATTGGGTGACAAACGTTAGACTTCTGAGATAAAGTGTCTAAAAGAAAAAAAAAGTGACCTTTCTGGGTTTTGGTTCTGCATAAACAGAATTTTCATATGTCTGACTGAATTTTTCACTTCTCTTCAGAACATTTGGCAGCGTCATTTCAGAGATGCGGGATCGGAAGTCAGAGTGAGCGATAGTTTTGTGGTGTGTTGCTTTGTGACCAGCTTTACTTTCCAACCCGCCCAACCCTAAACTGCTGTCACATTCTTGTCTGGCCTCAGAGATGAGATGGGTTTCTTGGGACAGAAGTAGTTGACCATATTTGGTAATCCTGGGCAATTTTCCATCTTCCAAGTAGGAGAGTTTTAGGGACCAGACAAAGTTTGTACACAAGGAAAGAGGGGCTACGTTTCCTGCTCAGTGGATTGTGAGGCAAAGCACTGCTAGCTCCCACCTGGTCCAAGGACAGATGACAGCCAGATCTTATGCAACTTTCAGAGTGGGACTTTCAAGGAGTGGGTGGGTGGTATTTCCTTTCTCTTTCATCAGGATTGCCTGTCTCATCCCATCTGATTAGCTGAGGCAATTCTCTAAAAACAACTCTGAATGAGAATTACGGCAACAGGCTTTGTCTGACAGTGGAAAGAAGTAGAGATTTCCCTGAGCCAATGAGTTTGGCCTGGAGATGAGCCCAAAACAGTTTTACACTAGAGAGGTTGAATTTCTCTCCAGAAATATTTGTTTGTACTGATTACTTGGAATTTGAAGAGGGAGTGGGAGGACCCAGCTGGTGGCAGTGGAGTGTGACAGTGTTTGTGTGAATGAGACAGATAAAAAGGGAGTATCAATTCAGGGTAAGAATTTCTTCTCATTTGGAAATGTCCACATTTTCAATCTGCTTCATACTCTGTGATTCTCTCACTCTCTCCTTTAGAATGAATCTGAGGCTTTTGTTTTGTTTAAAACAAAAACAAAGAAGGCAATAGAGTGTCTCCAACCACCTTCTTGGAGCCCTGGTGGCTCAGTAGTTAAGAGCTTGGCTGCTGCCCAAAAGGGTAGCAGTTCAATTCTACCAGCCACTTCTTGGAAACCCTGTGAGGCTGTCCTACTCTGTCCTATGGGATCGCTATGAGTCAGAATCAACCTGTTAGCGATGGGTTAGCAAACATTCTTGCTATCCATCGTGTGAAAATGACCATGGGGGTTTTGTTAACCATCTTCTTAAAGCAGAATAGTAGAATAAATAAGAGTAGCCTATGAAATTAAAGAAAGAGAACGAGAGACACCATTTCCATTCTGCTTAGAACAGTTTGTGAGAGAGCCCAGAGGCACCTTATTGTGCTCAGATCTGCCTAAAAGCAGAAAAATGATGAGCTCAGTAGATTCGTGTGGAATGATGTCCAGAACTGGTATCATCAGATCACAGTGCAGGGTTGTGTGGTGAGTAACGATTCAGCCTTCCTTTCTTACATGTTCCACACTCAACCCTCTCCTGGACTTGACGTCCTCTCACCCAGAAAAGGAGTTTTCTGCCTCAATCTCCAAATTCATATATTCCCTGCTGCTACTGCCCCAAAGAGGGGCAATTTGTAATAATTTACCCGGTAATAACTAAATGATCCTACTGTGATAAAACAAAATGGCCTTTCATCACAGAATTTTTGTTGTATTCGTAATGAACATTGATTACCGCCATGATTATGACTGTGATCTGTTACAGTAAATTTTTAAGTAAACATTGCTGCACCTGCAAGCAGCCAGAGGAAGATTTGAACTCAATCCAGAAACAAAAGTTCTCTTTCTAACCTTACGCGTTCTCAACCACCGTTTGTTTTGAAAGGGGTTGTAAACGAACATTAAACATCTCACAAAACTTGCTTTTTGTGCTCAATAATTTATTTCTTGTTAGAACGGTTTTTCAGGCTAATTAAGATGAATTGTTTGTAATTAAAAAGAAACCTGGCATTCATAGGTTGGCTTGAAGTCTGAATTCTAAATGACTAAAAAAATAGGAACCTTGAAATTAAAAAACGATTCTTTACTCTGTAATTTGCTGGTCAGAGAGAGAATATATTCATGATTCAGAGATTCTGTTTTCTAAAGCAATACCAATATTTAAAACAAAACTTGCTTGTTAATTAGGGTTTTAAAAAAAAGCCTCTGAAAAGAACGGAGGTTCAGCCTGAGTACATCTTGCAGGATTAGCACTTTTATCTGAAATTTGTTAGTTGACATCCTTCAAGGGATCTGTTTTTTTCCTTTTACTTTCTCCTTTCAGGTTTTTTTCATTTCTTCAATTCCTAGCTTAAATGACATTTTATAAGAGAAATAATGTTCAACTGACCAAGCTCAATGACCTTGGTTAAATAAAATATTTTTCTCTTCTATTGAGGAATAGGGTTGAACTAAGTGACCTTGAAGGTCCTTTTCAGCTCTAAGCCAAACCAAAACCCATCGCCATTGAGTGGATTCTGACTCGTGGTGACCCCATGTGAGTGACAGAGTAGAATTGAGTTCCATAGAGTTTTCTTGGCAGTGATCTTTTATGGAAACAGATCACCAGGCTTTTCTTCTGTGGCACTGTTGGATGGGTTCGAATCGCCAACTTTCTGGTTTGTACTCAAGCACAAACAGCTTGTGCCTCCCAGGGAGCTTTTCAGGTCCAAAATTCCATAATTTCAAGTAGTTTTTCTTCTTCCTCTTGTGTTTTCATTACACTCTGAGAAAACTCTTGTCTTCAGGTTTGCTATCTGTAAAGACCAACTTAGTGGTTCTCATATTATGAGCAAGAAGCACAGGTGGGGCACAGAGGGTGAGCCCTGAGACCTCTTGGCCCTGCTCCGGGCTACTCAGGTTTAACAGACCCAGGGTGGGTGTAGGAATCAGCATGTGAGCGGACCACCCGCCTTGATTTTGTGGCAGATAGCCCATGGACTTTTCCTTGTGGACCAACTGGCTTGGTTGCTTGTTTACCTGTTTGATTTAATAACACACCATTAAATTGCAGGTTGTGCAGAAAACAGCTGGCCTTGTGCTGGTCATCATCTACTGTCAGTGAATAAAATTTAGTTTACATCAAGAAAGCCAATTTTAAAAAAAAACCTGCTTTTTTATGGTGCCTATTTTTCTCAAAAGAGCTTTTTATGAAGGGGTATAAAAGGAATCTCTGAGTCATGCAAATGTGTATGCTCCCAGCTACTAAACGAAAAACGGGCAGTTAGAACTCACCCAGAGGTGCTGCCTCAGAAGAAAACCTGGTGATCTAATTCTGAAAGATCGCAGCCATAGAAACCCTATGGAGGACAGTTCTACTCTGACACATGAGTCGGGATTGACTCGATGACAACTGGTTTATAGAAAGGAAAGATACCGAGGCAAGGAATAAAACTTCCATTCTGACTACCACAAAACTCCTGTCAGTCTCTGTCTGGAGTAAAATATGGTTCGAGATCTAAGAATCTGTGTCCTAGCCAGATTTAAATTGAGAAGACTGTTGAAACGAATGCATTGGTAACTGTTTTAAGCCATTAAACATCAGCTGGCTAATTTTATGTATTATGACATCAAGTCCTAAAGCAGTATAAGATATCTGGGGCTGAGCTCCTTGGGTTAAACACGTGTCCACAGAATGTTCACTGCCCCTGAGGAAGCTGAGTGGACCAGGCAGCCTATGACAGTCTGAGCTCACAGCACAATGTCTGTGCCTTGTCCAGGCTGGTGTCTTCTGTGACCACCTGGCTGCAGAAGTCATTCACTGTTTTCTACAGGAATTGCACTGTCGTACAAATACAAATCCACTGCCATCAATACTTTCCTGAGTTTTACAGGTTTTACAGGCTCTTACTGAAAACCTCTGTTTTATTGACTATGCAAAGGCATTCAACTGTGTGGATCATAACAAATTATGGATAACATTGGGAAGGATAGGAATTCCAGAACACTTAATTGTGCTCATGAGGAACCTTTATATAGATCAAGAGGCAGTTGTTCAGACAGAACAGGGGATAGTGATTGGTTTAAAGTCAGGAAAGGTGTACATCAGGGTTCTATCTATTTACCGTATCTATTCAATCTGTATGCTGAGCAAATAATCTGAGAAGCTGGACTATACGAAGAAGAAGAATGGGGCATCAGGATTGAAGGAAGACTCATTAACAACCTGCATTATGCAGATGACACAACCTTGCTTGCTGAAAGTGAAAAGGACTTGAAGCGCTTACTAATGAAGATCAAAGACCACAGCCTTCAGTATGGATTGCACCTCAGCATAAAGAAAACAAAAATCCTCACAACTGGACCAATGAGCAACATCATGATAAACGGAGAAAAGACTGAAGTTGTCAAGGATTTCATTTTACTTGGATCCACAATCAACAGCCAGGGAAATAGCAGTCAAGAAATCAAAAGAAGCATTGCATTGGGTAAATCTGCTGTAAAAGACCTCTTCAAAGTGTTGAAGAGCAAAGATGTCACCCTGAAGACTAAGGTGCGCCTGACCCAAGCCACGGTACTTTCAATCACATCATATGCATGTGAAAGCTGAACAATGAATAAGGAAGAATGAAGAAGAGTTGACGCCTTTGAATTGTGGTATCGGCGAAAAATATTGAATATACCATGGACTGCCAAAAGAACAAACAAATCTGTCTTGGACGAAGTGCAGCCAGAATGCTCCTTAGGAGCAAGGATGGCGTGACTGCGTCTTACATACTTTGGACATGTTGTCAGGATGGATGAGTCCCTGGAGAAGGACATCATGCTTGGCAGAGTACAGGGTCAGCGGAATAAAGGAAGACCCTCAACAAGGTGGATCGACACAGCGGCTGCAACAATGAGCTCAACCATAACAACGATTGTGAGGATGGTTCAGGACCAGGCAGTGTTCCCTTCTGTTGTGCCAAGGGTCACTATGAGTCGGAACCGACTCAATGGCACCTAACAACAACAACTGAAAATCTGCCACCACCCATCTGTCAGTTTGTCCTATGTTGGTGGCTTGTGCTTTGCTGTAATGTTGGAAGCTATGCCACCAGCTTTTCAAATACCAGCAAGGTCACCCATGGTGGACAGGTTTCAGCAGAAATTCCAGACTGAGACAGACTAGAAAGACAGGCCTGGAGGTCTGTTTCCAAAAATTAGCAAATGAAAACTTCATGGATCACAACGAACACTGTCTGATAAAGAGCTGGAAGATGAGCCCCTAGGTTGAAAGACATGACATAATGGTGACAATATCATGGAGGCAACATCTTGTTCTAAGTAAGTCTTCATGACTTGAAGCTGACTTGACAGCAATAAATGACAGTAAGAATGAAGAGTGAGTAGACCAGGGAGGGTGCATGTGTCCTGTACAGCCTTTGATTTCCGGGCTTTACCCATCGCTCCACTGTCTTATCTCTCACTCTTTCTCAGTCTTTACAGTAGAAAGTACTCCTCTGTATCAGAAAGTAGGAATCCCTTGGTAGTGTGAATGGTTAATGTGCTCAGCTTTTGACCGAAAGGTTGGAGTTTCAAGTCCACACAGAGCTCTTCAGAAGAAACTCTTGGCAATCTACTTCTGGAAGGAAAAAAAAAAAAATCCGCCATTGAAAATCCTATGGAGCACATTTCTACTCTGACACATGGGAGGTCACCATGTCGGATTCAGAAAGGACAGTCTTTCTAACATTCAACTTGTTTTTATCACACTTTTCTAGAAAATGACAGTGGTATCCTAAAAGAATTCTGATGAGTATATCCCCCATGCCACATTTTTATTCATGGGACCCCTGCGATTTTAATAGATATTCCATAGAAAACAGCTTTCCTCCCCCTCCCCCCCCCAAAAAGTTTGGAGAGCTAATTAAAAAAAATTAATTCCTTTATTCTAGAATTTCTCAGACCCTTTAACCAGTATTACATTTCGTGAATCTCCATGGGTGGGGAGGGACAGAGGGCTAGAAAAACCTGCATTAACCAAACCAAGAAATCTTTTCTTATCCCACAAAACCCAGTGCCATCCACCCCTTAATAACACCTTGCAGCTCATCAGTGTCTTTGGAACATAGTTTTGGAAAACTCGGGCAGGATGGTGTGGACGTCCTTACGCAGCGCGGCTGGGGAATGGGAGTCTGGGAGGATACAGGAGGCACCGCTTGACCTGGTGGGCTGTGTGAAATTTTCAGGCAGAGCAACGGGTACCGCCAGAGGTAAAATGGGACACTGCAGGCATAGCCTGTAGTGTATAATTTTCCCATTAGCATCCCATGAGTAGCTCCCAACTTCTGTGAACATGAGGACCTTTCTTTCACATAAAAATTTTGAGTATCTCCATATAAGTAAATAATTCTACTTTTTTTTTAGTGTCTATTTATTGAGAAGATACGTCATGATAGAAAGCTATTCTGAATTTGGTAGTCCAAGTTTATTTGTAGTCCACTGTTGAAAACAGTTGCTTGCGATTAGTTTGAAGATAGCTCTTGGCGCAATTGTTGACTGGGGCACCCTTGTTGTTGGAGATGGACAGATCGTGAACAATTGCCTTATGGTAAAAATTGGAACTGTTGAGACTTTGATATCAAGGACTGTCTTGCACAGGTTACTTTCACTCTGTAAATGCTATTTTGAGTATGATAAACATCTGCTACTTGCCTATTGGCATTTTAAGCCAACCTCTTCCCTGAAGGAAAAAGATCACTGGAAAAACTCAGTGTAAATGTCAGCTTCAAGCACATATAGGACATCTGCCTTGGACTCCCTATTTTCAAAACTCTGGAAGTATACAAATTCTGGCCTAGCCTCTCCTCCTGACCTACAGTTGGCCGTATTATATGTGGTTCACAAAACAACGAACCACTGGGCCTAGAAAGCTCTTTTCAGTGATCTAACACGTTATCTGAAATGTTTTGTTGAGTTATTTGCTAGTTTGGGATTTATATTATTTCTTTATATCTCCTCCGTCACTTGTTAAGCATTTAATATATATCAGCATGTATTTCTCATTCTCATTATCGTATTTATAATAAAGATAACCTTTATCGAGTAACTGAGATGCGCGAAGAAGCAGTTTCTGTGGTCTATATTTTTAGTTATCTCAGAATAATCCAAGATAGGTATTGTATCATTTTACAGATTGAGAAAGACAAACTCAAAGGCATTAAGAAATTTGATCATGGTGATACAGCTCACATCTAGCAAAACAGAGATTTGTACCCAAGACTCTCCAACATTTACATGGTGGTGGTCATGATGATGACGATGACATTAAGGTCAACTTCCAGTTTTAGTCAAGGACTATTTCTTTCACAAAACACTTGTTTATCTTAACATTTAAGGGTTAAGAGCCCAGGCACTGGAGCCAGACTGCAAGGACTAGAATCCTGATTCCACAATTTATGTGCTGTGTGATCGTGGGAAAGCTACTTAATCTCTCTGTGCTTCCATTTCCCTATTTAGAAAGAGGGTTAATAAGATATTCTTACAGAATTGCTGTGAGAGTGAAATAACTGATAGAGATAAATATTTTAGAACAGTATCTGGTACATAGTAAATACTAAGTATTAGCTATCATTCTGATTAAGGAGCCCTGGCGGCGCAGTGGTTCAAGTGCTCGCCTGTGAACCAAAAGGTTGGCAGTTCAAATCCACCAGCTGCTTGTCAGGAGAAAGATGTGGCATTCTGCTTCCGTAAAGATTATCAAATCAAACCCACTGCCCTTGAATCAATTCTGACTCATAGCGACCCGACAGAGTTTCCAAGAATATAAATCTTTACGGACACAGGCCGGCACATCTTTCTGGTGCAGAGCAGCTGGTGGGTATGAACCACTGGCCTTTTGGTTAGCAGCTAAGCACTTTAATCACTGCATCATCAGGGCTTCTTCCATAAAGATTACAGCCTTGGAAACCCTGTGGGCCAGTTCTACTCTGTTCTACAGGGTCACTAAGAGTTGGAATCAACTCAGTGGCAATGCATTTGTTATTACTAAAGATAAAAATAATCAACATTTTAGGTGAGATTATTGCACCATTAGTATTGTGTTTCCAAGTCTTCAGCGCCAATGACCACTGCCTGAAATTCCGATTGCTCAGTATTCCCCGTTCAATGCAGCGTCTCTGGAGCTGACTAGGGCCCTGCCCTTCCCTGGTTTGATTGGGTTCATTACTGAGTGCCTCATTCGACATCCTCAGATTGCTGGCCAGCCACATTCGCACTGATTGTAGAAATAGCTCACGTTTGGAAGCTGCGTCAAATGAAGGCTGTGGAGCCAGAAATTTCTATTTTTGAAAATCCTATGAAGCATAAGCTGTGTAACATCTTTTTATTGCAGAGTGTATGAGATTATTCTGATCTGTTTATGTATAATATTGGTACCCAGGATAACTTGGCATCAGTGTTGATAAGGACTTGGAATATTATGAAGTAAGTTTAGAAACGCATTTGCGAGTCCTGGTATTCTCTAAGAAAGGTATTTTAAAACCTCATGGTTGCTGTGTGTTATATAGTTTGAATTTACATTAGCTGTAGAAACATCAGCTTTGCTGACACCAGACACATTTCTTCCTGAGAAACAGATGGAAAACACCATGTATAAGATGGTTAACCAGAGCGAGACGCTGTACTTTTGATACAACCTGGTGTTCATTCACCAGGGCTAATATGATTATATTTGGCATCTCATATGTAACATACAGGTAACTCGTATGTGACAGAGTCTAACCTCAAACTCTTTACCCC
Organism: Elephas maximus indicus; assembly: GCF_024166365.1. Classification (NCBI taxonomy): domain Eukaryota; kingdom Metazoa; phylum Chordata; class Mammalia; order Proboscidea; family Elephantidae; genus Elephas; species Elephas maximus. The sequence goes on from NC_064840.1 coordinate 79,004,982, forward strand.
ATTCATCTTTTAAAATCGGTATTTAAATTTCCAAAGCCGTGTTTTCAAACCACGAGGATTGTTTGGCCTGGGTTTGTGTTACTCTTTGATCTTAACAGAGTCTTTGTGTTTTCTAAACAGCAACACGAACACACAACTACAGGTGAGCTCCAACGTGACTGGAGGAAACAGCAGCATAGGAAGTATATTATGTCTTATGTCAGGTCGGTAGTTGCAATGTGTATGAGAGAAACTAGGATCCTAGAGGTTAAGAAGCAGAATACCCATTGCAGTCAAGTGGATTTCGACTCATAGTGACCCTACAGGACGGAGTAGAACTGCCCCATAGGGTTTCCAAGGAGCAGCTTGTGAATTCCAACTGCTGACCTTTTGGTTAACAGCCTAACTCTTAACCACTGTGCTACCAGGACTCTTAGAAAGCAGAATACTATTTCATAATTAACTTACAATTTATTAAAAATAATAGAAGTGTACAAATAATTTGGCAAAAATAGTTCATTAAATGTATTCTAGATATTTAGGCAAAACAAACTTGTACCCATTACCATGGAGTCACCTCGGACTCACAGTGACCCTATAGGACAGAGTAGAACTGCCCCACAGGGTTTCGGAGGAATACCTGGCAGATTTGAACTACTGACCTTTTGGTTAGCAGCTGTAGCTCTTAACCACTATGCCACCAGGGCTCTCAGGTAAGTAGCTGTCTCAAACTGACCTCAGCTGTTGCATCTCTTGTGTACGTTACAGAACAAATATGCCAGGTAAGCTGCTTTTAATGATGGAAACAATAAAAGAAGATAAAGAATGCTTAAACTGAAACACACCTCACAAAATCTTATCAGGTGAAGTCCATCAAGAAATGCACGTAAACGCTTCTGTTTCCGCTCCCAGACCCCCTGAGGAGAGGCTTACATCAGAAAAGTAATGTACATCTCATTAAAAATCCGAGCTGTGAATACACCGTAAATTTCTCACCTCCAGGAGCCATTTCCCACTCAGGAATGCAGACCGGCAGCCTGACTGACAGGCAGAGAACGGAAGCCAGGTTCTTTTCTCTTTCCTTTTCTTAAGTTAGTTAAGAGTCTGCTGTATCTTTAAAGTGTTTCTATTCTTACAAAGAAAGAAAATGACAGGAGGTGTGTTTACAGATGTAATAGATGCATGTTCAGAGAAATTAGCACCATGCATTCAGGAATAGTGTCGCTGCCAAATGAAAATTTTAAGTATAGCGTTTGAAACTAACATAAGCAGATGAGCATGACTGGAATACGAATTTAAATGAATATTCTGTGAGTACCTGCAACATTTGTGGAAACTTCTGAATGCAGTAATTGAGTAATTTGGATAGGTAAGAAGCATAAAATTTGTCTTGGACTCTGAGATGGTTAAATATGAAATGGAAAATTGTGATAAAAACTAACTTGAGTACCATTAGTAGATATAAGACCTCAGTAATAAATGCATTTTACAGCAACAGAACACTATAAGACAATGAGAATAAAATGTTAGATAATGAATTTGGGAAATTGTGGTTTGTCTTTATGAAAGGAGTTGATAAGCTCAATCTGGTTCTTAGGACCTGGACTAGGGTGTCCACCATGTGATCACATTTGCAAAGGAAACACATTAAAGGGGCCTGGAGAACTAGTTAGAAACCCTGGTAGCGTAGTAGTTAAGAACTGCAGCTGCTAACCAAAAGGTCAGTAGTTCAAATCCACCAGGCACTCGTTGGAAAACGTATGGGGCACTCCTACTCCGTCCTGTAAAGTCAGTATCAGTTGGCATCGACTCAGTGGCAATGGGTTTTGGAGAAGCAGTCAGGTGATTTGCCTACTTTGTCTGCACGCCCTCTACAATATTTGCAAAAGTCTCTCCAGTTAGACCCGCAGAAGAAACATGTGCGTGTATGGTCCAGTTGGAGAACTCGGAGGCACTGATGACATTAAAAAACATATTCCAAATTTTCCAAGGCCATTTCTGTTCATAATTACACTGCAATCCACTTAGTAAGTATATATTTTTTAAAAATCCAGGTTAGTGAATGAGCTTTTTAGTCCCAGTCTGCAAACTCTTTATTACTGTTTTGCCACTAGATAAATAAATTGAAAGTCAATACATAGAATCTTTCATAGCAATTTAACAGGATGATTTTACATTTATTGACTTTAATAATGAACAAACTGGGGGTGGTATTTTGTATATCTTTGTTTTTTTGTTTCATTTCTCTAGGTTTTTATTTTTTTAAAACAAAGTGTTGATGCTGCAACAAATTGGAAAAAAAGCTAATGCTTCACCATAGATAGTTGACAAACATAAATTTAATGGAAAAGTCTGGATAGGGCAGGGGTCAACAAACTATGACCCAAGGGCGGAATCCAGTCCACCCCTCTTCTTTTCTGGCCCATGAACTAATCATTCTTCACAGATGACCATTCGTAGTCAGTTTGACCATAAAACCAAAAATCAAGCCCGTTGATTCCGACCCCACGGGACAGAGTAGAACTGCCTCATAGTTTCCAAGAAGCACCTGGTGGATTTGAACTGCTGACCTTTTGGTTAGCAGACGTAGCTCTTAACCACTATGGGACCAGGGTTTCCAGTTTGATGTTAGGAAGCACTAATTTTGAGTCCTAATTTAGCAAAAATGTTCTGTCCAGCCCTTTCCCCTGAAAAAGATTTCCATTCTTTTTGCTTGCAGACCAGCATTACAAAAGAGTATACTCCATTTTTATTAAATTTTGAATTTTGCCAATAAAAATTTGTGTAAATTTGTTTTCTTTTTATATATGTATGTTATATATGTATGTAGATAATATCCTCAATTTTTTCTCTTTGCCCACAATCTGCCCTTGACAGAAATAGAGATATATTTTCCAACCCATGTGAGTTCCTGCAAGTGCAAAAATATGTTCTAAGCCCATACCAAAAAAAAAAAAAAATGTTATCAGGAGGGATCAGCCCCTGGAGAAGGACATCATTCTTGGTAAAGTAGAGGGTCAGTGAAAAAGAGGAAGACCCGCTGTGAGATGGATAGACAACAGTGGGATCAAGCATAACAACAATTGTGAGGATGGCACAGGTTCGGGCAGAGTTTTGTTCTCTTGTACGTAGGGCCGCTATGAGATGAGTCAGAATGGACTCGTCGGCACCTAACAACAAGTTCTTACAATAAATTTTTACATATATATTGTAATAGAATTCAAATCCGGTATAAAGTTACTCTCCTGAGTAAGACAATCCAAAAAAAAAAGTCTTCTAAACTTGTAGCTTTTTAATTAGGCATTTTATTTTCATGTAATTATGAATAACATTTCTATTATAAAATAATATGTGAAAATTGTTTTTAAAAATATAGAGAAGGGTATCAAATGAAAGCTAAAAGGCTTAACTTCAACGCCTTTGCAAACTGAACCCACTCTCTAGAGGCAACATTTAATAGTTTCTCTTTTATATTCTGCTGGTCCTTTCTACCATGGTTCTAAATAGCATGCTTCATCACAATTTATCAATTTTAGATGCTATCTCTTGACTTCTGCTATACAACAGGAAGGATTAGCACTTAATACTACCCACTCTCCCCTTCTCTTGTCTTAAATTATGGAAAGTTATTGTTTTAGTTCTTCTGTCGGTATTACTGGAGCTCTGGTGGCACAGTGATTTAAGAGCTCAGCTGTTACCCAAAAGGTCAGCAGCTGGAATCCACCAGCTGCCCCTTGGAAACCCTGTGGGGAGTTCTACTCTGTCCCATATGGTTGCTATGAGTCGGAATCTACTTAATGGCAATGGATTCCCCCCTCCCCCCAAATTTTCTTTTCTTTTTTAATTGTACTTTAGATGAAGGTGTACAGAACAAACTACCTTCTCATTAAAGTGTTAGTACACATAGTGTTTTATGACATTGGTTAACAACCCCATGACATGTCAACACTCTCTCTTTTCAGCCCTGGGTTCCCCATTACCAGCTTTTCTGTCGCCTCCTGTCTTCTAGTCCTTGCTCCCAGGCTGGTGTGCCCCTTTAATCTCATTTTGTTTTCTGGGCCTGTCTAATTTTTGGCTGAAGGGTGAACCTCAGGAGTGACTTCATTACTGAACTAAAAGGGTGTACAGGGGCCATACTCTCAGGGTTTCTCCAGCCTCTGTCAGCCTAGTAAGTCTGGTCTTTTTTTGTGAGTTAGAATTTTGTTCTACATTTTTCTCCAGCTCTGTTTGGGACCCTTTTTAGTGATCTCTGTCACAGCAGTCAGTGGTGGTAGCCAGGTACCATCTAGCTGTACTGGACTCAGTCTGGTGGAGGCCATGGTAGTTGTGGTTCATTAGTCCTTCGGACTAATCTTTCCCTTGTTTCTTTCGTTTTCTTCATTCTCTCTTGCTCCCGTTGGGGTGAGACCAGTGGAGTATCTTAGACAGCTGCTCACAGACTTTTAAGACCCCAGATACTACTCACAAAAGTAGAGTGTAGAACATTTTCTTTATAAACTATATTATACCAGTTGAGCTAGATGTTCCCCGAGACCATGGTCCCCACCCACAACCCTCAGCCCAGCAATTCAGTCCCTCATGGAGTTTGAATGTGTCTATGGAGCTTCCATGATCTTGCCTTGTGTAAGTTGTGTTGGCTTCCCCAGTATTGTATACTGTCTTACTCTTCACCAAAGTTACCACTTATCTATTGTCTATTTAGTGTTTTTCCATCCCCATCCCTTCCCCTCCCTCGTAACCATCAAAGATTATTTCTTTTGTGTGTAAACCTTTTCATGAATTTTTATAGTAGTGGTCTCATATAATATTTGTCCTTTTGTGGTTGATTTATTTCACTCATCATAATGCCCTTCGGATTCATCCATGTGGTGAGATGCTTTGCAGATTCATCATTGTCCTTCATCGTTGAGTAGTACTCCATTGTGTGTATGTACCATAGTTTGCTTATCCATTCATCTGTTGATGGGCATCTAGGTTGTTTCCATTTTTTTGCTATTGTGAACAATGTTGCAGTGAACATGGTTGTGCTTGTGTCTATTTGCATGACAACTCTTATTTCTCTGGGATAAATTCCTAGGAGTATGATGGCCGAATCATATGGTATTTCTATTTCTAGCTTTCTAAGAAAGCAATATATCATTTTCCAAAACGGTTGTACCATTTTGCATTCCTACCAGCACTGCATAGGAGTTCCAATCTCCCCTCAGGCTCTCTAACATTTGTTATTTTCTGTTTTTTTGATTTGTACCAGTAATGCCAGGGGCGAGATGGTATCTCATTGTGGTTTTGGTTTGCATTTCTCTAATGGCTAGTGATCTCGAGCATTTCCTCCAGTGTCTGTTAGAACAGCAATGAGTTTTTTATCGGTATTACTGTAACTTTAAATAGTGTACATAAATGTTTAGTTCTTTCTTCAACAATTTACACAGCTCTTGGCACCCTAATTTGTTAAGGCACCTATTCTTCCTCATGTCTCTTTCTTAGTTCTTTCTCTCATCCTCTGTCAGATGTACCTTCATACCTATGTAAGCAAGATTGATAACATTATATTCCAATCTGTAACCATATTAAATCTTTGGATGTCTTTAAACCAATACTACCTTTGAAAATGAATAAAGTCCATTGCCATCAAGTCCATTCCGAAACATAGGGACCCTATAGGACAGAGTAGAACTGCCCCATAGAGTTTCCAAGGAGCCCCTGGTGAATTCAAAATGCCGACCTTTTGGTTAACAGCCATAGCTCTTAACCACTACGCCACCAGGGTTTCCAGAAATGAATATAGAGCATTTATTTTTTTCTTTGAAACCCTGATCACAGTAATTACATCATGAAGAGGCACACAAGTCAAGTTAATCCAGTAAAGCTCAATCCCAACCCTTGCATCTGTTGGGAAAGAGGCACTCTTCGGTTGTCGTAGAGCCCTTCTCCAAAAGCTTGTAACAGATGCTCGTTGAGCCATTTGGATCTAGCCTCCATCTCTCTTACTTTTTCTCTCACATTATCTCTTTGTCTTTTTATTCTTTATTTTGTGGAATTTCCTGTACTTTTTTCCCCCCAGAAAAATAACTTGATCTTCGACCCAGTGGATAATTACTTGGCAACCTCAGTTTTAATTTCTGAGAACTGTTTCTCACTCTCCGATTTCTCCTTTCTTCCAGCAACCTCTTATTTTATGGAGGTATAAGTTCATGAATATGTCAAAAAATCAGAATTATTTAAAGTTCTTTATTTATTGTTTTTGTTTTCCTCAGAATCAGTTTTTCTCATTATGTGTGGTGCTCTTTTTCATAATACTGGAATCCCTCAAGATGTTCTTGGGTGGTGGGAACAGTTAAGTGTGTGACTATTAATGGAAAGATTGGCAGTTCAACCGCTCCTACAGGTGCCTCAGAAGAAAGGTCACAGCCTGGAAAATATTAGGGAACACAAATCTACTTTGACACATGAAGCCTCGCCATGGGTCAGAATTGACTCCATGGCAACTCATTTGGTTTTATTTATTTGTTTGTTTGTTTTTTGGTTGGTGTTTCTCAAAAGTCTGGTGTCCTTGGAGTCTGGGGTGTGGTGATCTTTCCTGTGGCTTTCCCTGCTATCTTTCCTGTCCAGGGAACATGATAGGTATGGTTTGCCGAGGGGACTGAAACCACGTGGGACAAGGGAAGATTATCCTTCTCACAAAGCGAAGGCTTCTTTAAGGCATCCACAAGTCAGAGGGGCATTGCAAGACAGTAGGAGTAAAGAAATTCCTCACTCTAGCTTCACCTAGGCAGTAGCGTCCATTTGGCTGCATCCCAGTTAGAAGGAGATGTGGGAGAAATATAAAGGTGTGATGAACACTTCAATTGGTGGGGTATAATGACAACCTGGACTGACTGGCCTTCCAGACAGATTTACGACTGTGAACAGATGGAAATATTCATGTGCAGTGGAGAACCTGGACACACAGGTCGTCTTTACAAACCAATGGCATATTCGGAACCCTGGTGGTACCACGCTGAAGAGGTCAGCTGCTAACCAAAAGACTGGCAGTTCGAATCCATCAACTGCTCCTTGGAAACCCGATGGGGCAGTTCTACTCTGTCTTATACAGCTGCCTTGAGTCGCAATCGACTGAACGGCAACGGGTTTGGTTTTGTTTTTTAGCATAGGGACAATGATTACTCCAGATAGGCTGATTGTTCCGGACAGATAGCCCCAATATGCTCAACCCTTAATACACAATGACAATTCTCAACACAAAGGGGAAAGGAACGTACTTATGAAGATCAGTATTTAAAAGCAAAAAGGAAAGATAACCCATTGCAGACATACCGAATGTGCTCCAGAACCTCAGCAGCCCCCTACCCACACTGCCTGGCCATCCTTATTGTGGGAGGAGGCTGGACTGAGATTATCAAGAGCCCCCAGTGCACCACCTTTTATATTCTCCTATTTATATGACACTTAGAACCTTCACCTGAGGTACAGCTGGGCAGGGATTTCACATGCAGTCTCAAGTCAACGCGCACCTGAACGTTCAGCGATCATGCGCTCGTGGTGCCAATCTAGAAATGCTGGAACGACAGACGAAAGGTCAGTAATAATGATTTCAAAGAATTATATGCATTTGTAGGGTTTACGTAATATTTTTGAGATTTATCTAGTAATTTCTACCACTTGCAGTATTTTAACATCTGCCATTATGTTGACCCTAATAAAGGTATATAAAATTGTTTTATTATTCTCGGTCTGCAACCAAACCTACTTCAGCAGAATTTGCTAACTTCTTCCAAAGTCTTATTTAGTCATAGACTTAGTGATGTTACTCACCACATGCTGTATCGAGAAGAACAAAGCTGCTAGTTGTATTACTGAAGAAACGTGTGAATAAATAAGTGAGCGTATTAATATTATTCTAGTAATAACTAAGAAATGTTAGATGAAAAGTAATGGCCTTGGAGGTCTAATGCCTTGCCTGGTTAAGGTAGGCCACATCATTTTCACATGATAGATAGCAAGAATCTATGCTAACCCATCGCCATTGAGTCGATTCCAACTCATCATAGCAACCCCAAAGGACAGAGTAAAACTGCCCCATAGGGTTTCAAAGAAGCAGCTTGTAGATTCGAACTGCCGACCTTTTGGTTAGTAGACAAGCTCTTAACCACAGCACCAAGAGAGCTCCTGAATCTATGCTAGAGATGATTCAGTTTTAAGAATAAAATGTTATCGATGTCAATTCCCTCTCTTAAAAACTTATTTATTAAGATGAATTCTTAATAGGAAAAATATTTTTTAAAGAAATGTGTATGCTATGTAAAATTATGTTACAAAGTAGGCTGAATAGGCTATTCATTGTATTCAGTGTTCCTCCTCTCACTTCATATCTAAAAAGAGAAGTTTTTTTTTTTTTTTTAATTAAGTGTCAAATATTTATTTATTAGACACCATGTTCAGCAAAATGACCTTTGGAGTGAAAAAGATATGGACAGGTATACAGTCCAACAGAAATGCATTTTATGCATCTAACTTAATGTATAAAATCAGGTGCACTGACCATGCTGGTTTTCCATTTTCTTCTACGTTCCCAGCAGCTATCCTCATTCCAAAATGGCTCCTATCTGATCATTTTTATGAAGACTTGCAATCTCTATAACCACTTAAAACTATTCTTGTGAATCCAGCTGTTGCTGTATACTACTTGCCTCACTGATTGTACTAAACCGTGAACCATGGCCTATTATTTTAAATTATACGTGCATGTTGTCTTCTGAAATTGAATGACTTATTTTCATGCCATTTAAAATTGCTATAATCTAAGGTTTAAGGGAAAAGGAATGTTCTAGTAACAATTTATTTTATTTTTTTTAACAGATTGTCAAGTCATCAGGAGCCAACGTGATGACTATAAGTTTATAGCAGTCAAGCATCCTAAGAATGCATTTATTTTAAACATGTAATTAGTTTGGTTATATTATAAAATTTACAGGTTTGCTGTTAAAAAAAAAAAAAAAACTAGCATAACAGAATTATGAAAATACCTCTGAGAGGAGCAAGGGCCGGGTTGGCAAATGAACTTAGAAGGCACACTTTATTTGCATAAAAATAGAGTTATGGTATCTCATTGTGGTTTTACTTTGCATTTCACTACAAGTAATGATGTTGAACATATTTTCATGTGTTTTTTTAGCCTTTGAGACCTTTTTTTTTTGTCTTAGTATGTCTGTTTAAGTTTCTTGACTACACACTTGTGGTATGTTTCTCCCAGCTTGACTAAGCTTTTCTTTTTGTTTTCTTTTCTCCTTTTTTTTTTTTGGTGGTAATTTTTGAAAAATGAGATTAATTTGATAAACTTTATTTAACTATTTAAACAAATATTTAGCGCTTTTTTTATTCTAAGAAATATTTGCCTATATCAAGTTAGCAATAATTTTCTTCTGTTTTCCTTTTTAAAAGTGTGCAGTTTTGTAATTTACGTTTAGGTCTATGATGCATTTTGAATTAATTTTTTGTTAATGAGAAGTAATGTCAGGTTTTATTTTTCTTTTAGATACACATGTCTAGTTCTTCCACCATTTGTAGAAAATGCTCTATTTTCTTCTTATCAAACTGCTTGGATGTCTTTATAAAAAATCAGTCGCTCACATGTGTCCGTCCACTTTGGATGCCCGCTCCTGGTTAATTGATCTATGGATCTATTCTTCTGCCAACACCAAACCATCTTCCTTACTGTAGCCTTATAGCAAGTCTTTAAATCAGGTAGTTTATGTCTTCCAACTTTGTTCTCTTTTGTTGTTGTTAAGAACTGTGGTTTTTTTGAGCTCCTTTGATTTTTGTATGAAATGTAGAATCAGCTTGTCAATTAAAACAAAAGAAAACCTATTAGAATTTTGATTGCAATTTCATTGAATCTACAGAACAATTTTGGGAGAAAGGGCATCTCATCAACATTGAGCCTTTCCAGCTCTTTGCTCTACAGATACCAGCCCCTTCCAGCAGCCTCAAGCTCTGATCTCCATTTTACTCTCAGTGATTCTCTGGGCTCCAGCTCCTTGTGCCTCAGTCAGGAAATTGTTCCAGGCCCAGAGCTGGGTGACTGATTATAGGGCTCACCTCTGAGATTCCTCTTCTCTCAGGGGTCATATTCTTTTGCCACCTGCTTTTCAATGCCTGAAAACCAGTATCTTGCATATATTGTCCAGTTTTAGAGTTGTTTATAGAGGGAAGGCGAGTCCAGCGCTGCAGCATGGCTAGAAGCAGAAATAACCCAATGCTTGGATCTTAATGCCCGTTTGTTCGTGGGTTTTCAGAGCTGCCACTATTGCCACGAATAAGTTTATCAACTGATCCTTCACCCTTGGACTTCATTTTCTGTGTCTGTAAAATGCAGAATGTAAGAATTTCTACTTATAAAGTTTTATAAGCATCAAATAGGCAAACCACTTATAACAGCCCTGAAATATAATAAGAAAAATATGAATATTAAATATCTTATTAAAAACAATTCAAAAAGATTCAAAAGTCTGGAAGAGAACATGCAATTGGCAGAGCCTAATTCGCATTCTCTGCCAACTCCCTTGATGCCAAGAAGAGGGAGTGTCTGGTGGCTTTAACCTCACAGTAAGCGATTTTCTCAAATCATATGTCAGTGTTTGTGGGTACCTATGCAAATATAAGCATATCTTAACACAGAGCAGCATTCTCGTGCTTTGTAATTGAGAATGTCCTTCATAGAGCAAATAGTTAATTGTATAAATATATAGCCAATGAATAAAAATAGACTAAAATGCTAGAATCTGCTTGAAATAATTCAAAGCATGTTACTAGATAGGCACATAGATGACCATTGTCTAGTTGACTCTGATTCATGGTGACCTTATGTACAACAGAAGGAAGCATTACCAGGTCCTGTGTCGCCCTCACAATTGCTGACGTGTTTGAGTCCATCATTGTGGCTATTACGTCAATCTCTCCCTTCAAGGGTCTCTCTACCCCTTACTGGCCCTCTACTTCAGCAAACACGATGTTCTCCTCCAGCAATTGATCCTTTCTGATGACATGTCTAAAGCAAGCAAGTTGGCCAGTGTCCTGAGGTGATCCATAAGGTTTCCACTGGCTAATTTTCAGAAGCAGACCACCATCCCCTTCCCTTCGTCCTAGTCTCCCTTCACTGGGAAGCTCTGCTAGATTCTGTCCATCATGGGTGACCCTGTTAGTATTTGAAATACCAGTGACATGGCTTCCAGCATTGTAGCAACATACAAGCCACCACAGTACACCAAACTGGCAGACTAACCGATTGCAGTGGAATCGAGTCCAACTCAAAGCAGTAAAATATATAACATACTCTACATGCGTTTACTAGTACTACACTAAAATGTTTAGATCCTGCTTTGAAAGAATCCTAAGATGTACATTTTTTTTTCAAGTGCTGCAAACAAAAGATATAGAGAGGCAAAGGCATAATCAGATTAGAGAGAGCAGACGAGGAGAGAAGATACTCAAAGCAGTCAGGTGGATTCAATAAACCATGTGATGTATGCCAGTACTTTCTTCGGTTTGTGCTTCTGTTGCAGGTAGGTGTGTGTGTGTGCGCTGAGGGCAGGGGTTTGTTGAGAAGAAAGAGAAAGACACAATGGAGTATTAGAAAAAGAAACTTAGCTTTAAAGATTTTGGACTCCTTGACCATAGCAGATAAGTTTACACTGTCTTTCCACCTAAGTCAGACAGCTTGTTCTGAATGGCCTCAACAGCATAGTTTTCTCTGTTGTAGGTGAGCCCACAGGGATGGTATGGTGGCAAAAGCCAAGATGAATCTCATTGCCCACTGCAAAACCCATTAACCCCCACTAGTAAATATTTGCCCAATTGGATTGCCTAGGATCCCTTCCTCTTTCACCTTGTTAACAGGCTCCAATTGTATGTACCATTTTGTTCAGGGAGCAGATGTACTTTGTAAAAACTGACCCTCCTCTTTTTTGGAGTGAATTCTGACCTCAGTGGCTGGTGGTCATAACACTATGCGTAACACAATTTGGGCCAATGAGAACTGTGGGGCATTTCCTGCAGAGTTCTTGGGAGGAATTTTGATAATGTTTTCAAAGTATACTGGAAGAAACAATCTTTCTTTCAACTGAGTGTATTTAAGTAAGCATGTTGCTCCTGCTGGAATCTTGCCTCCATCTTAAGACCAGAAAGAGAGCTTCAGATTAAAACTAAAGCTAGTTTTGGATTGAAGCAACACTGTGGAAGGCAGAGAGATGAGAGATGGAAGCATCCTGTCTTCAGTAATATCTTTGTGTCACTTGGCCAAGTCTGCTGAAGGCTTCCGAGCCAGCGATTTCTCTTCCTTGTTTAAGACAATTTTAATTTATCATTTCATGCAATAAATTCTAAACACTACACTCTCACAGAATGAAGGTTTCTATCGACTTTCTATCTAAATACACTTCTCAATAGAGGATTCCTCTTTCTTTATTCCATTATTTCAAAGAAACATTATTTCAAATCTTAGCCTTTTGACAGTCTACTCAAGTTCTAGCTCAGCCATTTTTTCTTCAGATAATGTAATTTCAGTTCTTTCAACTGGACTCCATGTATCTATTTTTTTTTTATTAACTTTTATTGAGCTTCAAGTGAACGTTTACAAATCAAGTCAAACTGTCACATATAAGTTTATATACACCTTACTCTGTACTCCCACTTGCTCTCCCCCTAATGAGTCAGCCCTTCCAGTCTCTCCTTTTGTGACAATTTTGCCAGCGTCCAACTTTCTCTATCCTCCCATTCCCCCTCCAGACAAGAGATGCCAACACAGTCTCAAGTGTCCACCTGATACAAATAGCTCACTCTTCATCAGCATCTCTCTCCTACCCACTGTCCAGTCCCTTTCATGTCTGATGAATTGTCTTCGGGGATGGTTCCTGTCCTGTGCCAACAGAAGGTTTGGGGAACATGACCCCCGGGATTTCTCTAGTCACAGTCAGACCACTAAGTATGGTCTTTTTGTGAGAATTTGGGGTCTGCATCCCACTGATCTCCTGCTCCCTCAGGGGTCCTCTGTTATGCTCCCTGTCAGGGCAGTCATCGGTTGTGGCCGGGCTCCAACTAGTTCTTCTGGTCTCAGGATGATGTCAGTCTCTGGTTCATGTGGCCCTTTCTGTCTGTTGGGCTCTTAGTTATCATATGACCTTGGTGTTCTTCATTCTCCTTTGATCCGGGTGGGTTGAGACCAATTGATGCATCTTAGATGGCCGCTTGTTAGCGTTTAAGACCCCAGACGCCACATTTCAAAGTGGGATGCAGAATGTTTTCATAATAGAATTATTTTGCCAATTGACTTAGAAGTCCCCTTAAACCATGGTCCCCAAACCCCCGCCCTTGCTCCGCTGACCTTTGAAGCATTCATTTTATCCCGGAAACTTCTTTGCTTTTGGTCCAGTCCAGTTGAGCTGACCTTCCATGTATTGAGTATTGTCCTTCCCTTCACCTAAAGCAGTTCTAATCTACTAATTGATCAGTAAAAAACCCCCTCCCACCCTCCCTCCCTCCCCGCCTCATAACCACAAAAGTATGTGTTCTTCTCAGTTTATACTATTTCTCAAGATCTTATAATAGTGGTCTTATACAATATTTGTCCTTTTGCCTCTGACTCATTTCGCTCAGCATAATGCCTTCCAGGTTCCTCCATGTTATGAAATGTTCAACAGATTTGTCACTGTTCTTTATCGATGAGTAGTATTCCATTGTGTGAATATACCACAATTTATTTACCCCATTCATCCGTTGATGGACACCTTGGTTGCTTCCAGCTTTTTGCTATTGTATACAGAGCTGCAATAAACATGGGTGTGCATATATCTGTTTGTGTGAAGGCTCTTGTTTCTCTAGGGTATATTCCGAGGAGTGGGATTTCTGGGTTGTATGGTAGTTCTATTTCCAACTGTTTAAGATAACGCCAGATAGATTTCCAAAGTGGTTGTACCATTTTACATTCCCACCAGCAGTGTATGAGAGTTCCAATCTCTCCGCAGCCTCTCCAACATTTATTATTTTGTGTTTTTTGGATTAATGCCAGCCTTGCTGGTGTGAGATGGAATCTCTTCCCGGTTTTAATTTGCATTTCTCTGATGGCTAATGATCGAGAGCATTTTCTCATGTATCTGTTACCTGCCTGAATATCTTCTTTAGTGAAGTGTGTGTTCATATCCTTTGCCCACTTCTTGATTGGGTTGTTTGTCTTTTTGTGGTTGAGTTTTGACAGAATCATGTAGATTTTAGAGATCAGGCGCTGGTCAGAGAAGTCATAGCTGAAAATTCTTTCCCAATCTGTAGGTGGTCTTTTTACTCTTTTGGTGAAGTCTTTAGATGAGCATAGGTGTTTGATTTTTAGGAGCTCCCAGTTATCTGGTTTTGCTTTGTCATTTTTGGTAATGTTTTGTATTCTGTTTATGCCTTGTATTAGGGCTTCTAAGGTTGTCCCTATTTTTTCTTCCATGATCTTTATCGTTTTAGTCTTTGATCCGCTTGGACTTAGTTTTTTGCATGGTGTGAGGTATGTGTCCTGTTTCATTTTTTTGCAAATGGATATCCAGTTATGCCAGCACCACTTGTTAAAAAGACTATCTTTTCCCCAGTTAACTGACACTTGTCCTTTGTCAAATATCAGCTGCTCATACGTGGATGGATTTATATCTGGGTTCTCAATTCTGTTCCATTGGTCTATGTGTCTGTTGTTGTACCAGTACCAGGCTGTTTTGACTACTGTGGCTGTATAATAGGTTCTGAAATCAGATTGAGTGAGGCCTCCCACTTTCTTCTTCTTTTTCAGTGATGCTTTGCTTATCCGAGGCTTCTTTCCCTTCCATATGAAGTTGGTGATTTGTTTCTCTATCACATTAAAAAATGACATTGGAATTTGGATCGGAAGTGCATTGTATGTATAGATGGCTTTTGGTAGAATAGACATTTTTACTATGTTAAGTCTTCCTATCCATGAGCAAGGTATGTTTTTCCACTTAAGTATGTCCTTTTTAATTTCTTGTAGTAGAGCTTTGTAGTTTTCTTTGTATAGGTCTTTTACATCCTTGGTAAGATTTATTCCTAAGTATTTTATCTTCTTGGGGACTACTGTGAATGGTATTGATTTGGTGATTTCCTCTTCGATGTTCTTTTTGTTGATGTAGAGGAATCCAAGTGATTTTTGTATGTTTATCTTATAACCTGAGACTCTGCCAAACTCTTCTATTAGTTTCAGTAGTTTTCTGGAAGATTCCTTAGGGTTTTCTGTGTATAAGATCATGTCATCTGCAAATAGAGATAATTTTACTTCCTCCTTGCCAATCTGGATGCCCTTTGTTTCTGTGTCTAGCCTAATTGCTCTGGCTAGGACCTCTAGCACAATGTTGAGTAAGAGCAGGGATAAAGGGCATCCTTGTCTGGTTCTGGTTCTCAAGGGAAATGCTTTCAGGCTCTCGCCATTTAGAGTGATGTTGGCTGTTGGCTTTGTATAGATGCCCTTTATTATGTTGAGGAATTTTCCTTGAATTCCTATTTTGGTGAGAGTTTTTATCATAAATGGGTGTTGGACTTTGTCAAATGCCTTTTCTGCAAGAATTGATAAGATCATGTGGTTTTTGTCTTTTGTTTTATTTATATGGTGGATTACAGTAATGGTTTTTCTACTATTAAACCAGCCTTGCATACCTGATATAAATCCCACTTGGTCATGGTTGATTAATTTTTTGATATGTTGTTGAGTTCTATTGGCTAGAATTTTGTTGAGGATTTTTGCATCTATGTTCATGAGGGATATAGGTCTGTAATTTTCTTTTTTTGTAATGTCTTTACCTGGTTTTGGTATCATAGAGATGGTGGCTTCATAGAATGAGTTAGGTAGTATTCCGTCATTTTCTATGCTTTGAAATACCTTTAGTAGTAGTGGTGTTAACTCTTCTCTGAAAGTTTGGTAGAACTCTGCAGTAAAGCCATCCAGGCCAGGGCTTTTTTTTGTTGGGAGTTTTTTGATTACCGTTTCAATCTCTTTTTTTGTTATGGATCTATTTAGTTGTTCTACTTCTGATTGTGTTAGTTTAGGTAGGTAGTGTTTTTCCAGGAATTCATGCATTTCTTCTAGGTTTGCAAATTTGTTAGAGTACAATTTTTCGTACTAATCTGATATGATTCTTTTAATTTCAGTTGGGTCTGTTGTGATGTGGTCCTTCTCGTTTCTTATTCGGGTTATTTGTTTCCTTTCCGGTATTTCTTTAGTCAGTCTGGCCAATGGTTTATCAATTTTGTTAATTTTTTCAAAGAACCAGCTTTTGGCTTTGTTAATTCTTTCAATTGTTTTTCTGTTCTCTAATTCATTTAGTTCAGCTCTGATTTTTATTATTTGTTTTCTTCTGGTGCCTGATGGATTCTTTTGTTGCTCACTTTCTATTTGTTCAAGTTGTAGGGACAGTTCTCTGCTTTTGGCTCTTTCTTCTTTTTGTATGTGTGCATTTATCGATATAAATTGGCCTCTGAGCACTGCTTTGCTGTGTCCCAGAGGTTTTGATAGGAAGTATTTTCATTCTCATTGCTTTCTAAGAATTTCCTTATTCCCTCCTTGATGTCTTCTATAACCCAGTCTTTTTTCAGGCGGGTATTGTCCAGTTTCCAAGTATTTGATTTCTTTTCCCTAATTTTTCTGTTATTGATTTCCACTTTTATGGCCTCGTGGTCTGTGAAGATGCTTTGTAATATTTTGATGTTTTGAATTCTGCAAAGGTTTGTTTTATGACCTAATATGTGGTCTATTCTAGAGAATGTTCCATGTGCGCTAGAAAAAAAAGTATACTTTGCAGCAGTTGGGTGGAGAGTTCTGTATAAGTCAATGAGGTCAAGTTGGTTGATTGTTGTAATTAGGTCTTCCGTGTCTCTATTGAGCTTCTTACTGGATGTCCTGTCCTTCTCCGAAAGTGGTGTGTTGAAGTCTCCTACTATAATTGTGGAGGTGTCTATCTCACTTTTCAGTTCTGTTAAAATTTGATTTATGTATCTTGCAGCCCTGTCATTGGGTGCATAAATATTTAATATGGTTATATCTTCCTGGTCAATTGTTCCTTTTATCATTATGTAGTGTCCTTCTTTATCCTTTGTGGAGGATTTAAGTTTAAAGTCTATTTTGTCAGAAATTAATATTGCTACTCCTCTTCTTTTTTGCTTATTGTTTGCTTGATATATTTTTTTCCATCCTTTGAGTTTTAGTTTGTTTGTGTCTCTAAGTCTAAGGTGTGTCTCTTGTAGGCAGCACATAGACGGATCATGTTTCTGTATCCAGTCTGAGACTCTCTGTCTCTTTATTGGTGCGTTTAGTCCATTTACATTCAGAGTAATTATAGGTATGTGTTTAGTGTTGTCATTTTGATGCCTTTTTATGTGTGTTGTTGACAATTTCATTTTTCCACTTACTTTTTTGTGCTGAGACGTTTTTCTTTGTAAATTGTGTGTTCCTCATTTTCATAGTATTTGACTTTATGTTTGCTGAGTTGTTACGTTTTTCTTGGTTTTTATTTTGAGTTATGGAGTTGTTATACCTCTTTGTGGTTATCTTAATATTTATCCCTATTCTTCTAAGTAAAAACCTAACTTGTATTGTCCTATATCACCTTGTATCCCTCTCCATATGGCAGTTCTATGCCACCTGTATTTAGTCCCTCTTTTTGATTATTGTGATCTTTTACATATTGACTTCAATGATTCCCTGTTTTGAGCATTTTTATTTATGTTTTTAAATTAATCTTAATTTGTTTTTGTGATTTCCCTGTTTGAGTTGATATCAGGATGTTCTGTTCTGTGACCTTGTGTTGTGCTGGTAATCTGATATTATTGGTTTTCTGACCAAACAATTTCCTTTAGTATTTCTTGTAGCTTTGGTTTGGTTTTTGCAAATTCTCTAAGCTTTTGTGTTTACCTGTAAATATCTTAATTTCGCCTTCATATTTCAGAGAGAGTTTTGCTGGATATATGATCCTTGGCTGGCGGTTTTTCTCCTTCGGTGCTCTGTATATGCCGTCCCATTGCCTTCTTGCCTGCATGGTTTCTGCTGAGTAGTTTGAACTTATTCTTATTGATTCTCCCTTGAAGGAGACCTTTCTTTTATCCCTGGCTGCTTTTAAAATTTTCTCTTTATCTTTGGTTTTGGCAAGTTTGATGATAATATGTCTTGGTGTTTTTCTTTTTCGATCAATCTTAAATGGGGTTCGATGAGCATCTTGGATAGATATCCTTTCATCTTTCATGATGTCAGGGAAGTTTTCTGCCAGCAGATCTTCAACTATTCTCTCTGTGTTTTCTGTCCTCCCTCCCTGTTCTGGGACTCCAATCACACGCAAGTTATCCTTCTTGATAGAGTCCCACATGATTCTTAGGGTTTCTTCAGTTTTTTTAATTCTTTTATCTGATTTTTTTTTCAGCTATGTTGGTGTTAATTCCCTGGTCCTCCAGATTTCCCAGTCTGCATTCTAATTGCTTGAGTCTGCTCCTCTGACTTCCTATTGCATTGTCTAATTCTGTAATTTTATTGTTAATCTTTTGGATTTCTGAACGCTGTCTCTCTATGGATTCTTGCAACTTATTAATTTTTCCACTATGTTCTTGAATAATCTTTTTGAATTCTTCAACTGTTTTATCAGTGTGTTCCTTGGCTTTTTCTGCAGTTTGCCTTATTTCATTTCTGAGGTCATCCCTGATGTCTTGAAGCATTCTGTAAATTTGTTTTTTATATTCTGTATCTGATGATTCCAGGGTTGTATCTTCATTTGGGAAAGATTTTGATTCTTTTGTTTGGGGGGTTGTAGAAGCTGTCATGGTCTGCTTCTTTATGTGGTTTGATATCGACTGCTGTCTCCGAGCCATCACTAAGATATTGTAGTGATTTATTCTATATTTGCTCACTGAGTCTTATCTTGTTTTGTTTTCTTTCAATATACGTGGATGGGCTACTAGATTGTGCTGTCTTGATTGATGTAGCCCTTGACTTACTTATGACCTATTACCAGCTGGTTTGGGCTGTTACCAGATATATATGCCTGAATCTATTCACTATTCTTGAGTAGAATCTGATTTTGGGTCATCAAGTGTGTGATGCACCCTAGTACCTATCCATCTTGAGAAGTAGTGGTGATAGTTGTGTGCACCAGATTCTATCAGCAGCTGGGGTTCACACTGCAGGGGGGGCAGGATGCTGACAGGCTTCCCCCAAGTGTCAGTGAGGTAGGTGTGTCTCTATTCCTAAAGCACCTTGGTGGAAGGGCTCTGCAGCTGTACCTTAGGCCCCCAATGCAACTACCTCTACAGATTGGTAGGTGTCACCCTCCTTAGACCCCTAAAGCATGAGGCTAGGTGGTCTGGGGGGAGCTTCAGCCCTCAGTTCCCTGTTGTGGGTCAGTGAGGGCTCTGTTGAATATGCAGAGATATCAGACCTGGGAAACTTGTTTTTCCAGTAAATCCACTAAAAAAAAAAAATGCAGTCAGATCCCTATCGGAAATGCCTTTGCATTATAATAGCTACCTTGTTCCCTGTAGGGATGAAAGCCCGAGATATGGATCACATATGCTTGGCTGGAGCTGGTTCTGTGTTTTTAGTCCAATTAGGGAGGGATTTTTGGTCCCTGAGATTTTTGTGGTTGCTTCTCTCAGGCCGGAAGAATGGGTTAGGAAAAGACCAAAAAAAAAGGCAGAAGAAAAGCCCCGGAGCAGCTGTCCCTCTGGCTCAGGAAATTCCAATGTTAATGAAGCTGCCTGGGAAGGGGAGGGGAGGGTTCAGAAAAACAGGAGAGAGTAGCACCCCGGGATATAGACAAAGTTACTTATCTTGCTTGGGATGACTATTTTATCTGAAATTCCTGAGGGGCGTGTCGCCTATGTGTGCTGGCTGGGTAGAGATTTTCCCCTAGGGTCTGGCCTGCAGAAGCTGCGGTCAGTTCCTCCGCTGCCAGTCCAAAGCCCAGCGTCAAGGTTCCCCTGCTGGGACGCTGCACTCCCGGCTCCAAAACCAGTCGCTGCTTCCCAGTGACTTCTCCTCCCACCGCCCGTGCTGACTGGCTGGGCCCCCTCCCGGGGTCAGTTCAGGGGGGTAGGGCTGCGCCCCGTGTTTGTGCTGTCACAGGATGTTGCGTTCAGCTCCCCTGCACCCAGTCCTAAGCCCAGTGCCAAGGTTACCTGACTGGGACGCTGGCTCCAGGCTCCGAAAACAGTCTCTGCTTTCCCGTAGTTGTTCGATCTCTGTCTCTGTCACTGAGGTCAACTCTTTAAATCTGTGTTTGTTGGTCAGGGTTCGTAGATTGTCATGTATGTGATCGATTCACTTGTTTTTCTGAGTCTTTGTTGCAAGAGGGATCCGAGGTAGTGTCTACCTAGTCAGCCATCTTGGCCCCCTCCTCCCATGTATCTATTTTTAAATTTTGTTTTATCCCTATGTTTCTGATACATTGCTCATATAACTGGATATTGCATAGTTAAAACTGGCCGCTTCTCTTCCCACCATCTCATATATATGTGCCTCCCATTTCATATTACATGTTTAGCAATGTTTCAGTTTAAAATAGAGAGTACCACAGAAGGTTCACATAGCTTACTAAAGGTAGATTTATCTAAAAAGAATAAGGGAGCTAAGCTCCTGTGAAAGTAAATTTATATAATGCAAAGATTAATATAAGAAAATAATTTTAGCACCTCTGTTAAATGGAAACCCTGGTGGCATAGTGGTTAAGTGCTACGGCTGCTAACCAAAAGGTCGGCAGTTTGAATCACCAGGCGCTCCTCGGAAACTCTATGGGGCAGTTCTACTCTGTCCTACAGGGTTGCTATGAGTTTGAATTGACTCAATGGCATTGGGTTTGGTTTGGTTTTGGTTTTGTTAAACAGAAAATAAAACCAATCATTTTTACAGCTATTACTCCCTAGTTTAGAAGTAGTTTTCCTTTTTTTATTATTCACCAAATAAAATATATTCATTTATAAATTGGTGTATTTTTCCAATTCCCTTTAAGTCTTAATTAATTTCTTAGTTTCTTAGTGTCTAAACTTTGGATGTATAATTGGAACACTGGAGCCCTGGGTGAGCGATAGTCAAGCACTTGGCTGCTAACCAAGAGTTCGTGGTTCTAAAACCACCCAGTGACCCTGTCAGGGAAAGACCTGGTGATCTTCTTGTGTAAAGACTGCAGTCAAGAAAACCCTCTGGGGCAGCTCTACTCTGTCATATGGGGTCGCTATGTGTTGGAATCAACTCCACGGTACACAACAATAACCACAACAATTGGAATATGAAATTTGTCAGTCTGTGCATTTTTCTTAAAGACATTTCATAGAAAACTTTTGATAAAGGAGTAGATCTGAAAATTTTGGCCCAAGGGTAACGAAAAAAGGAAGAAGCAAAGACAAATCAATATGAAACAAAATTGCTCACAACAGCTTCACTAAAGCTGTGATCCGTGAGTGTAGTGGGGGCCATGCGAGTCTCTGAGGTTTTCTAGGAACTGATTCTTAGTTCATCGTCATAATGGTGTTTATTCTACTTCTCTACTAGGAATACTTTGTGATATTTAGGGGGAAAAAACCTCCAGATTGCCTCATTGTACTTCATCAAGGGTAATTTTATTCCTTATGGAAGGTTAACTCTATTCTTCATGTAATTCAGATTTTCTTTCCTTGGTAGAACTAAGAATAAGTGGGATAAGTCATCTACAAATACTTTTATTCCAATACAATATAACACTAGTGGGAAAAAAAAAAAAAAAGAAAGAGGCCCTGTGCTTTAGAAAGGGCTATGGCTGGAAGAAAATTAGAACAGAGGCTGCAGGGGGCCTGTACATCTTTGTGCATGTGGGTTTGTGTGTAACAGGCCTAAGAAACATACCATTTTATAAATGCATGGAAGAACTTACATACCTCAGAAAATAAAGTATTTGTTTTTTACGTATCTATGTGTTATGACTGGAGCCCTGATGGCACAGCGGTTAATTGCTTGGCTGCGAACCAAAAGGTCGGCAGTTCGAATCCACCAGCTGTCCCTTTGAAACCCTGTGAGGCAGTTCTACTCTGCCCTATAGGGTCGCTATGAGTTGGAAGTGGCTCAGTGGCAATGGGTTTGGTCTTTTTTTTCTCCTATGTGTTATGACTGCATATCTATCTCATCGTTATAGGTTCCCCGGTGCATGGGAACGTATTTAAAAGTGGGATGAGCTCTCATGTTTTTTAGGTATACTTTATGAATGATATTACACATTTGTGCGAAGATAATAAAACCCCAAGAATCCCACTGCTGTTGCGTCCGTTCTGACTCATAGTGACCCTATAGGACAGTAGATCTGCCCCATAGGTTTCTAGGGCAGTAAATCCTTACGGAAACAGAGGCCAGATCTTTCTCCCGTGGAGCAGCTGGTGGGTTCCAACTGCAGAGCTTTTGTTGGCAGCCGAGCACTTTAACCACTGTGCCACCAGGGCTCCTTGAGACGATAACAAAAGACTGTCATATACGGGAAAAAAAAAAAAAAAAAAACCCACATCCAACAGGAAAGATGTACTAAGTGCTTTTTCTGGTTGTAGGGGTAGATTTGTGCTTAAGAGCTACACTTCCTTTAGCTTTGGATCCCTCACTGATATATTTGTGTATATTTTAGAGCAGATGGTGGAAATGAACAAAGGCTCTTAGAAGCAAGTAACTCAAAGACCAACAGAATGACCTTGGTGAGCTGAAGCAAGTGAAACCTTTGGGCACCTCCTAGTCCATGCGCCATTTTGAACGCAGCCACAGAGGGCTCTACATGAAAATAGTGAGACATTTCCCCGGCAAAGAAAGCTCTTCTGGAAGCACACCGTTCTTGTCTGTTATAGGATAGTGGGTCCCTTGGTTGTTCTCCCTTCTTCTTTCAGTTTCTGTGTGTTGGAACTGAGATGAAACAATTAGTCACTACAGAGAGGAGTTCATTTTAATACAAAAAGGGATATTAGTATGAAATCATGCAACGCATCATATATCCTGGCAGGAAAAGGAAAATAACAGTACTTTATTCAATCAAGTTAAAATACTTCTTAATTAAAATATGTTTACGATAGATGCCCTTCTTTCTCTATGTATAGGCGCCCAATCATGGCTGATCTTATATTTATTGCCAGTGGTAAAACTTTGCAAAATTTTAAGAAACTCAGTGCTGAAGGGGCTTTGTAAAAGAGTCCATTAACATTTGAAAGAAACTGGCCGAAAAATGTTTCATAGAGTCAAACAGAAGCCCAAAAAACTTAGTAGGGGTTGGAGGTTGAGTGAGAAAGCAAGAAAAGTGAAAATAGGGAACGATTTGTGGGACAGCCTATTCCAGAAACAAATTAAAATAAATCATTCAGTGCCCAGCACGATTATAAAGTAATGAGATAAATTTTCCTGTGTGGCTTCTGGGAACGTCTCCTTCTGTCAGTCTTAAATCTGCTTACATTTGTCTCATGCTGATCTCTATAGCAACAGATCTCCCATCGAGCCAAATTTGAAAATATAGAAGCCCTAAGTTATCAGCTTCTCAAGGACAAAATGGTGTCATTCATAATTGCATACCCAGCTCCTAATACAGTGTTTGGCACAAAGTAGACATTCAGTAAATATTTAATGAATGAATG
This sequence comes from Elephas maximus indicus, assembly GCF_024166365.1. Lineage (NCBI taxonomy): Eukaryota > Metazoa > Chordata > Mammalia > Proboscidea > Elephantidae > Elephas > Elephas maximus. The sequence goes on from NC_064840.1 coordinate 79,028,598, forward strand.
AATGTATTAATAAGAATTATACTTTAAATAGAAATGTAAAATATAATTTAAATTATAGTTACATTTAAAATGTACTATCTAGAAATTCCCTCAATTTTTCTGTGTGTGATTTCTGAGTTTTAGCTAATTTATATCACATGGTTAATTCATCTTAATTTAAAACTGTTGGTTAAAGATAAGCATAATTTTAATTTTTCAAAAAACATAAATAAAACTTTTAAAATAATTATTGAGCTCTCTTCTTTCTTTTGGAGCCCTGGTGGCGTAATGGTTAAGAGCTACAGCTGCTAACCAAAAGGTCAGCAGTTCGAATCCACCACCCACTCCTTGGAAAGCCTATGGGGCAGTTTTACTCTGTCCTACAGGGTCCAGCTATGAGTCAGAATTGACTCCACAGCAGCGGGTTTTGTTTGATTTTTGTTTTTATTCTTTCCCTTGACACTGAAAGTTGTAACAGAAAGGGCTTTGTTCTGGATTCGTGTTTTGAGGTTTGAATGTTTGACCTACCACTTACTGTGTCATTTGGGCTATTTAATGTTTCTGAACCTTCAAATGGGAAAAAAAAATCTAGAATTGTTGCAATGATTAAATGTGATAATACGTGAGGAAGGAAAGGAAAATATCAGTTCCTTTCTTCCTTCCTTCTTGATTTTGGAGGGGTCTACTGACAAGGAGCGTTAGTATTGCAGTGGTTAAGAGCTTGGCTGCTAACCAAAAGATCGGCAGTTTGAATCCACCAGCCACGCCTTGCAAACCCTGTGGGACAGCTCTACTCTGACCTGCGGGGTCACTATGTGTCAGAACTGACCCCATGGTGATGGGCTTTTTACTGACAAGGAAGCGCTGGCCTCAATATTCTGAATGGGGTGGTGTTTACACTCACTTGGAGGTAACTGCATTTCTCCATTTCTTTGAGCATATGTCAGAAATACGGACTTCTCTACCATCTTAACTCATTTCCATTGATCCAGATTCCGCCACTGTTTTTTCTTTAGAATTCATATTCCTGTTTATTTGCTGAAAATATATTTATCTAGTTGACTATTTTTCAACTAGATATTTTTAGGGTTATGTTTCCATGGAAATAAATTTAGATAGCTTTCTAGAAACAAAACATGAGTTTTTAGAACTAAATTTTATTATTTTTTTTCTTGTCATTGCTTATTCACTCTTCAATTCTCAACTGAAGTATATCATTTTCCACAAAGAAATTCTCATCCCCTGTCAAGTATTCTTCATTTCCTGAACTCCTTGGGTTTTCATTCAGTTTGCATTCTGCTATATTCACTGATTTTTTTTTTTTAACATTTTATTGTGTTTTAGGTGAAAGTTTACACAGCAAGTTAGTTTCCTATTCAACAATTCACACAGAAATTGTTCTGTGACATTGGTTACTATCCCGGCAACGTGCAGGACTCTCTCCATTTCTACCCTACCTTCTCCCTTTCCATTCCTCCAGTTTCCTGGCCCCTCCTTGCCTTCTTATCTTTGCTTTTGGGCAAATGTTGCCAGTTTGGTCTTGTACAGTGATTGTTCTAAGGAGTGCATTCCCACAGGTGTTATTGTTTATTTTATAGGTCATTCTATTATTTGATTGAAAGGTGGCCTCAGGCAGTGGCTTCAGTTCCAGGTTAGGAAGATATCTTAGGGCAATAGTCTCAGGGGTTCCTCCGTCTTTATCAGTCCAATAAGTCTTGCCTTTTTTATGAATTTGAGTTTTGTTATCCATTTTTCTCCCATTCTAACCAGGACCTTCTATTTTGTCCCAGGTCAGAGCGGTTGGTAGCAGTAGCAGAGCACCATCTAGTTCTGGTCTCAGGCTGGAGGAGGAAACTTTGTTTTGTGTGGGTCATTTGTCCTGCTGACTAATTACTTCTTTGAGTCTTTGGTTTTTTTCGATCTCCTTTGCTCCAGGCAGGAAGAGACCAATAGTTTTATCTTAGATAGCTGCTTGCAAACTTTAAAGATCCCAGATGCCACTCACCAAAGTAGGATATATAAAAATTATCTTTATGAACTGTGTTATGCCAGTTTACCTGGATGTCCCCTGAGATTATGATCCTTAGCCTTCAATCGCAGTAACTCAGTCCCACAAAGTGTTTGGATATGTCTAATAAGTTTTCAGGAAATCCTGGTGGCATAGTAGTTAAGAGCTACAGCTGCTAACCAAAAGGTTGGCAGTTTGAATCCACCAGGCACTCTTTGGAAACCCTATGGGGCAGTTCTACTCTGTCCTACGGTGTCTCTATAAGTTGGAATTGACTCAATGGCAATGGGTTTGGTTTGGTTTTTAAGAAGTTTTTGTAACTATGCCCCCTGTATGCTCTATTATATATATGAATATATGCCTACTCCTCACTTACGAACTATCTCATCTGATATTTTGCATTTATAATAGCAAAAAATCTGCTATTCAACTATTTTGTGCATTAATGAGGCAACAATGGTTTGGAGCATCCCATCCCTTGAGGAACTCTCCAGGCAACCTCTGGGAAGCTGTGCTGCACTGCCTGGTGCCCTTTGCTCAATCCTGCCAGCAGGGGCACCACTTTAAGCTGCCGCAGTGGGCCTAGGTAGAAGCACAGGCAGTATCTAGCCAGTGGGCGCCTGTTCTGAGTTCCCAGCAGCTATGCAACCTGAAACTCTGCAGCTCAAAATTGCTCTAGGGTAGGTGAGAAGGGTGGAAAGAAAGAGGCATTAGAGAGGGTGTTTGGAAGAAATGTGTGCAAATTTAATGACATCCCAGAGTGAGCTGAACAGGGCCAGAAACCTCCTCTTTGGTGGGGCTGTTAGTGGGCACTTAGGCTGTTTCTATCTTTTTGCTGTTGTAAATAAAGCTGCAGTGAACATGGGTGTGCATGTCTATTCATATCACTGCCCTTATTTCTCTAAGACCTATACCTACAAGTGGGATTGCTAGATCAGTACTTTTCATTTTGAGGAAGTGCCATACCATTTTCCATAGTGGTTGTACCTTTTTGCAATCCTACCAGTGATGTGTAAGAGTTCCAATCTCCCCACAACCTCACCAGCATCTGTTGTTTTCTGTTTTTTTTGATCAGCGCCATTTTTGCAGCAGTTTACGGTGATATTTTTCTTGAATTAACAATTATTTACTGAAGGCCAATTATGAGTCAGGCTGGGAATATAAAGAAATAAGTAGTTAAACGGGATATAAATAAAACTATTATACAATGTGATCTTTACAATGAGGATGCATTTATTCTAGGTGTGCTTTTATAACTTAAGCACCTTATCTTCCCCACTTTTACAGAGCACTGGGGAAAACTTTGCTATACATAATTTCCCCTTATACTTTACAATGAAAAAAACTCCAGCAAGAGCTTACTCCTTAGAAAGAATCTCATATTCTCATGACTAGTTTTCTTTCTGACCCAGGTTTGTTTGCAGTCTTGTAGTTACACAGAACTGACACCAGATTTTTCATGAATAGTCCTAGAACCTAATCTTAGCAAGGTCGACACTAAAATACTCAAAAATATATCAGATGATTACCAACCTTATGCTATTCTTCTCAGACGTCGTTAATTATTCTGTTATTCAACGTCTTTGTTCACGTAGAAGAGTTTTCCAATTTAAAACTAAAACCAGTATTACTTTGCGTGAATTGTATTACGTCAGGTTCTCTCTGCAGACTCTGAGAAACATTTAGCACCCTGTGAATTACTTTGAAGTCACCCCCTTCTCCATTTCGGTCTGAATCTCAATATAATACATTTTAAAAGGAAGTGCAATATATATAATGCATTTTATATCCTTCATTAACAAATAGGCTCTCTTGTGTACTAGTATTCACACTTGTGCTTTTCATGAGTAGAGAGTACACTCCTTCTGTGTTCACAGCCCCAAATCTTAGTGAACACAGAGCAGCTGTTAGTAAATATTCATAATGAAGAACCCATCATTTCCTTGGTCATGCCTGCCTGCTGTACTTAATTTAAAGTGCTTTACTGTGTAAATGAAGTTCTACCTGCATTCAGTGTAGCTTCATTTATCCATCTTTAAAATATGCCGCCTTAGCTCAGTACACACGAGGCCTGGTTTTACTCTAACACAAACCGAAAACCCAAACCCGTTGCCATCAAGTCAATTCCAACTCACAGAGAACCTATTGGATAGAGGAGAGCTGCCCCTTAGGGTTTCCAGGGAGCGCCTGGTGGATTCAAACTGCCGACCTTTTGGTTAGCAGCTGTAGTTCTTAACCACCACGCCACCAGGGTTTCCTTTACTCCAATAGTAAAAAATAAAAAACCAAAACACTCGTTGCTGTCCACTCAATTCCAACGCATAGCGACCCTATAGGACCGAGTAGAACTGCCCCATAGGGTCTCCAAGGAGTAGCTGGTGGATTCGAACTGCCAACCTTTTGGTTAGCAGCCAAATGCTTAACTACTGAACCACCAGGGCTCCAGTAAAAACAAATAAATAAGTGACCATTAAATCTTCCTTTTGTATGAATTGTCATTTAAGTTTTATTTTCTTTATTAATTAAAAGATGGTATCATCAGTATTAAATGGCACAAGATAAAGAGACTCAGGGATACTACTGACAAAAGTGAAATTAATCTTGAGTCCAATTGCTAGGCTTGCATATAGTCTCTGGGACTCGTTCTGATGATAAAAGGCGTGCCTGTAGCACCATTTAGGCAAATTCCACATGGAAATTTATTGGGATAAACTTGAAAAGGAGTAAATGAAAATCTAAATTATGGATTAAACACTGGTGTTAACATTTTGTCACTTCTTTTTAAGTGAAACTCACAGATTAAAAAAAAAATGTTGCAATAATTCTAGGTTGCTAGAGGATTTGGGTTTTTTTTTTTTTTATATCCAAAGGAGATACGTGGACAAATCTTCAGTGTTTGCATGCTCTGTATTGATATTAAGGGCAATGACAAATACGGACAAATTATGCTTTCATTTCACAATAAAGTTAAAGATAGTAGTCACTGGACAGTCAGCTTTGATGGAAAAGACCTTATTTTCTATACATGGTGTAATCCTTCTTGAGAGTTGTATATGGGTGTATCTGGGTTTTTACAATAGTAGTTTACTTTTTAACAGACATTGCAAAGATCTGTTGGCATTCTGGAGCCCTGGTGGCACAGTGGTTAAGAGCTTGGCTGCTAACCAAAAGGTTGGCAGTTTGAATCCACCAGGAGCTCCTTGAAAGACCAGTGAAGCAGTTCTACTCTGTCCTATAGGGTCACTGTGAGTTGGAATCCACTCTACGGCAATGGGTTTGGTTTTTGGTTAGTTTGTTGACACTGTTAAAACTCACACTCCCTAAACTGATATAAAGCATCATTTCACTCTTATTGAAATGTTTTTATTCTTATTTTTAATTTTCATTTTTGTAGATAAAATAAAACAAAAATGATCTACACAATATATGTATTATGTCTATGTGTAATCTTCATTCTCTCTGTCTCTAGGGTTTGTATGTATATTGTACTACAGTGTGTACAGTACTGATTTTCAGTAGTGTATACTGTTATATTTGGTTAAATATGAATTGATTTAAGGCACTAACTTCATTCAGCCTGGGTTTTGTGAAATGTGTACAACAGTGGTTACCCCATTACAATGTCTGAGAAAGAAAACAAACCCCTGCATTCTGAAACAGTTACAGAAATATCTGACAAGTGAAAACAAACTGTGGCTTAGGGGATCCCTCACCGACTTTTCCACATAGGGTACTTTCAGAGTCTTACTGGTATTATCATCTGCCATGAGTAATTAAATCTTTCTCTTCTGGAAGTAACTGGTCTAAACCAGAACACTTAATTGCCACTCTGTCCCAGGAAAAGTCTAAGCCAGTAGTTGAGAGAAATAAGGGAACTTTGCTCCAGACTCTTGTTTCTCATCAGAATGTTAAGTGATGCATTCCATTTTCAGGGATGAAATTGTGAAGAAAACTGGAATACAGAGAAGAGGGAGACACGTGTGAAGCCAGGCATCATCTCTGCTGCTCCTGATAGAACTCCCACATGTTTGCTTTCGTCATTTGAATCGAATGGCTAAACATCGATCATGCCTGCATTCAAATGTAAATATTAAAGCATAGTCCTAAGTAAAATATAAAATGGATTTTGATCCATTCGGTGACTTAAATTATCTGCTCGATTGCTTCCCTCCATTAGTGTGGATAATAGAGAATTGAACGAACATCTTTTCTAGGCGGAGACAATGGAATTAGGCTTCCCATCTGCAAAGGTGACTGACTATCACAATTACTGAATGTACTGAGTGCCCGCCATGAATTCTTCCTGAAAGTAGATAGAGAATAAATAATAACTCCTTGAGGTATTTAATGGCTGGAAAAAGGAAAATTAAATACCACAATTTTTCAAAATAAAAAAACTATAAAAAGCAATTTGTGAGAAACCCAAACTCCAAGAACCACAGGCTTGCATTATTAAACATAAGTTAGAGGTTTCTAAACAGCAGTAGTCTAGGCACCACACCAGGCCACCCTCAGCTCCTATATATTTATGAAAAATCTAGGAAAATAATACAGGCGTAATTTACACACACACAAAGAATTTTTATTAAAAAAGATTCTGCTGTAGAAAACACAACATATTCTCGAAAGAGTATCTTTTCAATAGTAGCTATAAAGAGAACTTCTGTGAACCAATAAAGGCATGTTATTGTTGTTAGGTGCGTCGAGTCTGTTGTGACTCATAGAGACCCCATGTACAACAAAACAAAATACTGCCCACTCCTGCACCATCCTCACAATCATTGGCAATGTTTAAGCCCATTGTTGCAGCCACTGTGTCAATCCATCTCATTAAGGGTCTTCCTCTTTTTCACTGACCCTTTACTTTACCTAGCATAATATCCTTCTCTAGGGGTTGGTCCCTCTTGATGACATGTCCAAAGTATGTGAGACGAAATCTCGTCTCGTCACCCTTGCACCCGAGGAGCATTCTGGCTGTACCTCCTCCAAGACAGACTTGTTCGTCCTTCTAGCACTCCATGGAATACTGAATATTCTTCACCAACACCATAATTCAAAGGCATCAATTCTTCTTCTGTCTTCCTTATTTATTGTCCAGCTTTCACAAATATATGTGGCAATTGAAAATACCATGGCTTGAGTCAGGTACACCTTAGTCCTCACAGAGGTATTTGCTTTTTAACACTTTAAAGAGGTCTTTTGCAGCAGATTTGCCCAATGCAATACATCATTTGATTTCTTGACTGCTGCTTCCGTGGACAACCCCATATTCCTTAGGGACATTTTAGTTTTATCTCTATCTACACATTTTTTTTTACACATGTACTTGAAGACTATACCCCAACCGAAAAAAAAAAGAGTTGAAAGAAATTAAAAATTAATTATAGATTCAGTTTTGCTCTCTATCTCTCTGTCTCTAACAATCTAAGATTATATTTCACATCTACATTAAAAATACTTTAAAAAAAAACAAAAACTGCAAAGACCAAGGCAGAAGTTGATTTAAGTATTTCTTTCACATCTCTAGATTAATATTCGAAAGGCAAGCAAGGTGTGTGTTAAATTAAAGATGTTGTGGGAAAATATTTCCCAGAGCTTGCTTTCCAGAATCCCATAGAAGGAAAGGTGCTTATAGATCATTGATCTCACTCCTTGCTTTACAGGTGGTGAAATCAAGGCTCATATAGAACAATCAATTAACTGAGTTGTTCAGTATCACATAGTGAGATGATAGAAGTCCTCAGCCTAGAACACAAGTCCTAGTTCTGCCGATAAAATTATTAGGAGGAGGATGTAAAACATTGGGGAAAAACATGCTTGATTCAAAACCTGCTAAGTCCCTTTTCTGCAGTTGTTTAACATGCTTGTTGCAATGCCTTTTTTTCCCACTATCTTGTGTCTCTTAATCAATCAATTTATGCATGTATAAATTTGCCTTTATCTGTCCCAGCTTTCTGCTATATTGATGCTGTACTGAACTCATGTCTGATAAGATACATCATACTTGCCAGCTCACTAAATCCTCAAATATCTGGTTAAGAACATTGTCCTAAAAGGTGATGTTCAAAAGTTCAGGGTTGTATTTTATACATATTTGTATCCTAGCCACTAGCCATATGTGGCTACTTAAATATAAATTTAATTTCATTTAAATGAAATAAGTTTTAAAGTTCAGTTCCTCAGTCACACCAACCACATTTCAAATTCTCAGTAGTCCCATGTGGATGGCTAGTGGCTACCATATTGGATAGTGCAGATATGGAATACCTCCACCAGCACAGAAAGTTCTGTTGGATAGTGCTGGTACAGATGAGTAGTAAAAGTAGAAACAATACATTAAGGAAAGATGGACAAAGAGAGATAGGTGATAGATAGATAATAGAGAGACAGGTAGTTAGTTGATAAATAGATAATAGATGATGATCTAGATGGATGGAAGAAAGGAAGGAAAGGAGAGAGAGAGGGAGGGAGGGAAGAAAGAGGAAAGGAAGGAAGGAAGGAAGGAAGGAAGGAAGGAAGGAAGGAAGGAAGGAAGGAAGGAAGGAAGGAAGGAAGGAAGGAAGGAAGGAAGGAAGGAAGGAAGGAAGGAAGGAAGGAAGGAAGGAAGGAAGGGTGAGTTTTGCTTTTTCCCTTTGTAATAGTTCAAGATTTTGTTTTGCATCTATATTAAAAATACTAAAAAAAAAAAAAAGAAGAAGAAATAAACTGCAAAGACCAAGGTAGAAGGTGATTTAAGTATTTCTGTCACCTTTCCACATTAACATTTAAAAGGGAAGGAAGAAATGAAAGAAGGATGGAAGGCAGAAAGGGATAAAGGAAAGGAGGGAGGGAAGAAGGGAAGAAAAGTGAGAGAAAGAGCTAGGAAGAGAGCGAGGGAAGAGGCAGATACTGAGTGAAGTTTACAAGTGAATTTTAGATGCGTTGTGCTGTTGGGTAATTGTGTACGAAGTTGGCTAGACGAAACTTTCCTCAGCCTTATAAAATGTGAGAACATTCCACACTGACAGTGCAGAGTAGCCGTAACTTACTGCAGGCATCACCCTCACCACAATTAATAGAGCATACCCACCACAAGCTGCGTGCTTCGGCAAAAAAAAAAAAACCACTTCGGAGCAGAGTAAAAAATAGTGGCTTTCAAATTCTTCAGGTAAAACGAAGACAAAAACAGCAGTAATGATAATTTAGGACATGGAGCCTCTGACATTTATATTAGTGGCAGAGGGGTAGAGAAACGAATAAAAATGTCTGTATGCCTGTGGTTTAAATCCATGTTTATAACTTTTCCTTGAAGATTGTATACTGTATGCATCGTTCCCATTTTCTGTCATTCTCCATGTGTTTTAAATTCATATTATTATATTATCCGTGGAATTAATTTTAACACCTTTCAAGCCATTTAGCTGCACCTGTCATTAAGTACCAGTGTCGCCAATGAGGGTTATGAGCCTTGTATAATGGCTACAGCAGATTTTTTTTTTTTTTAATTTCCTAGAAATATATAAGACAAAATTAAACAAATGAACCTACTAGGTTACATAGTCATTTTCCAGATCCTCAATAGTTCTCGGAAGAATAGTTTCAGTGGCTTTTTGTCAGCTCTGTTGTAACTGGCCCATGTCATGGCATTGGCTGCCTGCTCCTTTGGGAAGCTACAGTATCTAGAAACCAAGATCAGGGTCATAACAGATCCCAGTAGTAGCCAAGTGGAGTTTTCCCACTAAACTATAAAAAAGAACACAAATTACCTCATAAGCAATAAGGTATAAAAAACAACCTTTTATTAAATATTCTCTTAAATCTATACTGACTTTTTGTTTGGATCCCATAATTTTTTTTATTGTTATTCAAAGCATATGTCAGTTTAATGGGAAGTTATCTTACTTTTTCTTCAGGAACTCATGAGAAAATATGTCCAATTTCAGAATGGAAATTTCCATTCAGAAATGTCAGCATGTTGAAGTATTTCCAAATGTCAACAATGATCCGCAAGGTAAAATTACACCAGTAGTTGATGGATACTGTTTGTCTTAGCTTCCTAGTGCTGCTGTGACAAAAATACCACAAGCGGGTGGCTTTAAAGAACAGAAATTCATTTTCTCACAACTCAGAAGGCTAGATGTCTCAGTTCATGGCACTGGCTCTAGTGGGAGGCTTTCTCTCTATCGTCTGTGAGGGAAGACCATGGAATCTTCCAGCTTATACAGCCCGGGTGTTCTTCAGCTCCCTGAAGAGTCATGTGGCGTCTATCTTTCCCATTTGTTCTTGCTCCTTTGTCTAACTCAGAAGTGATTAGGTTTAGGTTTAAGATCTCTCCTATACTGACCTGGCATTATTAACATAACAAAGAAAATCCTACCCCCAAATGAGATTACATCCACAGGCATAGGAGCTAAGATCCCAACACATGCTTTTGAGGGGACACAAATACAACACCAACCAAACTCAAGATCTATTTCCCTTCATGGCAAAGAATGCTCTCTGTCCAAAGAAAGCCCCCAGCAGATCTCTTTCTGTAAGCAGGCACAAATTATTTTAGCATCCTTCACACATGTTGTTTGCTGTATGGGTTGTATATTTAAAAAAAAAAAAAAAGAATTGCAATTATTCAATTAAATATTTTACTATGCCAACTGTTATGGATGGAATTGTGCTCCCTGAAAGATTTGTTGAAGTCCTAACCCCTGGTGTCTGTGAATATAACCTTGTTCAGTAATAAAGTCTTTAAGATGTTATTAGTTAAAATAGTATGAGGTTATATTGAAGTAGGGTGGGTCCTAATCCCATTTGAATGGTATCCTCATGTAAGAGAAGAGACACAGAGACACGGTCAGAGGAAAGACAACCAAGTGAACCTTCATTTACATGTCATGGAACGCCTGGGGCTACCACAAACTGAGAGACACCAGAAAGGACCAACACTGAATTTGGACTACCAGCCTCCAGAGCTGTGAGCCAATAAATTTCTATTCTTATAAACAAAGACAAAAGCTGTTGTCATGCAGTCAATTCCAACTCATCGCAGCCCTAGACAGAGTAGAACTGCCTCATAGGGTTTCCAAGGCGGTAATCTTTACAGAAGGAGACTGCCACGTCGTTCTCCAGATGAGTGGCTGGTGGGTTTGAATCTCTGACATTGATTAGCAGCTGAGTGCTCTGTTCTTATAAAGTCCCTGATTTGTGATATTTTATTATGCCAGCCCTAGGAAACTACATACCAATTATATGCTAATCCTGGAGATGTGGCAGTGAACAAGAAGTTATAGCTTCTGATTTTATGGAGCTTAGAATTTAGGGCTGGAAATAACCATTAAACACATTCTTACATAAATATTTACTTCATCAAAATTATAATAAAATTATATATACACGTGCATATATATATATGTATAATCCAAAAACCAAATCCACTGCCTTTGAGCCCTTCTGACTCATAGTGACCCCTTAGGGTTTCCAAGACTGTAAATCCCTATGGAAGCAGACTGCCACATCGCTCTCCTGTGGAGCCACCGGTGGTTTCGAACCATGAACCTCTTGGTTAGCAGTCAAAATGAGAAAGTTATTGACTGCAATAGAGTGTATAACATGACGACCTAACTAGGAGGTCAGGGAAGGTCTCCTCAAGCAAGTAACATTTAGGATTCAGTCTTTTCCACAAGAAGTGGCTGGGAAAGGGCATTTCAAGAAGAAGGACCAGCATGTGGAAAAGAGTCTAGAATGGTCTGGGAACTGAAAGGGGAATTATGCTTGGAGCAATAAGGAAAACAACGAAAGGGGAAGTTGGAGAGGGAGGCAAAGGCAGGCAATGGAAGCTGAGGAGGATGTGTGGAAGGAGGAGGAAACCCCGAGTGTGCTGTCGTGCAAGATTGGGTAGATGCTTCTGTGAGGTCCAGGAAGATGGGAACGTGGTGACGTGTGTGGAAGATGGAGAGTCTCCCCGGCAAGTGTGGTTTGGCGTAGAGAGCATGGAGAAAGCCACAACCGAAAGTCATGGGAGTAAATGGAAGGTGAAGGACAGGAGATGAGACTGTAAACAGTGCTTTTGAAATATTTGGTTTTGAAAAGTGAAGATTAAGCAACTGTTGCAGGGAGTTGTTTTTATTTTTAAGGGAGGCAAATACTAGATTAGACTCAAATGAGAGGAACAGGTGGCGATAGGAGAAATAAGAAAGAGAGCAATCAATAATCAAAGAGGACTGTAGAAAGGACTGAATATTGAATACTTATGTTTCTATCAAATATTATGCACATAAATTTGGAAAAATATTCTACTCTGCTATTCCATGGAAATTCTCTCTTAGTTCTCTTTGTTCTAATGTATCATTTGGGATGAAATTGTTTACTATGCATTGTTCTGAAACTATTCACAACAGTCTGCTAATAACTGGTTGTATTCAGTTAACCTAACATTCCCCTGTTATTAATACATTTCTGGGTCATATTATTGTTCATGTAACTAGTGAAATTTTGGGTGAATTGGCCATTTTGCAATAGTTATGTATATATTGTCAGGCAGAGCCTTGTTCTTGGGATTAAAAGAATTTATTTTATGCAGCAGAATGGATCTTTGGACCTCTGAATTGGGAAAGAAGAGAAGGAAGAGTGGAAGGGAGGCAGGGTGAGGGGTGGTATTCAGGGACTCTAGCAGCTCAATCCAATCACCACCGTGGTTGCTGAGGCCAGTGAGCCCACAGAGGTGGGAGCTGCAAGAAGTAAAGCCACGGCTCTTCTTGGCCTCTGGCTACAGAGTTAAGCAGGCTTTTCTTCTCTGTGGGCTGAGGGAAAGCTGGGAAACAGTGGATAAAAGCTCTGGGTGAGAATCCTTGAGAGAAGCTGGCAAAGAGCTTTTCAGATCCAGGAGAGGAAAAGTGGCATCTGACCACGTGAATGATCCAGGATGGTCGTGTTCATCTTCCAGAAATACAAGGAGGTCACAGGACCTGAACGGATATGCTGAGTCCTCTTGGCCCTTGACATCTTAAGGGTGCTAGTCTGTGACTATTAAAGGAAAAAAGTGAGTTGAATTCTGATGTATCAGCAGCCAATATCTAAAATGTGTAATTAAAAAATGTATGTTTCATTTTAAAAAAGAAAAAGCAGGAGAAAGAGGAGGAAAACAAAAACATAGCAACCTTTATAAGCAGTATTTAAAACTTTGCTGGAAGATCATAAACTTGATAAAAATCTATGGAAAGGTAAAGCTCATCTTCAGTAGGAAGATACTGGAGAAGATTTTGGCTTAAATGTTAAATTTATGCAGATCCTATGACTCAGCACTTCTGCTCCGAGATGCACAGTCCAGGGAAACTCTGACACACATACACAAAGACGTCATTCTTAACATCGGCATTGTTATCATCATAGCTAACATTTGCTGAATATGTGCTATACAGACACCACTATAAATGTGTTGTAAGTATTAATTCACCTAGTAGTGTGAAATATATGAAAATGTTGGTGAGAGAGAAACAAGGTAGGCAGATTTGAGGGTTGGAAGAAGGAGAAAATTCTAAATTCTAAGTTGGAAACAGATTTTAAGAGAATAAGTGGGGATAGAATGAAGGAGGACATCGAGAGGTTGTATCCCCCATGGTGAGGGGTCTGTTTCCCACATGTCCCTCGGTTTGAGAGTGAGTTTCTTAGGTTACCCCAGAGAGGGCCCAAACTTGGCAGTTCGCTTTTCCACAAAAGGTTGAGATGCGCACAGAGGCAGAATTAGTGTGTTGCCCAGGTGATGAGGTGCTGGGTGTGTTGGAGAGGAGGCCATTCTGCCTGCCTTTACCTGGAATCCAGAGATTCTTTACCACGGCTAGAACAGGGAGTTTTGTCAACATCTGGAATCAGCATCTTTGGCAGGGTCGGCGACCTACTCAAGAAGGGCAGACTAGAGATAAAACTGTGCCAGATGACTTGCCAGGGAGTCAGAGCAGACAGGCAAGTGAAGTGCAAGTGAGACTGCCAGGGCCTCCAGGTATTTGTTTTTTAGATCTGGTTTTGTAACACCGTGGAAAGCAGTATGAGTGACTATGGTTTACACTAATTCTATTAAGTTATGTATGTGCGTGTATGTGAGATGTTAGCGGTGTTTTTTAGTATTGTGGAGGATAATTTTTTTAGAAAGTTAGTAGAAATTTCTAATGTGGTTAATTTTTTTATTTTTAGTTTTTAAATTATGGAGTGAGTGAGAGAGTAACAGATTGAGAGAAAGAACCAGAGCAAGATTGAGAGAGAGAGACAGAGGCAGACAGAGGGGCAGAACCTGGAAGGAAAGACAGAGCCTCGGTGAGACCAGGAAAGGGGAGAGAAAAAGAGGCTGTAATAGCTCTCCAACCTGTTTTTATAGCGGTAAACAATCCTGAAGAGTGAAAACACAGAGCTGAAACTTCAGAGCTGAAAGGGGCCTTAGGTTTCATAAATTACAAAAAGCTCGTTATGGTGATTAGAAAACACAGTCTAAAGGCTCCCTTAGAAGAAAAAAACCAGAGTGAATAGATGTCTGCAAAATGTCATGTGTTAACTTAATGCTTAATATATATATATTGTTAGTGTTCTCTGAGTTGAGTTTTCAGCAAGTGAGGAGCCAATGAATTATCCATAATTACCCTTGTTGGATTAAAGAAGGGTGTTTTCCTACTTAAAAGGTAGGCTGGAGTCAATTTCATGGCAGTGTTATTTATGTTTATGCATAAAGACATCTGGTGGCCTGAAATTTCCATTTCCAATCCTTTTATGTTTTCACAAGTTTGTACAAGTTGAACAGAAATGTCTGTTTCCTGCTAAATCCATTAGAAACCGATATAAGGGTGAGAAGGAAGAACGCACTGGGAAAGGTAAGGTTTTCGAATTTAAAGAATGGAGAATAACAGACGAGACTGTGGAAAACATGGGTAGAAAAATTAGCCTCATCTTTACAATGAAAACTAAGGCACCAAAGTTAAGTCACACAAGCATGCCCTACTGTCAGTCAGGTATGACCACCAGGTGGGTGGGAAATACTGTTGATCGGTTAATCCGCATTTGCTGATTACTATCGAGCTTAAGTGAGTTTTAATGTTATACTAATTGTGCTTCCTCTTCTGAAAAATTCCTATTCATATTTTTTCCCCATAATCATGTTGCCTTTTAAAAATTCATTTGTAAGAGTTCTTTGTATATTCTCCATACCAAACCTTTTTTGTTTTTTGTTTTGCAAAAATATTCTTCCTATTTGGTTCTGTTCATTCACTTTTTAATGGTATCTTTTGGTGATCAGAAGTTCTTTATTTTAATGTAGTAGAATTATCTATTTTTCTTTTCTGGTTAGTATTTTTTATGTCTTCTTTTGAAAACAATATCCTAACTCAAGGCAATTAAAATATTCCCTTACATGATCTTTCAAAAGTTTGTAGTGTTGCCTTTAATATTTATGTTTTTAATCTACCTTAAAGTTACCTTTGTAATGGATGTGAAGTAGGAATCCTATTTCTATTATTTTCTATCTATAACTGTGTTTGTACCGTTTATAAATGGTCCCTTCATCAGTTTTCTATATATATGGGTTTCTTTCTGGAATGTCTGCTCTGCTTCCTTGACTCATTTTTTCTCTCTCTGGGCAAATCTCATGCCATCTTAATTGCTTTAGCTTTACAGTAAGTTTTGATACCTCTTGTATAAACCTCCACCTTGCTTGGCCCTTTTCTCTTCCCCCAAAATTTTAGATTCGGCTTGTCAAATTATACGGAAATCTCTTTTGGGGTTTTGATTGGAATTACTCTGAGTCTGTAGATAAATTTGGAGACAATGGACGTGTTTACTATAACAAGTCCTAAAAATCTGGTTATAGTCTCTCCTGGGAAAAACATTATTTTCTTAGGCCAATAGGCACTTTTTTTTAAAAACAATTTACTTCTGAAACAGAACTTAATACACTTGGATAGAGTGAATATTTATAATAATTTGAAGCTCTTCTCTAATACTAGGAGGGTAGACAGTTGTTTCTGAAATAGACAGCATTCTATAAGACACTTGCTCCCTGAAACACTTGTTTTCTGTGAAGTTCACTGAGATATGAGGAGAACTAGCTTTTGATGTTTTGAGCAATTTAATTGATCTGCTTTGAGTTCACTGATGCTAAAATGAAAGATATTTCTAAAGATGGCTAGAAATTAAAAAGTCATTTGAGTTTAATTATAATTCCTTTAGGGAATTACTTCTATTTTTAAATAAAGAGGAAGTTATATTTTCCTATAAATACATTTGGGTAACGGTGCCCATTGGGGTTTTTTTTTTTTTTTTTTTTTTTGGTTTGGGTCCTCAAATTATTTTATTTATGCAATTCTGGTTTTATTCATTCTGACTATATTACTACTATGAGATTAATAAACAAGTCAGCCTAAAAGGGTCAAACCTATGGAAGATTTTTTTTTGTAATATGGGTTTCAAAACCATCAGTGGTCTGTCAGTTTGTCATACTGTGGTGACTTGCATATTGCTGTGATGCTGGAAGGTATGCCACTAATATTTCAAATACCAGCAGGGTCACCTACAGTGGGCAGGATTCAGGAAAAAAGGTCTGGTAATCTACTTCTAAAAAAATTTGGCCAGTGAAAACCTTTTGAATAGCAGAACATTATACAGTGCCAGAAGATGAGTCCCTCAGGTTGAAAGACACTCAAAATACAACTGGGGAAGAGCTGTATCCTCAAAACAGAGTCAACCTTATTGACGTGAAAAGAGTAAAGCTTTCAGGACCTTCATTTATTGAGGAAGTGTGACTCAAAATGAGAAGAAACACCAGCAAACATTCATTAATAATCGTAACATGGAATGTACAATGTATGAATTCAAGAAAATTGCAAGCTGTCAAAATGAAATGGAACACTTGAAGATGGATATCCTACGCATTAGTAAGCTGAAATGGATTGGTATTGGCCATTTTGAATCAAAAAACATATGAGCTACTATGCTGAGAATACTATGCTGAGAGAACGGCTTCCCATCCATTGTCAAAAAGAACATTTCAAGGTCTATCCTGAAGTACAACGCTGCCAGTGACGGGATAACATTCATATGCCTACAAGGAAGACATGTTAAAAGAGCTATTATTCAAATTTACCCACCAACCACTAATGCCAAAGATGAAGAAATTGAAGATTTTTATATTTTGTTATTTTCACAAAGTATCTCTTGTGGAAAAGATAAACACCTGCCTGATAACATTATTTATTTATTTGTTAATTCTAAATATTGTTTCTTTCAGCTTTTCAAGAGGGGTGTGAATATTGAGCTAAGGATTAAAAAATCTCATCAGTGAATTTGTGCTAAAATACGCTTACCCTAAAAATTTCTATTTTTCCTAAGTTTGACCATCAAGAAGATGTTTGTTATGCCTTTCCACTTGGCAGCTTCCAAGACCAAGCTTCTGCAGAGAATATTGAAGTTTTAAAGCGTTTCTAAAGTTACAGACCCTCTGTGGAACACTTCTTAGTCTCAGAGCCACTTTGTTATCTTAAAAAAAAAAGTATATATACATGTATATCTCACAACATAAATGTTAGACTTTGAAAAAGTGAATTTTGTTAAAATAATGATAATATTGCCATGTGTTGTTTTCGTGCCTTTGATTTGTGGTAGAATATGTTTTTCTGAGAAGTTATAGTAGACTTATATGGGATTGTTTTTTCTTCCCAGCCCAAAATTGTGTTATCTATTTAAGAATTTATACAAGGTTAAAGCCAAAGGCATTCTTTGACGTAATCTGTTTAGTCACATAATGTAACCTAGCTGTAATTTATAATTCCATATGGCTATTATTTAACCTTTAAAAAGCACCGTTAATATTTTCTGAGCTGTGAAGAAGCTGGCTACTCTTTGTATTCACTGAAAGGAATAAGAAAAATAGACATATGAGGTGAGGCCCTGAAACAGAGTGAAAGATTTTGAGGAAATACTCCGATATAACGTTTAAAACTGGTTCTTTTCAATTAAATTTTTCAGTGATCACTGTCATGGATTGAATTGTGCCTCCAAAAAGGTGTGTCAACTTGGCTGGCCCATAATTCCCAGTATTGTGTGATTGTCCACCATTTTGTCATCTGATGTGATTTTCCCATGAGTTGTAAATCCTATCTCTATGATGTTAATGAGGTGGGATTAGCAGCAGTTATGTTAACAAGGAAGGACTCAATCTACAAAATTAGGTTGGGTTTTAAATCAATCGGTTTTGAGATACAAAAGAAAGAAGTGAGCAGAGAGTCCTGGGGACCTCATACCACCAAGAAAGCAGCACCAGGAGCAGAGCACATCCTCTGGACCCAGGATCTAACTCTGTCATGAGACTCAAATCAAAGATTCTCCTTGACTTGCCACTACTTCAATGATTGTCACAACCTTCTAACCAGCTAGTTTCTCCTCCTTTGAAATCTCTCTTCCACACTACTGACAGACTTTTTTTCCCCTGGAAAAAAATTGATCATGCTGAACCTTCTTTAAAACCTTTCTGCTTTCTATGACCAATAAGATAAAGATCAAGCTGCTTAACAGGGCATACGAGATCTTTCAAAAGCTGATCCCAAGGAACATTTCCTGTCATAGTCCTTGCTCATCTTTTATAGCCAGAAAACTCTGGCAGTGCTGACTTTTGTAATTCCAAAAGATGACGGTTTCTTTCTCCCCTCTGTGCCTTTGCACAAGCTATTTCCTTTGCCTAAAGCGCCCTCTCCTTTCCCACCCCACCCCATTCTCTTATGTGCCTCGTAAGTGTCCATATAGCCCTTGAGGTCCAACCCAAATGTCACTTGCTCACTGAAACTTTTAAATAGAATTTTGTGTGGCTTCCCTTTTCTCCATTGTATTTTTAAAATACCTCCAGTCACAAAAAAAGAAAGTCATCATGGTTGGTAAAGTAGAGGGTTAGTGCAAATGAGGAAAATCCTCAATGAAATGGAATACACAATAGCCACAAAAATGGACACAAACATCCCATGATCGTGAAGACAGTGCAGGACTGGGCAATGTCCCCTTCTGTCATGTATAAAGTCACCATGAGCGAACGGCAACTCAATGGCAACTAACAACAATGACATTTCATCGCTTACAATGTAGATTCTACGTGGAATTGACTATTTCACCACGGATTGTCAGTCCCTGAGGGCTTTGCCTCCGTACTGACAATTTAACACAAGGCTCAGAGGCTGGGCCAAGATGGCGGAGTAGTCAGACACAAAACTTAATGTAAAAATAGCACTCAGTACGTGTTTGCTGATGGAGCTAAATGAAAAATGAGAAAAAAAGTATTTGTTGATGAGGATGAAGGCTCTTGTTATAAATTCTGAGAGCTTTCTGTATCTGTGTTCTACTTTACGTAGGTTCACCTTAACGTTTGTTTTAGGTGGACCCTGGATCCCTTCAGTTTTATTATTCTATCTGTGTGTTTCCCAAACTTAAGAGTTCACGGAGTTCCAAGATAACCACAAGGGTCCTACTGACCCCCAGCTGGGAAAATAAAAAAAAAGCATTATAATCAATTTTGATATTCTAGGTGATAACTCGGCTCTAAAGCAGTAATATACACAAAAACATATGACGCATATTGAAATTACATTCCAGTGCACGGTTATAAGGTGCTCATCCGGATGATTCAGTAAATGCTCATAGTAATTTTCAAAATATTTTAGTAGCTTTGAAACAAAATAAAAAGGAATCCTACAGAAAACTCTCAGATCCCTGTTGGATCCCTGGGTGCCATTTTGAGAAACGCTACACAATGGAGGATTGCCTGTCAGTTATCCGGAGGACTCCTCAAGGGCCACAGAATGGATACTGGGGTGCTTGCCCACAGAGAGAACCTACACTCCCCTCACAGTCATACCTCACCAGAGGAACTGAGCAGTATGGCTGTGCATGGACTGGGGCTAGGACTGCAGGGAAAGTGGATAGAGAGGAGGAAAGAATGGACTGGAGAAGGGAAGCCATGGCAGCAAAGTGGAGAACTACACTGGCTCTGGACATAGGTGAGCATGTGTCAGAGACGTAAGGCACCTTAGGCTCTACCTGTCTTCTGGCAGCCTGCATAGTGTTTCTGTGATTTTCTGCTCCATCAGAAATTTCAATGTAACAATCTCTTTATTTCTGTAGATAGAAATGTCTCCAGAAATTCT
Organism: Elephas maximus indicus; assembly: GCF_024166365.1. Classification (NCBI taxonomy): domain Eukaryota; kingdom Metazoa; phylum Chordata; class Mammalia; order Proboscidea; family Elephantidae; genus Elephas; species Elephas maximus. Next base: position 79,048,719 of record NC_064840.1, read on the forward strand.
CTGTAAAAATATATACATGATACAAGCAAAAAAAAAAAAAAAGCAAAATACCCTATTAGTTTTCTATGGTAATAACTTATTAGCAGAGATTAAGACAGCCATTTAGCTGACTGTGACCTTCACAAGTCTGAGAAATGGAGTCTATGACACACAACAGCAACAAAAACAAAATGATAATATCTAACATTCATTGCCAGTTTATGTACTAGGCAATACTCTCTTTATTTTATGTGTATTAATGCATTTAGCTCTTAAAATAACCTTATGAGTTAGGTGCCGCTGTGACCCTCAGTTTAGAGATAGGGAAAACAACAAATGTCACATCTGTTGATTTTTGCTGTTTTTTTTTTTTTTTTTTACCAGTTAAGCCGTGGGTCATAAGAAGACAAAAGGTAAGAACAGGTTGACTCAGAAAAAACACACCTGTGCAGCTAGAAGAAATTCTGAGCCTGTGCTTTACTGCTTTTTTTTTTTTTCAGTCTGACCAAAATAAGCATTCATTCAATGCACATTTATTAAGCTCGAATTTGTAGGTACTGGATTAGGGGCTGAGAATAGACAGATGTAATAAAAATACTAATTGAGCAAGATAAGTGAAAACACTTTGTATGTGGAAAGCCATCTATCTTCAAAAAGCAGCATTTATGCACAGGAGTTTTCAAAGCACCATGTCATTCCTCAATTCTAGCACCATTGGAGATTTTTCCAAGGCAAAAGCAATTCACTTCAACATAGATCCCTCCTGTTCTCGGCCTGAAGACTGAAACGCCGTTTAACGTTGCGTGCCTTCTGATAGGATTGGCCAGAGAAGATCGCACTGTGTTTAGATAGCACTTTCATTGGCCCATCCCAGAATTTAGTTGAGTTCTTACTATATGCCAGATGCTGCTAGGTGCTGTTTAAACAGCAAAGATCGACACAGAAATGGTTCAAATCCTCATGTAGTTTGCCTCCTGGTGTGTGCTTTGGTGGGCTACAACTAAGTGAAGAAACATCTGCTGTAAATCACCAAAGTTATTGATTCAAATTTCCAGCGGTCAGGTGGCACACCTCCAGTGATTTATTGTGCAGGAATCCCTCTTGCTGAGCATATTCCTGCAAAGTCCCGTTAGGACCTTTAAACTAAAAATATCTGATCCTGCTAAATTTTGGAAAAGGAAACTATTATTTGAGGAATTCACTTTCAGCAGCTGAGTGCCTCCGGAAATTAGCTATGCTCTATGGCGCTTTATTCCTCTGGTCCTCTCATTTGAAACCAGCAGAGGTTGGAGCGGTTCTTAGTTATTAACATTGAATGGCTGTTTTGTGACTTCTCAAGTGGCTTGGACTCCTCCTCCCAAGTCCCAGGGAATGGAAAGATACTTATTTGAATTTAATTAACTCGGAGAAGACTAGGCCCAAAGGATAACGATTGAATCTACTTGATACTGAATGTTCCTACATCTTCTTCCCTAAAACTTCATGATGGTTGTGTTGAGCTAAGAATTGCAGGGACCATGTGAATTGCAGGACTTCTATACAAGCATTATATAGAAGAAGTGAGGTCAAGGGCAGGAAGTACCTGTCAGCACTGCTTTCCCTCTGTGCCTAGGTTATGTTCTCACCTGCCTCTCTACCTGTCTTACTGCAGTGCTCTCTTTGCAGAGAGGCCCTCGTGGTCTAGGTAAAAGCTTCATAAGACACAGAGAAGAATGGCATCAAAGGAAACTTCCAATGTTTGCTTTGCCTTTGAGGTAACCTCTTAAAAGAAAGTCTGTCTTTCCATAAAGTGAAATGTTCTAAATGTATGTACACAAATATCACTTTGTTAGTTTAAAGGTTATTTCTATTTTATAAAAGTTTTCTTGTTATGGATTGAATTGTGTCCCCCCTAAATGTGTATCCATTTAGCTAGGCTATGATTCCCAGTATTGTGTGATTATCCACCATTTTGTCATCTGATATGATTTTCCTGTGTGTTGTAAATCCTACCTCTATGACGTTAATGAGATGGGATTAATGGCAGTTATGTTAATGAGGCAGGATTCAATCTACAAGATTAGGTTGTATCTTGACTCAATCTCTTTTGAGATATAAAAGAGAGAAGAGAGCAGAGAGACTGGGGGACCTCATACCACCAAGAAAGTAGTGCCAGGAGCAGAATGCTTCCTTTGGACCCTGGTTCTCTGCACTGAGAAGCTCCTAGTCCAGGGAAAGATTGATGACAAAGACCTTCCTTCAGAGGTGACAGAGAGAGAAAGGCTTCCCCTGGAGCTGACACCCTGAGTTCAGACTTTTAGCCTCCTAGGCTGTGAGAGAGTAAATTCCTCTTTGTTAAAGCCATCCGCTTCTGGCATTTCTGTCGTAGCAGCACTAGATAATTAAGTTACTTCTATAACTTCCGTCTTACATCCAAATTCCCAGCAAGACTGAAGAGATGCTGTATGTAGACACAATGGGATTCTGTAGGAGATGTGGAGTCTTACACAAGTAAATCATTTACGAATTCATTTGTTCTCAAATATATGTTAGGGATGTGCTGTGTGTCAGACATTGTGGATACAACAGTGAACAAGGAAACATAACTTCTGCTTTTATGGTGTTTTTAAACCAGCACATAAATTTACTTGCTCCGTTTAACTAGTACATGTCATGTGCTAAGTACTGCATAAAGGACCAGGTAAGATTACAAAATAAACAAGTATTTCTAAGGGAGAAAAATGCAGAGTCCCTGGACTAGTACAATGCAAGTAGGACCACAAAAGGAAGGAATGCCTCCCAGGGCCCCTGGAGTAGAACCAAACTTGGATGATTTGTGGGGACAGATATTGACATGGAGGAGGGATTAAAAGTATCTCAGGATTTCTACCCTGGGCATCTGGGGAATTTGCTTGTATCATTAAGCCAAGTTAGAAGATGAGGGAAGAGGAACAGTGGAGAGCAGGTTAGGGGAAAGAAAAGAGTAATACTAGAAGGGTAGGAGGGTAAGGAAAGCGCTAAGTTTGGCTTGAGATATATTTAATCTGTGGTGACGTACCCATGTCCTCTTAGATCCAAATTAGAGAATCTATGCTTTTCTGACCTCAAAAAAGAACAATCTGTGACCATCTTCACCCAATGTGCATACTTTCTATTATTTATTTTTATTTTGAATCTTGCTCCCAAAGGATGTTTGTAGCTTATGAAGCTCTAAAGACTAAATCAGGATAACCGAGGATTGAAGACATCAGGGCTGTATGAACATCTCATGGCTATGGAATTTCTCCTCAAATAGAAAGGCCGTAGTTCATATTCCAGGAGCTTCCTAAATCTCATCCTTTCTGCTCTTGGAGCTCAACTTTGCTTCATTCCTGTGAACTTTTCTTTAGAAAGATTTTTTTTTTGTTTCCTGAAATCAGTCAGAGTAGGTTTCTCTTGTTTTTAACCGAAGAACCCTAACCTGATTTGAAAATACTCCTTAGAAGTAAAGATTGTAAATAACAGAGTTCCAACTGTGTCACCACCTGAGCTGAAGTAATGCGTGAGGTGCCACGAGAACCCTCTCTGCCTGGCTGGGCAGTTGGAAATCCTTGAGATGCGGTAGCAAAGCAGTTGTTAACATCCGTTTCTTGGGTATCGGGAATCCGTCCACATACTTTCTACGCTGGAGATTTAGGGACCTTGTTAGAAAAAATATCAGAATCTTGTAATGTGTTGGCTAATTCTCAGAGGTTCTATAAGAAGGAGAAGAGCTTTGCTTTAGTTAAAACTGGGCCATGTAAAAGCGTAAAGCAAAGGAAAAAAAAGTAAAAATATTTCCATTTTATTTTGTCTCTAGAAGAGCCCCTTTGTGGCTTGTGGCTGGAAATTCGGGATAACTGAGAGACTGGCGACTGGGAGGATATAAGGCTGGGCTCTCTGGTCTGATCTGCATCTGTGTCAGCAAAGCTATACAACAGCAAGTAGAGATAAGTTGGGAAGCTGAGTGATTGAGCAGGTAAACTGAGACCTAATGTCACTATTTGAGCCTTTGTGTCCAGTCATACCAGAAGGAAAATGTCTAAACCTGGAATTCCTAAATATGTGAGCTGTCATTTACTTTTCTTAAGCCAATCAATTTAGGTTTCTGACACTTGTAACTTACAGTACTGACTTATAAAGGAGAAAGTTACTGCCTAAAACACGTACCATGCATGTATATGGTTCTGATACTTTGCTATAAGAGGGTCACAATTTTGGATATAAGCTCCCTATAGGGTTGCTGGAAACCCTGGTGGCATAGTGGTTAAGTGCTACGGCTGCTAACCAAAAGGTTCGCAGTTTAAATCCATCAGGTACTCCTTGGAAACTCTATAGGGCAGTTCTACTCTGTCCTATAGGGTTGCTATGAGTTGGTATCGACTTATGGCAGTGGGTTTTTTGATAGGGTCACTATGAGTTGGAAATGACTCTATGACAATAGTTTTTTTTTTTAGATATCAGCTCAAACAGAGTAATCTGATTAATATACTATTCCGAGCCCTAGTGACACAGCGGTTAAGAACATGGCTGCTACCCAAAAGTTGGCAGTTTGGATCAACCAGCTGCTCCTTGGAAGCCGTATGGAGCGGTTCTATTCTGTCCTACAGACTTGCTGTGAGTCTGAACTGACTCAATGGCAATGGTTTTATACATGTGCAATTGCCTAATTTTGTATGTTAAAATGATCAAACATTGGTAATTTCATGTAATTTAACTCAAGGAAACTCACAGTACTACATAATAAAAACAAACCATTTGCTCAACAATCACAGCTTTTTTGCGAGCAAATTTCTACCACGGGGCATCTATAAAGCTTGCTACAGAAAGCATGGTCTACAGGCCAGCAGCATTGGCATCTCTGGAAATTTGCTGTAAATGCAAACTCTTAGGCCTCACCCAGACCTACTAAATTAGAATATGCACTTTAAAAAGATCCCCTGGTGAGTTTATCACACTTAAGTTTGGAAAGTACCTATATAGAAGATTCTATGTGGTGTGGTGAATATCATCAACAGTAGCCCTAAAATAAATGTATTAAAATATTTATAAGGTTGAACATTCCTCTTTATAACTTAATGGCATAATGTCAAGCAATTTTAAAATGGGTCAGATGAAAAAGCAATCCTAGAAGGAGTGTCTAAAAACAGTTTAGATTATATGATCCAGGAATATATTATTGATGTTTCTAAAAATCAAAGCAACAGATACAATCAAACAACTACAATAACACTTCTTTCTCCCTTATGTTGTTGTTTTTGTTAGGTGCCGTCAAGTCAATTCTGACTCATAGAGCCCCTATGAGGTCCTGCCCAGTCCTGTACCATCCTCCCAATTTTTGCAATGTTTAAGACCATTGTTGCAGCCACTGTGTCAATCCATCTTATTGAAGGTCTTCCTTTTTTTTGCTGACCTTCTCCTTTACCAAACCTGATCTTCTCCAGGGACTGATCCTTCCTGACAACATGCCCAAATTACTTGAGATGAAGTCTCACCGTCCTTGCTTAAAGGAACATTCTGGCTATACTTCTACCAAGACAGATTCGTTCATTCTTCTAGAAGTCCGTGTTACATCCAATATTCCCAGCCAAAACCATAAGTCAAATGCATCAATTGTTCTTTGGTCTCCTCATTCATTGTCCAGCTTTCACATGCATATAGATTCTTAAAAATACCATGGCTTGGCTCAGGCACACATCAGTCATTAAAGTGTTATCTTTGGTTTTAACACTTTAAAGGGGTCTTTTTCAGGAGATTTGCCCAATGCAATGCATAATTTGATTTCTTGATGGCTGCTTCTATAGGCATTGATTGTGGATCCAAGTAAAATGAAATCCTTGACAACTTCAATCTTTTTCCTGTTCGTCATGATGTTGCTTATTGGTCCAGTTGTGAGAGTTTTTGTTCTCTTTATGTTGAGGTGCAATCCATGCTGAAGTCTTTGATCTTCATCAGTAAGTGCTTCAAGCCCTCTTCACTTTCAGCAAGCAAGGTTGTGTCATCTGCATATAGCAGGTTGTTAATGAGTCTTCCTTCAATCCTGATGCCTCATTCTTCTGCATATAGTCCAGCTTCTTAGACTATTTGCTGGACATACAGATTGAAAAGTGTGATGAAAGGATGCAACCATGACACACAGCTTTCTTGATTTTAAACCATGCAGTGTACACCCTTGTTCTATTAGAATGACTGTCCCTTGGTCTATGTACAAGTTCAACACAAGCACAATTAATCATTCTGGAATTTCCATTCTTCAAAATGTTATCCATAATTTGTTATGATCAGCACAGTCAAATGCTTTTGCTTAGTTAATAAAACATAGGTAAACATCCCTCTGGTATTCTCTGCTTTTAGCCAAAATTCATCTGACATCAGCAACGATATTCCCCCTTCCACATCCTCAACTGAATCTGGCTTGAAATTTGGGCAGTTCCCTGTCAATGTACTGCTGCAACCATTTTTCAATTACCTTCAGCCGAATTTAACTGATGTGTGATATTAATGATATTATTCAATAATTTCGGCATTCTGTTGGATAACCTTTTTTTGGAATGAGCTCAAATATGGATCTCTTCCAGTCAGTTGGCCAAGTAGCTGTCTTCCAAATTTCTTGGCATAGATCAGTGAGCACCTCCAGCAAGACATCTGTTTGTTGAAACATCTCAATTGGTATTCCATCAATTCTTGGGGACTTGTTTTTTGCCAATGCCTTCAGTGCATTTTTGGACTTTTCCTTTAATACCACCAGTTCTTGATCATATGCTACCTCCTGCAATGGCTGGATATACACCAATTCTTTTTGGTAATGTGACTCTGTTTTCCTTCTATCTTGTTTTGATGCTTCCTGTGTTGTTCAATAATTTGCCCATAGAGTCTTGCCATATTGCAACTCGAGACTTGACTTTTTCTTCAGTTCTTTCAGCTTAAGAAATGCTGAGCATGTTCTTCCCTTTTCATTTTCTAATTCCAGGTCTTTGTATGTTTCATTATAATACGTTGTCTTTTTGGGTTGAAATTTTCTGTTCATCTCTTTTACTTCTTCTGTTCTTCCATTTGCTGTAGCTGCTCTACTTTCAAAAGCAAGTTTCAGAGTCTCTTCCTGACATCCTTTTTGGTCTTTTCTTTCTTTCCTGTCTTTTTGATAACTTACTTTCTTCATGTTTGATGTCCTTGACATCATTTCACAACTCATCTGGTCTTCTGTCCTTAGTGTTTAATGTGTCAAATCTGTTCCTGAGATGGTCTCTAAATCCAGGTGGGACATACTCAAGGCTGTACTTTGGCTCTTGTGGACTTGTTATAATTTTCTTCAGCTTCAACTATATAAGCAATCGATGGTCTATTTCGCAGGCTTGAAGAATACTGGGAAATCAGGGATTAACCATCAGCCTTTGTGCTTCCTCATTTCACAGCCCGGTTTTTACCCCCATTCCTGCTTCAATTTTTCCTCTTCATCATGTCATGAGAAGAATTTTAATGTGCCCGGTTAAATAACAGGGTCTGGGCAGAGGACAGGGCCAACTGCCAATTTGATATGATATTCAAATTTGGTTATCACTGGGGTGTATTGCATTCTTATTTCAACATAGAGAGAACTATTTCACTAAGGAGGAAACTAGTAAAAGAGAGGCAGTTGATCTTATTAGGGCTTGAGTTCTCAGTGTTTGAGGCGCACAGCAGTCATCATTCTGAGTATCCGTGTGTCAGATTACACATTCCAAGTGCTCTGCCTTCCCATTAATCAGAGGGTGGATTATGCCACTGGCCCATGGAGAGCAGTGAGTAAGAACACAGCCAACTTGGCTTCATCTGGAGTTTCCAGGCACCAGGCACCAGGCACCAAATAGAGGTATAAAGCATCTGGTTAAAATCATTTAAAAAAATAGTTTATTTTTTTATTTTGATACCTCCTTTCTTCAGCTCCAGGGATGAATTTGCAGTTGTGTAGATCTTTAAATACAGACTTAAGCTCCTGATTAGTGAAGGTAATGTTTGGGTATATTTTATCCAGCACAGGCAAACATCCTGAATTCTTTCATTTGAAACCAGTAAGCTGCTGCTGCTCCTGACTTTGTTAGAGAATTAACTTCAATGGCTCCTTTAGTTGAGGCAGAGGAGATGGCACTAGGGAAGTTTATTTGTCTGCATTAGAGTTCTGTTTCTCTGTTTGATTGAGACTGAATAATAGAATGAAAATTGATACTGCAGGTTTGTTTTCCTCCCCATTTACAAACATTAAGTCCATTATTACGAATGGGTGTTTTTGGCATATGTCTAGACTCTTCCACAAAGAAGAAAAGTAAAAATCAGAAGGGCCAAATGGCAGGAGCTTGACAAGTGTGTGTCTGGTCGATTTGTTTCCCTTTCTGTTTGCTCTGCACTTACTTACGCTGAATTAGGTCGCGTGGTGACATTGGTTTGAAAGTATCCATAGAGCAAATATGGATTAGCGTGCTGGCAGGAGATGGACAATATTTGGGGTGATATAAAATTAATATTCTTAAAACTCATAACAAAGCCATTTGGTCTTACATAATGAAGTAAATATTAATTCCAGGATATTAGTTTCAGCCAACATTCTTCTTTTATCGTTGTAAAAATACATGTAAAACAAGGTTTGCTAATTCCACATTTTTCCTGTGTGCAATTTAGTGACACCGATTACATTAATCATGTTGGGCAACCATCACTAATACCTGTTTCCCAATCTTATTCCCATAAACAAAAGCCTCACCGCTTACTAAATAAAACCCCCCTCTTCCCCTCCCTCCTGCCCATAGTATCTGCTAACCAACTTTTCGGCCAACATTTCTCACAAAGCCCGTTGACGTCAAGTCAATTCCAACTCACAGTGACCCTGTAGGACACAGTAGAACAGCCCTACAGAGTTTCTCTACAGAGTTTCTAAGGAGCACCTGGTGGACTTGAGCTGCCAAACTTTTGGTTAGCAGCCATGCATTTAACCACTACACCCCCAGGGTTTCCATTTCCCACAAGCAGCTATAAATGCCAAGACTGAGGGATTGGTCTCAGAAAATTTTATGCATAATCTTAAAAAAGTTAATATAACCATTTTGATAAGCTCATTTGAAGAAACAAGATATTCATGGCAATAAAAGAAAAGAAGGAATATACAATACTGGAAGGAAAGAGTGTAAGAAACACATTGTAGTTTATTATATGTTTTAGAAATCAACTGCACACTGATCTTAACAGCATTTATCTTGTCTTCCTTCTCTGTGAGTTTTGCTCTTTATTGTTTTCTCCCACAGAATACTGGTAAATAGTCTGGGCAGGGGGGACCTCGAAATGTCCAGAAATCAACATTCTGGTCCATCTCCTCTAATTTGAAGAAATCATTATTTTGATGGACCAGCATATAAGGATAAAGAAACATAGATCATTAAATATTCAGAAAAATATCCACATTTACTCTCTACTAAAATGATATCATTTTTACAAAAGATGCTATGTCAATTTACTGTGTGCCATAACTGTGCTGCATCCATTTCTTCCGTTGCCTCAGTCAAGTTCATACCACCCTTCAGACATGATTACTTTTCCTTTGAGAGAAGAGGCCTTGGGAAAAAATTCCACTGGGGAGGCAACTATGATAGCGTCATGCGATTTTCTAGATGGGAAAGCAAAGACAGGCTGTCAAAGCAAAATATGAAGGGAATTGAAACACCGAATGAGTCCAAATACAAGAGCAGAGAATTGAACGGAGGGTTTTCCTGATACTGAAGCTTGTTTCTCTACCAAGAATCTAGTAGCTTCCTGAAGGCAAAGGATTTTATGTATTCATCAATGCTAGCATAGTAACGGGTAAGTGCTCTGTAAATTCTGTGAATTTTGCCTTTTAAATATATTGACTTGCTATTCCTTTCAAACCCCACTTCTGACACATTAAGTCATTTGCTCATATGGACAATTGTGTTAATTTCCAAAGTGGTTTCCTTTCCCTTATTTTTCACCTCCAGTCTATCCCCCATGTGATTCATCCCCTGCCTACTTCTCCAATATCTCTTCAGATTACAGTACAAATACTACAACCGGCACATGAAGCTCCTTAGTGTCCCCTGAATGCAAATCTGTGACAATGCTGCTCTACGACAATACCCCTATTTTCTCTTTGCTGAAAAAATACTCATTTTTCAAGACCCATTTCAAGGTCCCCCCTATGGAATTCTCCCAAATCTACCCAGAATTGGAGGCGCTCTTCTTTCTGCTGGCATTGTGTCTTGTATAAACAGCATTATAGGGATGTCACACTGCGTTGTAATGATTTAACTGTATATCTGTTTCCCCTACTAAGCTGGAAGTTCCTGGAGGCAATATATAGCATTTGGCACTATATCCTGAGACCCATACACTTGGGCTCAGTAAATGTTATTAAATAAAATTTTTGTTGAATAAATGAATGGATAATCCTACACTTGAGCAACAAGATACTAACAAGTGCCAAAAGGACATTGTTTCCCTTATTAGAGGTTATAATCTGTGACAAAGAAGCTTATCTACAGACAGAGTGTGAATTCACAGAGCCCGGAGTCCTTTGACACGCTGGGAAAGCAGCATGCCGCCAAGTATGTCGGGAAATTGTGAGCAGAATGACATGGCATTCTATACTAGCTAGAAATACAAACAGGTGGCTACCACATTGTCTAAAACCAACACCAAAGGAATGATGTGACTAGGTCAAAGGGACAGGGTTCACGTGGAACAAATACAGAAATAATACCTTGATAAGCAGTGGCTTTTCTCTTTAGATAGAATTGTTTCAGAAGGATATTACTTATAACTAGCAATTTGAATAACCTTAGAATGAGCAGATCAGAGTTGACTGTAAGATCAGGGTCCCTTAGTTTAAACTTCCTACCTAGGGCAGGATTTCTGGAGAGACATTGATCCTGATTTTACTCAAGCATGTCTAGTGATGGAAATCTCATGATTCTGAAGACAACTCATTTAATTTCATACCATTCATGTTAAATTGAAACCTGCTTTTCTGTGATTTCCATCCATTGATGCTGGGGTTTTTTTTGTTTGTTTGTTTTGTTTTTCTGGATCCATAGAGAATATATCTAACTTTTTTTTCTAGGTAAAAACTTGCACTGCATTTGAATACATCATTTCTCCTAAAGCCTCTTTTACCCAAGATTAGAAACACTCCATTTCATGCGCTAATTCCTTGTATGATGTTGGTTTAAGGCCTTTCAGCTCTCCCTGGTCATAGTCCAATGGACATATTCCAATGTGTTGCCCAAATGTAAATACAGTATAACAGATGTAACCTAAGCACTGAGCCTACAAAGAGACGTTTCTCACTTTATGTGTACAATGCACTTTTTATCATAATAACATACTGTGTTAGATTCCATATATGTTGTTGTTTGCTGTCTCGCAATTGGCCCCCAACTCCTGGAGACCCGTGCATAATGCGATTAAATGCTGCCCAGTCCTGCTCCAAGATTCAATAAATAAAAGATCAAAATACTTATAAGCTAGGAATTGTACTTGGAGCTGTGATAAAAAGTTGAGTAAGAAAGAACTTTTGTTTCAAGAAGCCCACAATCTAACACAGATGAAAAACATCCTCATAATAAATTGTGATATTACATAAGTACTCTAGTTGAGGCATAAACAAGGTACGGTCATCAAATCACTCATAATAGATTTTTAGACGATAGTCATCAAGAGCATCATGATTCCAAACTTGGCCTGTTGATCTTTTTAAAAAAATTTAGAATGTTGAACTTTATACATCTTTTCAAATTTCATCGTGTTGATTTTGTTACAATTCCAGTATATCAAGGTTTTTTAAATCTTTATTCTGTCATGAAGCGTGTTGGTTTTCCTTTCTAAGCTTTGTGGCATCTCCGAGTCTGAGAGCTATAGGGAAGTTGGCTGTTCCTTGCATGAACAAAATAGTTTGTGTTCTGTTTTCCCAGCAGAAATATGTGTTTGGGAATTTGGCTAATGGGAAATGGTAAGGCATATATTTAGCAAAGACAGTTTATTCTACCCTAGGCAAATATAGACTTGGAATTCTACCCACCATGACTCATAGAAAGCCCAGAAGTTTCTCATCCCCTCACTGCCACATGGTGTTGGTTATTGGCATGTGGTGAAGTCAGGACCTGAGAAACAGACAAAAGGCTGTCAACAATTGATTTTTTTTCATGCCAATCTCTAATTGCCAAAAACCGTACTAAAAGTTGAAAGGTTACCTCAACTTCAGCCACCAAACATGGCTTATAACGTGCTTATAAGAATCAAGCTTCCTTCACATCTCTGCTTGGATGTCATTCCATTAGTGATGCATTCCCTGACCTCCCTATATAAACAGGAGCGCTCCCCTGCTTCTGCATTGCTTCAGACCCTTGTCCTGCCTTTCCCCATGGTTCTTATTGCTATCTGGCATTCTACTTGTTTCTTGCTTATTTTTAGGTTTGCTCCACCCCACCACGTGCACACTTATTAGAATGTAAGTCCTAGAAAAGCACAAGCTTTGATTTATTTATTAAAGCATCTCTAACACATGCATTTTATTGGTGTGTGCGCAATAAACATCTGATGAATAAACGAATGACTCTGAAGTAAAATGGTGGTAAATTATTCATGTACTTAGTTGGTAAAGATTTTTTTTTTTTAAAGTAATGCCTGGTAGAAACAACTCAGGAAGTCAGGTTTATTTGATCCTTCCTACAAAGATAAGATTAAACAAATAATTTTGAGCGTCTCTAAACATAAGAATTTCATATGTACCTTCAGTGTTTGCTGGTATTGTTTAGTGACCTATAGAAAAAAAGAGTTCACGAAATAGTAATAATAGCTACCCTTTACTAAATACTGAGTGAGGGACTGACTGCTTTTTGCTGTTTAAACCTTACAACAATCCTAGGAAGTTGATTTTAGTGTGCATTTCACTTACATAGAGGCTCAAAGGAAGTCAGTAATTTGTCAAGATTCCATAGCTCAAAAGGGCCAGAGTCCAGATTTAAAACCATATCAATTAAATCTTTCTTCCACCCTGTAAGATTTACTCACAAATAATAATCAGATTCAAATGTCTCTTACTGCTCTGAAACTTCCTAGAATAGTCACCACACAAGCTGGGGTATTTTATATCCAGGTGAGCCTTTTCTGATATGGCTGATCAGAGTCCTGTAATGGGCGTACCTGCATAATCAAGAAAGCTAAGCTTAGAAAAGTGACCATCAAAATGGCATCTGGATATTTTCTACTCCTGGCTTTTCTTTCAAAGCAAATTTGCCAAAAAAAATCACTAAAGCAATGTTTTGAAGCTGTCAGCATTCTTTACATCTGAAACAAGTTACATTTTTTTCTTTCACATTCATCACGCCCTCAACAAAATTTTACAATCAGAATGGGAGAGCTACCTGAAGAAAAGTGTGTGCTACTCTCCTGTCGGTCATTTTGTTACATAAGACGAACTACAATGCTTGCTCTGCAGACCTCCTCTGAATTCTGAAGCTCTCACAAAAGCAATTTTCACCTCGGGGTTACCAGGAAGAAGTAAAGGGATTGCCCTTAAACCACAGAGATATTATTTGGAAGGGACAGAGGAGAGGAGAGTACCGTGGCACGGCCCCTTTACAGAGCTGTTCTTTCAGCTGTGTCCGTGCTAAATTGCCCAATGTCAGCGATGTCTTTGAATATCTGAGCTTTTGGAAACCATTAGTGATCCTTCAGGTCTTGCACCCCTAGTGCGTAATGTAATTATTGATTCGTCTCTCGTGCACTTTGTTCAAATGTATGTGGTCTGTGCTTCTATGAAGGCCACCTCTTTCTTATTTGGAAAACTCACTCGCTGCTCACATGTTCAAACATCATGTTTCCTGTCAGCACCACGTACACACAGAAATAAAATGAATGAGAGGGAAGTAGGAAAAATTTGCCACTCAACAACCCTACACCACGGTACAATTCCTAGCACAACTTCTGCAGCCTGGTCCTCAGAGGTCCCTTTCCTATCAACAGTTCTGTGAAGCATGAGTGGGTTCTCAGAGAAGCTGGTACACCTCCCTGACTTCTTTCAGCAGACTTAAAGTATCTGATTTAAGAAGGATTGGGTTTCCTCCCAGCAGGCATCTTAGTCCCTGAGCTTAAACAGTGAGTAGATAGAGACTACTACTGAACAAGAGTTCTGGTCCATGTTAATGGGTTTGAAGAGTCTGTAACAAAAGATTTTGGACTCATTAACATATAGACAGAGCAGAAACAAAAGTAAGACCAAATCCTTTGAAGAGTTTCACTCTCAAGTCTCAATCTGATTTGGAGCCATCCTTTTCAGGAAAAAGGTGGTTACTATTGCAGACCCATTTAATTTCTTCACATCAGGCAGAAGGCATAGGGAAAGGGAACCAAGAATCCTGCTCGATAAATGGCATTGCCATCTAAAAAGTTGTGTGTTATTCTTGGGTGCCATTGAGTCAATTCTGACTCATAGTGATCCCATATGACAAAGTAGCACTGCCTCATTTTTTTTTTTTTTTTTGGCTGTGTTTTGTTTTAATGTTTATGGAAGCAGATTGCCAGTTCTTTCTCCTGCAGGGACCCTGGGTAGGTTGGAACTACCAACGTTACAGTTACTAGCTTAGTACTTATTCATTGCACCATCAGGGCTCCTTTTTCACAGCAGACCACAATCTTGCATCAGGAATCCAAAGACCCAATGGCTAAGTGAAGGCTATCCTTGAGTTCCACCGCCCTGTACCAAATTTCTCCAATGTAAGGCCAATGGGGAAAGAGGAAATCATAGACAGCTTTCCCTGAGGATTATTTTTCCCTCTTCACTGAAATATTAAAAAAAAAAAAAAGATTTTGATGAACAGACTATTTAATTATAACCTTAAACTCTGCTCATGCATTCATGAAACGAAAATATTATTAAGTACCTACCATGTTTTGGGAAATTCTTGTGGTGTAGTGGTTAAGTGCTACAGCTGCTAACCAAGTGGTTGGCAGTTTGAATCCACCAGGTGCTCCTTGGAAACTCTATGGGGCAGTTCTACTCTGTCCTATGGGGTTGCTATGAGTTGGAATCAACTCGACGGCAAAGGGTTTTTGTTTTCTTTTCTTTTTTTAATGTGTGGGATGGAGGAGCCCTGGTGGTACAGTGATTAAGAACTAAGGCCTCTAACCAAAAGGTTGGCAGTTCGAATCCACCAGTAGCCCCTTGGAAACCCTATGAGGCAGTTCTACTCTGTCCTATGTGTTCACTATGAGTTGGAAGCGACTCAATGGCAATGAGTATGTGTGGGATGGAGCCCAGGTGGCTCAGTAGTTAAAAGCTCAGATGTAACCAAAAGGCCAGCAGTTTGAATCCACCAGCCACTCCGTGGAAATCCTACTAGGCAGTTCTGCTCTGTCCTATAGGGTCACTATGAATCCTAATCAATTCAATGGCAGTGGGTTTGGCTTGGTTTCATGTGTGGGACATTACATAAAGGTACGGGCTGAAGAAGTGTGATGCAAATATGGAATAAACATGGCTCCTTCTCCTTCAAAACCTTGATTTTTGAAGGGAGACAGACTTAAAAACCAAAACTTCTAAAAATCTTTTATCCGATCATGTCATTACTTATATTTGTCAACGTTCTCCATGAAACCTCAGTTTTCTTCGGGGCTTGTCAAGCTCTTCATCCTGGCAACCAAGAGCTGGATCAGTCTGTCTAGTCCAGCCTGCCTCTCCAGTATCATCTTTACCTTTGTTCTGCCTGGCATCCTGTGCTCTGGCACCAATAATCTGCCCATGCTTTCTTCGGTGTTCCATAGTGCTTTCCATCTCCATTCTAGATGAAAGATCTAGAATGCCCTTCCCTCATGTATCTTGAACACCTACCTACATGGTCTTCAATGACTCAACTTCAGCATCTTTCTAGAAGCCTTTTCTGAGTTTCTCTATAGACTTGACCCCATTCATTGACACTCCCTCTCAACCATGGCTTCTATCAAGGTGTAAAAGAAACTTATTGTAAGTCTTCTTTCTACTAGAATGTGTGCTTCTTGAAGACCAACAGCACCTTATTGTCTCTATTTTCTTAGCATGAATCACATGCCTGGTAATCCACAGACCTCAGATATGTTGTTAAATAGATCAGTAAAGGAAAAGTAATAGTGATAATGTAAAATATTTAACGAAGCAGAAATAAAGAATAGACATGCAAAGCCAGTGCTTAAGTGGTTAAGAAGAAGTTTACAATGTATTGATGATCAGTGAAATCTGAGTTGAAGAGGTGGATTTCAGCAGTGTCATACAGATGGTCAGGATTAAGGAAGGAAGGAAATGGGTTTCAAGATGAGGATTCGGCGTGAAAGAAAGTAGAGATTTCTAAAAACATTCAACTGAATGGAAACCCTGGTGGTGTAGTGGTTAAGTGCTACGGCTGATAACCAAAGGTCGGCAGTTCAAATCCACCAGGCGCTCCTTGGAAACTCTACAGGGCAGTTCTACCCTGTCCTATAGAGTCGCTATGAGTCGGAATTGACTCGAAGGCAGTGGGCTTGGTTTTTGTTGGTTTTGAATGAAAGCTACAAGATAAGACAAAAAAAAAGGGGGGCAGTGTGAAGTTGTTTATGGAAAGTTAAGACTACCCTGAAAAGACTGTGGACTTTATTTAGAAGGCAGCAAGGAACCATCAACCATTCTTGAGAGAGAGAATTACATGAATTACACGGTATAATGCTTATTTTAGAAAGATACTTCCGGCAGCAATGTGAAGGATGGTTTAAAAATTCAATGTCTTAAAAGCTTAGGGAAGAGAGAATTTCAAGAAGAATGTTGCTACCATAGAGCAGAATGAAAAATAAAAGGAAATTGTAGGCATAAAAAAAGTATAAGTTTGAATGGGAGGAATAAAAATATTAGCAGGAATACATGGAAGAGACTGCGTTGAGATTGCTAGGAAAGTGGAGGAATTAGTCTTCAAAATGAATGCGAACCATTTCTTCTAAGAAAAGAGAGCAGGGACAGAAAATGGTAAAGAAGTGTATTTTAGTCAGGGTTCTCCAGAGAAAATAAAGATGTTTATTTTAAGGAATTGGCTAGAACAATTATGGGGACCAGCAAGTCTGAAATTTGGGGGACAGGCTGGCAGGCGAGAAACTCAGAAGAATTTCTGTTACAGTCTTGATATAAAATCCTTTACTCTTTGGGTAACTTCAGTTTTTGCTCTTAAACTCTTTGATTGATTGGGTCAGGCCCATTGCATTAAGTAAGGGTTATTTCCTTTATTTAGAGTCAGTTGATTGTAAATGTTAATCAGATCTATGAATTATGTTCATAGCAATATCTCAACTGGTGTTTGATCAAACAACTGTGCACTGTGGTCTAGCCAAGTAGACACAAAAAACCAACCATCACAATGTGGGGCTCCTCTGGGGTAAAGTGGGGTGGAAAATTTTGATACTGATAATTAATTTAGGATATCTTTGATATTTTCATTTAAAGCAAAACAAGACTTTGTGATGACTATAATGAGAGTAAGGGATGTGGCTTGGGGTTTCAATAGAGTGGGAAAAAGTTCAGAAGAGTGATATGGGAAATAAGACAAGGAGTTGGCTAGTGTTCAGTAAAGAAGTTACAAGAGCACTGAAGACTTGCCTGAAATAACATCGCATGAGTTTTTGTTTTGTTTTTGCGGATACAACAACCACGGTTCCGGTTATCTACTGCTGACTAACTGATCTCGCCAAACTTAGTGGCTTAAAACAACCATTGTTTTATTGTGTTCATCACTTATGGATCAGAAATGAGGGCAGGATTGTCTGGCCAAGTCTTCTTCTCCACGTGACATGGACTAAAGCCACTTGGTATTCAGCTGGCAGCTGGGCTGGCCTGAGGTTCCAAGAAGGCTTTGCTCTCCTGGCTGGTGTCTTAGCAGGGATGGCTGGAAGGCTGGGCTCAGCTGGACCCCTCCCCCGTCCATATAGTCTCTCAGGGCCTCTCACCCGTTGTGGTCATATTGACTCTGACTCTTAGTGACCCTATAGAACAGAGTGGAACTGCCCCATAGAGTTTTCAAGGAACAGCTGATAGATTTAAACTGCCAATCTTTTGGTTAGCAGGCGTGGCTCTTAACCACCGTGCCACCAGGGCTCCTGGGACCTCTCACAAGGATGCAAAATCAGAGTAATCAGACTTCTTTCTTGGCAGTTCAGGGACTGAGACTTTTCAGGCTGGGACCAAAATCCAGCACAGAGCCACTTCTACCACCATTTTTTGGTCCAAGCACATGACAGCCCACCCAGCTTCAAGGGCGGGGAACAGAGATCCCGCTTCTTCATGGATGGAGTATCAAAGTATTTTTGGTCATCTTTAACTACCTTCATCTTCTCACAGGGTTAGTCACTTTCCTACACATTTATTTTCTATTTTCTGTCTTCCCCACTGGAATGTAATTTCCACTGGGCAGGGCACTTTTTCTGTTTTGTCCTAATGGTGTGACGTGTAGCAGGCACTTAATATTTGTGAATGATGGTAGAATGTAAAAAGAGGAGAGCATAGCATGGCATAAAGTGCCCAGGGCTGTGGTCACCTGGGGATGTAGGGAAGAGTAACAAGGAACTCCAGAGATATGGCTCTCCCTCCACATGTATGGGCATTATAGCGCCTTTCCACCAGCAACAGTGGCTCAGTAAGATGGCGGTTTTCATCTGCAAAGGGAAACCTTTGAAAGGATGTGTACTCCATAAGGCCTGTGAATGTATTTATGTTTATTCCAATTGAAATCCCCCTTCTATTAAAACCATTGCATACGACAAGTTACCGTTTAATTGTATAGTCTGAAGGTTTTCACTTATATTCCATAGAGTGGATTTGGGGTTGAAGAATACCCTGAATATTGTGTGGGTAAGTATATTTCTTTAGGAGAAGCTCTATGGGTCTCAGCAGTTTCTCCAAGGGAGATTTGACCCCAAAGATATTAAGAAGCACTGTCAGAATGAAGTGTATTTTAACTTCGTGTCTTAAATATCACAGCTAAATTTTTCAATTCAAAATGCTATGAAGGAAAAATTCACCCAAGAAGAGGGAAAAAGGCACTTCTAACATTAACTGAGGGCACAGATGTACAAAAAATTGATGCATGATTTTTAATGATTCCCCAGGAGGTAATAAAAAAAAAAAAAAAAGTTGATTCAATTAGTGACATGTGAACCCATGGTGATTTACAGACGAAGTTAGTCTAGCTACAGAGAGAAACCATAGCATCATGTCAAAAAGTCCTTCCAAAAAAAAAAGAGAGCGAGAGAAAGAAAGATATTTTTGAGACTTAGACTATAAAAAGGAATGTCTCCTAATTTGTCAGTATTTAAAAATATCTGATTATATTATGGTGTTCCTTGAAAAAGACTCTAAGTATATGTTGACTATTGTGCTGATACCACAATTGCGACTCCATTATTTGAGAATACTTCACATACTTTTCTTTCCTCTTCTTCTATTACATTACTTACTAAAAGTAACAAAATTAAAAAAAAAAAATTATGGTTGTCACAGAAACCAAAATAAAAGAGGGATATAGTCAAGTATTTTTTTAAAAATAAGGAGTTTATAAGACATCAGGTATGATTACATTTAGGAAGTTAGAAACATATAGATGTGATAGCACAGGTTTAAAATGGTACAGGAATGTTAAAAAATGCAGAGATGTTTTTAAAAAAGAGATAGCTCCTTCAAATCTCTTCCATCTAGGCAAATCCTTTCATCCTACTTTTTTTTTTTCTTGAATGCTACCGGGATGGAATTGAATTCCAATTCCATTTTCATTCTGAAGTCATCTCCAACTTCTTCGTACCATACTGACCTATCTCTTCTCTGGACTTCTTCACTAACAGTGTGCAATATCCACATAAAACATGCTTAGTCATGTTCATAGTTGGAGAGTAGGGGGCATGCTTTTAACTTGTCTTCTGTCTTGCATGCAGCCTAGTACTGTGGAAAGAGTAATAAACGTCCTTTGGATCACTATCTTAACCAAAGCTGAATTATTCCAGGAAATATTGAACTTTTGGGAATATGAAACTTAAAAAAAAAAAAGTAAAGGAATAAACATTACAATTATGAAATCACAGAATTTAAGAACTGAGAGTGATATTAGGCATCTAACTTCCTCATCTAATGGAAACAGAAAGTGATACACAGAATAATGAACTGATTTATACAAAGTTAAGCAGTAAACTAGGGACATATCCAGGGCTGAAGCTCAGGACTCCTAATTTCTATTCTAAGGCTATTTTGCTAAACTGGGCTATAGCATATCGCGTACCTTCATCAAATGAAGAACTGAATGGAAACATTTTGACTAAGGTCATCTTTTGAGATTATATTTAGGCATGCTTTCTTATAATCTGGAAACCCTTGGTGGTGTACTGGTTAAGAGCTACGGCTGCTAACCAAAAGGTTGGCAGTTCGAATCTACTAGGCGCTCCCCGGAAACTCCATGGGGCAGTTCTACTCTGTCCTATAGGGTCGCTATGAATCGGAATAGACTCGATGGCAATGGGTCTTATAGTCTGCAAAATAAATAATTTGAATATGACTGTGACAGACACTGTTGGTTGGCTATCCAATAGCCATTCCTCTCTCAGAGTTTTCTGTTACCTGCATCTAAATAATCCCCACCCCCAACAAAGTTATACTAAAATGTATCAGTAAAGTGCACTAGATCTAGGGACCAATTCGGTCATATTATCTGAATCCAAACCTTGGGCTGTCGAGCTGATCCCAACTCATAGTAACCCTATAGGACAAAGTAGAACTACCCCATAGGGTTTCCAAGGCTGTAAGTCTTTACAGAAGCAGACTAGCACATCTTTCTCACACTTTTTTGTTGACTTTGCTGCAATGGAACTTTCCGATACATAAAAGCATAATTACTTTTCAAAGTTGCTTAAATATGCTAGGCACCAGGCTAAGCCTTTTATATATATAATCTCATTTAATTATCACAACAATTGTATAAAGGATGTATCGGTATTATTATTGCAGATCAAAAAGAAAGTTTATAGAAGTTAATTAACTTGTTCATGGTCACATAGAAAGTGGAATGCTTACTTACATTTACTGGCATACATTGGTAGATACCAACAACCATGCTTGTTCATCTATCATAGAAGATCCCAATAATGTGAACAGTAGCTAGGTAAGTCAAATTATCATTTTAAAATTTAAAATAGTTGACCAACAACCTTGTTTTCTTCCCCAGAAATAAAACATTAAAGTTGTAGTAAAAACTCATATAACCTTATAAGACCCAATGGTCAACAATTACTTCAAAACCGAGATGAGAATGTAAGGGGACAGGAAAGCTAGATTAATGGAAACAGAACAAGCAGAATAGAAGTAATGAGAAATTCACCCATTGTGAAGAACGTAGCCAATGTCATTTGAACACCTTGTGTAGAAATTGTCGAATGGGAATTTAAATTGCTGTGTAAACGTTCATTGAAAACACAATGACATATTGTTTAAAACAAACAAACTCACACAACCTGGACAATCTATGTATAATCCAAACAGAGGACAAGTTAAGGTAATGTGATTCCAAAGCTGTTAACGTACAAATTTCATACAGAATCAATTATAGAACCGATTGTGTTTTTTGTTCTGACTCTTAAATTTGTCCTTAAATTGTGCTGGTATTTATTCTAGATATAATTTTTTTTTTTTTTATATCTATAGTGGCCTCAAACTCCAAAAATAATGCTTTTACATTCCACAGCTTTTCAACACTTCAACACTAGTTCCATTTTTTTTTCTAAATTTTATTTATTTATTTTGTTGTTGTTGTTATTGAGAATATACACTGCAAAACTTACAAATTCGACAGTTCCTACATGTGCAATTTGGTAACATTGATTACCTTCTTCAAGGTATACAACCATTCTCACCCTTCTTTTCTGAGTTTTTTCTCCCTCATTAACATAAACTCACTGCCACCAAAGGTTCCTATCTCATCTTTCAAGTTGCTGTTGTCAATTTGATTCCATGTAGACAGTTCTTAAAAAAGCATAATGCTCAAGTCAGGCCTTTTTTACTTAAGCTAAACTGTTCTTCAGTTTTAAGATGACATCAGGGCATTTGTTTGGTTAA
The DNA here is from genome assembly GCF_024166365.1 of Elephas maximus indicus. Lineage (NCBI taxonomy): Eukaryota > Metazoa > Chordata > Mammalia > Proboscidea > Elephantidae > Elephas > Elephas maximus. The sequence goes on from NC_064840.1 coordinate 79,070,815, forward strand.
AGGTTTAAAAGATTATCTCACGGCAATAGTTTCAAGGGTTCATCTACCTTCCATGGCTCCAAAAAGTCTAGAGTCCATGAGAATTTGAAATTCTATTCTACATATTTCCCATTTTGATCAGGATTCTTCTATGGAAATTTTGATTAAAATGTTCAGTAATAGTAGCCAGGCACCGTCCAGTTTTTCTGGTTTCATGGCAAAGGAGGCAGTTGTTCATGGAGGCAGTTAGCCATACACTCCATACCCTCCTCCTATTCCTGACTCTCTTTCTTCCTCTTCAACACTGGCTCCATTTAAATGAAATGAATTTGTAGACTTGTTTCCCTTCTACAAAAACATCGTTTAAGTTCAGGTACCAAATGTTATAAGCCTCCAAGTCTTTAAGCAATTCATGATTGCCAATCCTTTATTCCTTAGGGAACATTTTCTTCACCATTATCCTGGAGAACAAAGGCAAACATTAAAAAGGTTGTAGAGGTATTCCTGGACTAAAATATAAAACACATGATAATAAAACAAGATAATTGGATATTTACATCATTCAAATTGCCTCTAATTAGAACAACTTTAAAAAATGTATTTATAAATCTAGTTGGATCTACTAACAGAATAAAGTGGTTTTTGGAAGTCAACTGTACATATACTTCCACATTAAAAAAAAAAAAATTCACTCTCATTAACACTAGATAATTAGGACAAAATACTTTTCTGGTTTGAACTTTTTGTATATTTGGCACAATTCTCCACTTTATCATGTATACATACATACATACATACATATGTGTGTGTATATATATATGTATACATGTATATGTTAGTAGGTACAACTAGATTATGAATACATTTTTTAAAGTTGTTCTAATTAGTGGCATTTTGAATGATGTAAATATTCAATTATCTTATTTTATTTCATATATGTATATATTTATATATATAACAGGTTTAGATTATTTATCCAATGCTCAGTGTTTTGGATGAGAGTCAAAATAATAGCTCCCCAAATTCATAGTTTTAGAGGAAAACTTCTGAGACATTAAAGACTATGAACTGAACCTAATAGCAATCAGACTAATTGAGGACTAGCGTGTTCTTTACGTTATATTAAAAAAAAAAACAAACCTGTGGCTGTGGAGTCGATTCCGACTTACAGTAACCCTAAAGGACAGAGTAGAACTGCCCCATGGGGTTTCCAAGGAGCACCTGGTGGACTCGTACTGTCGACATTTTAGGTAGCAGCCATAGTGCTCAACCACTGCACCGCTAAGGGCTCCATTTATGTTCTGTAGGAATTTCCAGTGAAGATCCCTGCAGAAGACATTTCACAATCTTCACTGAGTTTTCATGATCCCCATAACAAAATTCAGTTTGATTGATGATAGACTGTGCTTCACGGAGGGTCCACAACCGCCAGTTGATATTGTTTTCCAGTTATTTTCTGTACAGGGTGAAATCCTGACTCTCTGAGAAACTTTATCACTGCAGCACTACATTCTTCTCTCTTAGAGAGATGTGAGCTTTAAGAGTTCAAAGAGTTAATGGCAACTAGGGTCACATAACAATATGTGCATAAATTTTTTTTGTGAGAAATTAACTTGAGCTGTAAACTTTCACCTAAAGCACAATTAAAAAAAAAAAAAGAGTTCAAGGAATTAATGGCTTAGTAGGAAGATGGTATTTACGAAGAAAAAAAAAACGAGAGGAAAATGGGAAACAGTACATATCCACAAGTTCAGCTGAAAGGTGCAAATGAGAAGCACAGTCAGAGATCAATGGAAAAGGAAGGTCATTCATTGTAGGGCACAAACCCTGGAGACCATACAAGCTGCCCTCTGCTTCGTTCATTCCTTCATCCAATATCTACCAGGGGACTACTGTGCGCTAGACATAATGTTAGATTCTGGGAAGACGAAAATCGATTTAGCACAACCTGCGACCTCAAGGAGTTTGCAGTCTGCTGGGGAGCCACTGTAATACAGCCTGACAAAGGCTACCAGAGAAACACACAGCTTCTATAGATTCCAGAGCAGGGAGCTTCTAAGGCACTGGTAATATGCTGGAGAAAGTTCTGAGAACAAAAGATTAATTGAATTGAAGCAGTATTTATTGAGCATCTACTTTATGTGATTTATTGCACGGTTTTAACGAGACAGTAAAATGTTAGAATGCTCTCATTAGGTGCTGTGGAGTCGATTCTGACTCCTGGCGACCCTGTGTGTGCAGAGTAGAACTGCTGCCTGGGGTCTTCAAGGCTGTGGCTTTGGGAAGCAGATCTCCAGGCCTGTTTTCTGAGGCACCTCTGGGTGGGTGTGAACCACCAGCCTTTGACAAGTAGTCGAGCTTAGGTGCCTTCCTGCCACCTAAATGTTAGAATAAAGTACTTTGGGAGTTTTTTTTTAAGAAAAATGTATTCTGCTTTAAGGACAGAGGGTTTCAGGTAAAGGCCTCATAAGGGAGAAAACTACTGGGAAAGTGCATTTCTTTGATAGGGAATCAAAGCTGGGCATTAAAATATAACATAGGCACAGCACCCTGAAAGAGCACCTGCCCTGTGCCCAAACCAGAGGGAAGCAGGAATGAAGACGGAGGCAGGGAGACAGGAGATAACTCCAGGAAACCAAATTGGGGTCAGATAATTTAGGACTTATCGCACACTGAGGAGAGAGCTAGAAGCCAGCCACAGACTTATGTGAAACACATGAAAATGAATGACATCTTCAAGGAAGCAAGGGCTTCAAGGAAGCAAGGGTAAGTGAAAATAGAAATGGTAAGAGTCAAGAAAGACTCCCTTTTGGAAATTTGCTTCAGAAAGCCAGGATGAATTGCAGGCGTTAAGTGTTAATTGTACTGGTTCTCCCCTGTGACACAAACATTATTGATGCACCATTACCGGCTCCAAGCTTTGCAGTTTCCCACAAATCACCGGGGGGGGGGGGGGGGAGGCGGGGAGGGGAAGGCATTTGCACTAAGTGTCTAGCCTGCCTTGTTATCACCTTCTTGAGAAGTCTGGGATATTAAGAGTTGTTAGGCAGTGGGGCTTAGACACAGACAGAATTCTGAAGGAAGCAAAGTTGTGTTTCAGCGTCTACCAAATTTCCTAACAGGATACATGTAGGAGAGAGAGAGAGAGGCAGAGAGGGAGGGAAAAGAGTAAGAAACAGAGAGACTGAGAGAGAGAGAGCACAAAACAACTACTTACCCTTTGGATTTCAAATCTATATATTTCAAAGAAAATGTTACCTATTTAAAATTAAAATAATTGTAACTCAGCAAAATTAGATTTGACAAGAAATATTAGAAACCCAAATTCCTTACAACTTCTTTTCTAAACCTCCTTAAAAAAAAATCTCTTTCTCTTGCAATAAGAATTCAGGGCTTGCCAGCTCTAAATGAATCTTGAATCTTGAGAGTTACATTTTGTTCTTGGCACCGGAATAGCTAAATACATCCTACTAGTCTAATTGTAGGAATGAGAAGATTCTTGTCAGATCATTTTGAATGTACGGCAATTATACACAAACAGTCATTTCAGAGAACACAAATGCACGCCCGTGAGCCAATTTCTTTCTTCTGAGAGATGTGTCAGAGGGAAACAGGAAACATGGACAGAATTTGCTAAAATAATAATGAGCAAAACCCTGTAAAACAGCTACTTTGATTCTTTTAGACTGGCTGGCTGACTAGGGGGTGACCTTGGGCAGCTTCCGGAAGCACAAAAAAAAAAGAGGTTTGAGCCAGAAGCTGGTGAGGGATGAGAAGAAGAAGGAGAAGTAGTTATGCTTTCCTCAGGCAGAGTGATGAGACCCCTTCAGTGACCAGTGACTGGTTGTACATATTTATGTTTAATTTTAATATGTAGGAATGGCACAATTGCTCGTAACATATGCAACATCTCGATTTAATTTTTATTTTCCATTGATGAGGTTTGCAATGTCATGTTATTGCTGTTCACATTCACGAACAAGACAGTTCTGTCCGTTCTGAGAATGGGAATCGTGGTGTTTCTGTCCAGACTCATCCTTAAATGAATTTACAAAAAAGCTCTTGAGATTTCAGAGATATTCATATCAGGGACAACTGATTTTAATTTGTCTTTTTGAATTCTTCTCAGAGCATTCATTAAGAAAGACATAGGCTGCAGAAATTCAGACGTCAAGGATTTTACTCATGATGAGTTTCTGGAAGAAGTCTTAAGTACGGCATCATTCTTGAAAACAGTTACCACTAGATGATTGCAATTTGCTTACATTTTGGGGGAAAAAAAGACAACGTGCATTTGATACAAATTTAAATGAATGTTGAAATATTCCACTTCCCAAGATATAAAGTCAAGAATATAGAGTCTGTGGAAGAAAGAAAATAGTTTTAAAAAGCAATGTTTATTATTTAAAAAAAAAAAAAAAAAGCCTATCCAGCTTGATATAAAATAAAAATATCCGCACTGCGTAAATAGTGCTGATTACTTATATTAGCTGGTCAGTAGCGGAAGGAGAAACGGATGGTAGAGTGCAGTTTTCAGCAGATTCGGAGATCTACTGCATCTTAGCAGATGAAATTTAAATGACAAATTGCATAGCTTACTTTGAAGATTTTAAAAATAGAGTGGTTATAAATAACACTGTGGGGTAGAAGCTCCATATTGCTCCCAGTGTCCCTTCCTGTTCCACTGCCAGCACCCAGCCCAGGAACTGCGTATTTCTTACAGGGCACTGCAGATTCCCTAGTCCTGCCAAGATGTACCTTTCTAAAGCATCAAATGTTAACTGGAGTCCCTGCTTCCTCCTGTCCACTTCCTGCCCCCCGTTCATTCTGTCCTTGCTGCCAAGATTCATCTTTCTAAACCTCTGTATGATTTTATCACTTCCCAGTGAAAAACCCTTAATGACATCGTGTTGTCTCTAGCACTTAGAATGCTATGAGACACGTGTGAGAGGCTCATAATTATTTTCTAAAAAAAAAAAATAAAAGGCCAGATTAATTATCTGCCACATTAAGGAAAAAATATCTCATTCAAGGCATTAAGAAAAAACACGATCCAGCCTCAGTCTGTTCTTCTGGTCTTATGTATTCCCAGAAACACTGGTGGCATAGTGGTTAAATGCTATGGCTATTAACCAAGAGTTTGACAGTTCAAATCTGCCAGCTGCTCCTTGGAAACTCTGTGGGGCAGTTCTACTCTGTCCTATGGGGTCACTATGAGTCAGAATCGACTTGATGGCAGTGGGTTTTGGGTTTGTACATATTCCCATCCTCTACATGGATAATACAGTCATGACTCTTAGCTACACTTCTAAAACACCAAGACAATGCATGTAGCCAGAATATTTACATGTGTCAGGCCCCGGGATGCTCGCCCTGCCTTGTTCTCTTATCCCCTGCTGACCTTTGACCCTGCTGACACATTGTTTGAGGCCCACTAGCTATGACACCTACTTTATGATGCTTTTTATGATTGTTCAACCCAATGCTTTATCTCCTCTCTCTCAATTCCCAAGCACTTTTGTGAGTTGTTTTAGGCTGTTTGTATTCCTCATTGAAATGTGGGTATCTGGGAACTAGTCTGATAGCTACCATATGAATATAAATTATTTTACTCAGAAGAATATCTCACATAGCATGAGTGAGCATACTATACAGAATAGATGCTTACTATACACTTTGAATCAAATGACTTTATTGTAAAATGAATAAGACCAACCTCAGTGTGCTTTATGGAAAATGTTTGCCAATTTTACAGGAGATGTGACAACAGAAGCAATGGTTGGAGGAATGTAGGTGGCCTCCAAAAGCTGGAAAAGGCAAGGAAATAGATTCTTCCCTGGAACTCCCAGAAGGAACACAGCTCTGCCAACATCTCGATTTTAGCCAGTTAAGACTCATTTTGACTTCTGATCTCCAGAACTGTAAGATAATTGATTTGTGTTGTTTCAAGCCACCAAGTTTGAGGTGGTTTTTTTCAAGCAGTCCTAGGAAACTAATATAACCAGCATTTTCCAAAATGTTTCCTTGGAATAAGAAATCTTATGATACACTACATTATTGTTGTTGAGTCATTTCTGACTCAGAGCGACCCCAAATACAACAGAACAAAACACTGCCCGGTTGTGTGCCATCCTCACAACCGCTGATATATTGAGCTCATTGCTGCAGCCAATGTGTAAATCCATCTCATTGAGGGTCTTCCTCTTTTTCAATAACTTTCTACTTTACCAAGCATGAAAGTCCTCCAGGGACTGGTCCCTCCTGATGACGTGTCCAAGGCGTGCGAGATGAAGTTTCATCCTCACTTCCAAGGAGTGCTCTGGCTGTACTTCTTGCAAGACAGACTTGTTTGTCCTTCTGGCAGGCCAAGGTATATTCTATATTCTTCACCAACACCATAATTCAAAGGCATCAATTTTTCTGTGGTCTTCCTTATTCCTTGTCCAGCTTTTGCATGCATATGAGGTGATTGAAAATACCATGGCTTGGGTCAGGTGCACCTTAGTCCTCAAGGTGACGTCTTTGCTTTTTAACACATTAAAGAGGTCTTTTGCAGTAGATTTGTCTAATGCAATATGTCATTTGATTTCCTGACTGCTGCTACCATGGACATTGATTGTGGATCCAAGTAAAATGAAATCCTTGATAATTTCAATCTTTTCTCTGCTTATCATGGTATCGCTTATTGGTCCAGTTGTGAGGATTTAAAAAAAAAAAAAAATTTTTTTTTTTTTTTGTTTTAAGTTGAGGTGTAATCCATACTGAAGGCTGTAGACTTTGATCTTCATTAATAAGTGCTTCAAGTTCTCTTTACTTTCAGCAAACAAGGTTGTGTCATCCACATAACAATAATAATAAAAAAACCCAGTGCTGTCGAGTCGATTACGACTCATAGTGACCCTAATGCAGGTTGTCAATGAGTCTTCCTCCAATCCTGATGCCCAATTCTTCATATAGTCCAGCTTCTCAGATTATTTTGCTCAGTATACAGATTGAATAAGTATGGTGAAAGGATAAAACCCAGACACAAACCTTTGCTGGTTTTAAACCATGCAGCATTCACTTGTTCTGTTTGAACAACTGTCTCTTGGTCTCCTATGTACAGGTTCCTCAGAAGCACAATTAAGTGTTCTGGAATTCCCATTCTTTGAAATGTTATCCATAACTTGCTATGATCCACACAGTCGAATGCCTTTGCATAGTCAATAAACACAGGTAAACATCTTTGTGGTGGTCTCTGCTTTCAGCCAAGATCCATCTCACATCAGCAATGATATCCTTTGCTCCACATCCTCTTCTGAATTTGGCTTGAATTTCTGGCAGTTCCCTGTCCATGTCCGTTTTGGAATTATCTTCTGTAAAATTTTATTGACATGTGATATTAATGATATTGTTCAATAATTTCCACATTCTATTGGATCATCCTTCATTGGAATGGACACAAATATGAATCTCTTCCAGTCAGTTGGTCAGGTAGCTGTCTTCCAAATTCTTGCCATAGATGAGTGAGCGCTTCCAGCATTGCATCCGTTTGTTGAAACATCTCAATTGGTATTCCATCGATTCCTGGAGACTTGTTTTTCACCATTCCTTCAATGCAGCTAGGACTTCTTTCTTCAATACTATCAGTTCTTGATTATAATGCTACCTCCTGAAATGGTTGAACATTGACCAATTCTTTTTGGTAGGTCACTTTGTGTATTCCTTTCACCTTCTTTTGGTGCTTCCTGCATCATTCAATATTTTGCTCAAAGAACCCTTTAGTATTGCAACTTGAGGCTTGAGTTTTTCTTCAGTTCTTTCAGCTTGAGAAATGCCAAGCATGTTCTCCTCTTTTGGTTTTCTATTCCAAGTCTTTGCACATTTCATTAAAATACTTTACTTTGTCTTCTTAAGCTTCCCTTTGAAATCTTCTGTTCAGCTCTTTTACTTCAGCATTTCTTCCATTTGTTTTAGCTACCCTACATTCAAGAACATGTTTTAAAGACTCTTCTGACATTCTTTCCTGTCTTTTCAATGACTTCTTGCTTTCTTCATGTATGATGTCATCCCACAGCTCCTCTGATCTTCAGTCATTAGTATTCAAATCTATTCTCGAGATGGTCTTAAATTCAGGTGGGATACACTCCAGGTCGTACTTTGGCTCCTGTGGATTTGTTTTAATTTTCTTCAGCTTCCACTTGTACTTGCATATGAGCAATTGATGGTCTCTTCCACAGTCAGCCCCTGGCCTTGTTCTGACTGATGATATAGAGCTTCTTCATTATCTTTCCACAGATGTAGTCAGTATGATTCCTGTTATTCCATGTGGCAAGGTCCAAGTGTGTAGTCACTGTTTATGTTGTTGAAAAAGGTGTTTCCAATGAATAGGATGTTGGTTTTGCAAAACTCTTTCATGTGATCTTTCTTCTGTTTCCAATTTTAGTGTTCCAATCACCAGAAATTATGAATTTATCTTTATTGCATGTTCGATCTATTTCAGACCGCAGAAGTTGGTAAAAATCTTCATTTTCTTCATCTTTGGCATTAGTGGTTGTAGAAATTTGAATAATAGTCATATTAACTGGTTTTCCTTGTAGGCTTATGAATATTATCCTATCGTGGACAGCATTGTACTTCAGAGTAGATCTTGAAATGTTCTTTTTGATGATGAATGCAACACCATTCCTGTTCAATTTGTCATTTCTCGCATAGTAGACCGTTGGATTCAAAGCAGCCAATATCAATCCCTTTTAGCTCACTAATTCCTAAGATATCAGTCTTTATAGATTCCATTTCATTTTTGATGACTTCCAATTTTCCTAGATTCATACTTCATCCATTATTAATGAATGTTTAAAGCCATTTCTTCTCATTTTGAGTCCTGCCACATCAGCAAATGCAGGTCACAACAAGCTTTACTCCCTCCACGTCTTTAAGTTCGACTCTACTTTGAGGAGGCAGCTCTTCCCGAGTTGTATTTGGAGTGCCTTCCAACCTGAGGGGCTCATCTCTGGCACTATATCAGACAATGTTCTGCTGCTATTCATAAGGTTTTCACTGCCTTTTTTTTTTTTCTAAAGAAGTGGACTATGAGGTCCTTCTTCCCAGTCTGTCTTATTCTGGAGCCTCTGCTGAAACCTGTCCACCATGGGCTTACCCTTCTGGCATTTAAAATACCAGTGGCAAAGCTACCAGCACCACAGTTACATGCAAGTCACCACAGTATGACAAACTGACGGACGAGTGATGGATGACATGCTATGCGGAAAGAATATTGCAGTTAAATATGTTTGACAATGTTGTGGCATCCTTCTTAGAGACTGTGTATTACATACATGTTCCTCTTGGAAATTCTAAATTCAAATCAGCCTATTAGGCTTTGAGGAGGTTTCAAGTAAATAAGCTGTTTAATCCAGCAGTTAGCGAAAGACTTTTAAAAGTCATTTAAAAGTATGCCCTCCCCCCCCCGCCTCATATCACCTATTAACATCTAACAAAAACACATTTGGGAAATGCTAATACAAGCTAATTAGAACATTAGACAAATGTTGCTCACTGGTGTAGTATCACAGAGGTATTTCCTTAGGAAATACTCAAGCAATACGATCTAAAATTTAAATTTCTAGTTCTCGAATTTGAGCTTATCTGGATGCATGCCACCTTCATTGTGAACATACTTACCAAATTGTAATACAGAGCATGTGATGTTTTAACAATAAAAGTATGTTGACATGTGAAATTTCAGTGCTTTAGATATTTAAGAACTTAAATAGTTAAATTTTAAATCATCCCATTCTTGTGACAGCATTGAGAATTCTTCGATTTAGCCACTGATTTAAGGAGTTTCATAGATACTCACGGAGCCCTGGTTGCACAGTGGTTAAGAACTCGGCTACTAACCAAAAAGTTGTCAGTTCGAATCTACTATCCACTCCTTGGAAACCTTATGGGGCTGTTCTACTCTGTCCTATAGTGTTGTTATGGGCCAGAATTGACTTGATGGCAATGGGTTTTGGGTATACATACTCATAAATTGATTTCCAACACGTGATCCTTTGATTCTCTACTTGCAAACACCCTAAGCACAGATTGGCTGTTAGGAAAATGAGTGCCTTAAGCAAGGGAAGGAAACCCTGGTGGTGTAGCGGTTAAGTGCTATAGCCACTAACCAGAAGGTTGGCAGCTCAAATCCACCAGGCGCTCCTTGGAAACTCTATGGTGCAGTTCTACTCTGTCCTATAGGGTTGCTATGAGTTGGAATCGACTCAACGGCAACGGGTTTTGTTTTTTTAAGCAAGGGAAATTATATGCTCCAATCTTTACGTTTGGCCTTATAAGGCTCCTCTAGCCTCTTGTGAGTCTCCCACTTTTTCCAAAGCTGAATTTTTAAATTTTCAATCACCATGAACCACAAGGCTTAATTCTCTGGGTTATCCTGTGAGACCGTTAGCCTATTTCCCTTCAGGTCTTTTAGCAGGAGATGTACTATCTGAAATCCATGGTTCCTACACTATAAAATCGTTGACTAATTCATTCATGTATTTCAACCAATATTTATGGATTGTTTATTATATATTAGGTGCTGGGGCTAGGATGGGAGAATTAAACAAACTACCACCCTTGCCCTCATAAACAGAAGTGAGGGAGCATTAGACATCAATGAAAAAATTAAGTGAGTAAACCTATAGGGAAGCCACAGAATAAACTGCTACTGGAAATATAATTTCAACAGACTTCATTCGAGTATAGCTTGCCTCTAGAAACCAGATCATATACAGAATCAAAATCAAGTAGCTTTCTGGCAGAGAAAGTTTAACACAGGCAGTCCCTGGTTCAAATGAGATCCATTCGTGAGTGCGTCTTTAAGTCGAATTTGTAGGTAAGTCAAAACTAGTGCATATGGGTTTTATTTAGCCTTACTTGAGTGCAAGAAAAAGCTCAAAGCCTTTCCAATGAATTAAAAGCCGCACCTACAGCAAGTGGAGGTGATTGTGATGAAGAATTTGTTGTGAGGGGGGGTTGGTTCAATCATTTCAAAGTGAGGGCAAAGTCACACAACACTAAAGGGCAAGTAGAAGTTGTCTGTAAGAGGACATTTGGAACCCAAGGACCTACTGTTAGATAAACTTGATTGTTTCAAAGGAGGGGGACTCTTCAAATACTATGTCATAAAATAGATCAGGTCTGTGCACTTTTTTTCCAGAATGTAAGCTTTAATACAACAACTTAGAAGGGACTCATGAAAGAAGCAAACATAACAAAGCAAAAAATTCTGGGTAATCTCCAAAAAACAAAATGCAGTATGTTCATTGTCATTACCTGGGCCGAGACTAGGGTGAGGCAAGTGAGGCATTTAGCTCAGGTGTAAAACTGAAGGGAATGCCAAAAATCTCAGTAACAAATGTGATCAGACTTTAATGTAATATTGTTAAAGTGAAAATCAATGCAAATTTCAGTGATGAACAAAAGACCAAGGTATTAAAGAAGGAAGCTTATTACTGATGAGACCTCTTGCCTCAGGCCCCAGCCCAGCTCAGCCCAGCAGTGGTAATCATCGTTCGGCAGAGCAGGTGTGCTGGCTGTTATCTGTCCATCCCGACCCCCTCTCCGTCCCCTGTCCACTCTGCTCAGGGCCTGGGAGGCTGACTTTTAGGGGCTTGCACCAGTAGCCTCTCTTGCTTTCTAGCTTTTGATTGGGTTCAGCCGATGGAAGATTTGGGACGGTTATTCTGGGACACAAGAAGAATGAGACGGGGATGTTGACCCCGGCTCCTTTCAAGCTGCGTAGTGGGCTGGCGTGGCTATGCCCCGACACACAAAGCACAGGTTCTCTTCAGCATCCCTCACCACAGCGACCACTGCAACCGCTGCTTGACTTTTTCCCTTCGAGCCTAGAAGCAGTGACAGCTTTCAGCTGTTGCTAGTCCCAGGGTATTCAATGTCCCTTGCTGGTTCCCATAACCTTACAGAACCAAAAAAAAAAAAAAAAATCTCATTGCCATCAAGTTGAATTCAACTCATAGCGACCCTACAAGTCAGAGTAGATAGAACTGCCTCATAGGGTTCCCAAAGGGCAGCTGGTGGATTGGACTGCTGACCTTTTAGTTAGCAGCCATAGCTCTTAATCACTGCACTACCAGGGTTTCACAGCCCTACCACCCAAAACCCCATTGCTGTCGAGTCAATTCCAACTCATAGTGACCCTATAGGACAGAGTAAAACTGGACTGTATGGCTTCCAGAAGTGGCTGGTGGGTTCGAACTGCCAGCTTTTCAGTTAGCAGTCAAACACTTAGCCACTGCACCACCAGGGTTCCTTCATTAAACTGTCCTGAAATTCCTTTTTGCTTAGCCCACATGTTCCCTGCTGGGACACAATAGTCTTGAACCAAGCCAGGTCTTCTACAATGCCAAAATAGAAACAATGGCTAATGTTGGTCTCCTACATTCTTGTGTTTAGAGATTACTATTATTAGACCCTGTCCTGGGAGCAGTGCCTCCACAGAATCCCTCAGGTACTGGCCTGGCCACCTTACCTGCACAGACATGCCCAGCCCATATCTGGCAACTTGTTTGTTTCACGTATGGGGAGCGATAGTTAACATTTGTTAAGACTAGACAAAACACGTATATAATTCATGACATTAAGAAAGTTGGGCAAATATATCATGAATTCGGATGATATGGATATTTGTTTCATAATTCAGACATACAATTAACTTTTTCTCTTAATTACTAGAATAACTTGAACAAAAACTCTCTTTTTTGCTTTAAACTTAACTTACTGAGGTAATTAGATCTATGGTGTGGCTTTAGGATGGACTCTGTGCGGAGCTGGATCAGAGAAATGGTTTATATGGCTGCATCGGTTCTCATCTTGACAACCACGGTTTTGCCACATTACTATGAACAAAAGCTATATTTAAAAAGCTTGTGTGCACTGACATGACATATTTGTCAAATACCATAATTTTATCTCATGAGGATCACAAAATTTCGTTAATTTCTTCATATACTAGTCATATAGTAGTTAAAAAAAATGTACTAATAATTCAGACATTACTATTTTTCATTGTCTTTTCTAGCATAGTGGATGTTACTTTTTGTTTCAACCTTTTTTTAAAGTATGCATTTATAATTGGAGCCCCTTTTTATTATAAGGAAACAGGCTGATTTTATTTAATAATAGGTAATAGACTGCTAATAATATCATAGACTGGTAATGTGAACCTGTTTAGTAATGTGAAAGGAAGTAATGTTGTTAGGTGTCATTGAGTCAGTTCTGACTCAAGACGACCCTAGGTACCACAGAACGAAACACTGCCCAGTCCTGTGCCATCCTCACAATTCTTGTTGAGCCACTTTGTCAGCCCATCTCATTGAGGGTCTTCCTCTTTTTCTCTGGCCTTTGACTTTAACAAGCATGATGTCCTTCTCCAGGGACTGATGCCTCCTGATAACATGTTAAAAGTATGTGAGACGTAGTCTTGCCATCCTTGCTTCTACAGAGCATTCTGATTGTACTTCTTCCAAGACAGATTTGTTCATTCTTTTGACAGTTTATGGTATATTCAATATTCTCCTCCAACACCACAATCCAAAGCCTTCAGTTCTTCTTCGTTCTTCCTCATTCGTGGTCCGGCTTTCGTATGCATATGAGGTGAACGAAAACGCCATGGCTTGAGTCAGGCGCACCTTGGTCTTCGAGGTGACGTCTTTGTTTTTCAACACTTTAAAGAGGCCCTTTGCAGCAGATTTGCCCAATGCAATGCTTCTTTTGATTTCTTGACCACTGCTTCCATGGGTGTTGACTGTGGATCCAAGTAAAATGAAATTCTTGACAACTTCAATTTAAGAAGTAATAGAAGGTAGATATTTAAATCTATTTATAAAAAAATTAATTTTCATCAAAATATATGGCAAAATTGACAGGGATAATAATCTATACTTACTCTTTAGGATGAAAAATTAGTTAATATACACAAACTTGCTTGTTTCCAAGCAGGGTATATTGTGACACGAACATAATGTCTACTTTAGTAGGCAGGAGCCCTGGTGGTGCAGTGCTTAGAAGCTACGGCTGCTAACTGAAAGGTCAACAGTTCGAATTCACTAATTGCTCCTTGGAAACCCTATGTGGCAGTTCTACTCCATCCTATAGGGTTGCTATGAGTAGAATGGACTCAATGGCAATGGATTCTATAGGCTGACTTAACGTATTAACTAATATAAAGTTCTATGGTATCCCCAGAAAACAGTGCTATATAAATGTAGGAAATCTGTGATGCCCTGATTGTAAAAGATATTATATTCTAGTTATCATATCCAACCACATTTGTAATCTCATCTAATAAAAACCAAAACCAAACCAGTTGCCGTGGACCCTATTTCAACACATGGTGACCCCATGTGTGCAGAATAGAACTGCACTCCATAGAGTTTTCAAGGCCGTGATCTTTCAGAAGCAGATTGCTGGCTTGTCTTCCAAGGTGTCTCTGAGTGAGTTTGAACTGCCAGTCCTTTAGTTGGTGGGCTAGTCTTTAATCTTTTGCACCACCCAGGGACTGCTATATTATCTAATGCAGGTCACAATACATTTGTGTTTACATGGGGTGGGATGAGAGAAACTCCCTTATTGAAATCCTTCCTATATTTTTCTTCCCTTTTAACTACTGGGAGTTTCAGAACTTCATGAAAGTCATCAAGGTTGTCATTGTTATGTGTCGTGCAAGCATCCTTTATAAAATCAAATATTCTGCATCTTCTAATTTGGTCAAAACTTTATTTGGCCACACTTAGATTATTTTTAGAACTTTGCACATTTAAAGTAGAAATGCACGCTACATTAGAGCACTGAGCCTTCAAAAGTATTCAAACAACCCAAATTCCAAAGTCTTCTGAAATGAAATAAGTTAGAGGGCATAGGCGAATATGGAGTAAGTCAGATTTTTCTTGTGGAGATAGATCCGGCAGAATACGGTAAAACCGGTCCAGTTCTGGCAGGCACAGGAGCGTGGCCCTAAATGCAGACACTTCCTTGTGTGTTCCTAAGCTTTGATTTGAAAAAGTAAAGGAGTTTAATTAAATGTAGATTGAAACTCCCATCCACAAAATCAAGCCCGTGTGCTGACAGATATATCTTTCTAGCCCCAAGACTGCATGTTTAATCCATCTAGATTTTTCAGCTGCCAAATAGATACATAAATAAATTCCTGAACTTAACATTTACTAGATACCTTGCTTTTTAATGACTGAAGCAGCAACTGAGCTGAAGGAAAACATAGCTCAGTGTGTTACAGCTGAGAGGCCCCCATCTATTCCTAGTCTGTCTTTCACCCTTCACCAAGAGGTTAGCAAACACAATGCATCCATGTTTATACCTACCAGCATCAGTGTGATAGAGAGCCTCTTAGGTCTGTTACTTCACTGACCATATATTGTAAATGGAAATTAGAACATCTCCTGAAATGGATTGAAGAGAACTCGCAAGATCAATTTCACAGGCCAAAGGAGAGCAAACTAATAATATGGATATTCAAACAACAATCCACATAAAATAGCAAGCATGCCAGGCGATTTGCCAAAAACTCTGCATACTCTGGGTCACCTGAAGTCCATTCGCATGCGCCACAGTGCCACTGTGATGGTGTTTTATAAGTCTTCTTCAGTCATTTTAGGGCTCCACTAAAATTCAGACTGGTGCAGTTTTAGGAAAGCACACCACTGTGTGCCTTTGTTTAACAATTGTGTTATACCACAACAAGCACTACGATTAATCCCCTCTGTATCAGGCACTCCTGGCAGTGAGTCAAACCCTGTGCTCCGGTGTTACCCTGGATCTACGTCTAAGGCAGGATTACTGGGTGTGCCTCTGTAGGGAAGAGTAAGACACCTAATGGGAATGGCTGGGGCACAGATAGGTAGCTCCTGCTTTTGGTTGTTTTGTTTTTGTTTTCTTTCTACTCATGTTCCCAGTAACACCTTTTTTTTAATGAGCTATAAGGCACAGATTAGTGATTAAGTGCATGGACGTTAGAGTCTTATGGATCTGACGTCACCATGTGTTGGCCCCACAGTTAGGGAAGTGACTTAACACCACTGAGCCTTAGCTGTTTTCATCTGTGAATACAAAGTGAGGGCAATGGTTCCCACCTCACAGGGCTGTTGGAAGGATTAAGTTCAGTAATGCACATCGATAGCCTAGAAAACTGCCCGCTGCTGTAGAATGTAGTAGCTGTTTTCCTAAGTAGCTCCAAAGTTGGTTTTTCCTTTCCCATCTCTCCTGTGCTTCCAAACTACCCTCCATGTTGTTCATTTCACTCCCCTGATTTCTCATTAATGTCATAAAGCTCAAGGAATAAAGGCGCACCAAGTCCTCCACAATCTAGACTCAGTCCTCCTTTCCACCTTCGGCTACCACGGGTCCCCCAACAGACCCCCATCAGAACCCCTACTCACACCATTGATACCTCTCCAGGAGCTTCAGCTGCACAAGCCCTGCTCTCTTGGCTGCATGAACGAACCACTGTCCCTGTCTTAGGACTGCACTCAAGTGTCATTTCCTGTTCTCCAAGCTAGGTCCTTCTTCCTCTATATTCCCACTGACCCCTCTAGTGCTGATGGCTTACACTGTAATTAGAGTCAACGTGTCCATGTCTGCCACCAGATGTCACTCAATGGAGATCAAGGACAAGCATCTCCAGAGTTTTTTTTTTTTTTTGCTGCCCTTATCCTGATACATGGATGATCATACTGCAGGAATTCGGTACATGTATGTTGAATAAAGGGCTGAGCATCCTTGAAGCTGAAATGAGAAATGGTCACAACATTTCGTTAAATCCAATGCATGTCCACACACCGCGCATCAATAAGATAGTCCCAGCCCTCTAGGCACTGAGTGTCTTAGGGGAAAGACAAACACACAAACTTCAGTGTGACATACAGTGAAAGGGCTGGTATGGGAACCCAGAGGACGAGCCTTTGCTTCAACATATGAAAGTTCAAAAAGATACCCGGAACGAGTTGAAACTTGTGCTTCAAAAGGTGATCTCCAGAGTTACCATTATCGTTGTTTGTTTACTAATTTTATAAGTATAAACCCATTGCCCTCAAGGCGATTCTCACTCATAGTGACCCTATAGAACAGAGTAGAATTGCCGCATAGGGTTTCCAAGGAGCAGCTAGTGAATTTGAACTGCTGGCCTTTTGGTTAGCAGCCAGACGCTTAACCATTATACCACCACGGCCAATTCCAAACATAAGATTGATGAGAATGTCTATGAACTTAACATTTTGGTTACCATAAGCTACCATCCACGGATTATCAGTTCTGTGCAACAATTTCAAATAATTCATATCAATGATATACTCAGCTATATTGAGCATAACTGCATCTTTGATAATTCAGAAGACAGTTTAGAGTGTTGTCATGCCTCAAGGTCAGTATGAAATTAACTCTTAATATAAAAGGAAAATAGTTGAACAGTCTTACTGTTTGAATTACCTATAAATAAGCATTTACTGAAATGTCAAAAAGCTTGCCATCCAATTATCATTCTGAATAAAAAGGACTGCATAGTTGAGATTCAAAACGCCATTTGCCATGATACCCAAAAAACTAAATCCCAGGGCCATCGAGTTGATCCTGACTCATAGTGACCCTATAGGACAGAGGAGAGCTGCCCCACAGGGTTTCCAGGGCTGAAGTCTTTACAGGAGCAGACAGCCACATCTTTCTCACATTTGCTGTGATAAATGACATAATAACATGCTTATTCCCACTCTTCCCCAAATTTAAGATTACAACTTTATGGGGTTGGATGCATAGGCATGAGGAATTTCTGCAAAACTAGAGAGATGACCATTTTGTGTTTTTTACATTTGTATCAGATTCTTTTAAATTTTTATTCATTTGACAAGGGTTCTCAATCGAAATATTTCAAAATAAGCACTAAGATGGTGAAAATAAGGTTCTATAGAAGCAGGAAGAAATATCCATTGGAATTTGTACTTCAGCCTTCATTGACGTAACTTTTGGGTTAGCCCTTCTGTGACGACGTTCATACTAAAATATTCTGCGGATATGGGGAAGAGCTCATTCCTAGTCATTTTTCTTAGCTTTTTTTCTGTCTATCAAATCCATGTGACAATCTTTCAAAATTTTCTTACATTTAAACTCGTGTTTTTTTTCCTAATAAATTCGGAGGAGATTACACAAAGAATGTAGTTGTTAGTTGCCATCGAGTCACCCCCAAACTCAGGGTGACCCCGGGCACAATGGAGCAACATGCTGCCTCGTCCGCCACCATCTCCAAGGTTGGCTGTGGAGAAGGCTTCTGTGATCCACGGAGTTTTCACGGGCTGATTTTTGGATTGCGAGGTCTTTCTTCCTCGCCCATATACATCTGGAAACTCCGCTGAAGCCTGTTCAGCCTTATAGCTACATGGAAATCTCCACTGACAGGTGGTGACTGAGCTTCACGTGCATCGGCCAGGAACTGAACCAAGTCTGCTGCGTGGAGGGCAAAGGTTTTCCCATAGAACACAGAGAAGAGTTTATTCCAAACGGTAATTCTTAGTCTACTAATTCCACAGTAGTCTTCATAGCAATCTTCAGTTATCAAGTCACTAAAGGTTAAGTTGAAATGGTAGTGACAAGATCTTTTACATTTTCCATGTATGTATTATGGACTTATGTACCTTATTTTTTGTATATATGTTTTAGCCATACATATTGTGGCTAAATTAGCCGCCATAATGAAAGTAAGGTGTACACAAAATAACCTATAAAAAGAGTTACAGCGAGGAAATTACACATCACTATGACTATGGAGGATCCCTAGTGGCGCAGTGGTTAAGAGCTCAGTTGCAAACCAAAAGGTTGCAATTTGAATCCACCAGCAGCTCCTTGGAAACCCTATAGAGCAGTTCTACTCTGTCCTATTGGGTTGCTATGAGTTGGAATCGACTCGACAGCAACGGGCTTGGTTTTGGGTTTTATGATTCCAGAAGAATGTTGTTTCTTACTGCTTTTCATTAATTGGACACTCTCATGCACTTATTTCAGGCTTCATCAGAAATGATGATCATATATGACCAAATGGATTTATTTCCCCGCGTTCACGTCACTTTTCCGAACGCGGCAGCAGCCAGAGCAAACCACGAACGTAAACAAGCAGAGGGCACCAGTTTGGGCTGCTCTGTCCTCGGACCCCTGGCAGACACTCGGGCACCTGCCGCCCCCCAATTATGGTTACACAGCGTCCAGCATCAGCCGTGGACAGAAATACATTCTAGTTCCGAGAGAATATAGAAAGGGGTCTTCTAAAAACACTCATTTTATAATACACAGTAGCCTGGCTGAAATAGAAGCTCTCTTTTTATACTCTCATTCTCACCAAAATGAGGATAATAATTGGAAGATACACGGCAATCAGCTTTGGTTCTCACTCTGTAATCTCAACCCGCTTCAAGAGAAGTGCCAAGAGAGAAAGTGCTGCTTTTTGTATGGACGCATTGTGTTGTTTTATCCCATAAAATAAAAATGCTTTCCGTTTTGTTAATTTCTTTTCGTGCAGGTAATATGGTTTAAAAACCAAAATGACCAAAATGATACATATGAGAGAGAACCATGTTTGTGAGTTTCTTTTATATCCCTCAGTGTTCCTCTTACATATGCAGATAGGAATATACATTATTTCCTCACGTTCTTAGCAAAGCTTTTGTCTGTGTCTACTGTGTAGACTGTTCGAAAATTCCTTCCTTCTTTGCCTGCGATACAGCCTGAAGATTTCTTCCGTATAATGTGTAGGCACTTTTTACACTCTTTTTTACAGGAGGATAGTATTCTATTGTGTAGCTGTGCAATAGCTTATGGGTTAAGACTCTGAAGAATAGAAAAATGCAAGCGACAAGTTGCATGCTTTTCTTTAGTAAAGAACGACTGAGGGGAAACTGGATAATGGGGAAAATTAGGAGCTCGGTTTTATTTGCATTACCACAATAATGCTATGTAACAAAACATCCTAAAACTCACCAGCTTTAAACAGCAGTGATATATTCTCACACACTTGACTGGATCGGCTGTGTATCAGCTGATAGAGGTTGAGCTCAGCTGGGCATGGCTCCAAGCTCTAGGCAAGGTCCTGGGGTTGTAAGCTGTATGTTAGGTCCTGGGGTTCTAAGGTATAGGTTAGGTCCTGGGACTCCAAGCTGTAGGTTAGGTCCTGGGGCTCCAAGCTGTAGGTTAGGTCCTGGGGCTCCAAGCTGTAGGTTAGGTCCTGGGGCTCCAAGCTATAGGTTAGGTCCTGGGGCTCCAAGTTGTAGGTTAGTTTCTGGGTCTCCAAGCTGTAGATTAGGTCCTGGGGCTCTAAGCTTTAAGTTAGTTCCTGGGGCTCCAAGCCGAAGGTTGGGTTCTGGGGCTCCAAGCTGTAGGTTAGGTACTGGTAGCTTCAAGCTGTAGGTTAGATCTTGAGGCTCTAAGCTCTAGGTTAGGTCCCGGCCTTTTAGACCAGCATGACAGCCAGGCATGTTCTCATGTGATGCAGAAAGACAACAGGTGCAGGAAGGAAAGGAACACTCAATTTTTCTCAAGGTCTAGGCTCAGAACTAACACATGGCCACTTTCCATTACATTCCATTGACCAAAGCAAGTCATTTGGCCAAGTCCAAAATCAAGGGGCTGTCACTAGACTAACGAATTGCAAAGGGCAAGGATACATGGCTCTGGAGCTCATGGGAACTGTCTGGTCTGGAGGTATAAATTAAGGTGTCATGAGTGTACAATGATTATGTAATGCTGAGATTAGATGAGATCATCAAATGAGGGCATGTGATACAAAAAAGGTCCAAGGCCTATATATCTTGCTGCTCAAAATTTTATGTGGTCAGGAAGATTAGAAAGATCTCAAAACTAAGGCTGAGAAGTTGATGCAAAAGGGGTAAGGCAAAAACTGAGGAAGTGTTATATACTGAAAGTCAAGTGAAGAAAGCATATAAAGAGGGAGAAGGATATGTCAAATATTGGGTAGAAGGCAAATAAGGTAAGACTTGAGAAGTGACCATTGAATTTAGCAATGTCCGGGTCATTGGTGATCTTGATGAAAATAGTTTTGTTGGAGTAGCAAGGCAAAGCTGTAATTGGAGAGAATTTGAGAGAAGAAGGAAAGACAGTGAGCAAAACAAACAACTCTTTCAAAGAATTTTATTATGAAGAGGTTAAGGATATTGGGGATACTAGAGGGTGAATTTGGTGATGCAGTAAGTAGCTTGCTAGAATCTAGCACACAGCTGGGGGGCTTGACTCAGGAACACTGAGAGCTCGTTTGTAGCAGTGGTTCTCAACCAAGGGTAATTTTGAGCCCTAGGGGACATTTGGCAATGTCTGATTGGTTGTCACAACTGGGTGTGCTACTGAAATCTATTGGGTAGAGAGCAGAGGTGCTACCAAGCACCCTACAGTGCAGAATGCAGCTCCTCCAACAGAGAATTATCTGGCCTGATATGTCAACAGTGCTGAGGTTAAGAAACCCCGATCTCTAGTGACAGGAGGAAAGGAAGAGTGCGTGGTACTGATGCTTCTAGGAGGTTAGATATGGTGGTTGGAGCTGGAAGAATGCTTTATCTCATTGCTTCAGTTTTTTTCAGAGATACACACAGCAAACTCATTGGATGAGAGTAAGCATAATGGGGTAGAATTGCAGGTTTGAAGAGAGAACAGTGAATGGACAAGGGGAAGGTCATTTAATTGCCTGGTTGTATTAGGTGCCAAATGGAGGTTACCAAAAACCCAACCAAACCCACTGCCATCAATTGATTCCAACTCATAGCAACCCTATAGGGCAGAGTAGAACTGGAGGTTAATGGTCATACATTTTGAAACTTTCCTATCAATATAATATTTTGATAGTATTTCATTTTAATGTTGTCATTTCCAGTCTTTGGGGAGTATAGGCACAAACTATTCACCTGCATTTGTGGTAGGATGGGGTAAATGGAAAGACATAATCTGTGTTGGTTTTGCTAGGAGAGTAGGATAAAAAAGAGGAAAAGGGAGTTTAAAATGCGGGTTAAGGGAGTGATTATAAAAAATTGATCATGTAACTTCAGCTGAGTAATGAGGAAGGTTAGAACAAGTAGGAGATAGAGACCCTGAAACGTAGGTCCATCAAAGAAAAACAGGTCCTGGTGGGTCAGAAAGTTCGTGCTTTAGAGGGAGTATTCTTGTAAAATAAGCAGTAGAGGAGGGATAGTGTGATGCTTAAAATTAAGATTATGAAGAGTTTGTACTTTTATTAATGACAAGGTCTAGGGTGTGATGATGGAATTCAGAAGCTAAGTTAGAGAGGAGAACTAGAGAATTTGAGAGGAGGTCAAGTGGCCTGTTTTAGAAGGACAGCCTATGTGGATATCAAAATCACTAAGAATTATGAATGTGTACTACTAAAAAAAAAAAAGGCCAGTAAGCTAGAAACTAAACTCTTCCAGGAATGAGGGCAGTGAGCTGAAGGTCAAAAAAGAGAGCAAGCTGAAGGTATGCACCTGTCAACAACTTGGAGGGGTAGGCAATCTGATGACATGACAGTCAAAGCCAGGACGTTTTATGCAGTAGAGAGGAAAAACCTTCTGGAAACAGCAAGGAAGAGCAGGAGGGACTCACCCTGAGGCCTATTAGTGCAATATTTGAAAGAGGAAAACAGTCCCCTCTCAAAAGTACCAAAGAGGGAGAATGTCCTGGTGGAGAGCCAAATTCAATACAATCATAGAGCAAATACATGTTCCTGCCAGCTCCATTTAGAAGGTCTCAAAAAAGAATTTTAAATTACCGTGGTTTGGGTCACAAGTCCATCCCTGGCCAATTCCTGTGTCCAGGAGTGTACAGTATTGAAATTGGCAAGAGTCACCAGCATCCCATTTCTCTTGAAAGAGTTAAACATTAAAGGCATTAAAAAGAAAAGAAAGAGAATAAAATTACAGCAGGTCAAAGTAATGAGACACAAAAGAGCTTCTTTCTCAATACAGAATTAAAAATAATATAGTCTGTTGTATTATAATAAATGTGAAAATATCACCAACTTGGTAACAATACATCATTACGGTGCTTGGGAGTTTGGGGACAGGAAAGAGAGAAAGAAGTAAGCCAACATACCAGGAATATTAAAAACCCTGAATCTATAATCCATAAATCCTAAGGGTTTCTTGAATTTCTTTTATTATTCCTCTTCTCTCATTCACACACTCTGCTATGCCCTCTTACTTGAATATTGGCAAAGTACATTGCCGTAGACATATTCTGAAAGGTCGTTCTTTTTTGCAATTATGGAGGTAGTAAGTACAGAGGAAGTATTTTTATAAAGTAGGTAATTGTGCTTGTTCCAAATATATATCACTTAAGTGAAGCAGGGAGATGAATAGCATTATTCTGTGGATATTTAAAAAAAAAAAAAATTGGTTGCTCGAGTTAGTCTAGTATTGCTCTCCCAAAAGAGCTAGGGTTCTCATTTCATTGCATAATTACTCAACTTCTGAGTTCTCTTAAATATACGCACTTACCTCTTGTGATCATCATCAGGATGAAAGAGCTGCAAATCAGAAGAGAAAAAAATTGAATTGGATATCTGTAAGGGAATTCAGAATCCAAACACCTAGGGTGAAACAGGACAGAGATGGGAAAGAAGAGAAAGTTAAGAAAAGATGTTAGCCCTCTGACCTAAATCAGAAATCTCTGTACTCACCAAAGGCAAGGAATTATACCACATACCTTGATATATTTTAAAAATGTTTTAGCCAGAAGTCTTAAATTTTAGTCTAGTCATGGTTCTAATTTACTATTTAGCTAATCTTGGGCAAGCCAATTAACATCTCTCCATCTTGGTGAATATACTTCATAAATGATAAACTAATATAAAACATTAATTATTGTTCTTATTATAACACTATGCTATATATTATTATACACCTGCTCCTCACTTATCAACATGGTTAGTTTCCAAAGACCAGGACATTATGCAAAAATCAACGTTATGTGAAAATGGAGAATGATCACAGCAGATCACAAAATGAAGGATGACTACATCATTACATAACTGCCAAATTATGTCATTATGTAATTGACAAACTACTGAGAATCATGTCCCAGCCAAGCTGCCTCTTAACCTTAACTATTACAGCCAGTGTTACTCTCACTTCGCATCTCAGCATTTGTTACTGCCGGATGAACGTGGTTATTGCACAAAATAGTCAGTAGATTTTCTACTATTGTCATAAATGTAAAATGTTGGATCACAAGATAGTTGATAAGTGAGGAGTAGGTGTGTTTTTTTTTTTTTTTTTTTAGGTGTGTTATATATGTGTGTGCATATATATGTGTATATGTATGTGTATAAACATATGTATGATCTCGGAATCTTTTATTTTATGGTCTATTAACTGTGTAACCTCAGCCAACATGCTTGAACTCTCTGAACTTAGGTTTCTTCATTTGTACCTTTGTCAAACTGTTTTGAGGATTACAAACAATTTTATATGTTTTTGTCTAAGTATTTAGAACTAGAAATTACTTATATAATTATTCTCTGTCTGGGTTCACATTCCTTGACTCTAATGTGATAACACATTGTGAGGG
The DNA here is from genome assembly GCF_024166365.1 of Elephas maximus indicus. Classification (NCBI taxonomy): domain Eukaryota; kingdom Metazoa; phylum Chordata; class Mammalia; order Proboscidea; family Elephantidae; genus Elephas; species Elephas maximus. Next base: position 79,095,397 of record NC_064840.1, read on the forward strand.
TTCTTAATTATCTAAACTTTCCATTCTGCCTTTTTAATTATAAAATCATAAGAGGAGAGACACCGTATCATTTCTACTTCAAGGCTCTATATTATCCTTCCTATATTGCTATCACTGATTAAAACAGAGAGTTTGAACTTCTTGGGAAAAACTGTGACTTAGAAGCAAAAATGAGTCATGGCAAGTATTTCTCAGAAAAGTGTGCTATGAGAATGGGTGGTTACAATTTTACAGCAATTGATCATAGGCTTGAGGGAACATGCCCTGGTAACATCAGTGAGAGATTTCTATAAGGAAAACAGGATTTTCTGTCAACCGTGAAAGAGACCATCTTTAACTGTATTTGCCATCATTTCTGTCAGAAAAATGTGGAAGGACCTTATGATCTCCATACTTCTTTCTCCTACAAAGTAAATGATATTGAAAAAAAGTACAGAAATTAGATTGGTAAGCAATTGCCAAGCTTATTATTGAAAATTTAAATAAGCGGTAAGATTTATTACTATTGATGGTAATAGATTTAAAATAAACACAAATATTGCTATGTATAAGAATGTATTTTTTATTATGATATAATTTAAATATACTATTATGCTTTGATACTTCAATGTAATTTCCATCACATTTACATTTAATATTATTAGCATCTTTATTGATATATTATTCACATACCACTGTTGTAGTTTTCAGGTGTTGTTGGGTCAGTTTTGATTTATAACAACTCTTCATACAACAGAACAAAACACTGCCCAGTCCTGTACCAACCTCACAATCATCACTTTGTTTGAGCCCATTGTTGCAGCTACTATGTCAATCCATCTCGTTGAGGGTCTCTCTCTTTTTCGGTGACCCTCTACTTTACCAAGCATGATATCCTTCTCCAGGGACTGGTCCCTCCTGATAACATGTCCAGTGTACCTGAGATGAAGTCTTGCCAACCTCGCTTCTAAGGAGCATTCTGGCTGCACTTCCTCCAAGACAGATTTATTCATTCTTCTGGCCGTCCGTGGTGTATTCAGTATTCTTTGCCAACCCCATAATTCAAAGACGCCAATTCAGTCTTCCTTATTCATCATCCAGCTTTTGTATGTACATGAGATGATTGAAAATACCATGACTTAGGTCAGGAGCACCTTAGTCCTCAAAGTAACAGTTTTGCTTTATGATACTTGTGTTAGGCTGGGTTATCTAGAGAAACAAAACCAGTAAAGTATATAATTATATATAGAGAGAGATTTATATCAGGGAAGAGCTCATGTGATTGTAGAGGCTGGAATGTCCTAAGCCATGGATCGGGCTAGAGGCTTCTCCTGCTTCACGTAGCTGCAGAGGTTGGCAAGCAGGGCTCTTGCTCACAGGCTGTGAAGACTGATGAATCCCAGGATTGGCAGATAAGCTGCTAGCTCAAGACCCAAGAACCAGAGGTCGGACAAATGGGAGGCAGATGCAGAATCCAGAGCAGGCAAAAGCCAGAATGTCCACTTACATTCGCATGCAGGCCAGATGCCCAACTAAACTCCCTTTCAACTGACTGGCTACTCACAGCAGATCCCATCGTGGGGGAGATCGCATACAAACACTGAGAATCATGGCTCAGCCAAGTTGACACACAATCTCAACCACCATAATGTATACATATATATATATATACATGCACACATATACATATACAGAGAGAGAGATTTATCTCAAAGAAATGGCTCAGGTGGTTGCAGAGGCTGGCAAGTTCCAACTCTGTGGGTCAAGCATCAGGCTGGAGGTTTCTTCTGACTAAAGCAGCTGCAGGGACTGACGAACCCAAGATCAGCAGGTCAGACAGATGGCAGGCTCCTGGCTCACAGACTTCAGAGGCCAACAAATCTTAAGATTGTCAAACAATATGGCAGGCTCAAGTGCCCAGAATTGCAGGTCAGATGATGACGAGCTGGATGCAGGATCCAGAGCAAGAAAAAGGCAATGAGCTTTGTCAGAAAGTCTATATATATTGGATGCAGGCCACATCCCTGAGGAAACCCCCCTTACAACTGATTGGCTGATCACATCAGATCGCATCATGAAGGTGATTACATTATATCACAAAATGGAGGATGACTACATCATTACGTAACTGCCAAATTACATTATTACATAATTGCCAACCATGACCACTGACAATCATGACTCAGCCAAGCTGACACACAACCTTAACCTTCAAAACACTTTAAAGAGGTCTTTTGTGGCAGATTTGCCCACTGCAATACATTGTTTGATTTCTTGACTGCTGCTGCTTCCGTGAATGCTGATTTTTGATCCAAGTAGAATGAAATTGTTGGCAACCTCGATTTTTTTCTCCATTTATCATGACGTTCTTTATTGGTCCAGTTGTGAAAATTTTCATTTTCTTCACATTGAAGTATAATCCATACTGACAATAATACAAGATGTTAATATATGGAAACTACAAAATATATGGAAACAGGAGGGAGGTAAGGAAGTGTATATGAACCCTCTGCACTATCTGCTCAATTTTTTTCTGTAAACCTAAAACTCTTCTAAAAAATAAAGTCTATTAATTAAAAATAATAAGTGATCTGAACTCCATATCAATAATCTGGAATAAAAGAAAATCTAACCTGTGTAACATAAAATGAAAGAAATAAGATAGGAACAGGGTTCAATAATATCGAAAACAAATATACAGCAGAGAAAAATGAACTAAGCTACAATTTGGTTCCCTGAAAAGGCGAATAAAAGTGATAGATTCCTATCAAGACAAATCAATAAAAAAGGGAAAACACAAATCACCAATATCAAGAAAGAGGACATCACTACAGAATCTAGAGCCTCTAAAAAGAATGTTTGAAAGAACTCAAATCAATAAAATTGACTACTTAGATAAAATTTAAAATGGACAAGCTTACTGAAAAACGCAATATTATGATTGGTACAAAAATAAATAAAAACATGATTAATCTTTATATATTAGAGTATTTGGATCTGTTATTAAAAAAATTTCCACAATGAAATACCATGTCTACATGGATTCAACTGTGAATTCTTCCAAATATTTAAGAAAAAATAAAAATAATCTCATTCTTATAAAAATTCTTCAAAAAATAGAAGAAAAGGAAATATTTCTGAACTATTATTATAAAGTCAACAACAACAAAAAAAACTTGATATCGAACCTTGACAAGAACATTGTAAGAAAATGATAGACCAGTACCTGTCCTGAACATAGATGCAAGATTTCTAAACAAAATATTGACAAATAATTGAAATAGTGATATATAAAAAGGATAACACATCACAACCAAGTGAAATCTATTTTGAAAATGCAAAGGTGGTTCAGCACTTAAATATAAAATATATTTCACTATTTGTATGTATTTAAGGAGCATGGCTGGAATCTCAGAGACCCGTTCAGAAGCTGTGTCTCCGATAGGAAAGCCGTGTTGGGGCTTGCATTGTGATGGTGGTGACATGAAACAGAGATACTGGAAAAACATGGCGGAGATACAACTGGCAAGATTTTGTGAGAGATTGATGGTAAGAAATGAGGGACAGCGAAACATCAAAAAGTTCTCTTCACGATGGTTGGTTAAGTGTTTTTTGGTTTTTGTTTTTTTTTTAAATCATGAATGAGTGTTGAATTTTATTAAATACAGATATGGTATCTATAAGATGATTATATGAGTTTTCTAATTATTTATGTTAATGAGGTGTGTTATACTTAATACATTTCATATTTATGTAATAAATGCATACCCAACACAGTGCAGTCGAGTCGATTCCGACTCATAGTGACCCCATAGGACAGAGTAGAACTGTCCCATAGAGTTTCCAAGGAGCGCCTGGCAGATTCAAACTGCCAACCTTTTGGTTCACAGCCATAGCACTTAACCACTACACCACCACAATGTGTATTAAATAAGCACAATGATCCTAGAATGTAAATTGCAATGGTCTTGTCGTCCTCCTTCGTAAAAATCATCCAAAATGTTTCTATTGTCTGCAGGATGAAAGGGCGAGTGTGATCTGGCCCTGTCTACCCATTCGACTCATCTGCTGATACTGTACCTTTTTAAGCTGCAGCCATACTGACTTCTTTCAGTTCTTCAGATGTTTGGTGCTTTCACAGGAATCAAGATTTCCACAGATACTTAGATGGAATCGACTCAACAACAGGGGATACTATACTGCCTTTGTCTGGGTTACACAAAGATCTTTGTTAGGCCCCCTCATAGTCCCTGAAAGCACATATTAGTATCTTGCTTGAACATGTATGAAATTTTATGGAATATGAGCTAGTCCACAGCATTATCTCCAAATGGATTATTGCAATGGACTCTGTGCTTATTAAATATTAATATAATAATATATTAACTTATAGGGTCACTATAAGTCAGAATCGACTCGATGGCAACAGGTAAGTTTTTTTGGTTTATATTAACTTAATTAACATATTAATATAATATATACTAACTAAAAAATAATTAAAATTAGAAAAAGATAAAAAAGGCAATTCATAATCCAGTCTTCCAAGTGAGAAAGTATTAACATCATTGAGTACAGTTTTATACTTTATTTTTATATAATTTAATTTTTTCCATATTATTTTACCCATTTTAGAGAATCTGTAATATTCCATCACTTTCTTTTTGCCACCCCAGAATTTACAAAATTTTATGGAGGACTATGCCGTTTCCAGGGCATGAGATGGAGATTTGAGCCAGTCTTGCATAGAGTCCAGGGGACTGGAAAACCTCAGCTAGTGTCTGGACTACATGGGCCCAACCGTGAGAGCTGTAGCCTGCAGTCATGAGGCATTTTGCAGGAGGTGAGGGGAAGAGAAGGAAGAAGATGGTTGCTTCTTTTCTGATATAAATCATTATCAGATCATGATTTCTGATATAAATCATTATCAGATCATGATTTCTGATATAAATCATTATCAGATCATGATTTCTGATAAAAGTTATTTCTTCTCTTATAAAAAGTTAAGTTTAAATTATTTTCTAGTTTAAAAAAATACATGGATGAACACCTTCTCCCAGAAAGCATTTTTGAATTTAGGATTATTATCCTAACAGCCCCCTTGCCATTGAGTTGATTCTGACTCATAGCAACCCTATTGGACAGAGTAGAAATGCCCCCATAGGGTTTCCAAGGAGCGGCTGGTGGATTCGAACTGCTGAACTTTTTGTTTAGCAGCCTGGGCTCTTAACCACTAAGCCACCAGGGCTTCTTCCTCAGAGCATATTTCCTAATTGTGTAATTATTAGTTCAAAAGCAATGCACAGTTTTGGAATGAATGGTACATAATACCAAACTACTATCTAAAGGAAAATACTACCGTCCATTTTCACTAGGAAAGTATGGTAATGCCCATTCCATCGAATGGTTTTCCATTCCTAAGACAGGGATTTCTCAATTTTTAAATTATTTTCTAATTTGTTAATAGTAAGCTGTTCCTTTTTAAAGAAAAATTTCAATTTTTATTTTTTATTATAAGTACTTCTATAGAGATTTGTAGTCTAGTTGCATTTTCTTTTGTGTGTACACGTGTTCTACTCATATCTCTACTACAAAAAAATTGCTTTTGGTTGGCAATTCTTCAGACTTGAAAACATCAGCTGTTAAGTCACACAGTCCACATGTATAGAGTAGTCAACAGTCAAAGAGATGCCTTTGGGAAGAAGGGAATGAGTTTTGTGTTCTATAGAAAGTACTTGAATTGACCTTCAGGACATGTATCAAGTCATCTATAAAAGATAAGAATCCCTAATTTTTTTGTCCTTTAGGACCCTTTGCAAAGCACCATATTAGACATAGTTAAAAACACCAAGTTCCTAAGGCATGATATCTGCTCTGCATTGGGGAGAGGTTGCTGATAAAATTGTTAATTAGCAGCTGATCAAGATATCCATGTCACTGTGTATTGTAAAATGCCCATGGGCCGAATGTAAATTATTCATAAATTAACACAGGAAAAGCAAAAGCTAGATCAGTGAGTTGAAGGTCACATCTACCTGCTAGACTAAAATGCTAATCAACCCATAATTATTAAATATAAATAAGCATTTCTGGACAAAAAGTACAGATTATAATTTACCTTCATTAGCTTAATGAAGCTAAAAATTAAATTAAAGAAATTTTGAACGGTCAGTTCTTCTTTGATAAATCTAAAATCTATCTAGTGAAACCTACATAATGTACCTTAAATAAAAAGGACTTCAGTCAGTTCTGAAAAATTTCCACAGGGTAAGTGAAAAAAGAAAGAGAGAGAAACAATCAAAGATTGTTGTTTTACACCTCTAATACCTTTGGACCCTATCTCAATTCTGTTCCATTTGTATTGTTTCTAAACATAATTCCAATATTCAAAAACTTCAATTCAGGCACGTAGGGCGCCACGAATAGCATTAAGGAAAACCTCACAGAATTCATTTTCCATCAATAAAAAACAGAACAAAGACATTGTTCTGATTTATAAACGCTAACTTATAGCTACTTGACAAACAACTGAATAAGTCTGAAGAACAGTATAGATCACTGTCGCTCTTGCTTACTTTGTTTCCATTCAGAATTAAACCCTATACTGTTTCCAGCACTATACCAGGTGTCAACATTATCAAAATGAAGGAGACGCAGCTGTGCCCTTGATAACATTGTGGCTACAGATAAGTTCATGGAATTGGGAATATGTTTGCCAAACATTTGATCAATTAAAAGTTAACCCCCACTGGGACTATGGACTCAGCTCTGCTCCAGGGAATTGACCAAGGTATCTATGGGGGTACTGAAGGAACTCAAATAGGTCCAAACCAAGAACTAACAAAACAAAAAAAAAAAATTTTTTTTTTTAAATTTATTGAGCCCTTTTCAAGTAATTTACCCAGTGGGATATATATATATATATATAAAACCCATTGCCATCGAGTGGATTCCGACTCATAGAGACCCTATAGGATAGAGTAGAACTGCCCCATAGAGTTATATATATACATATATATATATATATATATTGTGTTCTGTGAAGTCGATTCCAATTCATAGCAATCCTATAAAAAAAATTTTTTTTTTTTTTTTTTTGACATATTAAAACTGTCCCATAGGATTTCTTAGGCTGTAATCTTATGGGAGCTGATTGCCAGGTCTTTCCTCCCTCGGAGCAGCTGGTAGGTTTGAACTGCTGACCTTTCAGTTAGCAGTCAAATGCTTAAACATTATGCCACCAGAGCACTCTATATATTTATTTCTCTTTTAGCCCTTACAACAACATATGAGAAAGTCATTTTTATGAAACTGCTCTGCACGTGAAGATACTAGGGCTTAGAGGGGTTGGTAATTTCACCAACGTCTTGTAATTAGAGAGTGGTGTTGCTGAGCCAGCTCTCAAATACCACCAAACCAAAAAACCAATTGCCACTGAGTTGATTCTTACCCTATAGGACAAAGTAGAACCGCCCCATAGGGTTTCCATGGAGCAGCTGGTGGATTCAAACCGTTGACCTTTCAGTTAGCAGCTGAGCTCTTATCCACTGCGCCACCAGGGCTCCTCACACCCCACAGCCCAAGCTATAATCACAGTGTTTAGAAGCATGTTCTTCTTCAAGGCCAAGTCATTGACTCCAGTGTTACTTTATTCCCACGAGAAGACTCAATATGCGTTGTGAAGTGATCTTTTTTAAAAAATGGTAGAGACACAAGTTGGTCTCCTTCAGGAGGTTCCTCAGCTCCATTTCCACTCTACCAAGTAATGGGAATCATTCTAAGGACTCTGATTAACATTTTTTCTCCACTGCACAAATAACTTTGGTCTGATGCCCATCAGAGAAGGGAGAAGTTTTGTTGATTTTTTTTTTAAATAATAATTTTGATGGAATGTGAAGCAAAATCATCAAAATGATGAGAACATGAAGTTCATGGTAACATTAGTCATCATACGCTGTCTGAGTGTCTGGCACATAGCAGACACTCAACAATCTAAGATTTCAATAACCTGCTGACAAACTTTTCTAAGGGAACAAGCCTGAGTATTTTTTCAGAGTTTTAATGAACACTGAAAATGTTAAAGCGATTTGCTTACTCCACTTTAATTTATTTGTACTGAATAAAGCTTATTCAGCCAGCAGGAAATGTGCTCAGCCTTGTGATAGCTGAGACATAGAGAAGTTTGTGAGGGCCTTTGAGAAAAGGAAGGTTCTGTGGAGAAACACAGAAGAGAAGAAAACCTTTGGCTCTGAGGGTAAGTCAGTCTGGTAACCAAGAAACACAGACAGAAAGGGGGCGTAGAGGGAAACTAGACTTTCCAGAGAGACGCTTGGCCTCATGCAGTATCATCAGGTGGATCAGATGGGGAGAACATGTCGCGTCTGAGGCCCTTGGAGTACATAAAAGTTCTCTTCTCCAATGGCCCTGACCCATACATTCACAATTGCCCCAGATAAGCCAACTCTAACTGGACACTTAAGCATCAAGTCAGCAAAGTCTATGTTTAATTTTATATTTTCAGATATGTGCTACGAAGCCCGTAACTGCATCTTTGCAAAGCCTGGGCAAGCCTAGAACCCACTTCCTGAGTCTTTGTCAAATATAATCCTGGAGGATCTGATACCTCAATAAGTATCATCAGAGCAAAGTGATAGTGTTGCAGAGGTGAAAAGTGAGAGACTGCTCTTTTTAAAACTTTATAAAAATGTAACAATCTTTTTTTTAAGTCTTGTAATCTCTGTTCTTTTTTAGATGTTATAAATATGTAACCAATTATTCTAAAATGTTGTTTTCTTGCTCATCACTGTAAAAGAAAAAAAAAAAAAAAAGCTGCGCCTTGCCTCCGGCCCACCAGCAAACTGCTTTGCTGTATGCAACAGGTGTTTTTAAAAAAAAAAAAAAAATCTTTTTTGCTTTTTGGAAAATTGAATTATTTTTGAGATGTTCCATATTTCCTTGAGTTCGACAGTTAGTTTTTTTTATTGAAACCCAAAAATGGTTCTACGCAGGAGACAACTCCCGGCTATCTCTGGTGAGAGTTTCGAATAAGAGAGTAAGAAATGCTTTGAAAACGGTAAAGCGTGCTACGCAAAGTTAAAGAGTAAGAAGACTAATGACCAAAAATATTTGCATTTTGGGCTTGTCTAAAGAAATGCGGAGCTGTTGTGGGGTATATTACAAGTGAGGAGTTAAGAAACATTCAGCCTCTGCCCCCAAAGAAGGAGAAATGTGATGCTAAGTTGATTTTTTTTTCAGATCACGAATACACTGTGCTTTGTCTTGCTTCCAGGCCATTCCAAGTGTAGTTCCCCTCCTTGGCTGCCTGACCCTCAGCCTCTTCCCTGGATTAACTTATTCATTAGTCTCAGTTTAGGCATCTCTTGGGAATACAAGTTGGTGGGGTTCTTGTAGAATTTGAAGGACAAAGTGCTTCATGTCTGATTTCTCACATGTGTAGAATAGAGACAAGAAGTGTGTGAACCTCTTCGCACACTGAACTAATTCAAATGAAACACTAACATAGAAATGCCCCTCTGTTCATATTCCCTTCCCACCCAGGGTGGGGCTTTGAGCCAACTGTATACACATTCCAGGTGGGCTGGGACACCTCAGCTGGCATCTGGAACATGTGGGCACAACCAGAAGAGCTGATACATGCTGCATGAGGCTACTGTGCAGGAGGTGGGGGAAGAGAAAAGGATAATTGCTTTCTTTGTGATACATGTTTTGCAGTGACAACAACAACACACACAGAGGTGGCTGGATCTGTTCATGTGGTTCATTCATTTGTCCCATCCATCTACCCCTCTGGATCATAGATTCATGTTTTATGGTTGTCAGTCCACTGGCCTCCAAACACAAACAATAGTCTCTTTTATAGATGAAAGACGAATTTATAGACAAAAGGGCAAATTTATAGACAAAAAATGGCAGGAGATACCATCTTATAGCCCTAGTAATCTTTCTGGAAAATTTGAATCTATAAAAACCCATTCCCAATGCACTAGCAATTTTACATCCAAGTTGTTACAGGGCTCACACAGTAAAACCTTGACACATATAATCCCCTAAAAGAGTTTGGACATGCCGTTGTCCTCGTCAGCTTCTGTTTTAGAAAAGACTCAGCTGGTGTCTGTGGAAATAAAACGTCAGTAAATGAGTACATTTGGTAGTTTATTTCTCTCTCCCCGATACATTCTAAATATGGCTTGTACCTTCACAAGTGATTAGGTGTCCCATAAAAGCCTTTCTTATTTGTTGCCAATTTTTAAAGACTGTGATTTATGTAGAGTACAATATTTATCATAAAATCTTGAATAAGAAAACTATGTAGAAGGAAAAATATCACCATGACATCTCTAGAAACATACACTAAATTGTTCAGAAAAGTAGTTTCACAAAATCCATCCAGCTATTCTGGTGGTTGACTCTAGTAGGAAATTCCTCCCACAGCTTGCAGGCAATTTGAAAGGAGTGTGGGGGAAGAACTGTGACCAAAAATTGATGGGGATAGTGCCCATGGCTATTCAGTCATGAGTGAGAGTCTTCAGTTGTCAAAATGGACAAGTGCTACTGACTTTTATGAAACTCAAAATAGTTTCCAGAATTTAAGAAATTGCAACATGAAAAGGAAAGATAGTAAGGGTGTAATGGATTGAATTATGTCCCTCAAAATATGTGCCAGCTTGGTTAGTCTATGTGTGGTTGTCCTCCATTTTGTGATTTTCCTATGTGTTATAAATCATAATCTCTGCCTGTGGTTAAAGACGATTAGGGAAGGATGTAACACTGTTGCTCAGGCCACACCCCTGATCCAATGTAAAGGGAGTTTCCCTGGGGTGTGACCCATACCACCTTTTATCTTACAAGAGATAAAAGGAAAGGGAAGCAAGCAGAGAGTTGGGGACCTCATACCATCAAGAAAGAAGCACTGGGAGCAGAGCATGTCCTTTGGACCTGGGGTTCCTGCTTGGAGAACCTTCTAGTCCAGGGGAAGATTGAGGAGAAGAACCTTCCTCCAAAGCCGATAGAGAGAGAAAGCTTTCCCCTGGAGCTGATGCCCTGAATTTGGACTTTTAGCCAACTAGACTGTGAGAAAATAAATTTCTCTTTGTTAAAGCCATCCACTTGTGGTATTTCTGTTATAGCAGCACTAGATGACCAAGACATAAAGGTTCTTACTGACAGCAGGTGGAAAGTAAGCATGGGCCCAGAATACAACACTTGTTTTCCAAATCCTACAGCTAAGGAACTTTTTTTAACTGGGGTAAAATTAACTCATGGTATACTTACATTATCAGTACTCAGCCAGAGTCTTCAGAAACACTCTAATGAATAGTACTACTGACCTTTGCAAATGGTCATTGAAATAATCATTTGTGAATGGGCTCTGAAGCTACAAGATCTGCATTTTGACCCTGAGTTCACTACTACATCGATTGCCCTCTCTGTTCCTCCATTTCTTCATGGATAATATGGTGATAATTATGGTATCCACCCCATCTCTACTTGTGGAGGTGATAGTAGTATCAACCGCATCAGGTTGTTTTGAGACTTCAGAAAATAAGTATAAAACATCTAGAACAGTGTATACTTAGGAATGTCTCAGTAATATTAAAAATTATTATCTTTTCAGTATTTTAATTTTACATACGATCAAGCTGAAGATCAGAGTACTTATGGAGGTACTATAAATTATGTCATTAGAACGTAACCACGTAAGGAATAAAATCCAGACCTGCTTGATTACAAAGCACACATTCCTTTCTATATCACCACATTAAAGGTCTGTAACAGGTTAAAACAAAAAAAAAGGAACACAGCAGAAGCAGTCCATTGGTTTAGAATAGGTAAGTCAAAGACTGGAAGTGATTATAGTAGAATAATGAGCTTAAGACTCAGTGGTAAGGTCATTTGTGCTGCTGACTTCATCTAGGATATTACTGTGGGAATGAGCTAAGAAAGTGAAATAAAGGTTGTCATGGATTGAATTGTGTCCCGCCATAATATGTGTCAGCTTGGCTAGGCCATGATTTCCAGTATTATGCGGTTGTCCTCCATTTTGTGATGTGATATAATTCTCCTAAGCATTGTAAATCCTAGCCTCTATGCCTGTGGTTATGATCCTATTTGGGAGTGAGCTGTCCATTGTATTAATGAGGCACACAATTTACAGGATTAGGTTGTATCTTGAGTTAATCTCTTTTGAGGTATAAAAGAGAATTGAGCAGAGGGGAGAAGGACCTCATTAACACCAACCAAGAAGTACCAGGAACAGAGCGTGTCCTTTAGACCTAGAGTCCCTGTGCTGAGAAACTCCTAGACCAGGGGAAAGTTGATGACAGGACCTTCCTTCAGAGCCAACAGAGAGAGAAAGCCTTCCCCTGGAGATGGCACCCTGAATTTGGACTTCTGGCCTTCTAAACTGTGAGAGAATAAATTTCTGTTTGTTAAAGCCATAAACCTGTTCTATTCCTGTTCTAGCAGCACTGGATAACTAAGACAGAGGTGAACACATTTGGGGAGCTATTCACAATATCAACCTAACTGAGGGTATGAGATATAAAATTGTAAACCAGCCTCTTAATATTCTGGGTCTTAGTTTTCTCATTTGAAAAATAAAAAAACAAGTCCTAATTAAATGATCATTTAGTCAAACGATCACTTCACCACCTTTCACACTTAAATCTTTGACTCAGTTATGTACAATTAGTATTAGTTGTTTTGCCCAATCTAAACTTCTCTTTCACGTTTTAAATGAATGTTTTCCACTTTATTTATGAAAAAATATTTATTACATCCTCACTAAGCATATAAACTGTGGTAACTATTACAAGAGTTAAAGAGACAAATCCGAATTAATCCTGCCGTCAAGAATGCCGCATTCTAGTAGGAAAATCAAGGCAGGCAAACGAAACTTTTGACACAGATCGGAGTGGAATTATTGCTCTTTTAAACATACAGCTAAAATGCTACTGAAATTCTGATATTACTTCTTGGTGGCAAATTAGGAAAAAGAAGATGTGGGTTTTGAACAGTGACTAGAATTTGAAGGTGCAGAAATGAAGAGGACGAGAGAAATCTTGATCAAGTTTAAAATCAGCTGTCGTGGAGTCAGCTCCACAGAACTGTGCCACACAGGGTTTTCAGTGGCTGGTTTTTCAAAATTAGATCCCCAGGCCTTTCTTACTAGGTGCCTCTGAGTGGACCAGGATCTCCAACCCTTTGGTTAACAGCTAAGCGACTTAGCCATTGCACCACCCAGGGACTCCTGATCCAGTTTGGGGAACAAGAAATACTTAAGGCAAACTAAAACAGCTTGGCTGGCGTGCAGAGGGTATGAGAAGTGAAAAGTGAGGTGTAAACAACAGGTCAGTGTAGAGAATAAGGGGCTGTAGTGCCAGGCTGAGTACTTGGGAGCAGCCTGGGGATAAGAGTTAGTCTTTGAAGGTTTTAAGCAAATCTTTTAAGGAAAACCTTACAGCAGAGTATAAGACTGGAGGGGAAAGAAACTGATAGAAGTCACTTAGTGTTATGGGTTGAATTGTATCTCCCTTAAAGATATTCTGAAGTCCTAACCGCTGGTGCCTGTGAATGTGACCTCATTTGGAAATGTTTAGGTGCAGCGGTTAAGCATTTGGCTACTAACCAAAAGGTCGGCAGTTTGAATCCACTAGCTGCTCCTTGGAAACCTCATGGGGTAGTTCTACTCTGTCCTATAGGGTTGCTATGAGTCTGAATCGACTCCGTGGCAATGGGTTAATGGTTTTTAAAGATGTATTGAAATCCTAACCCCTGGTACCTGTGAATGTGACCTCGTTTGGAAATGTTATTAGTTATGTTGGTAGAATGTGACCTTGTTTGAAGATGTTATCAGTCATCACGAGGTCATACTGCAATAGGGTGGGTCCTAATCCAAAATGAACAGTGCCCTTATGAAAAAGGAGAGAAGAGACATTGGGAGAAGGTGGCCATGCAAGGATGGAGGACGAGCTTGGGGTGATGCATCTACAAACCAAGAAATGCCAAAAGTTTAGGAACCCAGAAGCTAGGAAGCAGCAGAAGGATCTTCGCTTGGACCCTTCAGGGAGCAGGCTCTGCTGACACCTGAATTTCGGATTCTAACCTACGGAACTGCGGGGAGAACAAACTTCCGTTGTTTCAGCTGCCCCGTTTGTGGTGCTCTGTTACAACGGTCCTCGGAAAATAATACATCCACTAGGGAATTACTATAATCCCTAATCTACGTCACGGAAGGGACAATCTGTGCCTTTGCCACGGGACTTGGCTTGGCCCTTTGTTAGCCCATTAATATGCTCATTGAATGGATAAATAATGGCTTAAGGTTGGGATAAAATTTTTTTTAAATGCTCTACTGACCCATAATAAAATCCAATAGACTTGAGTTGCCAAGGATTAGAGTAATCCCAACAAAAATACAATAGCATTATAGAAAACTCATTAAGTAACAGGAATGTCTTCATCCACACAACCAAAAACACAATCTAAAACAATAAAATGTCCATGTTATTTCCAGAATGGCTGTGTTTAATGTTTTATTTTCACTCATTGCCAATATACCAAATCAAAACACCACAATATTTTCTATCCAAACCTGTGCTGTGAAATATGATAGTCTAGTCAAGCAGTACTGCAATTACAAAGCCTCAACAATTTCACAGAAAATCTTGGCCAAGAGTTTCCTCTTCAATGGGATGTATAATAATTGGAGAGTCCTTTCAGCAAATTTCATCCCCTGCTTCAGCTCCGTTTTGGAGGGGTGTGTGGACGGGCCAAGTTAAATAAAACTAGATGGGTTAAATTGTAGACGCGTTCATTAGTACAAATTTTCACCGGTGGCTATAAAGGAGCCTTGTGAGTATAAGAACAACATATGACAGATTTCTTCTCCTAAAGAGTTCACCTGACATTAACATTCCCTCCCGACATTAACATTAGTGAAACGTATTTTCTGTTTATCTGGGAGACAGGGCAAATGGTTACTTCCAAGTTTACACTAAAAAAAAAAAACCATTGCCATCAAGTTGATTCTGACTCAGAGCGACACTGCAGGACAGAGTAGAACTGCCCCGTAGGGTTTCCAAGGGGTGCCTAGTGGATTGCAACCGCTGACCTTTTGGTTAGCAGCCCTAGCTCGAGAAAAAAGAGAGAGGTTGTAAAAATACAAGCTGCTTATACATAGTGGAAACCCTGGCGGTTAGTGGCAAAATGTCAGCAGTTGGAATCCACCAGGAGCTCCTCGGAAGCCCTATGGGCCAGTTCTACTCTGTCCTACAGGGTCCCTACGAGTCGGAATCCACTCGAGGGCAACAGGTTTGGTTTTTATATGCTTAGTGGTTAAGAGCTACAGCTGCTAACCAAAAGGTCAACAGCTTGAATCCACTAGCTGCTCCTTGGAAACGCTACGGGGCAGTTCTACTCCATCCTATAGGGTCCCTATGAGTCGGAATTAACTTGACGGCAACCTGTGTTTTATGTGCTTGATTGCTATTGCGGCATTTTCGTTGCTTAAGTTTCTTACTGGTTTCCGTATCTTTTTTTGCGCGACTTTCTTGTGCCTCAGCACCTCCCCGTAAAGCCAGAGAGACGTTGTCTCTCTCAGACAAATGCCTCTCTCTTCCTATTTGTAGCTGCCCTTTTGTCTTGGGCCACAGACCTAGAGCAAAAGAAAGGAAGTTTACAATGACTGTCTCCGTAAAGATACTTCTGGTGTTAAACCGCTTGTAGTTTTATTGCCCTGTGGCCATTTTAACTCAAGTGGAGACATAGAGAAAACCCTGGTGTCATAGTGGTTAAGTGCTACAGCTGCTAACCAAAGGGTCGGCAGTTCGAAACACCAGGCGCTCCTTGGAAACTCTGTGGGGCAGCTCTACTCTGTCCTATAGGGTCGCTATGAGTCGGAATCACCTCGACAGCACTGGGTTTTTTGGTTTAGAGACATAGAATGGCCTGGATAAAAGAGAGATTAAACCCTCTTACCCAATTCAGTTAGGTCTTCTTGCTAACTGGTTATTAGAAAAAGTTGGTTAATTGGAAAAGTTATACAAAAATGATACTATGTGCCTTAATAGTTTATTTTTGGAGGCTTGGTGGTGCCATAGTTAAGTGCTCAGCTGCTAACCAGAAAGATTGGAAATTGGGATCTACCAGCTGCTCCTTCTAAACCCTATGAGGCAGTTCTACTCTGTCCTATAGGGTTGCTATGAGTCGGAATTGGCTCGATTACTATAGATTTTGTTTGGTAATATTTTATTTTAGCTGCCTTTTTTTTTAATTGGAGACCAGGCTCTTTTTTATATATGGGTTCACAGATTAGTTGTTTACTTTGATTTATTTTCATAAATCATTTTTACAATTTTTTTAAAGTTTGGGAACATGAAATACTTATGTGAACCACTGGAGTGAGTTAAACCGTAAAGATGCACTCACAGCGATACCGGCACCTAATTACCATCAAGTCAACGCACACCCGTGACCACGCCTTCGTCTTACAGTAGAACTGACCACCCCTTCGTCTTACAGTAGAACTGACCCTCCCTTTGTCTTACAGTAGAACTGACCACCCCTTCGTCTTACAGTAGAACTGACCCTCCCTTTGTCTTACAGTAGAACTGACCACCCCCTTTGTCTTACAGTAGAACTGACCACCCCTTCGTCGTACAGTAGAACTGACCACCCCTTCGTCTTACAGTAGAACTGACCACCCCTTCGTCTTACAGTAGAACCGACCACCCCTTCGTCTTACAGTAGAACTGACCACCCCTTCGTCTTACAGTAGAACCGACCACCCCCTTTGTCTTACAGTAGAACTGACCACCCCTTCGTCTTACAGTAGAACTGACCACCCCCTTTGTCTTACAGTAGAACTGACCACCCCTTCGTCTTACAGTAGAACTGACCACCCCCTTTGTCTGACAGTAGAACTGACCACCCCTTCGTCTTACAGTAGAACTGACCACCCCCTTTGTCTGACAGTAGAACTGACCACCCCTTCGTCTTACAGTAGAACTGACCACCCCTTCGTCTTACAGTAGAACTGACCACCCCTTCGTCTTACAGTAGAACCGACCACCCCTTCGTCTTACAGTAGAACCGACCACCCCTTCGTCTTACAGTAGAACCGACCACCCCTTCGTCTTACAGTAGAACCGACCACCCCTTCGTCTTACAGTAGAACCGACCACCCCTTCGTCTTACAGTAGAACCGACCACACCTTCGTCTTACAGTAGAACTGACCACCCCTTCGTCTTACAGTAGAACTGACCACCCCCGTTGTCTTACAGTAGAACTGACCACCCCCTTTGCCTTACAGTAGAACCGACCACCCCTTTGTCTTACAGTAGAACTGACCACCCCTTTGTCTTACAGTAGAACTGACCACCCCCTTTGTCTTACAGTAGAACTGACCACCCCTTTGTCTTACAGTAGAACTGTGCCCCACTGGGCTTTCAACAGTAGTCTGGAAGTAGACCACCAAGCCTTTCTCCCGAGGCCCCTCTGTGTGGACTTGAACCTCCAACCTTTCAGTTAACAGCTGAGCACGTTAACCATTTGTACCACCCGGGGACTCCCACATGACAATACCGGTGTGGAGTCCTGCTGGACTTACTCCCCACTCCAGTGTGTTTCAATGGCCTCATCCACATCTATTTACATTATATTTCAACAGTTTATGTTTATAACCCTTCAAAAGCATTCAAATTAATTTTATAGAAACAGTAATTCTCCCTCTTTATACTCATATTTCATCATTTTGTGAAGTATTTGATTAAAATATATAATCACAAGTAAAATTGGCATAAACAGATGTGGAAAAGACACAACAGTTGGTAAGCATAGGACTCCATTGATGAGAGAGCTTTGCACCATGAGCGTGGAGTGCGGACCAGCAGCTAGAGGGCTTTAGAGTGCTTATCAGCCATCTACCACCTGTCTGCCAGTTTGTCATACTGTGGTGGCTTGTGTGTTGCTGTGATGCTGGGAGCTATGCCACCTATATTTCAAATACCAGCAGGGTCATCCATAGCTGACAGGTTTCAGCAGAGCTTCCAGACTATACAGACTAGGAAGAGAGGCATGGCAATCTACTTCTGAAAATTAGCCAATGAAAACCCTATGGATTACAACAGAATATTGTCCAATACAGTGGTGGAAGATGAGCCCCTCAGGTCAGAAGGATCTCAGAATACACAGTGGCTGCAACAATTGTACTCAGGCGTACCAGCAAGGATGAAGATTGTGCAGGACCAGGCAAAGTTTTGTTCTGCTGTACGTGGGGTTTCCCTGAGTTGGAGTCTACTCAACAACAGGTAACAATGGCAGTGCAGACATAGGCTTTACAGAGGAAATAACAACATGTCCTTCTTTTCCTCCTTACCTCTGTTCTAGCCACCAGCCTCCTTGCTCTTTCGGGATATATTGAGTATACTGAGGGAAACTTGGTGGCACAGCAGTTAAAATGCTTGGCTGCCAACCAAAGGTCAGCGGTTAGAACCCATCAGCTGCTCTAAAGGCGAAAAACATGACAGCCTGCTTCTGTAAACATTTACAGCCTTGGAAACCCTATGGGGCAGTTCTACTCTGTCATATAGGGTCGCTATGAGTAGGAATCAACTCGCCGACCACAGGCTTGGTTTTATTTTTGTAATAGTATATGTATTTTTCTGCTTTATGCTGTGTTATGTTGTCATTGCCTACCTGAGTAAAATGTCTACTTTGTTTCACTGCTGAATCCTCAGACTTTAGAACAGTGCCCATGTCGAGCAGGCAACACCTGTGACCACAGGAGGAGCCCCATCACTTGGAGGGTAGAAACCCACCTTATGACTTGCAGGTGGTGGGGTCACCAGCAGAAGAAAGACTCACACAAGGGCAATGGATGGAACAACGTTTTACTCACATAGACAAGAGACAAAGTAAGGGCAGCTTCGATTGTGGGCATCAGCCCCCACGGCTGGAGGGTCTCACTCTGCAGCTGACACAGAGAGATGGTTGCACACATGCTTCTTCTGCTGTGGGAGAAGGATCCTATCCCTCCCCACAAGAGCAGATACAGAAGTGGGGTTGGCCAGATGCCGTGTAACGCACACGCATAGCTAAGCAGTTCCTGGGAATGTTGGTGTGTGTTCAGGACGAGAGGGAAGGATGTGCTGATAGCCCATCGGCTAATATAGGATGTGTTTGGGGTCAAGATGCCCCAGAAAAGGAGTCATCCTAAATTCGCATGCCATCCAAGAAGACAGGCTGACACATTTGGTCTTAACCATGAGGTTCATTGTGGGTCACCAAGAAAGGTGGCAGGCTTTGCTCAGACTGTCCCTTTCCACCGCCCAGCACAGGGTATTACTCTAAATTTGTGTTGGATGAATGACTGAAAAAATAACCAGTGTATTTCTTTTTGGATCAATCTTAAATGGGGTTCGATGAGCATCCTGGATAGATATCCTTTCGTCTTTCATGATGTCAGGGAAGTTTTGTGTCAGGAGTTCTTCAACTATTTTCTCTGTGTTTTCTGTCCCCCCTCCCTGTTCTGGGACTCCAATCACTCGCAAGTTATCCTTCTTGATAGAGTCCCACATGATTCTTAGGGTTTCTTCATTTTTTTAAATTCTTTTCTCTGATTTTTTTTCAGCTATGTTGATGTTGACTCCCTGGACCTCCAGATGTCCCAGTCTGCATTCTAATTGCTCGAGTCTGCTCCTCTGACTTCCTATTGCATTGTCTAATTCTGTAATTTTATTGTTAATCTTTTGGATTTCTACATGCTGTCTCTCTATGGATTCTTGCAACTTATTAATTTTTCCACTATATTCTTGAATAATCTTTTTGAGTTCTTCAACAGTTTTATCAGTGTGTTCCTTGGCTTTTTCTGCAGTCTGCCTTATTTCATTTGTGATGTCTTTAAGCATTCTGTAAATTAGTTTTTTATATTCTGTATCTGATAATTCCAGGATTGTATCTTCGTTTGGGAAAGATTTTGATTCTTTTGTTTGGGGGTTGGAGAAGCTGTCATGGTCTGCTTCTTTATGTGGTTTGATATGGACTGCTGTCTCCGAGCCATCACTGGGAAACTAGTTTTTCCAGAAAATCCGCTGACTGGTACGCTGGCTCCAGGCTCTGAAAACAATCGCTGCCTCCCCGTATTTGTTCGTTCTCCGTCTCTAAATCTGTGTTTGTTGTTCAGAGTTCGTAGATTGTTATGTATGTGATCGATTCACTTGTTTTTCCGAGTCTTTGTTGCAAGAGGGATCCGTGGTAGCGTCCACCTAGTCCGCCATCTTGGCCCCGCCTCTCCAACCAGTGTATTTCAATGAAAATACTTTATAAAGTCGTAACCTATGCAGGTAAAAAAGTAGACATGTTTGGCATCATTTATGCAACTGTAGATAATTTGAGAATCAGGGTTTTACACCTAACATTTTGGATAAGAAGAAGGATAAATTCATAAGATGCAATAGTATTTTACTTTGACAATTCAAAACTGCTATTTAATCATGGGAAGGATTAAAAAAATGATGAAATTTTGTCACCTAGTAATAGAAAAGATAAAGGCAAATGTGTGTATATACATATACTTACAAATAATAAATGTATAATTATACCTACATTATGTGTGTATATATGTATACACATAAATATGTATACACATGCATATATGTCACTATATTATAATCTTAAAAAGTATATTCTCAGGTTTTATTCAGCAAAAAATACCACATTACCCTGTCCTTGTAGAAGTTTTATAACCTGCCAAACCAACTTCATCTAAGTCAGTTACAATTAAAGGACAAAGAACAGCTATAAATGGGCTATATCAAGTAGTTAAAAGCTTGACTAGGAGGGAATTACATCAACCTGTTCTTCAAATCTTGAGAGGCTTAAGAGTTCAGGTTGATTAAATTACACAGCTGAAAGAAACATTTCATATCATTCTTGCTGTATATGAGTTTCCATGAGAAATAGCGAGACAAAAAATAAATAACCAAAGTCTTAACTTGGCCCAGAACAATATCACATGCCTGCTAGGTTAGTAGACATGGAAAAATTATACCCGTTGTGGCTATTTAGAAGAAATATTCTGGTTTTCTGTTCTATATTTTTGCCATAATAACTCCTACTCATCTGGCAGAGTAGATACATCAAGTATAATTTTAAGAACAATATGGCGGGGGGGCGCATTTTCACTCACAGCACAATTCAACTCAGCGTCCACATCTGTAATATTAATACAAGAGTTAGAAGTAGACATCTGTATGGTTCCTTTCAGTTCTATTGTGGAATGATGCTAACAAATCTCAGAATCCACAATTTGTCTAATATCATAAGCTTTTTCAATACTCAAACCATGTCCTCTAACACTAGTCACACGACAGTCCTGTTGATATTTTCCACAAGTTTTAGTTGTTCTATAATTTTTTTTATAACTTGATATGTAGAAAGCTACTAAAGACAAAAACAGATAAGATCAGTTGTATGGTGGTCCTAGTTTTCGCCAGAGGCTCTCCTTTAAAACCAGTTTTTCCAGGCACACACGATGAGCAAATGAAGCTGCAGGATAAGGCTCTGCCAGGTTCAGTGCAGAAAGAAGAAAGCTGCACTCGGGGCAACACTCAGTTTTTGCATCTCTGGTGGAGTCTGAGTTGCCTCTGGGTGGGCAGAGAAAACAACATGTCTATTTACTCCAATACAAAGAATACAGTGCCGTGCACTCAAGTTTTTGGTTAGTGGTAATAAAGAATGGGTTTATATTGAGCTGAGTAGATTTCAATTAGTTTGTGTCAATGTCTAAAGCTTTATGAACAATCATTGGAGGAAAAAGGAGGGAAACAAGTCTTAGAAAATGAGTCTGCAAATTGTTTTTTTATAGCTCTTAAAAAATGGGTTCCACTACTTCACTGGACCAACTTCTGCTCCTGGAGTTAGCCCATAGGGCTGCCCTCGGATGCTCTTGGTGGGGGGAGTTCACACTGAGTGCTTCCTTCATCCTCTCCTGTTTGACTATGAGAACCTTTGTTAGCCATCCTGAGTCAGGTATCTCCCTGGCTACCACTCCCTGCATCTGTGTCCTGCTCCTTCCTAAGAAAACATATGATTTCAAGCAAGTCTTTACTGAAGCTATCCTTTATAAATCTGAATTATACAGTGTTGAATTTGGGGACGGGGGAGGAAAATTATGTTCTTTTTTCTAGATCCCTTGCCTCCCAGTATCCTATGAAACCACAGAGCTTTAAAGTTTATGTGCTGAGATGGTCCCCTGGATACTGTCTAGCCTTCCTGTGAACCTCCTCTTCTTCCTCACAACACCTACTTTTTCTCCTCAATTCTTCTTCCTCTTCCGAAGTTCCAGCCTTCCCCCAAGTAGCAGTCCCATTACAGCATTTCTCAGTTTTCATGAAGTCCCAAATCTAGTCTCATACTCTGTAAATCCTTGCTTCCTCCTCACTGATGGTGTACGAAAATAGTTCTACCTTCTTCTCATTCTAAGTAAAGGGGAAAGAGTTTCATTTCTGAGTGTAGAAGGGACAAGAAGGAACACTGAGATACTCCTTGACTCTCAACTTGGAATTCACTCCTATTTACTCTATTAGTTTCCATTTGAGGAGCCCTTGTGGCTCAATGGTTAAGTGCTTGGCTGCTAAAGATTGCAGCCTGGGAAACCCTATGGGACAGTCCTAGTCTCTCTTAGAGAGTCGTTATGAGTTGGAATCAACTCAACAGCACACAACAATGATTTCCTTTGGTCACATCCTTCAAAATCCAGCTAAAGATTTACCCTGTTCAAGAAGCATTCTTTCACTGATTCCCCTCAAATTATATTCCATTAGCCTTTCTTTGCATTACCAAATATTTGCACATATTTTTAAAAATACTTTTAAGTACAAGTATTGTATTTTCCCCGACACAGAGTTAAATCAAGAAAAGGAATTTGCATTTAGAATCATAGAGTATTAGAATCCACAAGTCACCTCAGAGATCATCCAGTTCAATGGCCTTATTGTAATGATGAGTAAGTTGAATCATTTTACAGCCTCCATTAACATATAACATAATGTACACAGTAAATATTCAACAAGCACTTGTTGAGTAAATGGAGTTCAGCTGCTCATTTAACTGCTCTCGTTATCTTTACATGGTTGGCAGCATTTATTAAGTGCCCACTTCTACATTTTTTTTCTACATCAAATAGTGATAGATGCTAAACAAATGGAACTGAAGTGAAGCAACCACAATGGAGACAGATAATAAAGAAACAGGCAACCTTATTAAATCTATAAACGTGGCAGCGGACGGTGGACCTGAGTCACCCAGCATGAGGTTGTTACCAAAGAGGGAATTTCTAATGGGGGTGCAGGTTGAAGGGACTTCACCAGTTGTCTGCAAATTAGCAAAGGGGGATGTAATTGAAAGAGTAAGGCTTCAGAAGTTGAATGACAGTCCTGAAGCATCCGGGGACATGGAATACTCCGTCACTCTGCGGTAGGCTATGCTAATAATTGGGTAAGTATAGGATTAATTCTCTTGAGAGAAAGTATTAAATTATATTTACCTTCCTAACAGTTCTATTCTTTCCCGTGACGTGATTCTCCTAGGGTAGTTCTTCTAAGAGTTGAAGCTTTAATTTGCATCCTGTTTGTTAGAGAAACTGTTTTCATTAAAGGTTATGGTGCCTCATGTTGGAAGCATTTAATTTAAAAGAACAGTTAAGTGGTCTCTGGCTTCAGAGAGAACACTTTAAGCCACACTCAGGAGATGAGTATCAATGCCCAAATCTGCTTCATTGATTCCTTTCCTGGGGGAGGTAAAATGTAAAGTTCAAAAAAGTAAAGACTGTCAGAATGGAAGTAGAAGGGTAGGGGATAATAAGTAGATACAGGTAATATGTCTAAGAGGGGAGAATAAATGACTGATACAGGTGCAAATGGCTAGGCAATGAGATAGGCAGAATATTTGGGATGCAAAGCAAATACCATAATTTAAAAATCTTAAATGTATTGCACACTCATGGAAAAATTCCAACACTGTTGAAGAATGTTTAGAGGGAAGTAAAAGCTTCATTCCACACATTTCATTTCAACTTCCCAGAAACAATGTTAGTTATCAGTGCCTATTGATCCTTCCCCAGAATTGCCAAGGAGATCTACATCTCTATTTCCATATTTATTTTTCTGTCCTTCTACCTATCTGTTTCTCTGTCTACCTACCTACCTACTTACCAATCTACCTACCTACTTATCTATCACTTACCTAAACACCCATTTATCTTTTCATCTATCTATAGCTATTTGGAGCCCTGATGGCACAATGGTTGAAGCGCTAGGCTGCAAAGTGAAAGGTCAGTGGAGACGAGACTTTCCGATCTTCTCCCATAAAGATTACAGCCTAGAAAATTCTATGGGGCTGTTCTACTCTGTAACTTAGGGTCACTATGAGTTGAAATGGACTTGACAGCACACAAAAACAACAACACAACATAGCTATAGGTATCAATCTATCTTTGAGTTTCTATGTCTGTGGATACATGGCATTTCAACATAAATGCAATTATTACTTCCTCTCTTATGCATCTTTCCTTTTATTCTGTTTTTAACTAAACATATCTGGACATCTTCTCAAATCAGCAAACTTGCTTTACCTTACTTTTTTTCCAGCTTCAAAGTATTTCATTACATGAATATATATATATTTTTTGTAATCACTTTTTGTGATCACTTCCTTATTGATGGACTTTTATTTCAAGATTTCTTGTGATTAACTTTCCTGGCCATGTATCTCTGTATAGATTCAGCTTTTAAAAGCTCCCTAAGAAGACAAGGATGGGAAGGTTTCAAGAAAAAAAAAAAGCACATAGGTAGAGAATAAATGAGTAACCATGGTTTTAACCAGATGAATTCTGAATGCAATCAGATTCAGAGCCACGTTGCATACTGATACACGCATATGAAACTCTTCACCACATTCAAATTATCTGTAGTCAAAGCCAAGAAAGCTAGTGAAATTTTCCATATTTTAAAATCCACTTAACACTGATTATATAATTCAAGCCATCATTCTGAATATTATTAGTTGTCATATTTAAGTTCAAATGGGAGGGATTTATATGGAATAGAAGCAGCATTTTTGTCTCGGCAAGATTTTTTTTTTTTTTATCAGAGTCACCACTGCGTCTGTGGGGGAGCTGGTCTCTGTACTAAATCCTTCTCTGTTTCATTGTTTGTCAGAGCTTCCCAAACCACCACCGATTCCTTTTCCCAGGCCTGATAATTCCTGCAGACTTCAGGACAGGAAAATCATTCCAGTTTGGAAGCAAATTTATAAGACCTTCAGAATCCATTTACAGTCAGCTCCAAATCTGTAAACCAGGTTACAACCAATCTCTCTCCCCTGGGGATGATACGAAGAGAGTGCTTAAATTGTCGTGATGCTTTCATAAAACCTTCACATTAAAAATGTTCAATAGGAAATTTCAGCTATTTTAATTTTTGTGCAAAAACGTTTGAGGGTCAAAACAGGGGCAGATATAAGTCCATTTTTCTTTTTTAGATCTCTAAAATGAATTCTTAAGAATCTTTAGTCTTTTAAGTGTGGCACCATTACAATAGGCACATGGGACTCAGGCCAGTGTCTCCCAGGGGTTATGGAGGTCTATAACTTGACCTCTTTGTACTGCACATATAAGGGAGGGCTTTGATCAGGGGGAAGGAACTGAGACGTGATAGTCATTCGCAAAGTAATGGCCAGGTGAGAGCTTTATAAGCATGAGGAAGAGAGCAAAGGTTTGGGGCTGAATTGCTTTATTATTTAGGATAGCCCGTTGCTGTCCAGTCAGTTCTTACTCATAGCAGTGGTATAGTGGTTAAGAACTTGACTGCTAACCAAAAGATTGGCAGTTTGAATCTGCCAGCTGCTCCTTGGAGAACCTATGGGGGCAGTTCTACTCTGTCTATAGGGCTGCTATGAGTCAGAAATGACACAATGGCAATGGGTTTGGTTTTGTTTAGATTAAACACCTGGATTGATGCTTCTCAATATTTAAACTGCATGTGAATCACCTATGGATCTTATCAAGATGGAGATTCTGATTCTGTAATTCTGCATCTCTAACTAATTTCCAGATGGTGCTGAGACAACCATACTTTGAGTAGCAATGCACTCTGGGAGTTAATGGGAAGCTTAGTTGTGGAAATGGATAGCAAAGCTGAGTGACCCCAGCAATTTAGGGTGATGTGGGACAATTTCATTTTCTTAGAAGGCTAGTGTTCACATATGACTTCAAAGGACTCCAAGCACAGTTCTAAGAATGTTATTAAACACTTAGAAATTCCTGTTCGAATGTTAATTTCAGAAGCTGAAGAAAACACTTTTTGCATACTTAGTGTAAGAAAATGAGCTATGAGTGGGCATTCAGTTCTCAGACACAAGCATCTTTAAACTGTTAATTAGTAAAGATGATTTAAGTAGACATATGACCTTTCTAAAGTTTGTTAGTTGCCATGGGATTGTCTCTGACTCATGGCAACCCCATATACAACAGAATGAAACCATGCCCAGTCCTGCACCATCCTCTCAATGGTTGGTACACTAGAGCCCACTGTTGTGGCCACTGTGTATTCCAACCTAGGGAGTTATCTTCTAGCACTATACGGAACAATGTTGTGTTATAATCCATAAGGTTTTAATTGACTAATTTTTAGAAGTAGATCGTCAGGCCTTTCTTTATTGAGTCCGGAAGCACCACTGAAACCTACTCACCATGTGACCCTGCTGGTACTTGGAATACCAGTGGCATAGCTTATAGCATGGTAGCAACAGTGCAAGCCACCACAAAATGACAAACTCACAGACAGGTGGTGGTTCCCAAGGTTGAAGACTTATCTTTGATCTACAGTTATGGTGCTACCTGACTAGACATCTGAGAGTGGATGGGAGGTCAACCTATATAAACAAGAGGAAAAAGGACAAAAGAGAGAATTGTAAGAAAGTGACCCCAAAACAAGTTTAATCCACTCGTCAGCCCTAACAGAAATGTTAACAGCTTTTCATTGGTAAAATTAGTGACTTGTTAACAAACAGGTATTAACTACAGCTGCCTACACAAATAAATTTTGTTCAATTTTTTAAAAATTCATTTTTCAACTGTTTTTCTCAAGTGTAATGCCAATTACTGGCTTAAATGCAATCTCTCATTTTTAAGCAGTTTTCCACCTCTTTTTTTTTTTTTAGCAGAACCATGTAATTTTTCAAGTTTAGATTCTTTCAGACAAGGAGAATGTCAAAATTACCACACGATGTGAACGTATAATTCCTTCATATTTTGTCTTGTCTCTTACTGGTGCTATAGCTAAATATGTGGTGTAAGCTTTGTCTAAGTAGACACTAATTGGACCATCTAGATCTGAATTTAAATTATCAATTTACTCCAAATCTTTAACCTACTGTACATATAAATACAGCAGTACATCTACAGGGAGGTGCCAGAAATTCAAGCTGGATTCAGAAGAGGACGTAGAATGAGGATATCATTGCTGATGTCACATGGATCTCGGCCAAAAACAGAGAATACAAGAAATTTGTTTACCTATGTTTTATTGACTATGCAAAGGTATTCGACTGTGTGAATCATGACAAATTATGGATAACATTATGAAGAATGGGGATTCCAGGATACTTAATTGTTCTTATGCAGAATATTGTACTTAGACCAAGAGGTAGTCATTGGAACAGAACAACGGAATGCTGAGAGGTTTAAAATCAGAAAAAGTGTGCATCAGGGTTGTAGCGTTGCACCATACTTGTTCAATCTATATGCTAAGCAAATAGTTCAAGAAGCTGGACTATGTGAAGAACATGGAATCAGGATTGGAGGAAGGCTCATTAACAACTCGTGATATGCAGATGACACAACCTTACTTGCTAAAAGTGAAGAGGACTTGAAGCACTTACTGATGAAGATCAAAGACCACTGCCTTCAGTATGGATTATACCTCAACATAAAGAAAACAAAACCCTCACAACTGGACCATTAAGCAGCATTATGATAAATGGAGAAAAGAATGAAGTTGTCAAGTATTTCATTTTACTTGGATCCACAATCAATGCCCATGGAAGCAGCAGTCAAGAAATCAAAGCACATATTGTATTAGGCAAATCTGCTGCAAAAGACCTCTTTAAAGCCTTTAGCAAAGATATCACTTCAATGACGAAAATGTGCCTGCCCCAAGCCATGGTATTTCTAATCACCTCATATGCATTCAAAAACTGGACAATGAATAAGGAAGAATGAAGAAGCAGACTGATACATTTGAATTTATGGTGTTGGCAAAGAATATTGAATATACCATGGATTGCCAGAAGAAGTACAGCCAAAATCTTCCTTAAAAGTCTCTTTCCACAGATGTAGTCAATTTGGTTCCTATGTATTCCATCTGGCAAGGTCCTCATTTAAGTCACCATTTATGTTGCTGAAAAAAGGTATTTCTAATTAATAAGCCTTTGGTCTTACAAAATTCTATCATGCGATCTCCAGCATTGTTTCTGTTACCAAGGCTGTATTTTTCAACTACTGATTAATTCTTCTTTGTTTCCAAATTTTGCATTCCAATTACCAGTAGTAATCAATGCATCTTGATGCATGTTTGATCAACTTCAGACTGCATAAATTGGTAAAAATCTTCAATTTATTTATAAATATATAAATTTGGCATTAGTGGTTGTGTGTAAATTTGAATAATAGTCATATTAACTAGTCTTCTTTGTAGGTGTATGGATATTATCCTCTTCAGGACAGATCTGGAAATGTTCTTTTTGACCATGAATCTGAAGCCTTTCCTCTTTAATTTGTCATTCCTGGCATAGTAGACCATACGATTGTCCAATTCAAAATGGCCAATACCAGTCTATTTCAGCTCACTAATGCCTAGATTATCAATCTTTAAACATTCCACTTCATTTTGAATACTTCCATTTTTCCTAGATTCGTACTTTGTGTATTCCACATTCCGATTATTAGTGGATGTTTGCAGCTGTTTATTTTCATTTTGAGTCATGCCGCATCAGCAAATGAAGGTCTCGAAAGCTTTACTCCAACCATGTCATTGAGGTCGACTCTACTTTGAGGTGGCAGCTCTCCTCCAGGCATATTGCGAGTGCCTTCCAACCTGAGGTACTCATTTTCTGGCACTGTATCAATGTTTCACAGCTCTTCATAAGGTTTTCATTGGTCAATATATTTGTAGAATCAGATCCTTCTTTCTAGTCTGCCTTAGTATGAAAGCTGCACTGAAGCACGTCCACCGTGGGCCACTCCGCTGTTATTTGAAATACCGTTGGCCCAGCTTCCAGCATCACAGCAACATGCGAGCCACCACCGTTTGACAAACTGACATATATTAAATTACCTGAATAATAATCAAGGAGTTTCACAGTTACTGCATTTATTGAAGAGATGACAAAAATGTAAAAAAAAAAAGTATCGGCTTCAAAATGTCTCTTTTGAAACCTTCATATTTTAAATCCCTTTTTTCATGAACATTTACGTCCATGCAATCAACTTGCGTGTTTGTTTAGAGAAGGACGAGTCCTTTACAAACTTCTGCTGTTGTCAAGCGTGATTATACTGCGTATTTCCATGTGTAGTGACATTTTAAAACTTAAACTTAATTCTTTAAACCTGAGTCAGAGTATTGAAAGGCAAACATCAGATAATTTGACTTTATAGCACTGCCATTTTTCTTACTTTCTGCCCTATCTCTAAATAAGCTTACTGTTCTCAAGTTCTTCTGGAAACATAATTGAAATGTCTTACACCATTTCTAACCACATTTAGCTCTTCTGAGAAGTTAAAATGTTGAAGCTGGGAAATATATCAAAAGCATGTTTGATTTTTGCCCTCATTTTCCAACAAGACGGGAAGCAGTCAGTCAACAACATTTACTGGGTTCTCTTTGGGCACTGAGCAGTGGAGTAGATTATATGCAAAGGTGTTGAAAGATCATGGGAAATGAATTAGGTCCAAAAAAGACCTGTCTCTCTCCAGCTTACTAAGGCTTACACAAAGGAGAGGTCTTTGGGATGTCAGTAAAATTTCAGATGAGATGATAGAGAGGTGAGAAACTGAGCCAGAATGAATAGCTGATAACAAAATTTAAATGGCTAGTATCTAAAACTGAATAATAATGAAGCTGAAGAGTTTTAAAAACAACCATTCTCTGTATCTGGAAATGCAAGTCAAGGAAGAAATAAAGATATAATAGCTATGCGAAGTACAACCAGAATGCTTCTTAGAAGCAAGGATGGCAAGTCTACATCTCACATAGTTTGGACATGCTGTCAGGAGGGATCAGTCCCTGGAGAGGGACATCAAACTTGGTAAAGTAGAGGCTCAGCAAAAAAGAGAAAGACCCTCAGTGAGATGGATTGACACAGTTGCAGCAACAATGGGCTTAAGCACAACAATGATTGTGAGGATGGTTCAGGACTGGGCAGTGTTTCATTCTGTTGTACATAGACTCAATATGAGTCAGAACTGACTTAATGGCACCTAACAACAAGCTACATAAAATCATGTACAAATTTTACTAAGGGTTTTAGCTATCATCTATCTATCTGTCTATCTGTCTATCTGTCTGTCTGTCTGTCTGTCTGCCTGCCTGCCTGCCTGCCTGTCTACCCACCTACCTGTCTGTCTGTCTGTCTATCTATCTATTTATCTATCTACCTACCCATCTATCCATCTATCAGCCAACCATTTATCTATGTATCTATCATCTATTTATCTTTCTATCAGTTACCCATCTGTCCATCCCTCACTTATCTATCATCTGTCTATCCGTCTATCTATCCATCTATCATCTATCCATCCATCTATCATCCATCCATTCATCCATCCATCCATCCACCCACCCACCCACCCACCCACCCACCCACCCACCCAACCATCCATCCATCCATCCATCCATCCATCCATCCATCCATCCATCCATCCATCCATCCATCCATCCATCCATCCATCCATCCATCCATCCATCCATCCATCCATCCATCCATCCATCTATCTGCCATCTATCTATCTCTCTTACTTTGATGTAAACTCAGCACTTAAATGGAAAGATAACTGCCCCCTAATCTGGTAACTGTTTTGTGGCTTATCTCAATATGATAACAATATAGTCATAAAGAAAATATCCTAATTTTCAGTGCTAGAGAGGAGTAGAACAAGATTATAAGACTGTCATCTTACTACACCCTGATAATAGTATTTGTCTGAGATTTATCATATTAAACATGGGTTTATTTAAAAAAAAAAAAAGGACGAGCTGTTTTCTTTTTGTGTGTTATTCAAATGAACATCCTCATCGTTGCATTTGATTTAGTTTACACAGTTAAAAATCAGAAAATAACAACTAAAGAACATCCTATTTCTTGATTTAAAAACCACATTTAAAAAGTTATTTATACTACACCAAACCATAACAGGAAATGTACAGAAAATGAACGAACACCTTATAGATATCCTACGTATCTTTTAAAATATTGGTTTGTTTGGATCTTTAAATCACACCATTGTGACTCAGTGTTAGAGGGAATGTTATAATCCAGTATCTTCCATCTTGAAGGCTGTAGCCATTTCTAAGTTTTCACCCACATTAACATTTCAGATATTTGTATCAGTAGATGATTAAAACAACAACAACAACTAAAAGGAATTCATGGTAGTGGTGCCAACCACTAAAATGTCCTTCATTTTCAGATTAGAATGTAAAAATGAGCATTCCCAATCACCTTTTTAAAGAAGAAATGTCATTATAGGTATGATGTCTACGTGATAAACCAGGAACATCACTTTCTTTCTGAGAAGTGGTAAGCAGCCATCATTGGCAGTGTTGATTACTAAAACTGCTGGAAAAAAAATTATTAAGGCCAAAAAAACACAGAGGACTGCATGCTTTATTGTGTTTGTTTTATAACTTTGTTTTATTTTCTTAAAACATAATACTTCTAACACTTAGGATCTCCAAAATTGTATCATACTTGAAATTTTGAGTAGTATCTCTGAAACAACAATATATAATTTTAATATATCTTTGTTAACTTTCTTTTCTGACTTGAAGAATTATACCTTCAGCGTCATATGACACTCTTCATTTCCTCTCTCTCTCTTTTTTTTTTTTTAAAACTTTTTGTGAATATTTGCTGAAAGAAGATTTCCCTTTCCCTCTTTAGAGACGAGCATGGATTAAAATAAAAAAATTTACAATAAAATCCTGCTTTATTTACTTACCTACTTTGTCAAGCTATGAGTGAAGACCCCAAAGTGGATCACCATCTTTTTCCTTTTAAACATGATGAAGGAAACCATTTTGATTTATTGTTTTCTTTCAAAGGACAGGTGACATTGCCTGCAACATTGACTTTAGTACATAATCCCCTTTTGGCAAGTCAGAAGGAATTACAATTGGAAAGGTTTTCACAGTCAAACGCTCTACTAGAATGAAATGCTATAGAGCACTTCACTTTAGCCAAACCAGCAAAATCCTTCCATTGCCAGCTTTTTCTTTTATATTTCGAAGTTGGCCGCTCAGCACAGATTTGATTCACACCATTTAAAAATAAATCTGGTGTCTGCAAAGCAGAAAATTCGGATTGTGTTGTCATAATATCAGTATTTCCATTTTTATGCTTGGAAACAACCTAAGCTCCTAGAGTTACACTTCCTAATTCTACGGTAAAGAGTAAAGACTAATTTCATTTTAAATCTGCACGTCTTTGTTATAGCTACTACAGAAATTAGCACAAACATCATACGGCACGTTAAACATTTTATGATCGATTTAATCCCACAAAAAACATTTATTTGTGTTAAAAGTGATAC
This sequence comes from Elephas maximus indicus, assembly GCF_024166365.1. Taxonomy (NCBI): domain Eukaryota; kingdom Metazoa; phylum Chordata; class Mammalia; order Proboscidea; family Elephantidae; genus Elephas; species Elephas maximus. Next base: position 79,128,261 of record NC_064840.1, read on the forward strand.
CCTATGGCACGAATTGATCTTGAGATACAGAGCATAAATAAGAATTTGAATTCTATATTGATATGTCACTTTGTCCTCACTTCGTCATGACGATTTCATAACTGCCTGCTTAAAAGTCATCTAAATAATTGATGGCATCAGGCTGGCATATGAGTAGCTCACCTCCAGAGATGACGCTTAACAATTCTAGCCCTGTCCCCTGCACAGCCATGCTCTGCCCATCAAGTAGTGGAGTTTACAGCCCCTCCTTTGGCTCAGGACTAGACCTGAGACTGCTTTGACCACGAAGATGCCGAAGAAGTAACCTTCTGGGACTTCTGAACTGTCACACCCAGGCTGTAGCGTGTGACAGGTTCTACTTCCTCCATCTTGGATCCATGTGAGAAAACTGAGCTACCCTTGGAGAAGACAAAAGGTAGACATGGAAATAGAGACACTATGTGGAAAAGACCTGGAGGAAAGATGCCACATAGGAAGCAAGGCCACAACTGTCACAGCTGAGTAGAACCTAAGGATAAATCACAACTGAACGTAGCGCGGGGTCTTGTATGGGATCCGGAAACAGAAAGAAGACATTAGAGAAGCACTAACAAAATCTGAATAACTCTGGGTTTTAGTTAATGACAATATATCAATATCTGATCATTACTTTTTGTTCTTGTTGTTGAGAATATACGCTGTAAAACATCCAACAATTCAACCATTTCTACATGAACAATTTGGTGACATCTATTACATCAACGGCATTGGGTTTTTTGGGGGGTTATTACATTCTTTGGGTACATTCTTGCCCTCCTTTTCTGAGTTGTTCCTCCCCCATTAACATAAACTCACTGCCCCTTGAAATTTCTATCTTTCAAGTTGCTGTTGTCCCTTTAGTCCCATATAGACAGTTCTCAAAGGAGTGCAATGCTCAAGGTGGACATTTTCACCAGTTAAGATAAACTATTATTGTTTGCTTTTAAGAAGACTGTGTTGTCATAATATCAGTATTTCAAGCAAGCTTTTAAGACCCCAGGCACAACACAACAAACTAAGAGGTAGAACAGAAGCACTAAATGTGCTATTAGACCAATTAACTGAAATGTCCCGTGAAACCATGACCCTAAACCTCCAAACCAAGGAACTAAATCCTATGATGTGTTTGGTTGTACGTAAGGAGCCTCAGCAGCTATTTTTTTTTTTTTTTTTTGGTCGTTGTAAATATATCTATCACACGACTTTTGCCAAGTCAACTTTTTACAGGTGTTCGACATATTGTCAGCAAATACGATAATTGGTTGTGCAACCCTACCCTGAATCAATACAATTTTTCCCTCCCTCCTGCCCCTGGTAGCCACTAATAAACTTTGGTCTCTATACATTTGCTTTTTCTTGCCTTTTTATATATGTGAGGTCATATTTGTCTTTTTGTGATTGGCTTACTTCACTCAGCATAATGTCTTCAAGCTCCATCCATACTGTAGTATGTATCAAAACTTCGTTTCTTCTCCTGGCTGAGTAGTATTCCATTGTATGTATGTACTGCGTTGTGTTTATCCATCAATCTGTTGGTGGGCATTTAGGTTGTTTCCACCTTTTGGCTATTCTGAATACTGCTGCAATGAACATTGGTTTACAAGTCTGTGTTTGAGTCTCTGCTTTCAATCAAGCCTTTTGGAAATATTCCTTGGAGTGGAATTGCTGGGTCATAAGGTAGTTCTATTTTTAGATTTTGAGGAACCGCCACACTGTTTTCCACATCAGGTCATTAACTTTAAGAAATGTACCATACTAACGTAAGACGGGAACAATGGAGTAAACCAAATATGGGTATATGCAAACTCCCTGTATTATCTTCTCCATTTTTCTGTAAATCTAAAACTGTTCTAAGAAATAGTCTATTTTTTTTTTAAGTGCAACCAGTGGGAGGTGCATCAGGGAGCCATGTAAGGAGCCACAGGTGCTCCCAGCCCCCATGTGACTGCAACTGCAGAAGTCCAAGCAAGAGCAGCAGCAGAAGTCCAAGCAAGAGCAGCAGCAGAAGTCCCCAGCTGAGCCCCAGCCAACTCACAGAATCAAAATAAAACATTGCTGTTCAAGCCTCTAAGTTCTGAGGTTGTTTGTCATGCTGCAACCGGTAAAATGAACAACGAGCTACATTCATCTGGTTCTATTAATTGAGGGACAACACCCCAGGCCCTGCTTTACTGCGCCGATTCCGACGCGCAACGCAGCGAGTCTGTGATGTCCTCTCAGGTTGTTCCTGATTTCTAGACAGCCAGGAGGCCCTTAAAAAAAGGACACCAATGATTAATACAGGCCAATCCATCTCCATGGCGTTCGAGCCTGGGCACACAACGGCACATGGAAGGCAGCTTTTATTACTTACAATAAGGAGTGGACCGAATACAGCAGGTGAGCGTCCCCCCGGCTCAAAAGCTGTCTGGGCAGAGATGGTGACTTTTCCATTCGCACCCCATGGAATGGAGAAAACTATGGCCGACTGGCTTGTCCAAAGGACTGCCTCCTCACCTTAATGACATATGCCTATTCTATAACATTTAATTTAAAAAAAGCAATCACTAAGGATTTTATTCCATTATTCCATTTAGAGGGATAGAAATCCTGGGAAGCTATTGCTTTCTTAGAAAAATGATAGTTTAGTTTGTGGTCTGTCATGGATTGAATTATGTCTCCCCAAAAATGTGTGTATCATTTTGCTGGGCCTTGATTCCCAGCATTGTGTGGTTGTCTGCCATTTTGTGATTTTAATTTTAAGTTAAAGAAGATTAGGGTGGGACTGGAATACCCTTACCCAAGGAAAAAAAAGAAAGGAAGCACTCATCAAATGGGCCACACCTTTGAGCTATGTCTCTTCACCCCATCCGTGAGGCTGTACCAGAGGCCTTCTCTGCTCAACTGCTTAGTGAGTTGCAGTTCTAGGTCTAACCCTATTAAAACCATGTTCTAGAAAATATTGAACTCTGGGTTATTGAAAGCCTACCCATTGCCGTTGAGTCAATTCTGAGTCATAGTGACCCTATAGGACACAGTAGAACTGCCCCATAGAGTTTCCAAGGAGCAGCTGGTAGATTCAAACTGCCAACCTTTTGGCTAGCAGCTGAGCTCTTAACCACTGTGCCACCAGGGTTTCCACTGAAAGCCTAGTGTATGCCAAGTCATTTATATAAATTATCTCATTTAATCTTCACAACTACTCTCTGAGATCTATATTATATTCTTTTATCAGATGGGAAAACTCATGCTTTATACTGTTTAAGTTACTTTCTCAAATTCAAATAGGTAGTAAGTGGTAGAGCTGAGATCCAAAATCAGGGTGTCTTATTTCAAAGCCCATGCCCTCAAGAGTGCTATTTTTTATTTCTTCTCTCTGTATAATTTAGTCTCTCTTCTTATTAATTAAACACTGCTTCAAATATATTATTTTACCCTGGTCTTAGAAATGCTAACTTTATCTTGTGCTACACTCAAGGAGGAGTCCTGGGGCAGTTCCACTCTGTGCAATGGGGTTGCTATGAGTCAGAATCGGCTTGAGGCAATGGGTTTGATTTGGTTTTTGGTATGCTAAAGGAAGTGCTTCATATCTCTGGGTTACTAGGTTAGAGCTGCACAAGCTGTTAAAATTATTTTACTTATATGAAGCAAACCAGATATTAGCAAGAACAATCTGGGTCAGAATTTTTTTTTAAATTGCTTTTACTGTGAAACCCTATCAGAGAAGAAGAGAGGGAAATAAACACGCTGCTTAAGTTGGGAAGCAGGATTGCTTAAATTCTAGAAACTCAGCAGTGGAAGAAAATATCTTTATACTTAAAGAAGGAAAGTCAGTACATCTAGATAAAGGTTAAAAAAAAATCCCTCACAATTCTACGGTGATTGAGTTGAAGAATGGAATTAGATTGTGATGAAGGGCATCAGATGAGTATGATAGAGATGTGAAAGGAAAAAAACAAAGGAGACTGGAGAGGAGCAATATAGTCTGCTAATATTGGCATATTGGCACATTCCCAAGAATTCAGCCCTAGGGGTAACTAAAGTCACGTAACTAGCCTCTGATCATAATCTCTGCTAGATAAATAAAGTACAGAAGAATTTCTATATAAACATTCCATAAAATAACATTTTTAAAAAGCTTTAAAGTTGATTATCTACACAAACACCCAGGATGTCCAAAGCCATCAGTCTAGGAGCTGTATTCCCTGAGGGTGAGGCAGGGTCTCTCTCTCCTGCTGGGGTATTTCCATTTCATCTTTACTGCTGTAACTACCGCGAGTAGAAGAATTAAAAAAAAAAAAAATCAAACCCATTGCCGATAAGTCAATCCCTACTCATAGCAACCCTATAGGACTGCCCCATAGGGTTTCCAAGGACAGCAACAGGTAGATTCGAACTGCCAACCTTTTGGTCAACAGCCAAGCTCTTTACCACTGCACCACCAGGGCTCCAGTAGAAGAGTAGAGGAAGCAAAGGGAACTATAGAAAGAAAAAAAAAAATTATTTTTTGTAAGAACATTTGACTCAGGAGAAAAGAGTCATTAGAGTTCTGTCAAAATAGATACTCAATCTGGAATAATTATTTGTGGTTTCTTATAGCAAGATATCGACTTGACGGCACTGGGTTTTTTTTGGTCTTACAGCAAGATGCACGTTCTGCCTTATTGTTGTTGTTAGTTGCCACGCCTCCCCCAAAGATCTTTATGCCCCAGTTCCTGAAACCTATGATTATGTCATGGTACAGTGCAAAAGGGATTTCCCAGAGGTGAGTAAGGGTATCTTCAGATGAAGAGATTATCCTGGATTATCCGCGTGGGTCCAATCTAATCACACGAGTCCTTAAACGCTAAGAACATTTCCCAGTGGGTCAGAGTGATGTGCTGTGAGAAGGATGTAAGCAGCCTTTGCTGGCTCTGAAAATGGAGGAAGGGGCCATGAGCCAAGGATGCAGTGGCCTCCTAGAAGCTAGGGACAGCCCTCAGTTTACAGCCAGTGAGAAAATGGGAGCCTGGGTTCTACAGTCCCAAGGAACTAAAATCTGCTAACAACCTGAATGAGCAAGTAAAGAGATCCTCTCTTGTAACACCTGGAAAGGAATTCCAGGCCTACAGACCTTGGTTTTGGCCCCGTGAGACTCCCATCCCATTGCCGTCGAGTTGATTGCAACTCATAGTGACCCTAAAGGACAGGGTAGAACTGCCCCATAAGGTTTCCAAGGGGCGCCTGGCGGATTCGAACTGCCAACCTCTTGGTCTGCAGCAGTAGTTCTTAACCACTACCCCGCCAGGGTTTCCCCATGAGACTAGTACTGTAAGAAAATACATTGTTTTTTTAGTGGTTACATTTGTGGTAGTTTGTTACAGCAGCAACAGGAGAATAATACGTGGTTAATTGTATCTTGCCCATCCTACATCTTTACAGAGCACAGGACAGTGCCTTAATTTTAGGTAACATGCACAGTAATTGTTGTCGTTGTTGTTGTTAGGTGCCGTCGAGTCGGCTACTACTCATAGCGACCCTGTGCACAACAGAACGAAACACCGCCCGGTCCTGCGCCGCCCTTACAATCGTTTGTTATGCTTGAGCCCGTTGTTGCAGCCACTGTGTCAGTCCACCTCGTTGAGGGTCTTCCTCTTCTCCACTAACCCTGTACTCTGGCAAGCATGATGTCCTTCTCCAGGGACTGATCCCTCCTGACAACGTGTCCACAGTATGTAAGACCCAATCTCGCCATCCTTGCTTCTAAGAAGCATTCTGGTTGTACTTCTTCCAAGAAAGATTTATTCATTCTTCTGGCAGTCCATGGTATATTCAATATTCTTCGCCAACACCACAATTCAAAGGCATCAATTCTTCTTCAGTCTTCCTTATTCATTGTCCAGCTTTCACATGCATATGATGTGATTGAAAATACCATGGCTTCGGCCTGGTGCACCTTAGTCTTCAGGGTGACATCTTTGCTCTTCAGCACTTTGAAGAGATCCTTTGCAGCAGATTTGCCCAATGCAATGCATCTTTTGATTTCTTGACTGCTGCTTCCATGGCTGTTGATTGTGGATCTAAGTAAAATGAAATCCTTGACAACTTTAATCTTTTCTGTTTATCATGATGTTGCTCATTGGTCCGGTTGTGAGGAATTTTGTTTTCTTTATTTTGAGGTGCAATCCATACTGAAGGCTGTGGTCTTTGATCTTCATTAGTAAGTGCTTCAAGTCCTCTTCACTTTCAGCAAGCAAGGTTGTGTCATCTGCATAACCAGGTTGTTAACGAGTCTTCCTCCAACCCTGATGCCCTGTTCTTCTTCGCATAGTCCAGCTTCTCGGATTATTTGCACAGCATACAGATTGAATAGGTATGGAGAAAGAATACAACCCTGGCGCACACCTTTCCTGACTTTAAATCAATCAGTATCCCCTTGTTCTGTTCGAACAACTGCCTATTGATCTATGTAAAGGTTCCTCATGAGCACAATTAAGTGTTCTGGAATTCCCATTCTTCCCAATGTTATCCATAATTTGTTATGATCCACACAGTCGAATACCTTTCCATAGTCAATAAAACACAGGTAAACATCCTTCTGGTATTCTCTGCTTTCAGCCAGGATCCATCTGACATCAGCAATGATATCCCTGGTTCCACGTCCTCTTCTGAAACCAGCCTGAATTTCTGGTAGTTCCCTGTCAACATACTGCTGCAGCCATTTTTGAATGATCTTCAGCAAAATTTTGCTTGTGTGTGATATTAATGATATTGTTCTATAATTTCTACATTTGGTTGGATCACCTTTCTTGGGAATAGGCATAAATATGGATCTTTTCCAGTCAGTTGGCCAGGAAGCTGGCTTCCATATTTCTTGGCATTGATGAGTGAGCACCTCCAGCGCTGCATCTGTTTGTTGAAACATCTCAATTGGTATTCCATCAGTCCCTGGAGCCTTGTTTTCCGCCAATGTCTTCAGAACAGCTTGGACTTCTTACTTCAGTACCATCGGTTCCTGATCATATGCCATCTCTTGAAATGGTTGAACATTGACTAATTCTTTTTGCTATAATGACTCTGTGTATTCCTTCCATCTTCTTTTGATGCTTCCTGCATCGTTTAATATTTTCCCCATAGAATCCTTCATTCTTGCAACTCGAGGCTTAAATTTTTTCTTCAGTTCTTTCAGCTTGAGAAACGCTGAGCGTGTTCTTCCCTTTTGGTTTTCCATCTCTAGCTCTTTGCATATGTCATTATAATACTTTGTCTTCTTGAGACTCCCTTTGAAATCTTCTGTTCAGTTCTTTTACTTCATCAATTCTTCCTTTTGCTTTAGCTGCTTGGCGTTCGAGAGCAAGTTTTAGAGCCTCCTCTGACATCCATCTTGGTCTTTTCTTTCTTTCCTGTCTTTTCGGTGACCTCTTGCTTTTTTCATGGATGATGTCCTTGATGTCATTCCACAACTCATCTGGTCTTTGGTCACTAGTGTTCAGTGCATCAAATCTATTCTTCAGATGGTCTCTAAATTCAGGTGGGATATACTCAAGGTCATATTTTGGCTCTCGTGGACTTGCTCTGATTTTCTTCAGTTTCAGCTTGAACTTGCATATGAGCAATTGATGGTCTGTTCCACAGTCGGCCCCTGGCCTTGTTCTGACTGATGATATTGAGCTTTTCCATTGTCTCTTTCCACAGATGTAGTCAATTTGATTTCTGTGTGTTCCATCTAGCGAGGTTCATGTGTATAGTTACCGTTTATGTTGGTGAAAGAAGATATTTGCAATGAAGAAGTCGTTGGTCTTGCAAAATTCTGTCATTCGATCTCCAGCATTGTTTCTGTAACAAAGGCCATATTTTCCAGCTACTGATCCTTCTTATTTATTTCCAACTTTTGCATTCCAATTGTCAGTAATTATCAATGCATCTTGTTTGTATGTTTGATCAATTTCAGACTGCAGCAGCTGATAAAAGTCTTCTATTTCTTTATCTTTGGCCCTAGTGGTTGGTACGTAAATTTGAATAATAGTCATATTAACTGGTCTTCCTTGTAGGTGTATGGATATTATCCTATCACAGACAGCGTTGTACTGCAGGATAGATCTTGAACTGTTCTTTTTGATGAGCAATGCAACACTATTCCTTTTCAAGTTGTGATTCCCAGCATAGTAGACTATATGACTGTCCAATTCAAAATGGCCAATACCAGTCCATTTCAACTCACTAATGCCTAGGATATTGTTTATGAGTTCCATTTCATTTTTGACGATTTCCAATTTCCCTAGATTCATACTTCGTACATTACAGGTTCTGATTATTAGTGGAGGTTTGCAGCTGTTTCTTCTCATTTTGAGTCGTGCCACATCAGCAAATGAAGGTCCCAAAAGCTTTACTCCATCTACGTCATCAAGGTCGACTGTACTTTGAGGAGGCAGCTCTTCCCCAGTCATCTTTTGAGTGCGTTCCAACCTGAGGGGCTCATCTTCCAGCACTACATCAGACAATGTTCTGCTGCTGTTCATAAGGTTTTCAATGGCTAATGTTTTTCAGAAGTAGACTGGCGGGTCCTTCTTCCTAGTCTGGAAGCTCAGCTGAAACCTGTCCTCCATGGGTGACCTTGCTGGTATCTGAATACTGGTGGCATAGCGTCCAGCATCACAGCAACACACAAGCCCCCACAGTACGAAAAACTGACAGGCACATGGGGGATGTCATTATTATCATCTGGATTTTACAGAGAAGGAAACCAGACCTAGAGACAGAAAGAGGATGATAATTATTTAGACATTTTCATTTCTTCTTTTTAGGTTTTCAAAGCTGTAGATATAATTTATGAATAAACACATTGCTATCAAGTCGCTATGGACTCATAGAGACTCTATAGGACAGAGTAGAACTGCCACATAAGATTTCCAAGGCTGTAATCTTCATGGAAATAGACTGCCACATATTTCTGCCTTGGAGCAGCTGGTGGGTTTGAACCACAGACCTTTTGGTTAGCCAAGCTCTTAACTACTGTGGCACCAGGGCTCCTTAATTTATAAATATGTCCATTATTACAAATTTAACTTAATGACCCTTAGCATAACAGTACAACTAACCACACATGTCTATATTAACTTTATAGATGTTGATTATAAATATGAGCTAGAATTTTTTTCACCAATATTAAATTAAAATCATAATTGACATAATTTATTTTAAAAGCTAAAAGCATTCTTGTGAGTACTCACAAGACCAATCCTAATCAGGCCATCAAACTTTATATTTTTCATTCACAATGAGCCTTATTTATAGCCCCAAACACTCCCATTCCAAACTAAAAAATATTATTGCATCAAAAAATACATTTTAATAAGCTCTTACCCTTTACTTCTTGTGCTTCATTTCTCCCAGCACACAACGAATGTTATAAATTGTTTAAGAACAGAACCGAAAGCATGCAGGTTAATTATTTAGTAAAGAAGCTGAAAGATCCCTTAGAGGTGTTATCTATATGTCAGGATTGGTGTTTACCCAAGGCTAACAGATATTTCAAATGTGAAGGAAACAAAAGCAATTCTATCTAATACGAGCTCTAATTTGCTTTTCTGGAACAAGCAGAACCAGGAAAGGCAACAGCACAGAGCTTCCTATGAGAATGATGACAATGAAACAAGGAGGAAGAACAAAACAACCTCCACCAAGTGCCTTTTACATGTGTTATCTAATCAAGCTTCCCATTAAATACAGTTGGCACCTATAGCAACGTTTTATAAGTGTGGAAGTCCAAGTTTTTCAAGATTTGGTAACTCATACAAGGGCTCATATAAAAACTCTAGCGAAATACTCTCATATTCTCTAGATATGTAGGTGTCTGAAATTAGCAAACTCATCTCTTTATGAATTTTAACCTCTCATAGTTTCTCTCCTTTGAGTTTCAAAAGAGCCTGTCCTGAAATTACTTCAAATCTTCATCAGGATGAAAATTTAATTAAATGAATTATAAATGTATGTGTATGGGTGTATATACATATATGTGTGTGTGTATACTGTTGCAGGAATACATGGCATTGTTATGATATATAAGTGTTTGGCCTTAGAAATGTTTCTAGTGCTTTTTGCTTTAGATAAAATTAATACCAGAAATTAGTCAAGAAGCCGTGTAATTTTTCTAATGATTATTTTATGTATGTGAATCCATTGATATTATGAGCATAAACCAACTAAAAACTGTGCTTTCAATTTACTAGAGCTGATCATGTTTACTTTTGCAAAATAATTAATGTGTCAGAACAGAAATACCTGATATGATATTCCAGAATAAGTGTACGTGTTGAGATGAAACAAGGGCTAGCTCTAGATCTAAACATCTGGAAGCTTGAAGTATCGGATATTTGAGTTTCAGAAGTTAGGCTCTCAATCAATTTACATTTCCATTTAAATCTTGAAGTGGAGGTTACATATATTTGTGTTGTTCCCTGACAGTTTTACCTGAGACAAATATGTCTAATGTTTTACCTTTGGAAAATCCAGTATCTAAAATAATGAATAATTTAATTATTTTGTTCACTCATGTAGCCTTTCATTAATTTGTGTGATGAATTCTTTCAAAGATTTCTTTTTGAAAATACGTGAGTTTTGTTCAGTGTCAGTACAGTACTCCGGCATGAATAGCTGCAGAGGAACCCAAAGGTACTTCTCAAAACTACATTCAACTCAACTTCATCTCTCAAATGAAGTGACTTGATTTGAAAACAAAAAGAAATCATACCATCTTTAACACATACGTAAATCTGGATTCCATGAGGCCAAGTGTTATTTTGCTTCTAATGACTACAGCTTTTAGAAGACATCCTTTACACTTCCCTGTCTATAAAAACTACAGCAAATTAAATCATAATAGCTACGATACATAGATGATGCTTTGATTTATTCAGGTATGAATAACATCCCTGCATTTTTTGATAAAATAAATGCAGTCAGAATGGTATTTAATAACTTATAAATTTATAGTTGAGTAAAAATAGTTTATCTGATGTTTCAATGCATATAAACTAAAAAAAAACATATAACTTCTGTACATTCATAGTATAGTAAAAAGCAGTCTTCATCTTTTATTTACTCATTCTTTCAAAAAAAATCACTTATCGACCAATAAAATTTGTTGATATAGCATACGAAGATGAAAATCTTGTCCTCGAGCAGCATTTTGTCAGTAAGGTCCGATTTATTAAGAGATCACCAATGGTCCTCAGAATTCCATTACTTTATTTTTTACTGCAGCTGATATGATCACTTCCATCTGTAAAGGATGATGACCCTTTATTCTATACCATATACCCAATAACTAACTGGTTTTCAGCCTTACGTGTGTCCTGCCTTAAGGAAATGGTGGAGCATAATGGCTAAAAACAGAGACTCCTGAATCAAACTACCTTTGTTCAAATCTTGGCTCAGCTACTTTAACAGCAATGTAACATTAGATGAATGAATTAACTATGCCTCGATTTCCTTATCTGCAAGTAGTACATAATAATAGTACTTAGCCCATAGAATTGTTGTATTAAGTTAGTATGTATAAGCACATACACATATGAGTGTCACCAATTATAATTATGGAACAAATTTTGAGAATTGTTTTCTTATTGGCTGCATGATAAAAACTATTAATGCGTTCAGCTGCTAACCAAAATCTTGAAGGTTCAGGTCCATCCAGAGCTATCTCAGAAGAAAGGTGTGCCATTGAAAAATCAGGCATTGAATGCATAAAAAAAAAAAAAAAAAAAAGGAATATTACAAATGTTGGAGAGGCTTCATGGAGATCGTAACTCTTATGCACTGCTGGTGGGAATGCAAAATGATACAACCATTTTGGAAAACAATATGACACTTCCTTAGTAAGCTAGGAATAGAAATACCGTATGATCCAGCAATCCCACTCCTAGGAATATTTCCTAGAGAAGTAAGAGTCATCACTTGAATAGACATACGCATACCCATGTTCATTGCAGCATTGTTCACAGTAGCAAAGAAATAGAAACAACCTAGATACCCATCAACAGATGAATGGATAAACAAACTGTGGTACATACACACAACAAAGCACTACACAATGATAAAGAACAATGAATCTGTGAAGCATTTCATAACGTGGATGAATCTGGGCGGCATTAAGCTGAGTAAAATAAGTCAATCGTGAAAGGACAAATATTGTATGAGATCACTACTGTAAAAACTCATGAAAAGTTTACACACAAAAAGAAACAATTTTTGATGGTTACATTGGAGGGGAGGAATGAATATGGAAAAACACTAAATAGACAATAGATAAGTGATAACTTTGGTGAAGGATAAGACAGTACACAATACTGGGGGACCCACTACATCTTGTACAAGGCAAGGTCGTGGAAATTCCATAGACGCATCAAACTCCCTGAAGGACCAAATTGCTGGGCTGAGGGCTGCAAGAACCACGGTCTTGGAGAACATCTAGCTCAATTGGCATAACATAGTTTATAAAGAAAATGTTCTACACTCTACTTTGGTGAGTAGCATCTGGGGTCTTAAAAGCCTTTGAGTGGCCATCTAGGATGTTCCACTCATCTCACCCCTTTGGGAGCAAGGAAGAATGAAGAAAACTAAAGATACAAGGGAAAGATCAGTCTAAAGGACTAATGGACCACACCTACCACGGTCTCCACCAGACTGAGTCCAGTAAAACTAGACGGTGCCCAGCTACCACCACTGGCTGCTCTGACAGAGATCACAATAAAGAGGGTCCCAAATAGAGTTGGAGAAAAAAGTAGGACAAAATTCTAACAGAAAAAAGACCAGACTTGCTGGTCTGACAGAGTCTGGAGAAAATCCTGAGAGTATGGCCCCCGGACACCCTTTCAGCTCAGTAATGAAGTCACTCCTGAGGTTCACCCTTCAGCCAAAGAGTGGATAGGCCCATAAAACAAAACGAGACTAAAGGGGCACACCAGCCCTGGGGCAAAGACTATAAGGCAGGACAAGGGGGACAGGAAAGCTGGAAATAGGGAAGCCAAGGTTGTGAAGGGAGAGTATGGACACGTAGTGGGGTTGTTAACCAATGTCATAAAACAATATGTGTACTAACTCTTTAATAAGAAACTAGTTTGTTCTATAAACCTTCATCTAAAGTACAATAATAAAAAAAAGAAAGAAAGAAAAATCAGCCATTGAAAATCCCCTGGAGCACAGTTGTACTCTGACATACGTGGCGTCATCATGAGTCGGTATCGACTTAACAGCAACTGTTTTTTTTTCTTAATTAATTTGTAGTGTGTTTTTAAGAAAATGATCAGTGGGAAAGCTAGTCTGCAGGGTTTTGTTTTGATGGGAAAGATGAAATTCAGGATCTTAGGTCAGTAACTTGGCACAATGGCGGGAATGGTTTAGTATAGACTAGACTGAGCAAAAGAAGTGAATTCTGAGGTCAACTCTGCCCCTACATAGCATTTTCTGGCTTTTCAGGGCTGCAGGGCAGGAGGAGTATAGTCATGGAGGAAGATGGTGAGAAAATAGTTGTTTCTGTTTGTGTATGTTGAGTCTGAAGTAATGGTAGACATGCTAAGCCAGTGATTAAAAATGGAAGATGAAAGCTTAGGAGTGGAGATCTGTTATTATTTAGAGAGAAGTGAATGAGAGAGCCAAGGGAGAAAGCTTAGAGAAAAATAGCTTCAGAGAGCAACAAAGCCTTGGAAACCATCCAATTTCGGAGGAAGGAAGAGGACGAATTGCCATGAAGAAAATAAAGAACAAGCATTCAAGGAGAAAGGTGAAAATTAGGTGATCTCATAGAAATTAGGGGAAGGAATTTCACGAAAGAGAGCACAAACCGTGTTAAATGCTTTTGCAAGGTCAAGGGTGCTGCCAAATACAATGGCCTTCTTTTAGTTCGCAATTAAAAAGCCATTATTGAATTTCAGATGGACAGAATTTGTGGAGATTTGGGAAACCCACTAGGATTGCAGAAGGTTATACCATGGACCTGTTGAGGTATTGGAGTCCATAGTTATTCAAGCTCAGCAGTGAAAGAAATGCACAAGGAAAGGTGAGTCACAGGATGTCTTTTAGAAGGACGATTTTTGAGCATATCTGAAGATAATGCAAATGAAGCTCACAGAGCATGGTGACTGAAAGGGGAAGGGGGGCATAATTTGGTGGAGGCTTGGAGGGACAGTGGAAGAGTTGAGTGGGTCTTAGGACAGGAAACATTTGCAGCAGCCCCTTCTGCTGGATGATGCTGGAGGGAGTCAGCCACAGGTTATTACCATGTTCCAGGAGAGGCGTATTCCTTCATTTCTTCAGTGAGTATTGAATAATAACCCACTAACCCACTACCGTTGAGTCGATTCCAACTCATAGTGACCCTATAGGACAGAGTAGAACTGCCCCATAGAATTTCCAAGGAGCGCCTGGCAGATTTGAACTGCTGGTCTCTTGGTTAGCAGCTGTAGCTGTTACCCACTATGCCACCAGGGTTTCCAATAGACACTGAAAAATAAAACAGACCAAAAAAACCCTTCACAGAGGTCACATTCTATTCATTAGTTCAGCTTTAAGAAATCTGATTTGTAGAATAACTGAATAACATTAGACCTTTAATAGCACGACTTAGAAACTGAAGAAAGTTGAAAGTGATGTCGCCTAGGTTTCAAGGGTTAATCATAGCAGAAGGTTAAGAGATCTTGAGTTGTTAGTCTAGAGTTCAAGCTAGAGCAGGGTTTCTCAACCTCAGCCGGGAAATTCTTTGTTATGAGGGACTGTATTCTGTATTGTAGGACATTTAGCAGAATCCCTGGCCTCTACCCACTGGATAGCAGTTGTTAGTTGCCGTCAAGTTGATTCTGACTCATGGCGACCCCCTGTGTGCAGAACAGAACTGCTCTACGTGGTTTTCAAGGCTGTGACCTCTCAGACTCTCAGTAGACTTGTTTTCTGAGGCACCTCTCTGTGGGTTCAAACTGCCAACCTTTTGACTAGTAATGGAGCGCTTATCCATTTGTGCCACCCAGGAACTCTCTTTTGGGTGCCGGTAGCAACCCCCAAGTTGTGACAATCAAAAAATGTCTCCACATACACACACACACAAATCCATTAGCGTCAAGTCAATTCCGACACATAGCGACCCCGTAGGGCAGAGTAGAACTGCCCCAAAGAGTTCTCAAGGAGTGCCTGGTGGATTCAGAAATTGCCAAATGTTCCAGGGAGGGGGGGGCAAAATCAGCCTTATTGGGAAGCACCGGGCCGGGGAGATATCACTGACATGGCTGAAAGAGGTATAGCTGTGAAAGGAAGACCAGCCTCTGGAGCCATATGGGAAGGGAGCAGAGTCAGGGAGAACAGCAGATTCCGTCAGAGTGAGGCTAGGAGACTTGAAGCAAGAGAGGTGTTGTCTGCAGCATCACAGGAGAGCCCCTCAGGCAGAACACAGGACTTGGGACTTGAACTCCTGACCTATGACCTTGAGCAAAACACTTTCTGCTGCGTCTCAAAAGCTTCCTCTGTAACATGAGTAATGTCACGGGTTATTTTGTTTGGTTCTAAAATTAAATATTAAATTATTTTATGCAGTGAAAAAACTCTCCAAAAGTTGCTTTTATGAAGCTTGGCACTGAAGGAGAAAAAATAAATCAGAGGTAAAGCAAAGAACTTTTTAAGCTATTTTGCATGAATGTTTTAAAACATGTGCAACACTTCAAAGATGAGCAGTTTATAAAACCCCAACGTTTTTAGGTTTCTGAGAATGTTCTATTGTTCTCAGCATAGTCATGACAGAAGGCAGATTTTGGACAAAATCAGACTACAGGGCCGGACAGTGCCTAAAATTATGTGTTCTTTTTATGTCCTGTGAATTTAGAAATAGTCAGCACATTCCTGGTTTATTTTAACGTGTTTAAATGTGTATAAAGTATGGCTATGCTTCATCCTGAAAATCCTATGTTCTTACCACCCTCGTTGTCTACTTGGACTAAAAATACACAACTTTTCCAAAAGTTTTCTATGCTAGATCCTGCCTGAATTTTATGCCAACTTATAAACTCCAGCTGGTACAGGTTTCTGATGAAATGCCAACGGACTGTCAGATCTACATGTTCTAATGTTCTGTCACCGATTTGCAGCCCTGAATAAAGCCACTGCTAAAACTTATTCTTTATGGTCTTTCTGAGAGGAGGACTTCTTTGAGAAAGTGAGTTTAAGTAAACTCACACCATCGAAAACAACACGTTTTGCCATTTAGTTTAATACAGGACTCTCTTGGTCCAAACTCTGGGTGGATGTCAGGTTGTTGCTACTTTTAAATGTCACATTCTCCAAATGGACCTGAAGAACTGTCTAGGAAAAGCCGTTTAAATTAATGTGTATGAAATATTGCAGCTGTTTCTTTTGACTAAATCTGCCTTGAACACCTCCAAAGTCCCTTTTCCAGGGGCCCACTGGACTCATGATTATCTATTTGCCCTTCTGCTCTGTACTTGTTTGCATTTCATGGGTAGAGCACAGCTTTCTTCTGCCTTATACTTGGCTTTATGGTTCATATATTTTTGTGTGCAGTTGCCCTGGACAGGTTTCCATTCTCTGTGTCAACAAAAGTATCAAATGGTGCAAGGACTAAGAACAACTAATTTCATGAATACATCAGAAAAGTACTCTATGTTGTTTTCGTTATTAGTGTTTCCAGTTTTTGTTTTTGCCTTCATATAAAAACTAGCCATAAGTGCATAATGAAGTTTAAAAAATAAACTCAATAAAATCTCCGTTTCACACCACTTCCATTATTATAAATATAGTTATTTGCGATTTGATCTTCAGAGCTAGCGCCCAACTACAGTGGTTTCCAATTTTAATCTTTTGAAGCTCTGCGTGCGTGGTGGAAATGAGCAAGGGATGATAATAAATCAATATGGAATGCCTCAGAACATAGTTTCACAAACCACTTGGTAAGATGTCTTTTATAAAATAGAAAAGACAAAATTTCTATATGCCAACAAATGATGCTATAGTCAATTTTCTGGTTTGTCTTTCTTGCTGGGAAAGTTGTAAAGTAATCCACTTATTTGTCCCTGAAATGACAGCAAAAGCTTTATTATTGTAAAGGATTTTACCAAAAAGATACACATTACAATAAACCAGAAACACTGAAACAGAATTTTCAGGTGAGTGCATATTCCTGCCTTTTAAAAATGGTCACCTGAATGAAGAACACCAAGGTCATACGACAACTATGAGCCCAAGAGACAGAAAGGGCCACAAGAACTAGAGACTTACATCATCCTGAGACCAGAAGAACTAGTTGGTACCCGCCCACAGCTGATGACTGCCCTGACAGGGAGCACAACACAGAACCCCTGAGGGAGCAGGAGATCAGTGGGATGCAGACCCCGAATTCTTATAAAAAGACCAGACTTAATGGTCTGACTGAGACTAGAGGAATCCCAGTGGTCACGGTCCCCAAACCTTCTGTTGGCCCAGGATAGGAACCATTCCCGAAGACAACTCATCAGACTTGGAAGGGACTGGACAATGGGTTAGAGAGAGATGCTGACGAAGAGTGAGCTACTTGTATCAGTTGGACACTTGAGACTGTGTTGGCATCTCCTGTCTGGAGGGGAAACAGGAGGGTAGAGAGGGTTAGAAACCGGCAAAATTGTCACGAAAGGAGAGACTGGAAGGGCTGACTCACTAGGGGGAGAGTAAGTGGGAGTATGGAGTAAGGTGTATATAAGCTTATATGCGACAGACTGACTTGATTTGTAAACGTTCACTTAAAGCTCAATAAAAATTATTTAAAAAAAAAAGGTCACCTGAAAGGAGGAAGACGCTGAACATCCTTGGTGAGGAATTTCGCTTTTCAGAAAACACATCTCCAGGGTGCTAAATCAACTCTCTTCAAATGGGAGAGGCAGAGGTTTCTCTTCAATTAACTTTTGAAGTCCTTATGTTAGGATTTTGGCATTCTAAACACAAAAGGCTTTTTATACACTGTATTTCTTTTTTAAAGTCTGCTATGTTATTCTGAGCAGTGTATATATTGCTCATTATTTGTTTGCAGACCTTGTGGGCATTTTCCCTAGTACCGTACAAATTGGATCCCAAGAGACTTTTCTATTGAATACCTCTTTCATTACGGCTTTTTCTGTTTATTTTTAAAACATGTTAATATAGGGTATTACCAAAAGATTGAGTGGAAGTCCCGATCTCATTGCATGAATACTATTTTTTTAAGAAAAAAAAAAAAGACTCATTACAATTTTTGAGTCAATTGTATGCAAGCCAGGGTCGGGGATGAGGTGAATTAAGGAGGGAATGTGTGATGACTTCAATTTTTGCTGAAATTCTGTAATTTTTTTATGTTTTGCTTTCTTTGTTTCTTTCACTGCGCAGTTCTGCAGTTGCCAGAGGTATTTGGCGACAATCTGCTCTATTTTAAGCTGCTGTTTCTAGTTAGTGAGTGCCAAGACCATTATATGTCCAGAAACACACATACACTTATATGTGTGTATATATAGGTACAGAGAGACAGACAGAAGAGAAAGACAGACTACAGATCCCAGAGGTGGGATACCAGAGCTCTCCTCTGTTTTCTACAACCCTTGTTAGTTGTTCCTTTATCCCAGTCATGGCCACCCTTGTCCACAGGGGTGCTATGCCATTTTTATCTCTAAAACTTCCCACGTCGTAAGGTGCTGATGTTTCCAAGCTGTAGCTTATATCCCTAGGGTAATTTCTCCCTAACCCTGAAGTCCAACAGTGAATTATTTAAATATATTACTGACATTAACGCTAACAAGCCAAACAAACAAACAAAAAACCCAAACCTGTTGCCGTTGAGTCGATTCCGACTCATAGTGATCGTATAGTCAAAGCACGGTTAAAATATTGTGTCGTGTGTGGCAGCCTCTGTATACATAAACTGCTTCTAAAAATACGACACTAATGTAGGTTTTTGACAATTTAAACCCGACATCTTCTCTTCAGTGCGTACTGCTTTTAGTTTACAACTGTAATGTCTTTTACCTGCGGTCTCGTCCCCACTGTCCTGTGGTTGGCTTTATTCTCTCTTTTTGCCAATCTCTATCTCTCTCTAAATCAATACTATTTTTTTCCAATTGTTTTCAATATTTGTATTTAATTCTCAATTTAGATTCCACTATTATTTAATGGGAGTCCAGGTGGTGCAGAGGCTAAACACTGGGCTGCTAACCAAAAGGTTGGCAGCTCAAATCCACCAGCTGCTCCTTGGAAACCTTATGGAGCGGTTCCACTCTGTCCTATAGGGTCGCTATGAGTCAATCATTTGAAGTTCTCTTGGTGGGAAGTGGCAGAAACCCAGCTCAAAATAAGTTAGAGAGAAAGGGGACTTGGTTGGTTCATCTGTTAGAATATCCTGAGCTCCTAGTGCCCTCAGGCAAGAGTTGGTTTCGGGGGCTCCTGACACGCCACCTGAGGGAGCAGAGGCTGGGGGCAGAGATGGTGATCTGCCTAGCAGGAGAAGGGGTTCACCACCTACGTTGTTTAAAACCATCGGCACACCGTGACAGGGAAACGCACAGCTTTATTTACTTCTTTACTTTTTGCTTTTAGGGATTCTTTTTTTCCTTCATATAATTTTGTTTTATTAACTATGTAAAATATTTACATGAATTCGAAGTATAAAACAAGGTACCTTCAGAGAAGTAGAGCATACACACTTGTCCTATATACCTTGTTCCATCTCTATCTATTGTCTTTCAGCTAACCATCTTTTTTTTAAATACGTGTGTGCATGTGTGTGTGCGTGTGTGTGTGTATGTGTATATATATTTGCTATTACTATATACCATGGACTGCCAAAAGAATGAACAAATCTGCTTGGAAGAAATACAGCCAGAATGCTCCTTAGAAACAAGGATGAAAAGACTATGTCTCATATACTCTGGACATGTTATCTGGAAGGATCAGTCCCTGAAAAAGGACATCATGCTTACTTAGCAGAGTGTCAGAGAGAAAGAGGAAGACCCTCAATGAGATGGATTGACACAGTGGCTGCAACAATAGGCTGGAACATAGCAACGGTTGTGAGGATGGCACCGGACTGGGCAGTGTTTCGTTCTGTTGAGTGGAGGGTTGCTATGAGCCAGAACTAACT
Source organism: Elephas maximus indicus (assembly GCF_024166365.1). Lineage (NCBI taxonomy): Eukaryota > Metazoa > Chordata > Mammalia > Proboscidea > Elephantidae > Elephas > Elephas maximus. Next base: position 79,148,371 of record NC_064840.1, read on the forward strand.
CAATGGCATAGATAACAACTCTCTCTCTCTCTACGTATATATATACATCATATACACACACATATATATATTTCAATACATTAGAATTGTTCCCTTTTTCTACAACAAAATGAGCATACCAAAAACACTTTTCAGCATCTTGCTTTATTTCGGGTTAGACTCTATTCTGGTGATGTTACCATATCAATTATTAGAGAGCTTCCTTCTTCTTTTTTTTACAATTGCATAGGTTTCATTGGGCAATGATAAGTTATATGTCTAGACCATTCTCCTCTAATAATTAGCCCTGACAATAACAAAAATAAGATTTAACTAAAGTTCACATTTAAATATTATGGTAAAGTATATAAATATATTCACTTAATCCCACGACACCTTTCTCTGTGTAGGTTCATATTTGGAGAATATTTCTGCTCTACTGTACTCAGTTATTATTATTATTATTTATTTTTTTAGCATTCCCTTCCTATGGCATTTCCGATCTAAGCCACCAGAACGTAAAATAATGTGGACAAGTTTTCCCTTTTTCCTTCCAGCAAAGATTTGTCCCCATTAGTTGGTGTTGAATTCTCTGTTCAAGAGAAATTACACCATGTTTTTTCTTTTCCAAAATCAAAACATTTTTTTAAGGGCCTATTTAGTTACCTGAAAACTTCTGACTTTAAGAATCCTGATGAATTAATGTCCAACTTCAGGGTTCCTTCTTATCATATAAAGCCACCTCCTGTTCCCTGAACAAGCTGTTGCCCTCTGCCCAGGAAGTGGGCCACCCAGTGATTAATTCACCCAGTATTCACCCGGTAATACGGAACTCACCGTCTCCTGCTCCAAGCAGCCTGCTGCATGCGATCTACCTGCTCATAGTAAAAACTAGGGCTTTTCCTTTACCTCTAAAAACACTTTCACACTGTGTTCCGTATTCGTCTGCTCCCTCCTTCCTGGTTAGAATGCCTCCAGGACTGGACTGTGGCATTCTTTCCAGCATCTTCAGCATTTAGTGCAGCACCTGAACTGTAGATGCATTGAAGAGTGGCCGTAGGTAGAGTTGCTAGTTTTGTCACATTCGTGTTTATATGGTGAGGTGCCATCTCTGTGGAACTGCAGACATTTAACCACTAACGTTAGCATCTACTTAGGTTCACTTAGCATTGATGCCTCTATTTTTATTTCCTGTGATAAAAAGACACTTTACCAAAATTGGGGAATTATAGAAAACAGATATGGAGCAGATTCTGTGGGTTTGAAAATGCAGCAGTTACAACACATTGCCCAAAGATGATGAGATTTTGTTTACCTTTTTTTCCTAGCCCATGGTTACAGTGTCCTTTCCAGGTCATTCTGCCGTGATTCTCAAGAGTTATCTCTTGCTGAGTTAAACAGAAAGCAGAACTTCCCCCCCTTGAATTTTTTCTCAAAAAAAAAAAAAAAGTGAAGTGATTATGGAGAATGGCTATCCTCTTAAATATTTAGAAAATAAATAACATTGAGAAAACAAATACAGATTATTCAAGATAGCCTGAACACTTCTGGATTTTAAACATTTTTAATATTATATTCTTTGATCATTTTGACAAGAATTTGTCATTCTCATTTTTTGCCTTAGTATTATATTACTTACTCTGACATACCTTCATGAAGTTTGTAAAATTTTTGCATTAATTACTTGAATTTCAGAAAATAACATCTGGCCTGCAAACTATGAATAGTAGAAACATATTGTCAAGAACAGAATACAATTTTTTTAAAGACTAACTTGAGTATGAATATGCTATAAGGGAACTTATAATACCCCACATAATAACTTTGTGAAGTGAGCAATCTGCTTTTTTCTGGAAGGACTGAAGTCATTTGCCAGCAAATAACAAAGACAACATTTCTCTCCTTATCTCCCCCCACCCTCACTCAGAAACCCTGTCTTATTTAGGCCTATATAACGTATTGCTGTTGGGTCGATTTCGACTCAACAACTATAGCTGGTTCCTATTAAAAATTATCTGTAAGTTTCTACCCATAAGGTTTTCACTAGCCAATTTCTTCAGAAGTAGATGACCGGGTCCTTCTTCCTAGTCTGGACGATCCACTTAAATGTGTCTGCCATGGGTGACCCTGCAGGAATTAGAAATACCAGCAGCATAGCTTCCAGCATCACAGCTACACACAAAGCACCACAGTACGATACACTGATAGACGAATGGTGACTCGAAGCAGAATAGACCTTAATGGCGTGGATGGAGTCAAGCTTTTGGGACCTTCATTTGCTGATGTGGCGTGACTCAAAATGAGAAGAAACAGCTGCAAACGTTGATTAATAACAGGAATGTGGAATGTACAAAGTATGAATCTAGGAAATTGTAAGTGGTGAAAAATGAAATGGAATGCATAAATATTAATATCCAAGGCATTAGTGAGCTGAAATGGACTGATATTGGCCAGTTTGAACTGGACAAACATATGGTCTACCACGCCAGGAATGACCAACTGAACATTTCAAGATCTATCCTGAAGTACAATGCTGTCGATGAGGGGATAATATCCACATGCCTAAAAGGAAGTCCAGTTAATACAATGCTTGGTAAAGCAGGAGGTCAGTGAAAAAGAGGAAAACCCTCAACAAGATGGACTGACACGGTGGTTGCAACAATAGGCTCAAAAATATCAACAATTATAAGGATGGCACAGGACCGGGCAGTGTTTTGTTCAGTTGTACATGGGGTCACTATGAGTCAGAACGAACACAACTGCACCTAACAACAACATAACAATGATTAAAAATTACTAATCAAGTTAATAAAACCAGAACCCAAACCCATTGCCCTCAAGTTGATTCTGACTCATGGCGACCCCATGTGGGACAGAGTACAACTGTCCCATAAATTTTCCTTGGCTGTTATCCTTATGGAAGCAGATCACCAGGCCTGGTGGCACCACTTCCGCGGCACCACTGAGTGGGTTTTAACCGCCAAACTTTTAGGTTAGTAGTCAAGCACTAACCATCTGTACAGCCCAGGGACCTAATCAAAATAAAATAGTCTTTGATATTGGAAAAAGTCAGACTGTTGAATTTTGCATTTTCTTAGACTTTACAGATAGTAACATTTCACCTATGGTTAAGGATTAGCATCATGAAAACATTTTTTTGTAACCTTCTTTCTGAGGCTGTTTCTAAGTTATAGAGATATTTCCTTACAGGAACTTTCAAGAGAGATGATATGTCATCAAAAGTCTATGGGTGACGTATTTATAATGCCATTGATAGACAAATGATATTGTCTAAATTACTACATGTAATATTTTAATATGCTTCTTTTTCACTGAAGTTGGTTTAGATTTTATTATTAAGAGTTGATATACTATGCTGGAAACACTGGTGGTGTTGTGGTTAAATGTTACAGCTGCTAACCAAAAGGTCAGCAGTTTGAATCCACCAGGTGCTCCTTGGAAACTCTGTGGGGCAGTGCTACTCTGTTCTACAGGGTCTCTGTGAGTTGGAATTGACTCAACGGCAACAGGTTTGTTTTTTTGTTTTTTTTACACTATGCTAGATATCTTCCATTTGCCCCTCCGTATCTACCTAGCACCAAGCTCTACCTTCTTTCTGCCCCTAACAGTCCCAGTGATACAAACTGAATCAGTGGGCTCGCTAACCCTCTGATTTCCTGTTGACTGTGGTCAACGGGAGGCATCCGTAGAAAATTATGGCAGAAGGAGAGCCCTTCTTAAACAAAAGTCTCTCCAGATTTTGGTAAAATTTTTTTCTTCTTGCCCTTCAGGTCTAGCCCTGGTAACTACTCTCTGTTAATGCCACCAGTTGCCATCAAGTTGATTCTGACTCATGGCGACCCCCTGTGTGTCAGAGTAGAACTGTGCTCCGTGGGGTTTTCAATGGCTGATTGTTTGGAAGTTGGCCATCAGGCTTTTTCGCATCTGGCTGAACTTGAACTGTCAGCCTTTTGGTTAGCACCGTTTGCAGCACCCAGAGACTCCTCACAACTACCTGTTAGTAACTCCAAGCTATTAACACCTACCCTTTGTTGACTGCTTTTCCTAAAACTTGCCTAGAGCTTTGTGAACAGTCCTCTACTAAACTCTCTTCAAAATACCCAATTTGAGTGAGCCACCTGATTCTAGACAGGATCCTGACTAGTTCAAGCAACTGGAAGACAGTTCTTTTTGCATGTTGTCCATGAACATTGACACACAGGCCTTTAACTTCTGTGGAGATTTGTTAGGTGAATGGGCACCTAATAGCATAATTTTCAGACATCCATAACGCAAATGAGAATGAGGAATAGCCATAAAGACGAACAATCTGCTCATGGACTTTATAGCCTATAAACTTTACTCAGAAGCAAGGTTCCTCTTTCAGAGTCACATTTCTCACTTTTAGAACACAATTATAATTAGCTTGCCTTTGCATTTGCTGTACCTATGACATCTCATAAGTACAAATTGAAATGCAACCGTCTAAAAGCACATGAACAGCAAAATTAAGTGACAGATGACAGCCCAACAGCAAGAAAAGTGACAGAAAATATAAATAGAAGACACAAGACTTTCAAAAAAAAAAAAAGCTGTCTGCAGTGAAAGGAAAAATAAATAAACACTTCTAGACACCTCAATAGACCCAGGCAGCAGCCCTATGCTTTAACTCAAGGAATAACTAGTGTTCATGCTGGTGACCCCAGGCTACACATACTCCGCCTAAGAAAACAAGCAGGCAGAAAGCATATGTTAGAAAAAAACCCCATCAGTGATGACTGGATTTTATTAAACATTTTTTAGGCTAAGTAGCATTTTTTACTTACCTGGGTAATAAGATGAATTTACACTGGAATTGTACACGTACATATGAACGCATCACATACAGCCTGGACAGCATAAATTTAACTCTATCTTATTTTAATTTATTCTTTTATTCCATCTATTTACTCTATCTATTTCTAAATTTTTGGTCATTTCCATATACCTGAAGATGGTCTTTCTGTTTGACTAACCAGCTTCCTTTACTTCAATAATCTTGTCCTCTGCCTTACGCCAGGCGTGTGCTAAAACCCATTGCCCTTAAATCGACTCCTCCTCACAGCGACTTTTCAGGACAAAGTAGTACTGCCCCATAGGGTTTCTAAAGAGCAACTGGCAGATTCAAACTGCTGACCTTTAGGTTAGCAGCTGAGCCCTTAGCCACTGATCTTGTAATTACCAATAAAATACAAACCCTCCATAATTTCTGTTTCACAAATCCACATTCCCTGACCAACACCTTCCATCTTTCCAGCTTTCTCAGTCTATCATGCTAGTTCTAACGAAGCTTAAATTATTTGGTCAATTATTATAATCTCTCCCTTGCATACGTAATGAACTCCCTTGCCCTTTTCTCAGTGTGATAGGCTGGATAATGCCCTCCACCCCCTGCAAAGATATTCACATCATAATTCCAGAAACCTGTGAATGTTACCTTGTATGACAAAAAAAGAATATGGAGGTGTGATTAAGTTAAAGATTTTGAGATGGAGAGATTATCCTGGATTATCTGGCAGACTTTAAAAGTAATCAACAACAACAATAAAAAAAGTTGCCATCAAGGAGATTCCAACTTATAGTGACCCTACAGGTCAGATTACAGCTGCCCCATAGGGTTTCCAAGGAGCGTCTGCTGGATTCGAACTGCTGACCTTTTGGTTAGCAGCTGCACTCTTAGCCACTGCACCACCAGGGTTTCTCTCTATCTATCCATAGTCTAGTGGCCCCTAAAGTCATATCCTGAGCCAAGGCCATGCCCAGTCTCTTGTCTCTTGTATCCAACTGCCTCCTTTATATCTTGACTTGCATGACTAATAGACATGCGAAACTTAATACATCCAAAAACTGAATTCCTGAACTTCATCTCCTGCAAACTTGATCCAATTGCAATCTTATATCAGTTGGTGAAAAGTCCATCTATGCACCTGTTCAAGTGAAGAAAACTGGAGTCATTTTTGGCTTCTCTCTTTCTTTTATATCCCTTTTATTCATTCTTTCAGGGTGTTGTGTTGACTCCACCTTCAGAATAGATCCAGAATCGAAACCTCCACCTTTTCCCTGCTACCTTTCTTAAGCCACTATACTCTCTGGATTTGATAACTCCAGCCACTTTCTAACTGTTCTCTCTGCTTCTGTTATTTCTTCATAATGTCTATTCTCAACTTGGAAACACTGGTGGCATAGTGGCTAAGAGCTTGGCTGCTAACCCAAAGGCCGGCAGTTCAAATCCACCAGCAGCTCCTTGGAAACACTACGGAGAAGTTCTACTCTGTCATATAGGGTTGCTATGAGCCAGAATTGACTCGATGGCAACAGGTTTTTTTTTTTTTTAAAACAGATTCTCAGTTTATGTACCGAGTGTTCTTTCCAGTGGAGATCAGAGTATGTCATTCTGCTCAGACTCTCCTCATTTATCCTAGAGTAAAATTCCGAAACCTTGCAATGGCCTGCAAGTTCCTACATGACGAAGAAAGTTCCTTCTGTGACTACCTTGAGCCCATCTCCTACTACTTCCCTCTCCCATGTTCTTTCAGAAACATTGGCCTCTTGCTCTTCCTCAAACATGCTAGGCATATTCCTGCCTGAGAAACTTGTAAAGGCCACTCCCTCTGCCAGGAACTCTCCTTAATTATCCGCATGGCTAACTTCCTCACCTCCTGTCAGTATCTTCACTTAAAATCCTTCTCAATGACATCTATTTTGAATTCCACACCCATCCAACTCTCAATTCCCCTCACACTGATATATTTTTATTTCCCAAAGCATTTGCTACCTTCAAATACAAAATACATTTAACTTATTTTTATGTGTATTACTGTCTTCTTCCTGAAGTGTTAACTCCCCAAGGTATTCCAAAACTGTCTGCACATAGTAGGTGCAGAAATACTTATGACATTGATAGAATAAATTAAGAGTTGCATGACAGCTGTAAAATTTTTATCATGAACCTTATAATGAGTACAAATGAATATCATAATTTGAATAATTCATGTCAATCTATGAAGCTAATATTAGGAATTTTCATCTCTTCAAATATTTTAATTTTGAGCAAAAGCATATTATTGTCATTACCTGATATTTCATTATGATGGTCTGGAAACTTACTGCCTTTATTTTAGAATCTCTGTCTGAAAATTATACTGACAAGAGAAGCAAGCTGTCCTCTTCATCACCAAGCCTGTAACTGTGATACCCAACCTATCATGTAAGATAGCTCAACCATACAATTAACCAATTCGGTGCTACATATGGCTGGACTTGTAGAAATAACCTACACAACCCATAGCTTCAGAATGTAAGGAAGCAGAGTCTAATGTATATTGCGTTTCTATGGTCTGTATTTAAGACATTGTGCATCCTTAATTCCACTGTGAAAAGTCTGTTTTCTCACTGTGCTAGAGAACTTACATATGTTGTTTCAAATAATTATCTCAACAATTCTCTCAAGGAGGTAAGCTTATGCACCTTTTGTATGTGAGAAAATTAAGGTGAGGAGAAGTGAAGTCATCTGCTCCAAGTCACACTAAAAGAAGATGCTAGAACAGGGAGTTAGACTTTGCATTCCATGATCTCAAAGTCTGTTTGATACTCACCACTCTGTGTGAGGCAACTGTACTAATTTATGCTGGAGCTGAGACTCAAATACCATTTTTAACTTAGGGACACACCTTTCCAAAAATGCAAGTTCTCATGATGAACAGAACGTAATTCTATAATCATGTGCACTGAAGCTGTTTTTAATATTCATTCCAGAAATTCGTGTATTACGAGCATAACTTCTCAGCTTTTAAGACACCTTTGCTCTTCATCTGAAACTTTGGCTTACCTTTTATCACATGATGCAATTAAGTGAAGATGTAAAGGAAATAGTCTTCATCAGTGGATCTCGGGAAGACAGACCACTGGTTGTTGACTCTTTCAAGAGAATTAAAATTTACACACACAGACACACACACAAAAAGGCTTTTTCCAGAAGAAGGACAATTTCTTGTTACTCACAAAGAAAATAACATTGAAATAAAAATACAAAAAAGTCTAGCCACATTCACAAGGCTGTTAGTTCTACCACTAGGAATGACAAGTTTAAATGATAGAAATCTATAATTTACTCTCACTATTGTGAAATATCGCTAAGAAGATCTCTGTGCTTTGTGGTGGGTGAATGTTTATGAAGAATATGGGGGAGGAATCCTTCCATTTAAGATGCTGAGAGCAGCAGGCCGTGGAACCACTGGCTGCAGTTCCAAAGACCAACAGGATGACAACCAGCTCTGGACTTTATCTGCAGTTATTTAAATGTAAGCTCTGATGCATATTTACTTTGAAGTTAACAGTGAAGAATTATATTGTAAAATAAAGAGAAGATTGTCCCTCCCTCCAAGGTATTTGGTGGCACTAAAAAACTGTACCTAAAATTATTCTTCAAAATAAATTTTAGTGGTTGTTAGCAATAAATGGTGGGATAAAATAAAAGTGAACAAGAAAGGGGATTAATAAACTAAATAACAGTTAAGAGAGAGAGAAATACCTGGCCACACTCACATGGAGTGGAGTTTCTATCACAGTAAGTTGGAGGTGAGACGAGACGAGAGAAGGTTGCTGCCCAGATGCCCCAAACTCTTACTGTTATCACCAAAATTAGTGTATTTTCTTGAATAAATGTTTCTTCATTTGCTGTAAATCCATGTGAGAGCTTGCAGAAACTTAAATTTTTTTTTAAATAATTTTACTATTTTTGATTGTTTCCCATGTAAGTTGGTTTGTGGAGCTCTTCAGAATGCTATTCCTGAATGGGACCTGGTTTTGATCCTGGCTCTAAGTAATGGCAGCTTTAATATCAACTCATGACTTTGAATGACTTAAATACACAAATTTATTTCTCCAGACATTGCTAATGGTTACCTGTCTGAAATCACTCAGTTAACCAGACTTCTGAGGAGATTTTCTTTATCTCAATATGCATATACATAGATAGACACATGTTTGAATGGGTGAATTAACAATGAGAGAGAAAATGTGTACACTTTTTTTTTTTAAGAGGTCTCAATCCTTTACCCCTCCGTGAGCCCAGGGTCTTCATCAGGTAACTCTGGACTACACTTGCACTCTGACTCTAGGCTCAGCTATGCAACTTGCTTTAGGCAACTGAATGTATACTTTTATACAATGTGTACAATTTTGGGAAACCCTGGTGGCGTAGTGGTTAAGCGCTACGGCTGCTAACCAAAAGGTCGGCAGTTGGAATCCTCCAGGCACTCCTTGGAAACTCTATGGGGCAGTTCTACTCTGTCCTATAGGGTCGCTATAAGTCAGAATCAACTCGACAGCAGTGGGTTTGGTTTGGTTTGATGCAATTCTTACAGAAATTTTATTTGATTTTTATACAATTATACTTGTTTTTTTAGATTTTTAGTGGTGGCCTAGAGTTTTCAGTATGCATTTACAACCAATCTAAATCCACTTCCAAATAGCTCTATATGGCTTCATGAGTGGTACAGGCACATTAAAACTGAGTGTTCTCATCCTCCCTCCCATGCCTCGTGCCATCCCTTTTATTCTCTTCACTCATCTATATGCTATTATCACCCAATAAATTGTTATTATTATTACGATTACTAAAATTGTTACCATTAATCTGCTGCACAAGACCCGTTTGTAGTGTTAAAAAGCTAAGATGCCACTTTGAGGACTAAGATAAACCTGACCCAAGCCATGGTATTTTCAATTGCCTCATATGTATGTGAAACCTGGACAATGAATAAGGAAGAGTTGATGCCTTCAAATTATGGTGTTGGAGAAGAATATTGAATATACTAGGGATAGGCAGAAGAACAAACAAATCTGTCTCAGAAGAAGTACAGACAGAATGGTCCTTAGAAGCAAGGGTGGTGAGACTTTTTCTCATGTACTTTGGACAAAGTTATCCCTGGAGAAGGACATCAAGCTCAGTAATGTAGAGGGTCAGTAAAACAGAGGAAGATCCTTAATGAGATAGATTGACACAGTGGCTGCAAGCATGGGCTCAAGCCTAACAACGATTGTGAGAATGGTGCAGGACCGGGCAGCGTTTCATTCTGCTATACATAGGGTCATTATGAGTCACAACCAACTCGAGAGCACCTAACAACAACCACATTATTACTTGAAACAAACAGCTATCTGTTATATCAATTAAGAGTAAGCAAAATACATGGTTTTACCTTTATTCCTTCTACTATGCTCTTTCTTTATGCACAAACACATCTCTGACCTATATCATTGTTCTTCTCCCTGAAGAATTTATTTTAATGTTTCTTGCAGGACAGGTCTACTGGCAGTAAATCCCCTAAGTTTTTGTTTATTTGAATAAATATTTCTTCTTTATTTTTGAAGAATAACTTCAGTGGATATATAAAACCTAGGTTGTAGTTTTTGTCTTTTAACACTGTAAATATCTTACCATTCTCTTCTTGCTCGTATGGTTTCTTATGAGAAGCACAATGTAAGTCTTTCTCTTATTCATCTATAGGACACGATGACTTCCAAGTGCTTTACATCTCTGAGCTGAAACTGGGTGTTCTGAACCCTTATCTTCTTAGGTGAGACCTGTTTGTCTTTTCCTTTGAGCCACTGATGTCTCTAGACTGAAGCTATAATGGGCAAAGTTAAGAAGGGGAAAGCTAAGTTTAGTTAACAGGAGATTTTTGGTAAACCTGATTGTATTCTGTGAGTTTAATATTCTCTGCTAGGAATTGCTCTATTTCCCTTGAGGACAATTGGTCTTCAGCTTGAACACCAGTTCAGTGTGAGTCCTTGGAAAATTTTCTTTTCCTTAATTCTGATGATAGCCCTAGTATCACCTATAACGGGATAAGAGATAAGGTTAGGACTTTCCCTCAGTTGGGCTAAAATCTCTTTCTGTTCTTTTTCTTTTCTTTAATTCTCTTTTTGATTGTTACTAACATGTTTTGCTAATTATTAATTTTCTGTGTGCTAATTAACGATTCATTGGAGATGGGGAATCCTTTGCTTACTCTCATGTTGATAGCTACTAGGGATTTTGAAAGGCAGTTTTAAAACAGAATATTTGGCTATTATTTGTGGAAGCATTTAAATTTAAATTATGCATGTATGTATGTGTGTATATACACATATATTTACAGGGGAAACAAAAAAAATAGAATGTATTTTTTTTTCTTTTTCCAAGTAAAATAAAACCTGGAAGGAAGCATTCAGTTGCAGAACCCTTGACTAGAGGCCAGTAGGTCTAGAATTCACCCAGGCTCTGTCACTGATACTGCCCCTATGTGACCTTGAACAGAAATGTCCACATTCTTCAAATATAGTTTAAGTATATACTATATTCCCGACATTGTATCACTGGAGATTAAGTGTTAAGCAACCTTATAAAACATGAATTAAAATACAGAGAATCATTGTCTCTTAACCTCTCTGTAGACCATGTTCCCCAGTTTAAAACGAGAGGCCTAACTAAATGACTACATGGTACAGTGCCTTTAGCTCTAACATTCTTCATTTTTCAAAGACAAGAATCATGGAACTAGTAAGGTATTTGATGAGAAAAGAAAAAGATTTCCATCCAGGGGAACTTATCTAAAGAAAATACACAGATGAGAAGTTTCTACTTAAACATCTTTAAAAGGAGTGGGAAGCCCATAGGCAGATAACATGTCCATACTTTCCAACAATTATTAAATTCTTAAGTTACTGAATGGAACAATGGAAAATCTCAAAGTCTTTGGCTTCTATAGTCTGCAGCTTCTTAGTGACTTAGATGAAGCAACTTTTCATTACTCTGTCCATGCAGGAAGCTACTGATAAAATTTTCATTTAAAAAAATTACCAAGCTAGATATTGTAGTCCATAATTCTTAGTTTTACTGTCATCAAGAGAAAGCATTACAGTGGTTTAACATGACAGATGGACAAATGGTTAAAGCGATTTTATTAAATCTTCTCCTAACTCAGTGACAAAAGAGCACGTTAAGAAGCATTGTTCCTGTTCTCAAATTTCCTTGTTCCTGAATGACTGAGCCCTAAACTCCATGAGGAGAGGGGACGGAGGATTTGATGGGGTCTCCTTTTTGTCCCTGTGGGTTAAAAAAAAATTTTTTTTTAAAGAACAAAGGATATGTTAAATCTATTTAACACTCAGAGAGAATACCAGAAATCTGTCCAAACTTTGTTTCTGAAGCTTCTTCACCTTCAAATTATTAATTTATTGCACCCATAGTTCATTAGAATTTCATTTAAGATGAAGAGAAGCAGCAAATAACAGTATCTTTCATCTATAATCAGAAAATCCCAAGCCTTTTCAAAAAATATTGCAAAAAGTATAAGGTATTAGTTACATATACCTTGTTTCCTCTGTCTTAAGTCTTACTCATATAAGTTAAACATCAAGATTCTATTCTACAAAGACTATTAATCAGGTTACTAATTGTATACACACACACACACACACACACACACACACACACTCGTAGGAGCCCTGGTGGCGTAATTGTTAAGAGCTAGGCTGCTAACCAAAATATTGGCAGTTCAAATCCACCAGCAGCTCCTTGAAAACCCTATGGGGAAGTTCTACTCTGTCCTATAGGGTCACTGTGTGTCGGAACTGACTCGACAGTACCTAACAACAGCATACACACACACACATATATTCACCAACATATTGCTAGCAGAAGACTAGAAATAACTCAGATGTCAATGAAGCAGAAATTCTGTTAAGTTATGATATATCTACACCATAAAATTCCATGCCTTTGATGAAAAATGAAAATGTACACTTTTATTTTTAGTATTTTATATATATAATAATGTGTGTGGTCAAGATAAGTTTTGAGTTTTAACTTAAAGGATATCTAAGACATTTGTTATCATATGAGCAAATAAAATATTTTATAGATGTCCTAAAGTAAAACAAACAAACAGAAAAAATTTGCAATGTAAGCACTGAATGTTGGATCCATCCTTAATGTTCTTCATTAATGTTCCCATCTCCTGGGCATTATATGATTCGTTTGCTCCAGGCTTATCGGGAGAGCCATCTGGAGTAGCACAGTAACCTCCAACCCAGCCCATTCAGGGAAGTGACGTTTAGAGCTTCAGGAGACAGCATTTAATCTAGGTGCAATTTCTGGAAGTAAAATGGGTCTAGAGGGCTTAATTCACAATCGGGGGTCCCCAAGTGAGCCAGCTGACTTCACAAATCTTAAGGCTGGTCCATATCTGTTTGAAATGTCTGCTAAACCACCAGCACCCACCACTACCCTACACCATCATCATCTCCATCACCAGCATCCCAGCTAACATTTATTGAGCTGTTACTATGTGACAGTCACTTCATATTTATTAACTCGTTTATTGCTCATAATAATCTCTTGAGTTAGGTGCCACTATTATCCTCATTTTGCAGATGAGATTTGGGGAGAGTAAATGACTTATTCAGGACTACGTAACTAATAGGGGTTGAGCCAGAACTGAAACATAGGAAGTCTGACTCCAGAGTCTTGTTCGCTGTCCAGATGTTCTCTCCAAGTCTTGCTTTCAGCCCAGGATGCTACAAGCACCATCCAAAGGTGATTGTGGTTTAGAGAAAACTATATTGGCTCAGACTCTCACTCCAGCGTGCTGTGGCGATGCAGTGAACTGGCACAGGAATTAACTCAGGTGTGCCTCTCATACTCGGTTGGCTTACGTGGCATATGTTGAATGGTTTTGTGCTGGGCTACTTTGAAGCATTTCGCTGAAGCATCATTCAATGCCTCACAGTCATGTTCTCTGAGCAAATAACAGCAACACACACACCCACCTGCAAAATCCCCAAAGTCTTCATGATTGTTTTTCCTGCATTAACCAAATAATTCATTCACTGCTCCCCACGGAAGACTCATGCTCTTCTTGGGCCTTTACCAGCACTCATATCTATGCTGGTCTAGAGGGTCCCCATCCTTCACGGCTCAGGAGACACGAAAGCTTTCCTAGTTTCTTAAGTGGAAGGAGCAGTTCCTTCCACGCTTTGTCTGTGACATTTGTTATTCCTTAATCTCTTCATCTAAGGGCTATTTTATTCCTACCTTATTTCTCTCCTCTAGTTGTAAGGATGTTTCATACCAGATTCTAAGTCTCTTCTGTCTGCCACAGCCCATGGTGCCCTGCTAATAGCAAACTCAGTGAACATTTTTTTTTTTATAAAAAGGTGAACGAAGAGTGAATGGTCTGTGTTGGAGGAACCATGATACAGGGCAGTATCAGTAAAGTTTCTGAGGAGGCTAATCAAAGAAAACACCCATCAAGCAGTTGGATAATTTAGCATCGACTCTAGAAGAAAAATTTAGTTACTCAGAGAACACGATGCTCATTTTTATACAGTTCTGCCAAATGCATGTGACAGTCTCCAACAGATCCTGTGGAGATCCATCCATCAGGTTCTATCCCAATGAAGACGTGCGGGGAGAATTAGGCAAAAAGAGAACAATTATAGACCTTGAATATTTGTGAAGAAATCACTGCCATCCCGTGCGGGTGTGTTTGGGGAATTACACAAGGGAACTAGGGCCGAGAGATGACATTCTTCCACCTACCTCACTTTCTATTCCAGTAGACAGTTGCCAGACTTCCTTTCCTACCAAGAATATGGGTAAATCCTACTTAGGTAGAGCACGTGGAGAAATAATTTGCTTAACTATGACTTAAGGATAACACAGTATCTCTAAGTCCACCTTGAGCCCCTTCACAGTTGCAGGAGATGAAGCCGTTGTTTAGAACATCGGTACTGGGCCCATTCAATATGTTCCGATATCTGAATCTCAGCTTCCTTTTTATGGACACCAGAACACTGTATAACCATAGTTGGCAGATCCTTTGGCATTGACGTCATATAAATGTATGTACAGAACATAATGTAAGTGTATATATTTACAATAGCAATTTCAGCTTTTCATCCCTATCTGATACATACACTGCCTGATAGTAAGATGCTTGGAAGTCCCAACTGCTTATCAAAGACTTAATGGTTTGGGAATCAAAGCAAAGGAAAACTAGTGATATGTGTATATATCATCGGAGTTTGGGGAAGGTTAACTGCAACATTCCAGGGGCACCGAGAGAATGCTTCTCTAGTGTTCTTTATACATGAGGCCACTGGATTCAAGGTCCCTATTGCTGACCATTCCCCTCCTGCTGACACATTCTTTCAATAAAATGTGTTGGTGTTTCCAGGTCTCAGCTCCATGGACCTGGGTGATATCCTGTGTCTTCCCCCCATGGATTGGTTTAAATAATCTAACCTTCGTGGTGCAAAGACACTGGCTCTTGCATATGGTGGCATTTGCCTACCAAGGATTGCTCAATTTCATCTTGCTCTTTTGCCTTTTCAAGTAACAATGTCACGCTGGCAGGCAAATCTGTTTTCACAACTCCCGACATTTTCTATTCCTAATTCCAATTCCTTTCCTTCCTTCACACATTTCCCCAGGGCAGAAATGAATTACCATTCTTTGTGTGCTAAGAAGCCTCCTTTTCCTCCTTCAAAGGGCTCTCAGAATCTCCCGCCTTCCTTTAGCTTTCGCAACTCAGTTTAAGACCATTTCTATTTTCTTCCTAGCAACCAATTGCCATATTGCAAACAATCACTCAAGTCTGAAATGCAAAATTTGTCTACTTTAATTTACATCCTTGCTGTGATTCCCATATTTCTATACTGACTGGACAAGAGATAAGAATTAAAGACTTCAAATATAAATTTTTTTTTGCTTAAAATTCTTAGTAGCTTTTCTGCCAGATACTCTGTGTTGGCTCACTCAACTTCCCTTGCACCTTCTCGCTCTTTGGGAACGTCGGAAAGCCAAAAGTTACGCTTTTCAGACTTCTTTGATACTGGGATTCTGGATGTGACCCACCCATGAGAAATTTGGAAAGCAGAAGTGATTGGAGTCCATCTTTCTGAAGGACCTGGATGGTGCTGGTACTGTGCTAGCAGAAACAGGAAATCTTCCTCCTGTAACCAGCCAGCGTCCATTATCAGACTCCTGGATATAGAGAAGCAGGGGTAGCATCTTTTTTATTTCCAGCATAGCTCCAGTATGGTGGCCTCAGAGACAGTGGCTCTATTATTTCATTCTGTATTGTTCTGAGTGTCATTCCAATAGACCAAACCCAATAGGTTGTAAAACCAGACCCACTCCTTAGACCTCCCAAAATTTTGCCAATCTGTAACTCACTGTACTAAATCCTTTTCTGCTTAAAATGCCTGGAGTTCTTTCTAGTTCCTGTATCAAACGCTGACTGATAAATTTTCCATTCCTTACATAGAAACTATGACATACATGGGTCTCCATGGTCCAGTCATCCCCATCAGGCCTCCATTATCCTATGCAATCTCAGTCCAGCACTTTTGCCAACCAGTTTCTTCTCACTACACCGTGCAGAATCTACCAAGTTCTTCTGTACTTCTGTGCTTTGGACATGCCCTTTACTCTGACATGTGCCCCACCTCCTTCTCACCTGTTCCCCGGCTCTTTTTCTTCTATCCTCAGTTTAAAGGTCTTCTTCTTCATCTTCCTTGAGCCATTAGGGGGACGCTAACTACTTCCACTGCATCTGATACACAGCTCTATTACTGATCTTGTCACTTCACACTGTAATTATGTGTTTAGATGTCTATCTCTTCTTCTCCGTTGTTATTTCTTAGAGCCCAGGAACCTTGTACTTCATTTGTCCTCGGACACCTAAGAAATTAATAATAATCATTTAATTCAATTTCAAATGAGTAAATGAATATTATTCATGGCTGCTGGTCGGCTTTATATTATTCCAACCTCTTTAATGTTTTACATACTTTGCAGGTACATGTAAATAACACTGTTCTGTTGGGCAGAGGGAGCCCTGGTGGTGCAGTGGTTAAGTGTTACGGCTGCTAACCAAAAGGTCAGCAGTTCGAATCCACCAGGCATTCCCTGGAAACCCTATGGGGCAGTTCTACTGTGTCCTATAGGGTCGCTGTATTTTGGTTTTGGGTGGAAATGTATCTAGCAAAGAATGAAGTAAAGTATTAAAACTTTCCACCCTGATAAATAGTATTTACATATTTTCATGCCAATCTACCCCATTTAAAGTACAGACATTTGCTTACGGGCTGATTTATAACATAAATCTCAGAGGGGAGAAATTGACTCTGTTTAGCTTGCTTGATACAGGTACTGTGCATGTCAGCCCTTGGAAAATACACCTGGAGAACAACAACTAAAGTGCTTGTGCACAACTGCATGCTCACACTCGTGGGCCGTTCTCCTCAGGGACTTTCCCACTCTCTGCTTGAGCAGACAGGGGGCCATATTTGTTCGTTCATGTGAATGCAGGGCAGTGGACAGTATCATCCACTGCGGGGGCAGAGTTGAGCAGACGGCTAGTACAGTGCTTGTGGAAACTAGTGTTTCTTTTTATTGGGATTAATATTTGAATGCAGCACAGGAATTTTATTGCAGGACTTCTGTTAATACTGAGAGATGCAGTTACATTTTTGTATAAAATTTTACTTCGTACTTTCTCATTCTGCCGATCATTTTTTCTTTAAAGAACAAACATGTTTTTATGAGAATGCCAAAGCAAAGAATGTATGAAAGTTTATTTGTTTTTGCTTCATAGAATTGGAGAGAATTTATTTTTGCTGAGTATGGATTTAAAAAAATTTTTTTTTAAATCTAACTTTATTGACCCTTTTAATTGGGAAAGATGTTATTCTAAAGAAACTTTAAAGTAACTTTTTTTAAACTAAAAATTCTAACCAGTACTTCATGCTTTTATGTTTTCTTTATATCACACCCATAGTCAAAATCAGTAATGAATGCAAAAAATGTATTAAGAGTGAAGGTATAAAATAAAACCATAATAGAATACTAACAGATTTTATACTGTTTTCATAATCATTTCTAAGCTCCCTAAAGAAGCATATATTCGCTCCAAGAGAAAACACACACCAAATGTGTTTTTGTAACTGTGTTATTTTCACACGAAGTGCATTCTAAGCTGAGTACACGGACCAAAAATCTCTGTATCTTTGGGAATAAAAGCAGGAACTTGCCTAGTTACTGGACAATGTGGATGTTATTAGATGCAACACAAATAGTAAATTTTTACACATTTATGTTGACTATATACCTACTAACTTTAGGCTCCATCTGAAAGACAGTTTATATTCTATAGCTCTAATATTAAATAAAACTTAAAATACTATTTTAGGACATATTTGTTTAAAATATCAGTAGTTGATCATTGTTGAAACCACCCTTAAGAAATAGATCTCCACCCAACAGTTGGTTCCAATGTCAAGGCTTATAGCACCACACACACACACACACACACACACACACACACACACACACGTGTGAGCATGCACACATACACCCCAAGAGGGTATGAAAGTTTA
Source organism: Elephas maximus indicus (assembly GCF_024166365.1). Taxonomy (NCBI): domain Eukaryota; kingdom Metazoa; phylum Chordata; class Mammalia; order Proboscidea; family Elephantidae; genus Elephas; species Elephas maximus. Next base: position 79,166,818 of record NC_064840.1, read on the forward strand.
TTACTCACATAATGAGGCTAATGAGGAGAGCAGGACAGACTTCATCCCCCCCGCCCCCCAAAAAAAAATCTCAGTGGCTTGAGAGAGCAAAGAAAGGAGGCTGGCTCGGGGGGTTGATGATGGTTAAGGGTGGAGCTGAGGTGCAAGTTCCCTTGTGTGGTTTAGAGCTTCCGCTGGAGTCAAAGGAACCTGGGCATTTTATCATCTTGTCTAGATGTGAGGCAGAAGGGGAGAATAGAGAAGGGAAGCTTAAAAGCTGTCAGAAATCAAACATCAAACAAATTCGACTCTGATACAATCATTCCTGGAATTTTCCTCATTTACTTAATTACTGAACTCCCTTAGGAAGCGTCAATGATTTGTACCACACAAAGCAGTCACTTAGGTCGCCCTGACAAGTACAGCAGAATGAGCTAGAGTCTTGGACACAGACCATGCTGGGTTCACATTCTTATCCCCTGCTTACCATCCCCTTGTTACAAAATGCTGGAGCCTGATGGCACAGTGGTTAAGAGCCACAGCTGCTAACCAAAGGTTGGCAGTTTGAATCCACCAGCTGCTCCTTAGAAATGTCCTATAGGGTCACTATGAGTCAGAATTGACAGCAGTGGGTTGATACAAAACCACATAATCTCTTTAAGTTGTTTGTTTTCTCTTTGCAGTGCTATAAAGAGAAATAAATGACAATAAATGAATGCGAGATGTCGGGTGCACACTAACCTGCTGCCACCGAGTTGATTCCAACTCTTAGTGACCCCACATGTATCGGAGTAGAACTTTGTCGTGGATTGAATTATGTCCCCCCAAAAACATGTGTTATCATCTTATTTAGGCCATGATTCCCAGTATTTTGTGGTTGTCCTCAATTTTGTGATTGAAATTTTATGTTAAGAGGATTAGGGTGGGATTGTAACACCCTTACCAGGTCACATCCCTGATTCAACATAAAGGGAATTTCCCTAGGGTGTGGCCTGCACCTTTTATCTCTCAAGAGATAAAAGGAAAGGGAAGCAAGCAGAGAGTCGGGGACCTCATACCACCAAGAAAGCAACACCAGGAACAGAGAGAGTCCTTTGGATCCAGGGTCCCTGAGCCTGAGAAGCTCGTCGACCATGGGAGGATTGAGAACAAGGACCTTTCTCCAGAGCTGACAGAGAAATTAAGGCTTCCCCTGGAGCTGACACCCTGAATTTGGACTTTCACCCTACTTTACTGTGAGGAAATAAATTGCTCTTTATTAAAGCCATCCACTTGCTGTATTTTCTGTTATAGCAGCACTAGATGACTAAGACCAACTTGCTCTACAGATTTTTCAGTGGTAGATTGCCAGGCTTTTCTTCTGAGGCACCTGTGGGAGGACTTGAATCTCCATCCTTTCAGTTAGCAGCTGAGGACACTAGTGGTTAGCGCCACCCAGGGATTCCTGGTGCTCAATAGGTGGTCGATATACGGTAACTATTATTACATTTTGCTTGAGCCACTAAAAATGGTAAATCCTCTAGTACTTATGGAAAATTTGGACACCGTAGCTACAGAGAAAAAGAAAACTTAACCTTAAAAAAGAAATAATAGAGAAATGGGTCTTGGAAATGTTATACAAAATTTAAAAATTGTTAAGGTTGTCTACTGACGTATATTTAGAAAATCTTAGTCTTGTTTAAAGGTATAATTATCAGCATATAGAGCCATTCACTTTAATATGAGGTTGAAAACTTATGTAGAAAAGTTGGTATTCTAATTCCATGGTGGTGCGCTTCATAGAAGATGCAGAAAAGAAAGAATCCTCAGTCTGTATTTTTCCATGCCAAGATTAGCCAGGTACCCACAAATAAATTGGGGCACACTTTTTCCTACACCTTTAATTCTGCCATCGCTGTACCCCAGACTCAACCATTTCCCTCATCTTTTGGTTTTGTTTCATTTTAGTTTTTGTTTTGACATCATTTCAGATTCACAGAAAAGTTTCAAGTATAATACAAATAACTCCCATACACCAGTCACACAGATCCGTCTAATACTGACATTGGCCACATTCGCTTTACCCATCCCGTCTCTAAATTATATCCACAAACAGTGCAATCAAGTAAGAAGCATAATAAACTCGGGTACAGTTCATTAATGTTCCATACCTGCTTCACACAGAGAATACAAAATTTTTTCCTCAATAAACTCACACACCTTCCATTATTCAAGCCCAGCACTACAAGAGTCATGGCCTGCTTTTATGATTTGAGGGTCTTTTTTGACAACAGGAGACACATAACTAAGTCTTTAATTAGAGGTTTTGAAGTGACCACTTTGTTCTCTCATACAGTTGTGACAAGTCTTTAAACCAAAACAGAAAATACACCCAAATGATCTTTGCCAGGCTTCTTTTTATAAGGAAAGAAAAAATTTATTTTTTTTTTTAAAAAGGGGGAAACGTAACGAAACTATTTAATAGATAAAAAGAAAAAGAGGTAAACGGATGCTTCTTTACCATATTTTTATGCAAATAATGCCTGCCTTCTACATTTGTTTGCCAACCCCTCCTCCCCAGAGGTATTTTCAGAAGCGCTGCTCTGCCAATTTTGTTTTACATGTTGTAGTTAAAAAAGCATAGCATACTTGCAAAAACACTTTGGGGGGCAAGGAGTGGTTGGCAAACAAACATAGAAGTCACGCGTTATTAGCCTGAGAATATGGTAGATCATAACCTCCAGAAAGGTGTTCACTGTCTCTGTCGCCTCACTGATCCCTATATAGATGTGTGCGCAGCCACACGCAGCCTTCAAATTAACGGTTTGCTTTCTGTGGTGCCAACGTTCCATTCCGCTTATTATCATCTATCTTTTTTCTTAACCATTTCTCTTACTCCTTTTTCAATGAAATGACTATGTAAAGGGTAATAGTTTCAGGATTTCTAAGACATTTTCATGGAAAAGATCAGCCTTTGGTAGAAATAAATGTGCCTAAATTTATCATCCTGATACTCACAGACACTATTTTCAGAGTAGTTATCTTAAGTCTCCTTTCTGAATATTAAATGTTTGCAACAGGTACAATACCATATGCTCGAGATAGGCTTGAAACATTTTCCCAGATTTCATTTTGTAATTTGCATTTTGTAACAAACATATCTCACACAGGCATGATAGCAAATATAATGCCTACAGTGCATGAAGCATGCCTGTCCTTCCCTGTTACGTCTCAAACTTCTCACCTATCTGAAAAAAAAAAAAAAATGTTGCCATCGAGTCGATTCCGACTCATAGTGACCTTATAGGACAGAGTAGAGCTGCCCCATAGAGTTTCTGTGGAGCGCCTGGTGGATTCCAACTACTGACCCTTTGGTTAGCAGCCGCAGGACTTAGCCACTATGTGACCAGGGTTACCTGTCTGAAAGTCAACACTAAGACCAATCATTTAAAGCACACAGCATTATATTCCTTTGGAGCCAGATAAATCTCTGGGGAAAAATACAGAACAGTCTGGTTCTCATTTACAGAGGATGAAATACCTGGACTCCTAGAACTACATTTCAGATTTCATAAAATTTGTCTCTGTCTTAATCTTTTTAATGTGTATAAACATGAGTTTCATGTCATTTGCAATGTGGGTCTTTCAGATGACAGGTTCTTCAGGAATAACAAGAGTGCCATAGAACTTCCTTTAAGAAAACTAAGTTTTCCATCAAGGTTTTATTCTCTAGCTTTCCTTCTTTATCCGTCTAATACAATTATGACTCCTAGTTTACCAAACTACAAACTTGTTACTTCACTTAGTGGGCTTATAATTTGTTCAGAAGGTATTTCACATCTGTTTGTCATAGAACAAGTGAGAGAGAGGAAATCTCCTGAGTTCATCTAAATCGTTTCCCAGGTCAAACCACCTGATTACATTTGGTCTCTCCATGTGGCATTTTTCTGTATCAGAGCATCTTTTAAACTTGTATGCCAAAAATGTGTGCAATGCACTGCTTATTTGGTGGTATAATACCCACAAAGAAAATCTACATATGTTGTGGATTTCATTAGTCAAAATTTATGAGATCACAACAATGTGTTAAAATGTAAAAACAGTAGATTAACTATCTATTGCAAAGAACAAAACTCAAGTTATAGAAAATCCAAAATTTTGAGTCATCTGAACTATATCTAAGAGGTATCTTCTCGTTTTCTATAACACACATGAAAATAAAATATTTAGGATTAAATACCCCCATAAAATGACTTGTAATGAAAGTGACAAATATAATTAGATAGAACATTTATAAATTAAAAATACCTTTACTCAGGCCTTTGTTACATGGTCCAGGGCCATTATTACCACTAAACCATTGCCATTGAGTCAATTCCAACTCATATCAACTCTATAGGACAGAGGAGAACTGCCCCATAGGGTTTCCAGGAGCACCTGGTGGATTTGAACTGCCAACCTTTTGGTTAGCAGCCAGGTTCTTAACCACTGTGCCACCATAACTCCTTATTACCAGTAGAAAGGGAAAGACACAGAACTGTCTTACATGTGAAGGTTTGCCCAGTGCCTGCTTTCCCTACAAAGGGCTGAAGTTACCCTTCTTCATTTTCTAAATTCATTCCTCCCAGAAGATGGTTGTGACTTTTCCGAGTTGCATCGCAATAATGGGATGCAGGCTTTTATCCGATCGTTATGCTTTTCTGACCACAGAAGTGGCAAAAGCCACTTTGAGATTCTGAATCTGGGCTGTGACTCCTGAAGTTGCCTATCAAAGCTTATCTTTTCTCACTGATGTCTGTGACCAGCAACTGACCTTAACAAGTTCACGATAAGATGAAAAAACACCTAGAAAGTGTTGGTCTCAATGTTATTAAAGAGAAGCTTACACCCCTTTTGCAATATCTTGGTAAGTGTGCATACGGTGATTATATTACTTGCCACACTTTTTTGCAATGATTCATTTTCTAGTTGATTTTCTGTTCTAAACCATGAGCTTCTTAAGAAACAAATTCTATGTTTTATTCAGCTCTGTATCCCACACACAAAATTACTGCTATTTAGGCATAAATTAATGAGATAAATAATTTTAATACGTGGAAATAACCTTAATATATAAAATTTGAAACAAATTTCAAAACCACTGAAGTTTTTTTAAAGAGTAAGGGCCTATACATGGATTTATTTAACTATGTATTTGATAACAAACCACTTATGAGAAGGCTCTGATACCCAGTATAGTCAACAAATAGCAACGAATTTCATTGTAAATGAATACGGGCTTTGTTAGATCAAGAAACAAATTCTAGACACTGAATGAGAGAAAAAGGTGCATCACTGATAAAAACAAATGGCCCTCAGGGCATTCAAATATTATTTGGATCCACATAAATAATATGCTTGCTTCATTATAGCAAATGATACAGCTTGTAAAAAGGGTGGTTTAAATGCTGTAGAAAAGTGATATTACCATGAAGTATTTCTTTTGAGGTTTTACCATTAATTTTTTCTATATAAAAAATTTTTTCTATATATTGAACTATAAATCATGTGAATTAACTTACCAGTTTAGAATATTCATTGTTATGCAATGGTTAATAAAAAAAGAATGGTTATTTCCTTGACCTTACCTTTAATGATACTCCAGAACTATCAGAATCTCATTTACTCTTTTAAAGCAGTGTCACCAGGGAGCCACATTTCCTGACAGGAGAAATTCTGTCTTTTCTAGGAATGCCACAACTACTGTATCATAAATCAAGAAGCTCTAAAAGGTTGGGGGAAGGGAAGCCGCTATAAGGAAACATGATTAAACCACTCTTTGAAGGCAGTGAGTGAAGGTAACTAAATCCATTTATCCCTTCCATGAACTTCACTCTTACGTGTGCTTGCTAAGGCTGTATCAGAAAACCAATTACAGATGTAGCTTCTGCAGCTTGCTTGCTATCAGTGAGGAACAGCTGATGTCCTGTAAACACTACTCCCTTATCTCATTAATTGAAGAAACACAACTGAAAGGGGAAGTGTGTTTACTTTTAAGGTAATTAAAAGAAATGTCTAAAGAGATGGGGAGTTTATATTAACCTTCCTGCCTTTCAGAAATGGTGAATGAGCTCAGATTTCCTTTTAACACTCAGATATAGAAATTCTCGTCAGGAAGCTCTGAAAGGATTGAGTTAAATACATGCTATATGAGGTTTGTTCTTTAAAGTATTATAATTCGAGAAGACATTGACTCAAACATGAAAGAAATATTTATATCCTTAGGCAAAGGAACAGCAAACAAATAGCCAAGAAAGACACAAGAACCCTACCAGGTGTTTGTTGGAGGTGAAAATGGAGACTCACAAGCAATTCGGCAACAAACGGGATAAGGGAAAGGTAAGGATCCCTCACCTAGAGTTAACTGGGAAAGACTTTGTGGCCAAGTTTAATTTCAAAAGCTTTTTAAGTGCTGCAATTAATTTTAATTGATGACTTCAATGTAGTACATCACTTATTCTAGGAAAAAAAATGCAAAGACACTAAAATTTTGTACTATGTGCAGAGGTTTTTAAGAAATTTCTAATACACTCAACAAAATTTTCTCAAAGAACAAATTATTCTCTGAGACTGGAATCAAGAAGATCACGTAAGAAGCTAGATCCATGCTTCAGTCATCCCACGCTGTTGTGGGGGGGAGGCAAAAAATGACAGTGTTAGTGTTATCAGAGCTCCGGTGAAGAGTCAGGGGTCATGGCAATTGGGCAAAGGCTTGACGGATGGTAGGAAGACTCCGAGACTTTTCCCTTTTATACTGACTTGAGTCCCACCCCCAACTTGCTCAACAACTACATAGAAACAGCAGCCACATTTCTAACCTGAGATCTTGGCCTCTGGTTCTGGAGTGAGGAAAGTGCACTTTATTAACAAAGTATGGTAACTCTCTGTTCACGTCAGTCAAATGACTACCTAAAGGACTAAAGCAAAGTACTTGTCTCTGTTTCATCCACCCCGGAGGTCACTCAGGACAGAAGAGTAGCAGGCATAGCTCAGTTGACTATAAGGGGAACTAAGGAGCCCATGGCCTTATGGGATGAAAGAGAGCAATTGAGATGCCAGGGTCAACCCAAATGAGAAAACTTCCTTGGGAAATTGACTTGTTGTCAGCGGGTTTGGTTTGGTTTTTTGGAAAGGCACCTAAGTGTATATAATTCAGAGACTCACACACATGTCCAGGGCAAGATGCATGTCCAGAAAGACTAGAAATAACCCTAAACTTTCTCCTCACGTGCCTCTCTTAGCTCAGTATAAGTCAGGTTAAGTATTGTCTCTGAATACAGCCATTCTGCAAAGATTGCAGGAGATTTTCTTCTTCTAATAGTTTTTTTCTAATTATTTCTACAAAAATAGTTTGGAAAAGCCATTAAGCTAATGGACTACCATGACTTCCAGTAATAAAAAAAGAGAGGAAAGGAGTGGTCAGGCAGTGGGATGATAAATTCAAAGTATTGCAAGAAAAATATTATTGCCATCCAAGGATCCTGTACCCAACAAAACTGTCCTTCAAAAATGAGGGTGAAATTATGACATTCCTAGAAAAACAAAAGCTGAGGGAGTTTGTTACTACTAGACCTGTCCTAAAAGAAATGCTAAAGGGAGTCCTCCAGTTTGAAAGGTGAGGACACTAGACAGTAACTTGAAGCTGTATGAACAAATAAAGATCTTCAGTAAAGGTAATTTCAATGGCAAATATAAAAGCCAGTTTTTCCGTATTTTTGGTTTGTAACTATTTTTGTAGGTTCTACATGATATAAAAAAGTATATATCATTATTATAAATATAAGTTACTTCATAAAAAAAGTATAAAGCTATAATTTGTAATATCAACAACAAAAACAAGAACAGAGTTTTTACATGTTATTGAAGTTAAGTTGATATCAACATAAACCTGGTTTTTATAAATTTAGTATAGTAAAGGTAATCCCTATGGTAAGTGTAAGGAAAATTTATTTTAAAAAATGTACACAAAAGGAAATGAGAAGGGAATTAAAATGATTCACTACAAAAATCAACTAAATACACAAAAAAGAGAAGTATTTGAGGACAAAAAAAAGTATAAAATATACAGAAAACAAATAGCAAAATGGCAGAAGTAAGTCCTTCTTCATCAATAATTACTTTAAATGTGAATAGATTGAACTCTCTAGTCGAAAGGCACAGATTGGCAGAATGGGTAAGAAAACATAACCCAACTATATGTTGTCTAAAAGAGCACAATTTAAATTCAAAATAGGTTTAAAGTAAAAAATGGGGAAAAATTCCATACAGATAGAAACCAAAAGAGATCTGGGTGGCTATAGTAATATCAAACAATATAAACTTTAAATCAAAAACTGTTATAAGAGACAAAGAAGGACATTATATAATGATTTTTTTTTTAAAAGGATAAAGTCACCAAGAAGAGATAACAATTATAGATATACATGCATCTAATAGCAGAGCCACAAATATGTGAAGCAAACACTGACAGAACTAAACAGAGAAATAGAAAGTTCTACAATAATAGTTGGAGGCTTTAACACACCACATATTCTATTATGGATAGAATATCAACAAGGAAATAAAGGACTTGAACGACACTGTAAACCAACTAGACCTGACAGACAATTACAGAACACTTTTTTTTTTTTCACTCAACTACTGCAGGATATACATTCTTCTCCAGTGCACATGGATTATTCTTCAGGATAGACAAGATTTTAGGTCACAAAATAAGCCTCAATGCATTTAAAAGGATTGAAATTATACAATGAATATTCTCTAACCACAATGGAGTGAAAATAGAAATTAATAACAGAAGGAAAACTGGAAGTTTCACAAAAATGTGGTAACTAAACAACATAGAATTAAATAACCAATGAGTCAAAGAAGAAATCAGAAGAAAATCAGAAACTAATTAGAGATTAATAAAAATGAAAGCACAGCATACCAAAACCTATGGGATTCAGTGAAGACAGTACACAGAGAGAAATTTCTACCTGTAAACACCTGCATTGAAAAAGCAGAAAGAGCCCAAATCAATGACCTAACGTTATACCTGAAGAAATTAGAAAAGGAAGAGCAAACAAAGTTTGAAACAACCTGAAGGGAGGAAATAATAAAGATTAGAGCAGAGATAAATGAAATAGAGAATAGAAAAAGAATAGTGAAAATCAACAAAACCAAAACTTGGTTCTTTAAAAAGATCAACAAAACTGACAAACCTCTAGCTAGTTTGACAAAGAAATAAAGCCAGCTATAACACAATTTATATTAAAATTTCAACAGCCTTATTGGCAGAAATGGAAAAGCCAATCCCCAAATCCATATAGAATTGCAAGGGGTCCTGATTAGCTAACACAATATTAAAAAAAAGAATAAAGTAGGAGAACCTACACTGCTAATTTCAAAACATATTACAAAGCTACAATAATCAAAACAGTGTAGTGCTGGCATAAGGATAGGCATATTGACCAATGGAATAGAATTGAAAATCCATAAATTCACCTATACTTCTATGCCCAATTGATTTTTGATAAGGGTGGCAAATCCATTCAACAAGGAAAAGAATCTCTTCAACAAATAGTGCTGGGGCAATTAAATCTCAACACATAAAAGAATAAGGTTGGACCTATACCTCGTACCACATTCAAAAACTAGTTCAAAATGAATCAATGTCCTAAATGTAAAAGCTAAAGCCATACAACTCTTAAAACCATAAAACATAGTTAAAACTTCAGGACTTTCTTTAAGCCAATGAATTAATTCTCACATATGACACCAAAAGCAGAAGCAACAAGAGAAAAAAATGATAAACTGAACTTCATCAAAATTTTTTGTACATTGGGGCACCTTCTCAACAAAGTGAAGACATAGCTACAGACAGTAAGCGAATATTTGTTTACCATATATCAGAAAATGATTTAATATCAGAACTCTTAAGACTCAACAACAAAAAAAGGCTAATAACCCAACTGAAAAATGGGCAAAGGGCTTGAATAGGCCTTTTTCCAAAGAAAATATACAAATGGTCAATAAACGCATGAAAAGGTACTCAACATCATTAGCCATTAAACCTGAAAAGTGTGTTGCTGTCAATTCCAACTCATAGCGACCCTACTGGACAGAGTAGAACTGACCCATAGGATATCCAAGGCTGTAAATCTTTCTCCCCAGGAGTGCCTTTATGTTATTAGCAGCCGAGAGCTTAAGCATCATTAAAATAAACAAAAAAACCAAACCTGTTGTCAGTGAGTCGATTCCAACTCATGGGGACCCTATAGGACAGAGTAGAACTGGCCCATAGGGTTTCCAAGGGCTGCCTTGTGGATTCGAATGCACACACATTGCTGACAGGAACGTAAAATGATGTAGTCCCTGTGGAAAGCACTTTGACAGTTCCTAAAAAGCTTAAACTTAGAAACACCAAATGACCCAGCAATTTTTATTCCTAGGTAACGTACCCAAAAATAATCGAAAGAAGCAACTCAAAGAGACACATGTACCCCAATGATCATTGTAGCATTATTCATACTAGACAAAAGATGGAAGCAGCCCAAACTCCATCAACTGATGAATGAGTAAACGAAATGTGATATACAGATACAATGGGGCATTATGAAGCTAGAAAGAGAAATAACGTACTAATACACGCCACACATGGATGAACCTTGAAGACATTATGTTAAGTATGCTGGACACAAAAGGACAAATATTCTATGAGCTCACTTACACAAAGTATCTAGAATAGGTAAATTAAAAAAGACAAAAGAAGATTAGTGGTTACCAGGGGATAAAGGTTAGTGGCTACCAGGGGATGAAGGAAGTGAATGGGGAGTTAAGAATTAAATATATTACTCCCTGAAGCCCTGCAGCGATAATTCACCTGAATGGCCCGGTGTAGCGAAGGTGCTTCCCAAAGTACCTAAACTGTGAGTGAAAAGAAAACGGGATTACTTATACACCAAAGGTTCTGCGAGAATGTTCAATAAATTATCAGCAGCCAAACTACATGATTACAGGTTAGGTTAACAACCTTTTCAGTATCTGCATTAGAATCCCAACTGTCTCCATAAAAATGACTTCCTGGGTCAATTTACTTTAAAGTCTCAATCTCCTTAAAGCCACTTTAAACATGGAAGTCGGTCTTAATGTTCTCAAGTCATTTTAATGAGTTATTTACATAAGCAGAGAACTGATGTATTTAACCTGCTCCTGTCTCTCAGGTAAGTATATACAAGAATGTCAAAAGAGCAATAAAATAGCTAGAACTTGAGGACGGATAATTTTGAGTGGGTAGTCGCTCTGTTTAACAGGAAACATTCAGTTTGTTTGTTTGTTTTTTAATGTTAACATCTTTTTCAAACACTGAAGAGAATTTAATATGCCAAGCTCAGGCAATCAAAGGCCATGGTAAATAACTAGCAAGGATTTAAATACAAGCTGTGAATATAAAAACGGTCACACAACATTCCTATATCAATGAGTATTGTCAAGGATAACATCAGCTGGCCTAACTCTTAGTACAGTTTGCAAGATTATGCTTTAGAGTGTCAGGACTTCACTGAAAGGTAATAGGAACTACTCGAGTAGTTTCCTACTCCTGTAATAGTATAACCTGAGTCAGCTCTTGGGGTTTATAAAAATTAAGAAGGGTAGGCAGTGATGCAGGGATTTACCTTATGTTTAGCGACCCAACCTTTCTTCCTTAGCTCCTTTGTCTTCTCTCAGAAAAATTTAATGAAGAATGAAGCTTGAATTATTTTCAGCTAAGCCAGATTTTAGGCCCACTGGGTAGAAAATATAGGAAAATATCTCAGCAAACCATGAGCCGTACACTTCAATTTTTATAATTAATATCTATAGTTACATAAGAAAAAAACAATTGGGAGAGAAATGAAGTGCTTAAAGTCTGAAGACAGGAATCCACCTGAGTTCCTGGAACAAAGCCTTGAATTATTCCTCTGTTGCGAATGCATTGGCCTGTCTCAGATTCCTCTGCTAAGACACAAACCTTCCCTGGATTGGGATATATGTCAGGACAGGAAACTCGTTCTGCACAGCATTTCTGTGAAGAAGACCTTACCTCGTTTCACAGATGACGAGACCTAAACCCCTACTGAATACTTACTTCTTTCTTATTGAAACCTTATCTCTGACTCCAAAACCTGGATTTTTACCACCATACCTGCCTTAGTGCACAGGGGGAATTTTAACAGAAGGGTTAACATGATGGCTTTGGACTTACCATTATCCAAAGCAAAAACTAGAGTGCTATTCAATTCAATTCAAATTTATAAGGTATTTCCTATGCTCAGGGCAGTGTGCTCAGTGCTGAAAATTACAGCCAGATGAGAAGATTCAGTCCCAGCCCTTAAATAATTAGTGTCTTTCGTGGAAAATGACAACATGATTAAATTCAACCAATCTTAAAGATCTAGGACTTGTAATGAAATGCCGTGGGGAAGGGAACGCAAGGAAAACCCATGCCCAGTCAGGGGCCAGCAAAGAGTGCACCTGATGCAGACACAATGCCCGAGAGCGAGAAGTTCACAAGGGGTGGGAGAGTCAGCAGCCAACTTCCGCTGCTTCCACAGAATTGCTTAAAATACTTGCGTTACCAAATTTTTATTTAAAAAAAATTTTTTGGATGGCATTTGTTCTCAAGTATTGGAATGCATACTTACTAGTTGAGTGTTTCTAAATTTTTAGTTGATAATATGGATTTTGAAAAATACGACCTGGCACTACAATTCCCCAATGAGGCGAGTGGCATCGTGGTGCCTCCCATCTGTGGCTTGACAGTTTGCCACTGAGAACCGAGGTAGACGATTTATTGCGGGTGCATTTCCACTGGGTTACTGAGGCGCCTCTGGTTTTCCAAATATGACACAGAAAAACCAAAACAAACCCATCAGGCTCCCTAAATACCACACAGGAAAGCCGTAATTATTCTTGCAAGGCTCCTCTCACAGAAATTAAGGGAAAAAGGCAAAAGTTTACAAAACTAATACATCCAAGAAGCGTTACCTGATAGAATTGCTCAACCTGCACAATAGTGAGGCTCCAATTCTGGTCTGCTGAGCTTCACGCCTTTCAAAAGGGGCCTATCTCGACACTAAATGCCTTAGAATGGGAATAACACCCTACCACCACTGAGGTCCAGAGGCGTAAAAAGTGGCTTGCAAACCATTTAGGCCAATGCTAACTAAAGGGTTTTAAAAGCAATAAAACACTCCTTTTGCTGTATCTGTTTCCTTTGTACATAAGTCTTGTACTTCAGTGTGTTATCTACCCAAAGACAATAATGCCAAACAAAAGGAAAGATTGGGCAGAGTGTGGGCCAGTTGAATCAAAGCCCTAAGTCATCCAAATGGAAGAAGCAGGAGTCCCTTGGTGTTTACTGTACCCGGGAAGTAGGGAGCCACAACCTGCTGTCCCCTCCCATCTTTACCTACCTGCCCTGTATGCTTCTGAAATCTCCTTGGCAAGTCTTCCTTCTTCTGTGCCCCCTCCAAAAACACGCAGAAACCTGAAGTTCAACATATTTTAGAACTGACGATTTGGATGGAGGATGGAGTTCTTGCAAAACAAAAGTGAGGATTGTTTTCGGAGTCTCTCATTGTACATGAGATATGTTGAAAGGACTCCCTGAGGCACGAGAAAAAATAAGACAGGAGAAGAAAATAACCCAAGGGTAAAAGTGAAAGAAATTAGTTTAGAAAGACACAGGAGCCCTAGGGAAAAGGAGTACAGAATGAACTGGTTCTGAGAGGTAAAAAGAAACTCAGCAACCTAGGAACAGTCGAGTTTCCACCTATGCTCAAGAAAGAAAACTATTTTACTCAGCCCCCTGGTGGAGCAGCAATTAAGTATTGGATTGTGAACCAAAAGGTCAGTAGTTCAAATCCATCAACTGCTCCTTGGAAAACCTATGGGGCAGTTCTACTCTGTTCTATAGGGTCACTATGAGTTGGAATAGCCTGGAGGGCAACAAGTTTGCTTTTCGGGTTTGGTAGTGCTCTTCAAAACACACACAGCATGACCCTGGGCCTTTAGATCAGTCCCCAGGACGGCTTCTTTCATTGCTATCTTATGTACTGCTTTTTTTCTAAGTTTCTTATACATAAATTTTCTCATTTGGAAATTAGTTTGCTACATACTTTATTATCTTGCCAAGGCTTACCACTTGCTAACTTTGTTTTTCTCTTCCTTATTGTGCTTTGAAAATTTTGGAGCTATATTTTCCATACTAATACAGCATCCATGGTGCATTTGGGGTGTCTTTGAAACGTTGCATATTGAACTTGGAGACAGTTCCATGATGGGCATGGAAGACAGGAGAACTCACAAAGATTACTCTTCTCAAGAATGGCTCCCCATATTCTGAAATAGCTCAAAGAGCTTCGTAAAATAATAGAACAAGTGATATAAAATGGGAAAGGACAGGGAATTTGCAGTAGAGGGAACAAAATAAAAAGTGAGCTCTTTGAGAATATCAAGGGATCCTAACCAAATTCTTCCAATTTGACGTAGAATCTATGAATAATTATACTTGCTAAGTAAGGTACCATTCTGAGTGTCCTCTAAGTGCCAAACAGTCTCACCGGTGATCTTACTAAGTTTTATAAAAAACCATAAAAATAGGTTTTTGTCAAAACCCATATAAACTGAAAACTACGATTTTCATGTGACAGATAAAGCAAAGAGCCTGAGAGACTATGCCACTGGTAATTTGAAGAATCGAGGTTTGGATTCAGCACTATCTGGCTCGGAAATCCCAGCACTCGTACTCCCAAGGGTAGCTAACTCAATGGCTTGCAGACCGCAGGTGGAACGTGAGGGGCAGTGCAGGAATGGAACCCCTCAAGTCGGGGAGGGAGTGAGGTTGTACAATGCTTTGCCTATCTAATAGCTGTAAAAAAAAAAAAAAATTTAATTCAACTTGTCCAAAAAATAGGGGACAAAAGGTCATCAGCTTGTGGCTGCATCCGAGTGCACTACTCCATCAGTTTAATTGCTCTAACATTGTCTTGGCCTTGAAATAGTTTTCATTTGGATTTAAGATTTGTCCCTTATATAAAGGTTTTGTGTTTACCTCTCTTTTATAGTCAGACATACGTGTTTTATCCTTAGCAGAAAAGCCCCTTTACAAACAAGCAAATATACCAGTGGTGTTCAGATTCTCTCTCCCCACCACTAACATTGCTGTTAATAGAAGAAACAGTGGCCGTGTTCTGGTTTGGCAGGTGCAGTAAGGAAATAAAAAATCAGATGCCTGAAGTTTAAAACTTCTCTGTCGGAACTTCTACTACCACCACCGCACAGCGCTGTAAGCCGCGATAATCAGGTAACAGAAGCATAAATTTGAAACTCTATGTGTGTGCTGACATCCTCATCGCCCCAGGACACCGTGGACTTCAAATAGAGAATAAAGAAATGCCATTGCATTGGAAATACGTAAAAGCAAGGAAAAGGCCTATACCTCCCTGATGCCGTCAAGTCGATTCCAACTCACAGTGACCCTACAGGACAGAGTAGAACTGCCGCCTAGAGTTTCCAAAGAGCCCCTGGCTGATTAAAACTGCCAACTCTTTGGTTAGAAGCTGTAGCACTTAACCACTATGCCACCAAGATTTCTGAGGAAAAGGCAGGGGAGACAAATGTATGACAAAAAAAGTACACAGATCCTTTGCGTACTGGATCAGCTTTCAAAGAACAGTCGCCCTTTATATAAAATCTTTCCCTTTCAAGTAAGATTAAAACTTCACCAGTGTTTGGCAAGACCATTGAATTTCTATGAAATATATGATTTGGTAAACACTGGACTAGTCAGAATGTCCACTTGAGTCAGAGCTTCTCTTCTGCTCGTGTCCTCTACCCACAATTGATTTGTTCCTACATCTAAAAATCAAATATAAATTCAGCTGACTGAAGCAAGATTGTACAGAAGTATGACAAAAAAGAACATGCCATACAACTTACTATCTTCATTACCCAGAGAAAGAGCTGACCATAAGATATGTCTGCCAACAGTAAGTACTGGCATGAAAATATAAAAGAAAATCAGATAGAGGAAAATACGGGTGTGTTCTTAAAAATCATTATCATGATCATGGAAACATTTCCTTAGGGGTTTTCTTTTTTAAAAAGAATGTAGGATCTTCACAAGCACCTCAAACTTAACATTTTCATTCAAGCCTTCTTTACTGCACTCATAGAATCCTGCAATGGCCTCCTAAGTGGTCTTGTTACCACTATTCTCTCCCTACCTCCAGACTGCCCTCTAGATGGCTTCCAGAGTGCGTGTTCTTTCTAAATAAAAAGCCAGTCATGTCACTCAAGGGTTTAGGCTGGGGCAGTTACCAAAGCCTATTCAATTCCTTAATATGGTGGACAAGTATCCTCATGGCCAGGTTCCCTCATACATCCTCTCCTTCCATACACGTCTGCCACCATACATGTCTGGCTCAGGGTCCCTCCCCTTTTCCTGGTCACATCAGATTAATTATTCCAAAATGTACACATTTCACGTGCTTTGCACTTTTCTTTCTTTTGACATGTGTTGCCTCTTCTGTGAGAATTTCCCCCCACTTTTACCTCTGCTCTGCCTCAACACCCAAACTTCATCAAACTGGGGAACTTCTACTCATCCATCCAGACACAGTTCAAATGCCACCTCCCCTCTAAAGCCTTCTATAGCTACTTAATCCTTCCCCTTAGAGCCCCATAGACTTTAACTAAAGTGATGGCAACATAAGATGTCTTCTTGGATCTTCTCAGTAAGCTGAGAAGACTATAACTTGTTTATGTTTTATGCAGAGGTCTGCTGGAGTTAGCTAAATCCAGCTTGTGCAAGCTGATCATTAAATATTCAAGAATTTTGCGGGCTGATTCTTAAACTCTTAGTAGCTGGAAACTGACCATGGTAGCAGGAATATTTACTCATGGCGACCCCATGTGCACAGAGTAGAACATATGGAATTTTCAAGTCTGTGACTTTTCAGAAGCAGATCACAAGGCCTATCTTCCAAGAGGCCTCTGGGTGGGTTCAAACTGCCTGCCTTTGGGCTGGTAGTCTAGCGCTTAGCTGTCTGCACCACCCAGGGACTCCATAAGTCTTAACAGCTACTAACAATAAAACAGAAAGGACTATTTACACCATAAAATTGGCAAACACCAAATGTAAGGACTTTTTTTTTTTTCTCCCCATGAAGACCTGGTTTATGAGCATAGCTGGTGTTATCCCCGTAGCCTAGCCAAATGTTAATATTCAATAGAATTGTTTGAATTAATGGGATTCCAATTAGTTGAAAATCATTTAGGCATAAAGGAAACTAAGCTAATTATGGAAACAAAGATGGAATTTCATGTACTGAAATTTGGATTACAATAACCAAGTGCGGATTTCAAGTTTATGAGTAATTGGAAATTTGAATACAAGTTATGGTGATCAGTAGGGCCAGGTGATGAATGGCAGAGATACTCTCTTACTTGTCTTTATGTCATTATACATCACACGGTACCTGGCATGTAATTGATTCTCATTAAGTTGTTATTAAGCAAATTTCCACATTAAAAACCAGAGAGGATATTTCTATATCCAAGGGCTTGTCTATTTTTATCAACTCATATAGAATCTCTGCTGGAAGCTGACAGCACCCATATGGTAAAATTTTTGTTCAGAAACAAAAAATTAGGCTAGTTTTAGAGCAAATAAAAACCGATTTTCTGAAAAAAAAAAAAAAAAATGCTGCTTCTCCAGAGCTATTGATTTTTAAGAACATTTTATTATTGAACATTTTGGTTTTTGATTATTTTTCATAGTAACCATATATGTTTCTATGCATGCTAATTATATTATATATGCCACAAAAAAGAAAAAAAAACATTGCCACCGAGTTGATTCCGACTCATAGGAACTCTATAGGACAGAGTAGAACTGCCCCGTGGGGCTTCCAAGGCGATAAATCTTTATGGAAGCAGATTGCCACGTCTTTCTCCCACATATTAATACAGTAACTATATTTATATATTTTCTTATAGCAACTATATTTATGGTTCATATAATTTCTTAAAGTAATTATGTATATATACTTTGGTAACTATAGTATTATAACTAATTTTATTTTCAAAAAGATATATGTATACAGAATAATCAATATTTTCCACTTAAAATTGTATACAGGCTTTTATCAAAAGTTACATATAAGCTCTTAATTTTCACCATCACTGAAAGAGCCATATACACACGTGGGGCCCCGTTGCAGACATGATAAAACATGGATAGCCATATGCAAACCAGCTCAGGGTTAAAGCTACTATTTTAGATAAACTTTGCCCAATACACTTACTTAACAGATGAGTATGTAATGTCAAAAGAGGTCAATCTATCTGATCATCGTCACACAGCAGGCTAAGAACACAGCGAGGACTTTAATTCAGCTTGTTGGACTTCCTGGTTGGCATGTAGGGTGTGCATGTGAGTGTAATATGTGTGTGTGTGGATGTGTGTTGGCCATAGTGTAGCTACGAATGATATTCAGGAACTGTTAAAGATTAAAGAAGAAACATTTTAAATTTGGGTACCTAATTAGCAATGCCACTCCTCTGTCCCACAGGGTTTCTATGAGTCGGAATTGACTAGACAGCAACGGGTTTGGTTTGGTTTCTTTTTTTTTTTTGATTAGCAATGCAGTCATGAATTGGATGCCCAGAAAGGGGTTATTGCTGCTTGAGTGATATAATGGTTATATTTATGCATCATCGTGGCTAGGCTATGACTCCCAGTGGTTTTGCCAAGCTCTTGACTAGTTACTGTTCCATAATGGAGTGGACTGGAATCATCTTCTGTGATGTAACCTAGTCTAGTGTAATCATGCAATTAGGTGAAA
This sequence comes from Elephas maximus indicus, assembly GCF_024166365.1. Classification (NCBI taxonomy): domain Eukaryota; kingdom Metazoa; phylum Chordata; class Mammalia; order Proboscidea; family Elephantidae; genus Elephas; species Elephas maximus. The sequence continues at coordinate 79,185,687 of NC_064840.1, forward strand.
GGAGAGTTCCTCAGGGTGTGGTCTGCCTTCAGACTATAAAGTCGATACTTTGGTGGCACTCCCTCTCTCAACTCTGCACTCTTCCTGTCACCTGACCTAAGGGTCTTGGGATGCAAGTCTCCAGAAGTCTCCAGCCTGCAGCCTACTCTACAGGTATAAATTTGCTGACACCCACAATCTGTGAGCCAGGAGAAGTATAGAGCCTATTGCCTGACTTTCCAGCCCCCACAATTGTGTGAGACAATCCTTTGAAGTAAATCAACCTCTCTTTCTCTCTCTCTTTCTTCATATATCCATATATATATATACCCAAAACCCATTGCTGTCAAGTTGATTCCTACTCATACTGATCCAATAGGAGAGAGTAGAACTTCCCCCTAGGGTTTCCAAGGCTGAAAATCTTTATGGAAACAGACAACTGCCACATCTTTATCTGGCAGAGCGGCTGGTAGATTCAAACCACCGTCCTTTTCGTTAGTAGTTGAGCACTTAACCACTGTACCACCAGGGCTCCTTATATATTTTACTGGTTCTGTTTCTCCAGAGAGTGCTAAGACACATGACAAGCCAGGTATATACTCAAACCCACAGCTCTTGTCCATGGGTTACTGAATGTAGGCTTTCCCATATCTGGATGAGCCAGTCATATCCTCTTATCTTTCTTTGTCTTTATACATGTTCTATTACTAATTCTTTGTTTTATTAAGTAATTTTGATCTTTCTACCTTAACATAGTAAGATCACATTCTGTATTGTTTTCCTATTCCTGATTTTACATTTTACAATTTTACAAAGTAGAGGAGGATTATTAATAAGTTAACCAAGCTACTGCTGATACTTGGTGAGGGTTTTGAAAAATTGTTCTCTCTATATAAATTATTTTATTGTGCTTGATAATTGCTTCCTACTGGCTGTCGCATTTATTCCATCTCTAACAAGATATTTTGGATTCTCACTTCAGCTAAATTCATCTGAAAATTAAAAATTCAGGTAAATGTGTTTTTCGCATATATTTTTTTTTTTTCAGGCAAAAGATTTTCCCAAACATTCCTCTTGATTCGTCAGGAAGATTAAGTGAGCTAACTCTTACAACTTAGGCTAAATATGCCTAACTGCTCAAATTTTAAATTTCTGGCCAAAGAATACAGTCTCACTCAAGTGACACTCACAGTTTATCCTAGTGCATAGCCAACTTCAAACATTCACAGCCTCTTGGTTTAAATAAACTTTTTGTAAAATTTTTCTCAGCAGAGTTAATTTCACAATTCAAGAGATAAATTTGCTAGGGCAGTAAGTATCACGTTCTTACTGAGGACAGAGACCACATCATCTCTTCAGTACGTAGCACAATGCCATGCACAAATAAATTGTCCAATAAATATATATCTAATTGAATTAAATAAAAAATGTGTAATCTAAACCCCAAATATCTCTCCTATGGTATTCATATTTTTTTCAAAATATCTTTCAGGCTATACTCTGCATTATTATGTTTTATTGATATTTCTAAGATTTTATTTGTTTCAAGTTTGTATATATACTTACAAATTTAGAATCAAAATTAAATATAAGTGATTGAGGAGAAAAAAATATATGTGTGTGTTTTTAAAGAGAGAGTTTCAGAATCTTCTTCCAGCTAGGTAATGTTCATGGACCTCTGAAAATATTTTTGTGCTTAAAAATAGTTTTAGGGTCTAAAGCTGCAGAAAAATAAATTAGGCTCAATTACCCATTTATTTCAAGCCTCAAAGTGTACCCCACTGCTATGAGGAAGCACATGTGGACTGATGTGCAGTGCAGAGAGAGAAGAAAGCCATGGTGAAATTCATTTATAGTTTACTTCCTCTTTAACAGCCACTCTTATGAGATTCTTGCAAAATAATAAAGAATGGAAATCAAGACTTGTCAAGTGTCACCATGAAAAGTTTATATTTATTATAATTATGGATTCATTCTACGCCTCAGTAATAACTAAATAAAAATTAATGATCAAACAGGTAAAAAACAGGTATGAAAGAAAAAATAGAAAATAGAATTACACAAAATCTGTTCAGTACATTATTTAAATAAAATAAACTTTTTTCAAATGCTTTGAACTATTAACAATTTCAATTCTTAAAAAGATTAAGAGATTTTTATATAATTTTGTTAAATAATCATTTTTTATTAATTTTGTAGTTTAATTCTGCAATCAACATCTTCAGTGATAATGAACATCTTAAAACTTCACTTGAATATTTTAGAAGTGTGCATAATAAAATACTTTAAATACCCAGTTACACAAATGTGGTATATACTTTTAATTATACTTATCTTCCAATTTTCCATTGTTCCACTAGATTGATTTTCCCACTTTGGTATTATGTTGGAGTGTATTTTCATGATACAAAATATTAAGGTATAGGTTTATACTGATTTTCAGATACTAATGAATAATTCATACCCAAATATTTAGTTACATTATAATATCATGTAATTTACAATGTAATAAGACAACAAAATTCAATTAAATTGAAAATAAGAATCAACTGACTATCGCTACTGAGACAGATTATAAAAAAAAATTTAAATGCTTATAAAGAGAATTTTCAACCACGTGCCTGTCAGTTTGTCGTACTGTGGGGGCTTGTGTGTTGCTGTGATGCTGGAAGCTATGCCACCAGTATTCAGACAACAGCAGGGTCACCCATGGAGGACAGGTTTCAGCTGAGCTTCCAGACTAAGACACTAGGCAGAAGGACTCGGCAGTCTACTTCTGAAAAGGATTAGCCAGTGAAAACCTTATGAATAGCAGTGGAACACTGTCTGACATAGTGCTGGAAGATGAGGCCCCCAGGTTGGAAGGCACTCAGAAGATGACTGGGGAAGAGCTGCCTCCTCAAAGTAGAGTTGACCTTAATGACATGGATGGAGTAAAGCTTTTGGGACCTTCATTTGCTGATGTGGCACAACTCAAAATGAGAAGAAACAGCTGCAAACATCCATTACTAATCGGAACCTGTAATGTACGAAGTATGAATCTAGGAAAATTGGAAATCATCAAAAATGAAATGGAACAAATAAACATTGATATCCTAGGCATTAGTGAGCTGAAATGGCCTAGTACTGGCCATTTTGAATCGGACAATCATATAGTCTACTATGCTGGGAATGATAACTCGAAGAGGAACGGTGTTCCATTCATTGTCAAAAAGAACGTTTCAAGATCTATCCTGAAGTACAATGCTGTCCGTGATAGGATAATATCCATACGCCTACAAGGAAGACCAGTTAATACGACTATTATTCAAATTTACGCACCAACCACTGGGGCCAAAGATGAAGAAATAGAAGATTTTTATCAGCTGCTACAGCCTGAAATTGATCGAATATGCAATCAAGATGCATTGATAATTACTGGTGATTGGAACGCGAAAGTTGGAAACAAAGAAGAAGGACCAGTAGTTGGAAAATATGGCCTTGGTGATAGAAACAATGCCAGAGATTGAAAGATAAAATTTTGCAAGACCAACGACTTCTTCATTGCAAATACCTTCTTTTACCAACATAAACGGCGACTATACACGTGGACCTTGCCAGCTGGAACACACAGAAATCAAATTGACTACATCTGTGGAAAGAGACAATGGAAAAGCTCAATATCATCAGTCAGAACAAGGCCAGGGGCCGACTGTGGAACAGACCATCAATTGCTCATATGCAAGTTCAAGCTGAAACTGAAGAAAATCAGAGCAAGTCCACGAGAGCCAAAATATGACCTTGAGTATATCCCACCTGAATTTAGAGACCATCTCAAGAATAGATTTGATGCATTGAACACTAGTGACCGAAGACCAGATGAGTTGTGGAATGACATCAAGGACATCATCCATGAAAAAAGCAAGAGGTCACCGAAAAGACAGGAAAGAAAGAAAAGACCAAGATGGATGTCAGAGGAGACTCTGAAATTTTGCTCTTGAGCATCGAGCAGCTAAAGCAAAAGGAAGAACTGATGAAGTAAAAGAACTGAACAGAAGATTTCATAGGGCCTCTCGAGAAGACAAAGTAAAGTATTATAATGACATGTCCAAAGAGCTGGAGATGGAAAACCAAAAGAGAAGAACACACTCAGCGTTTCTCAAGCTGAAAGAACTAAAGAAAAAATTCAAGCCCCGAGTTGCAATAGTGAAGGATTCTGTGGGGAAAATATTAAACGATGCAGGAAGCATCAAAAGAAGACGGAAGGAATACACAGAGTCATTATAGCAAAAAGAATTAGTCGATATTCAACCATTTCAAGAGGTGGCATATGATCAGGAACCGATGGTACTGAAGAAAGAAGTCCAAGCTGCTCTGAAGGCATTGGTGAAAAACAAGGCTCCAGGAATTGACGGAATATCAATTGAGATGTTTCAACAAACAGATGCAGCTCTGGAGGTGCTCACTTGTCTATACCAAGAAATATGGAAGCCAGCTTCCTGGCCAACTGACTGGAAGAGATCGATATTTATGCCTATTCCCCAAAAAGGTGATCCAACCGAATGTGGAAATTATAGAACAATATCATTAATATCATATGCAAGCAAAATTTTGCTGAAGATCATTCAAAAACAGGGAACTGCCAGAAATTCAGGCTGGCTTCAGAAGAGGCCATGGAACCAGGGATATCATTGCTGATGTCAGATGGACCCTGGCTGAAAGCAGAGAATACCAGAAGGATGTTTACCTGTGTTTTATTGACTATGCAAAGGCATTCGACTCTGTGGATCATAACAAACTATGGATAACACTGCGAAGAATGGGAATTCCAGAACACTTAATTGTGCTCATGAGGAACCTTTACATAAATTAAGAGGCAGTTGTTCAAACAGAACAAGGGGATACTGACTGGTTTAAAGTCAGGAAAGGTGTGCATTAGGGTTGTATTCTTTCATCATACCTATTTAATCTGTATGCTGAACAAATAATACAAGAAGCTGGAGGAAGACTCATTAAAAACCTGCGTTATGCAGATGACACAACCTTGCTTGCTGAAAGTGAAGAGGACTTGAAGCACTTATTAATGAAGATCAAACACCACAGCCTTCAGTATGGATTACACCTCAACATAAAGAAAATAAAAATCCTCACAACTGGACCAATGAGCAACATCATGATAAGTGGAGAAAAGATTGAAGTTGTCAAGGATTTCATTTTACTTGTATCCACAGGCAACAGCCATGGAAGCAGCAGTCAAGAAATAAAAAGACTCATTGCATTGGGTAAATCTGCTGCAAAGGACCTCTTCAAAGTGTTGAAGAGCAAAGACGTCACCCTGAAGACTAAGATGCGCCTGACCCAAGCCATGGTATTTTCAATCACATCATTTGCATGTGAAAGCTGGACAATGAATAAGGAAGACTGAAGAAGAGTTGATGCCTTTGAATTGTGGTGTTGGTGAAGAATATTGAATATACCATGGGCTGCCAAAAGAACAAACAAATCTGTCTTGGAAGAAGTGCAGCCAGAATGCACCTTAGAGGCAAGGATGGCGAGACTGCATCTTACATACTTTGGACATGTTGTAAGGTGGGATCAGTCCCTGGAGAAGGACATCATGCTTCGCAGAGTACAGTGTCAGTGGAAAAGAGGAAGACCCTCAATGAGGTGGATTGACACAGTGGCTGCAACAATGACCTCAAGCATAACAACAATTGTGAGGATGGCTCAGGACCGGGCAGTGTTCTGTTCTGTCGTGCATAGGGTCGCTATGAGTAGGAAACGACTCGATGGTACCTAACAACAAAGAATTTTAAATACAGTCTAATGCTTCAAAAATTTTTCACATCACAGTATTTATTTACATCTAGATAATAATTTATTTTATTACCCAAATGGGAAATAACTGTACCTGAAGCAGCCTGTATGCATGTATGTATGCAGATAGATAGGTACGTAAATAGGTGATAGATAAATGAGAGTTTCAATAATCAGCCTTAATCTATCAAATCAGAGGTAGAAATATAGAAATTCATTCTACATCCTGCTTCCTAAATATTGATTTTGTTTTGTATTTATATCTATATTAATTTTTCATGGTAAAAATACTAGTAATACAGTAATGCTTTGGAAAATGATAATAACACATTCCACAAATATTTATCAAGCATCAACAATGGTTGGGCACTAAACTAGGCTCTGGGGTATAGTTGTAAACAAAATAAAGTTCTCTGCCCTCACAGAATTATATTAAGGTGTGTGATGGACAGCTGGAGGGAAGAGGCCAGACAATAAACAAAAAAAAATAATGTGAATATCAGGACTAAAACCATAAAACTCTTAGAAGAAAACGTAAGGATAAAGCTTCAAGATCTAATTTTTAACAATAGCCAAATTTACAAGCAACAAGACAAAATAGATAAACTGGACTGCATAAAAATTGAAAACTTTTGTGCCTCAAAGAACTTCATCAAGAAATGAAGAGACAACCTGCAGATTAGGAGAAAACTTGAGAAAATCATATATCAGATAAGGATTTAACATCCAGAATGTATAAAGAACTCCTACAATTTAGCAGCAAAAAGACAACCCAATTATAAAAATGGACAAATAACCTGAACAGACACTCCTTCGAAGAAGAAATACAAATGACCAGAAAGCTCATGAAAAGATCCTCAATGACAGGAGTCATTAGTAAACTAGTAATCAAAACCATATGGTATACCACTTCACATCCACTTGAATGACTAGTAGTTTAAAAAAAAAAAAAAGAAAAGTGGAAAGAAAAAAAGACGGAAAATAACAAGTGTTGACAAGGTTGTGGAGAAATTTATATCCTTAACCACTGCATCCATTGCTACTATTCATTATTTGGATTTCTATCAATACGATTTCCCACCCATCATCATGTTCACTAGAATGGGCTATTAATTCCAGTTTCTTTGTGTGCCTTGTGATTTTTTGTTGAAACTGCAACATTAGAATTTTACAAGGTGTTGGCTTCTCAGCTCTTCCAAATATACATTACTTTCAACTGTGTAAGTTTCTGCAAGAAATTCTTAGAAGAATACAGTCTTATGACTTTGGTTGCGATTACCTGTCCTTCCCAGTGGTATACCCAGCTTAGGCCAAACCAAGATTTCAGTTTTTCTGAGGCTCCCAGAAATCGCCCAAAACACACACTAATCAATCTGCCTTCAAGGGGGTGCAGACTTTAGTCTTTGGTCACTGCTCTTTTCCTTGCTCCTTGGGGACTCTTTTAGCAGCTCCCAAACCGATTGGAAAGCTTACACTGAATAGTCTACCTTCAGATGGGTATAGCCCTTTGTCCTTTGTCACTGCTCATTCCTCACTCTGCGAGGGTTCCAACTCTGGGAAAACATTACAAAGTCTGATTTAACAGAAATATATCCCATACTGAAACTGATAATAAGAAAAATACACGTTCTTCTCATGCATACAACATTCACAAAATTTGAACATTCATTAAATCACAAAGAAAATTTTAAAGGGTTTTTAGCACAGAGATTACATGACTATTTTGTGACTACAACTAAATTATAAATTAAGTATGAAAGTTAAAGAAAGCTTTGCCATATGATTGTAAATGTTAGAACAAGTCTTGGATCAAAGAACAAATGAAACTGTATTAACTCAAATGATAATTAAAAGGCTATGAATCAAGCCTTCTAATCAGTATGTTGTGAATACCTTTTCAATCCAATCTCACAACCTGTAAGTTTTAATTGTAGGCTTTTATCTTTTTACAATTAGTATAATTATTGATATGGTTAGATTTAAGCCACTATATTGCTCTCTTCTATCTGTTCCATTTGTTCCTTACTTGTTTTGGCTTGCTGTGTGTGCATGTGTGTATGTGTGTGTGTGTTTGGCTTTTTAGCTATAACTCTGCATTTTTATTATTTTTTTAGTTGTTCTAGGAATTGCCATGTGCATCCTTAAATTGTTATCGTCTACTTAGTTAATAATATACTAAGCCAAAAAACCCCAAACATGTTGCCATCGAGTCAATTCTGCCTCATAGCGATCCTATAGGACAGAGTAGAACTGCCGCATAGGATTTCCAAGGAGCGACTGGTGGATTCGAACTGCCAACCTTTTGGTTAGCAGCCATAGCTCTTAACCATTACACCATCAGGGTTTCCAATAATGCACTAGGTCATATAAAATGTCAGAACCTTGCACCTGTATAGATGCATTTCTAGACATTTGTTGCATTCTTGCTATCATGTAAAATACATCTACATATGTTAAAACCTCACAACATTGCATATTTTTGTTTAGAAAAAGTCATGTATATCTTAGAGAAATTAATAAATTAAAAATATACATATATATTGTTTTACATTCTGTATTTTTAGGCAAATAATGTGTGTATTGTCTTTTTTTTTTTTCCAATTCTGCCCTCTACCTCTGAGGTATTTTCATAAGTGCACTATGCTAATTTTTATGGTGGAGGGCAGCAATTGGCAAAAAAAAAAGTAGAAAGCAGACATTATTTGCCTAAAAATACAGTATTTATGACTTCTAGTGTTCTTCAATCTTTTCTGGAGATCCAAGTTTCCATCCAGTGTTATTTCTCTGCAGTCTGAAGAACTTCATTTACGTTTATTGTAGTCCGGTTCTTCTGGCAACAAATTCTCTGTTTTTGATTATCTGAAAATGTTTCTATTTGTCTTCCTTCCTAAAGGTTATTTTCAATGTATATTGAGTTCAGGGCTGCCTGCTTAAAGATGTTTCTTCATTATCTTCTCACACTTTTTTTTTTTTTTTTAATTTTTATAAAAAGTCAATCTTCATCAGTATCATTGTTCTCCTGCAAGTAATTTTCATTTATTTTTCTTCTGAAGCTACTTTCAAGATTTTATCTTTGGTTTTCAGCAACTTGTCTAGATGGGTCTAGATTTTTCTTTTCCCAAATATTCCTTGGGGTTTGCTGAGTTTCCTGGGTCAATATGTTATTTTTTAAAACTAAATTTAGCAAGATTTTACCCAGTATTTCCTTAAACATTTTTCTGCCCTGTTCTCTCTTTCTCCACTCCACCTGGGACACCAATTCTTAGACACCCTGATATTGTCCTAGAAGTCAATGAGTTTCTGCTCTTTTTTCTCCAATCTTTTTTTTCTCTTCTTCAAATCAAACATTTTCTATTGATCTGTCTTCAACTTCACTGAACCTTTCTTCTGTAATCATCAATTTGCTTTTAAGCACATAACCCAGTAAAAACCCAATGCCGTTGAGTCAATTCCGACTCATCGCGACCCTATAGGACAGAGTAGAGCTGCCCCATAGAGTTTCCAAGGAGCACCTGGCAGATTTGAACTGCCGACCCTTTGGTTAACAGCTGTAGCACTTAACCAGTACGTCACCAGGGTTTCCCCTTAAGCACATAGGGCAGATTTTTCATTTCATGTATTTTTCTTTTTAATTGTAGAATGTCCATTTCATTATAGTTCCCATTCTTCTGCTCAGATTCCTCATCTGTTTATTCATCAAGACTATATTTTCCCCCTTAAGTCTTTTAACAAATTAATAGAGGATGATATAATATTTTTATACTAAGTCCAATTTTATTGACTTCTTTTACTCTTATTCCCTTATTTTTCTCTTATTATTGTTTCTAGTATCTTATATTCTTGCTTCTTCAAACACTGATTTATTTTTTTACTGTATAGTGGACATTGTGAATAATAGATTTCAGTGATTCTGAATTCTGTTATTTTTGTGTGCGTGTTACTTTTTTGTTCTAGCAGGCAGTTAACTTGACTGAACAAGCCTTGTCTCCCCTGCTGTGTGCAGCTGCTAAAATCTCTTCTCAGTTCTCTCAGCCCCTGGAATCTCTGCCGTACATATGTATTTCAGAGAACAGCCATGGATTGGGGCGGGGGGGGGTCCATATGCAGATTATGGTTTTCACCATTGCTGCTCTTCCTTTCTGGACTGTTCAACCCATTTGCAAGCTCTTATAAGAGCCACAAACTCAGGCCTCTAACTGTTGTCTGATTCTTCTAATCTGTAAACTTGTCTATCTGCTTGGCTTCTTGCTGACCCATACCATATGGACAAGGTAGTGCTCACAGGCAAAAATACTGAAAAACGAAATGTCAACCAGTAGAACCCTCCTCGTTCAAAGGTCAGCATTCCTTCATTATTAACCTGATACTGGTCACTCTCCAGTGACTTCAAATGTTTTTTAAGTATTCTTTTCCTAGAGGAGGTTATCCTGATGGTACTTGAACTGCAGTTGTTCTATTAGTTATGTTCATCTCTAGTTTTTAACAGAGCAAGTAGCACAAATATTAGACCCTCAAAACTGATAAATCAGTTGTGAGGTATAAGACTCTTTAAGTGGCTTAGAATATATTATAAACTGTTTCTATGGTGTGTTGTCAAAATCAATTCCCACTCGTAACGACCCTACAGAACAGAGTAAACTGCCTCATAGGGTTTCCTAGGCTATAATTTTTATGAGGGTGGATTGCCAGGTATTTTCTCCCTTGGAGCTGCTGGATAAGTTCAAATCACCAAACTTATGGTTATCAGTTGACAGCTTAACCATTGTGCCAGTGGGGCTCCTAGTTATATACTGTAAGCCATCTTAAATACTTCTTGAAAGTGATAGCTTACTTATGTGTTATGTAATTTAAGTAAATGATAAGGTCATACTTTGAAATTTTTCTATGACTAAAATTAGAGCAATATTTTGGATAGATTTGAACCTGAATGGCTTTTAATCAAAAAATAGTTTAGCTTGATTAAAAAAATAGCTAGGTTATAAAGATTTCAGAGTTTGGGAAGAATAACTGACATTCTAAACGCTCTTAAATTCCTGCCCCATGTGGAGAGAAATTTAATAAAAAGTGAGTATTAAGGTTAATTTCTCAGGCTTTTTATGACTGCATATAAGAAAAACACATTTTCAGAAACCAAAGTAAACTATAATACAACTGATAATTTTAATTAAAAATTTGTATCATATCTAGTAGCTGTTCTCCTTTTATTTCATGTTGAAATGACTTAAGATCACAGATTATTAAATTTATTTAAAATTTCTTTTTTAATTAATTTTTATTGTGCTTTAAGTGAAAGTTTACAAATTAGGTTAGTCTCTCATACAAAAATTTACATACACCTTGCTGTGCACTCTTAATTGCTCTCCCCCTAATGAGAGAGCATACTCCTTCCCTCCACACTCTTTTTTAGTGTCCATTCGGGCAGCTTCTGGTCCCCTCTGCCCTCTCATCTCCCCCCCAGACAGGAGATGCCAACATAGTCTCATGTGTCTACTTGATCCAAGAAGCTCATTCTTCACCAATATCATTTTCCATCCCGTATTCCAGTCCAATCTCTGACTGAACAGTAGGCTTGGGGAATGATTCCTGTCTTGGGCTAACAGAAGGTCTGGGGACCATGGCTTCTGGGGTCCTTCTAGTCCCAGTCTGACCATTAAGTCTGGCCTTTTTACAAGAATTCGGGGTCTGCATCCCTCTGCTCTCCTGCTCCCTCAGGGGTTCTCTGTTGTGTTCCCTGTCAGGGCAGTCATTGGTTGTGGCCAGGCACCATCTAGTTCTTCTGGTCTCAGGCTGATGTAGTCTCTGGTTTATGTGGTCCTTTCTGTCTCTTAGGCTCATAATTACGTTGTGTCTTTGGTGTTCTTCATTCTTACTTGCTCCAGGTGTGTTGAGACCAATTGATGCAACTTAGATGACTGGTTGCTAGCGTTTAAGACCCCAGACACCACTCTCCAAAGTGGAACGTTTTCTTAATAGATTTTATTATGCCAATTGACTTAGATGTTCCCTGAAACCATGGTCCCCAAGTCCCTGCCCCTGCTATGCTGGCCTTTTCAGTTTATTCAGGAAACTTCTTTGCTTTTGGTTTAGTCCAGTTGTGTTGACCTCTCCTGTATTGTGTGTTGTCTTTCCCTTTGCCTAAAAAAAACTTATCTACTATCTAATTAATGAAAGCATCTCTTCCTCCTTCCCTCCCTCCCCCCTCTCGTAACCATCAAAGAATATTTTCTTCTCTGTAAAACTTCTTTTTAAAACACTAAGTTTTCTGTCTATAATTTATGTTGTCTTTGCAACGTTCACACAAACCCCAAAGTCCTTGTGATTCATCACTGTATAACTAAAGGATGGAGTAAAAAGTTTTACTGTACCCCTAAAGACCATGACTCATTTTAAAATTACTCTATCAGGATAGATTGGGGAAAGGTGCTATCTGAAGATCCCATAATATGAAAGTTTGCATGCCATTCAAGAAGTGTTGGGCAGCTTGGGTGGCAGTGTCAGATCTCTGATACCAGATATTAGAGCCACAGCCATATTATTCTGACGGCTAGAAGGCTGTAGTTCTTAGATTGCAATTGTGGCCTGGAATGAAATAGCAGCCCTCCCAGAAAATAGAAGTTACAGCCAGACTTCTCAGATACCAAGCAGGGGTTGCCCTACCAACTGCCCGATGGTTTCTGCTACTTTGATACTTCTACTAAAACAGCTCAGGTCCACCTCTTCAGCACTGCTAAGACTGATGAACTCGAAGACCTTCACAGAATCCCTCTCTGAAAGGATAAAAGGGCAGGGGCAACTTCCATGGGGAGACGGAAGAGCTAAATGTTCCTAATTTAGAATTAAATCAACCCCCAGGCTATTTGTCACAAGATTAGACAGAGACACAGGTTAAAGAAGAGACACAGGCGCTCTGGATGCAGGAATAATGAAAATAACTATCACAATGACTAAAACAAAATAAAATACCTCCCCACAAGAGGCAGTCAATAACACAGAAAAGTGGCAAAAAATTATTGAAATCTTATAATGTTGTTTTTACCTGACTCATTCTGAAATCTCCTTGGGTAGCCACAAATCTGTCAGTCTTTTTTTTTTTTTTTATGCTTACTTCGGTTGTATTGATTTTCTGAAAGTTGGACTTTTACTGTGGTGGCAGTGGGAATAAATGGAGACTATTTGTGGAATACTAATGCTAGGTGACTCAGTGGTTAAGCCCTTGGCTGCTAACCAAAAGGTCAGGAGCCCAAACCCACCCAGTGGCTCTTTGGGCGAAAAGACCTTGCATTCTGTTCCCATAAAGATTATCCATTGCAGTTGAGTTGATTCCAACTTGTAGCAACACTGTAGGGCAGAGTAGAACTGCCGCATACGGTTTCTAAGGCTATAATCATTATAGAATCTCCCGAGAAGTGGCTGAATGGGTCTGAATTGCCAACCGTTCAGTTAGCAGCTGAGCACTTAACTGCACAACCAGGGCTCCTCCCTTAAAGACTGTAGCCTAGAAAATGCTACGAGGCAGGTCTCCTCTGTCCCACAGGGTCACTATGAGTTGGCATTGACTTGATGGTACACAACCATAACAGCAGTACTAGTACAGGTGCAATTTAGATATCCATATTACTAAGCCAAAATCAGGGCATATCATTTAATGAAGAATTTTTATGCCATTTTGAGGTATAAAAAGAAGGTTTGGGAGATGAGGCTTGAATGTCAAAAATTTTGGGATTTCCAGGAAGATATTATGGTTTATGAGGCCAATAATAAAAGAAAGTGCTTCAAAAAACTCAGGGTCATATTAGAATATTCAGAGTGTATGGCCCCTATGGGTATCAAATGGAGTGGGACAGTCTACCGAGAATTGCTTTGGGATTTACTCTTTATGGCCTACAAAGGGCAGGAGTTAAAGACCAGGAAAAACTATACTGTCAGCGTTACAATGGACAAGGCACACAGAAATTCCTTTACACATTCATGTGGCTATATAAAACTACCTGATGTGACTTGCTTGAGATAATAACGGTTCATAACCAATGAAGCGAAGACCCTTTTCTATTGTATTCCTTGGAAATAAAATTACAGTGTACATTTTAATTTGTGTTTTCTCTGTAAGCTGACTATTATCCCCAAATTGTGGGGTTAAACGGCATGGAAGGAAAAAATTTTCAAAAGAGCTCTACAACCTAAAACCATGTGCTCAAGAGCCCAAAGTGTTCTTGAGTGACTAGGGCACTCCTCACCAAACCCCGGGTGCCAATGGCACCACGTAGGTAATAAATTTCTGATTTTGATTTTACGGTCCTACAGGGCAGGATTATTCTCTCTGTATGATTCCCAGAACGGCACCATGGACATTTGAACATTTAATTTTTTTTTTACTTGATAATGAATTAAGGTTTTACAGCACAAAACTGAATTAGTCCTGAGAGAGAAATATCTCTCCCTTAGAGCTAAGTGCTTTCTTCTCAGTTGCTGAGTAACATCTTCCCAGCTCATCGCCATGAAACATCCTCAGGTAAAGAACCACTTTCGCTTACCTCAAACCTCCCCAAGGTTAGACTCAGGGATGAGTAAAAACAGAGCAGAGATTACATGGTCCACCTCACTTAAAAACCTACAAAACTAACTGTGATTCTTCAAGGGTCACTTGTACTCTAAGGTCATTTTAGAGGAAGCTCATCTGCCCCAAATGGCCACAAATTTAGAAGCACTCAATGCATAAAGGTCCTTCAGATGCCTTCAGAAGACTGCAAAAAAGATAATCAACCTCTAGTATCCAGGACAGAATTCCTTCTGCTCCATAAGAGAACACTATCAGCACCGCATACCCATTCATGAGACTCGTATTTCCAAGTGCAGCCAAGAGCCCTGATGCAGCTGCCAGGGTTCAATGGCTGCAGTGCAGTGCCAGAGGCAGGTCTTCAGGCTGGTGCTAAGCTAGGCTGTGTCTTCCTTCTTCCTGCCCCGGTCTTTTTTCCAGTTCTTGACCAATTCCAACAGCTTCCCATTATCCTTCCAATTCTTCCTTTTCTTTGTAAGTTATCCAGAGTCAGTTTCCAGATGTTTGGTTTCAATCAAGAACTGTGACTAGTACAAATGGGTGTCTCAAAAATGTCTTCATTAACAAGCTACATTGATAAATAGAGGAAAAAATGGGAACTATATTTATGATACCTCTTTTGTTTAAAATATATTAATATATGAACAGTGGGAAAAAAAAAAAAAACCAGAAAATTGTTCGCCAAACATTCAATAGGGCCTGATACCTCTAGGGAGTGAAGTTACAGGTATCTTTCATTTATCTCCTTATACATTTCTGTATTATTATTATTTTTTACCCAAAGCTTATAATTACAAAATACTTATTATTAGAAAAAGAAGCCCTCGTGGCTCAATGGTTAAGTGTTTGGCTGCTAACCTAAAGGTCAACTGTTTGAACCCACCAGCTGCCACGAGGGAGAAAATACCTGGCAATCTGCTTGTGTGAAGATTTCAGCCTAGAGACCCTGTGGGACAGTTCTGCTCTGTCACATGGGGTCACTATGAGTCAGAATTGACTGGACAGCACACAACAACAAGAGCAACAAACAATGGCAACATTATTAGAAAAGTTCATTGAAGGACCAGCATTTTCACAACCCTCCTAATAAATAGACACTTGCAGCTCCAAACACTAGGTACGGCTGTGGTTATCTGAAGAGCAATAGCGTCATGTTAACTACTAATGCCCAGTGGGGGAGGAGGAGGGGCAGAGCAAAACCCTTAAAAATCGGGAGTCACAAGTAACAAGTCGTGCATGGCTATTTACTAATGATAATAAGAATTGGAATTTTGGCACATTTTATATATGTATGTATGGGTGTTTGTGTGCATGTGTGTTTGTGTGTGTGTATGAGAGAGAGAGAAAAACAGAAAGGCAGAGAGGGAGGATAGCTAATGGGTAAGTTGTCTTTAAAACTGAGGAAGAAGAGGAAGGAATGAATAACACTCTATCCATCATGCTTAGACACAAAGGTTCCACCATAATTCCAAGATAGTGAAAAAGTCCACACCAGCACAGTCCCTTGGAGTATGCAACATAATGTGAGTCATACCACCTTACCTATTTTGTAATCAAAAGCAATGGATGCTGTAATATGTTTTTTTAATTATAGTAGGTAATGCTACATAATAGGTAATTGATTATTTTTGTTCAGCACTGAGCATTATAGAATAAATATTACTAAAAAATTTTAAAAACAGCTTGAGGAATGGGGCTATGTGAATAATCTCATGATTAAAGTTCTTAAGTACAAAGATAAATGCATTTAGTATGCCTAAAGGCAAAATAAAATAAACCAAATTTTTTTATTTTAAAATAATGCTGTAGAAATATATCAAAAGGCAAAAAAAATTTACAATTCTTCTGAGACCTTGCTACATGGAAAAAATAGAAAAGAATGATGTCAATCAAGGCTATGCTTTCGGAATAAAAAATCTCAAAATCTCAGTGGTTTACAAGAGCAATGGGTTATTTGTAGTTCATGCTCTATGCCCAGTGTGGCTCACCTAAGGACTTCCTCCTTGTCTTCTTCCTTCCTAGGTTCAGGATGATGGAGCAGCCTCTGGCTGGAGAATTGCTGGACTTGTGCCAGAGAGAAAAAAAGAGCGTGGCAAAACACTCAGAATGACACAGATCTCTTCTTTCTACTCATTCTCCATTGGCCAGAATAAGTCACATGGTCAAGGCTAGTTCCAGTCTCTTCCCAGGAAGGGGCGGGAAATATTTTTAAATAATATTCTGTTAATCAGAAGGGCTAATATATCATTATACATATTGTAAAACCCACCAAAGGAAAAATGGTGATGTAAAATTAATAGATTATTATCATTTATATATTATTATTACATAAACACTATTAAAGTATTTGCAAGATAAAACTTCAAGGCATTTAATGTAATTATATCTTCAAAACTGTTAATTTTTGTGTTACAAAATAGTAGCATAATTTCTGAAGAAAGACAGTTTCTGGGGCTGCTTGATTTTCAGAATCTTAAATAAATCTTGATGTGTAAATTTTAAATCTGGAATTAACTTAAAATTCTAAGCTAGCCAAGTTGAGTAAATCAGTGGTAAACAAATAGTAGAAACAGGGCCAAAAAAGAAAAGAAATGATGTAATCTAAGTCTCAGAGCTAAGATTCACCTAAAAAATCAGCAGATGTTGACCTCTAATAGATGTTAGGTACTGGTGGCTCAAACAGTTAAGCACTCAGCTACTAACCCAAAGGTTGGCAGTTCGAAACCACCCAGTAACTCTGTTGCAGAAAGACTTGATGATCTGCTCCCGTCAAGATTACAGCCAAGAAAACCCTATGGGGCAGCTCTACTCTGACACATGGGGCTGCTATGAGTTGAAATCAACTCAACGACACCTAACGACAACTGCAATAGGCAGCTTTACGTACATTTTTTTTTTTTCATTAACACTTCCTTTAAAATGTTTTGGTTAGATAATTTGGTTTTTACCAGAGTAGAAGGGCCACTGAGTGCCCAGCTGGTCATCTTGAGAAATGATGCCATACTGGGGACTCAGTATTGGTCTCTGTTGTTGGCCAGCGGGACATTTGGTAGCAAGAGGTAGATCAGCCCCGTAAGTAGGAGCCCATGCACAGCCTCCATTTCTGCCCCTGGGACCATTCATACATGTGTCCTTTGTGCCAGGCTACTGACAGAGGCTGGCAGACATCACCTCGCCAAGTCATTTTGCTTAGTTTTGCTTCTTTTAGTGTCTCTTCTGTGCTGGATGATCTCTTGTAGGTGTTAATATGTGATACTACCAAGATCTTCGTACTTTGTGTGCACTACCATGTGACCACATCTAGATGCCTCTACCCCAGACTTCCCTGTCCCTGATACTTCAGTCTTTTTTTTCCAGGTGTCTGAACAGCTAACCAGGTCATTTGCCACTGCCCACGAATCTATATATATTCTAATCTTGGGCCACTTTTTTCTCTGTCTGAATCTGTGCCCTTTGTTGGGATTTTTCTTCACCATTTTCTTTCAAGACCAAGCCTGAGTGAAGCTATAGAACAACTGCTGTGCAATTTTGGATTTTACCCACATTCTGAGCCAACCCATGTGTAAACCAACTTTGTATTTCTCCTCCTTCATCAGATAGTCACAAGGGATTTCCCTCCCTGGAGTCATAGGTGTGGTATGAGAGAGGAGGGCAGCTGCGTGGTGCTGGATGGCGTGGGCTCAGGGCTACCTTGCTTGCGTAACCTGCTTGTGCTCTCTAGTTCTGCTCAAGTTAGATCCGTAATGTATCACCTTCATCTTATGATGGATAGTTTCTGGGCCCACCTGATCAGCTCATGAAGAACCATCACAGACATGTGGGCATTTGATGTACCATCATCAGGTATTCTGTCTGCATCTGAGTCCCATAACATGGCAGGAGTTATTTTTCAAAAGATATTATTCTCCACTGCAGATGGCTTGGCCATGCTCCAGAACCTCTGGGGTCTGCACTGTGATTCTCACTGGCGCTTGCCATATATTCTACATGGCAGCTTTCCTACCAAAAAACTCTCTAATATCATAGGGTTTAGGGCCCAAGTGGCAGGACTGCTTTCATCAGAGCCTGGACTTGCTGCAGAGCTCTTTTTGCCCTGGGCGCCACTCTATGCCAGCAGTCCTTCTGTTACTCAGCATATGGACCAGATCAATACTCCCAAGTATGGAATATGCAGCTCCCCAAACCCAAAGCGCCTTACCATAGAGAATTTCCTTCTTCACCATGCACAGTGCAAGATGCAATAATTTGTCTTTTACTTTGGGTGGTATGTCCTAGCATGCTCATGACCACAGGACACATAAAATTTTTAGTAATGCGGTAGAGCTCTGAACATTCATAAGGTTTATCTCCCACCCTCTGGAGCCCATATGCCTTAACAAGGCCTCCAACATGTTAGTCACATCTCTTGCATCCAGTTTGATTGGCATGATACAGTGGATCAACGTGGTGTTCTGCAGGCTATTCAGATAGTTCCGATCCCTATAGATTGTATTATGGCAGAAGAAGGGAGAGTTAACAAAGCCCCAGGGCAGAACTGTAAACGTATACTTTCATGCATTACGTGTGAATGCAAAGTTTTTCTGATTATATTTTCTCATACTTGGAAACTTGCACAAAAAAATAATAATTCCTGGTTGTAATCCTTATGGAAGCAGATCTCCAGGCCTTCCTTCCATTGAGCTGTTGGGTAAGTTTGAACTGACAATCTTTAGGGTAACAGCCAATTGCAAAACACTTGTGCCACCCAGGGACCTTCTTTTTTGGAATAGGAAAAAAAAAACGTGTTTACCAAATCAAAGGCCATGCATCATGTACTTTATGCCAATTGTTAACCTGTTCTAGCAAAGAGACCACATCCGGCATGGAGGCTAGAGTTGGGGCTACCACTTGTAGTGTACTGTCATCCTCAGGACCTTTCTGGTTTCTGAAGGAGCCAGAGAGTTGAATTAAATGGAGAGAGGATGAGACACACCACCCACACATTCTTTAAATCTCCAGAGAGGCACTGATTTCTGCCCTCTCCTCTCCCTTCCTACCCCAGGATGCAATTCTCAGGTTCAATTACTATTGTGGTAGGGTGGAGGATTACTTTCAGGGGTTTTTACCTGGGCTTTCACTATCACAATAATTAAAAAAAAAAAAAGTTAATTTTTTTATTTTAGACTCTTACTATTTAGGCAAAAGACCCAATGTAGGACCGTACCTAAGATCAAACATGTCTATCCTAATTACACATTTGAGGGCTGGGAATATGACCACTGAGTGGCTGGGCAGACCAAGGGGACTCACTATGAGCCTGGTTTTGGACAGAACTCCATTTATTACCCATTCCCACATTTCCCCACTGTAGCAGAGGGGCTATAACGATGCCTCAGGTCTCAAAGTATCCTTACCCTCTCAGACCTTGTTTCCAGCATTCCTCAGCTTCAGTTCTCCTTCTTCCAGCATGAAGTGACTTGAGTAAATGTCCATAGATCCATTTGGGGAAGGACTGGGAGAATCATCTCTGTAAACACTTGTCGTGGTGTTACAGGGGCCTTCTTCCTTGGGGACACAGTTTCCTCTTCAATCAATGAGTCCAGGTGTGAAAGCTGTCTCAGGAATGGAAATCAGACGTGGGAAGCCCAGTCTATCCCTGCAGATGGCAAAGAGCTGAGGACTCTTTGCTGAGACATTGAGTTGTTCCTCGCAGGAGGATCTGGGCAGCACACGTCCCTGTCCGTCACATCTTCTCTGGGTTATTTATTTGAACAACAAAGTTATCTTTGGGAAAAGCTCATGAGCCTAAAGCAACCTCAATCAATACCACTTTTAGATAATTGCAGGAGGCACCTGTCAGATTTAGTGAAAAAGGAGGCAGACATTGAACCCAAGCTTCGTGATTATTCCTGAGGTTATGACCTCACCGTTTGGTAAGTGTTAGATGTCATTATAAAAAGCCCTTTAGAGACCACCATTAAAGGTGAGAGAAAATGTGGCTACACTGTGAGATCAAAAGTACACACGTATAGGGTCAAAAAATAAATAAGAGAAAAATAAATAAAGCCATTTTTAACTCCTGAGGAACTGATGTGTGAGGATTTTGATAAAATATTCAAGGGAAGCATCTTACACTGATGCAAAATGTCTGTGTCTCAAGCAACTTAAACACAAGTGATGACCCTGGGCTACAGGGAAAATGCGAGATGATTCAGGAAGTGACCCTTGGAAGGACAAGAGGCTGATGTTAAAGAGGCACAAGAAGAAAATGGTGAGATGCCCCTGCCCCCCAGTACCGAGTAAGCCTCCTGATGTTAGCTCTCTTGTGGGCTTGAGATGGGCTCCTCACACCTCCCATGAGGTTTTTTTGTCCTTGTTGTTGTTCAGTGTTAGAATTCGCACTTTCCTCACAGGAGATTGTGTTTCCCTTCCTGGTCAAGGTACCTCAGGTGCAGCTACCGCCCGTCTGTCGGCGGAGGCTTGTGGGCTGCTGTTTCAGGGGAGCTTCCAGGCTAAGATGAACTAGGAGGAAAGGCCTGCTGACCTACTTCCAAAAATCAGACAATGACAACCCTACGATCACAGTGGTCCTGCCCGGAACCCATCATGGGGATGGCACAGGACTGGGCAGCAGTTACTTCTGTCATGCGTGGGGTTCCCATGAATCGGGCTGACTCCATGGAGCTCACAACAACAATTCAGAAGCTCACGGCAGCTTTCCATGTACCAGCCAAAGCAGTCCTTTGCTATACGTAATCCAATCTGTACAGAATCATGTTTTAAACTCAAATGGAAGGGCGAGGAGTAACGATGGTGGAAATTTGGCACAAAGAAATCCTCAGAGATATGGAGGATATGGAGTGCTGGTGGAGCAGTGGTTGAAAGCTACAACTGCTAACCAAAAGGTCGGCCATTTGAATCTACCAGCCACTCCCTGGAAACCCTGTGGAGCAGTTCTACTCTGTCCTCTACGGTCGCTGTGAGTTGGAATCGATGCAACGGGTTTGTTTTTGGTTTATGGAGGATACAAATGTTAGAAATGAAAGAGTAGGAAATTTTAATTTAGAATAAAAGAAAAGGTATTAAAATGAAAATTTGCTAAGTGTGCATGTATATAACATTGTTTAGCGATGAATGCATTTTATTATTTAGGCTTTTTTTTATGCTTTGAGTCTTTGTAGATGCGTTTAGGAAATCTTATTTGGTGGACAGTGGCCTATTTCCTAAAGTTTCTCAGGATCCTGTTATGCTTTAATCCTCTCCTAAGGCATTTATTCTTGGCTATGGCACTGGGTTTTTTTTACTGGGGGGGGATTGTCCACAAATCCAATTAGCACACTCTCAACTCTATTTACTAAGTATTTAAAAGCAAGCCTGAGTAGAATGAGATTGAAAAGGGATTCCCCTAACACACAAGTTGTAGTTAGGCTACTAAGAATAATTGCAACTCATATTCTGAAATTTCCCCCCCGAAGACTAAGATAAGATCAAAACTATTATTGTAACTGCAATAATGCTAACTGACATTAGTATAGAACACGTATTTTTACAAAACTGTTCAACAACCATCATTTTAGTTGTTCTTTTCAATAACTCTTTGAAAGCAGCTAAGGATTGCCAAATAAATTCTTGATATAATATTGATCTGACCTGGGAAAATATGAAAATAACCATTTGTCTTTGCAATACTGATAACAAAGCTTAAAATAACTTAGGCAGTTTGGGATATATAAAAGTTTATATTTTTGTTCAGTATCTTGCTACTCACTACCCATTAATCCTATCCCATAACATCAAAACATGTTTTCTTGTCTGGATATATTCATCCTTATGTATTTTTCACCTTCCAGAAATTGACTACTCTTTTCACAGATACGAAGGAAGAGAAAAAAAGCCATCCTCATTTAAATTTTTTGGTAGTCACCACCTATCATCTAAGCATGCAACCGAACTGTACTGAATTACTATGTCCAGCACATTCTGGCTTTGGCATCTGTTTTAAGAGGTTGTTAGGGAGAAGTCAGATGGCTGTTTCTCCCTTCCACTTCCCTGAGGAAACCTTACTGCAGCTTACTGTCCTGACCACATGAGGAATGAAGGACATTTTCCTTTGAGCGCCCTTTGAATCTCTGGAATTCAGATCCACCAAATGGTTTTTCTTGGAAAATGTAGACCTTGACTATAACTAAGCCTGCTCTGAAAACTTGTCATTGTTAGGTGCAGTCGAGTCAGTTCTATTCACAGCAACCCTATGTAGAACAGAACGAAACACAGACTGGTCCTGCACCATCCTCATGGTAGTTGTCATATTTGAGCCCATTGTTGCAGCCACTGCGTCAATTCATCTCATTGAGGGTCTTCCTCTTTTTTGCTGACCCTCTACTTTACCCATCCTGGTGTCCTTCTCAGGAACTGATCCTTCCTGATAACATGTCCCAAGTATGTGAGACAAAGTCTCGCCATCTTTGCTTCTAAGGGGCATTCTGGCTGTACCTCTTCCAAGACGGATTTGTTCAATCTTCCGGCAGTCCATAGTATATTCCATATTCTTCATCAATAACATAATTCGGAGGCATCAATTCTTCTTTCATCTTCCTTATCCATTACCCAGCTTTCCCATGCGTATGAGGCGATTGAAAACACCATGGCATGGGTCAGATAGACCTCAGTCCTCAAAGTGACATCTTTGCTTATTAACACTTTAAAGAGGCCTTTTGCAGCAGATTTGCCCAATGCAATACGTCTTTTGATTTCTTGACTGCTGCTTCCATGGGTGTTGATTGTGGATCCAAGTAAAATGAAATCCTTGACAACTTCAGTCTTTTCCCTGTTTATCATGATGTTGCTTATTGGTCCAATTGTGAGGATTTTTGTTTTCTTTATGTTGAGGTGTAATCCATACTGAAGGCTATAGTCTTTGATCTTCATCAGTAAGTACTTCAAGTCCTCTTCACCTTCAGCAAGCAAGGTTGTGTCATCTGCATAGCACAGTTGTTAATGAGTCTTCCTCCAATCCTGATGCCCATTCATCTTCTTATAGTCCGATTTCTCAGAATATTTGCTCAGCATACAGATTGAATAAGTATGGTGAAAGAATACAACCCTGACAAACATCTTTCCTGACTTTAATCATGCAGACTCTCTTGTTCTGTTCAAAGACCTGCCTCTTGATCTAAGTACAGGTTCCTCATAAGCACAATTAAGTGTTCTGGAATTCCTATTCTTTGCAATGTGATCCATAATTTGTTATGATCTGCACAGTTGAATGTCTTTGCATAGTCAATAAAACACTGGTAAACGTCTTTCTGGTATTCTCTGCTTCCAGCCAAGACCCATCTGACATCAGCAATGACTTCCTTCATTCTACATCTTCTGCACCTGGTTTGAATTTCTGACAGTTCCCTGTTGATGTACTGCTGCAACTGCTTCTGAGTGATCTTCAGCAATATTTGACTTGCATGTGATATTAATGATATTGTTTAATAATTTCCACATTTGGATGAATCACCTTTCTTTGGAAAAGGCACAAGTATGATCGCTTCCAGTGGATTGGCCAGGTCCCTGTCTTCCAAATTTCTTGCCGTAAAAGAGTGAATATTTCCAGCATTGCACCATTTGTTGCAACATCTCCGTTGGTATTCCATCAGTTCCCGGAGCCTTGTTTTTTGCCAGTACCTTCAGTGCAGCTTAGACTTCTTCAGTACATGGATTCTTGACCATATGCCACCTCCTGCAATGGCTGAACATCGACCAATTCTTTTCAGTATAGTGGCTCTGTGTGTTCTTTCCATCTTCTTTTGAGGCTTCCTGCATCATTTAATATTTTCCCCGTAGAATCCTTCAGTATTGCAACTTGAGGCTTGAATTTTTCCTTCAGTTCTTTCAGCTTGAGAAATGCTGAGTGTTCTTCCCTTTTGGTTTTCTATTTCCAGGTCTTTGCACATGTCGTGGTAATACTTTACTTTGTCTTCTCAAGCTGCCCTTTGAAATCTGCTCAGCTCTTTTACTTCATCATTTCTTCCATTTGCTTTAGCTACTTGGTGTTCAAGAGCAAGTTTCAGGGTCTCTTCTGACATCCATTTTGGTCCTTTCTTTCCTTCCTGTCTTTTTAGTGACCTCTTGCTTTCTTCAAGTATGATGTCCCTGATATTCTATAGCTTGTCTGGTCTTCGGTCATTAGTGTTCAATTCATCAAATCTGTTCTTGAGACGGTCTCTAAATTCAGGTGGGATAGACTCAAGATTACGCTTTGGCTTTTGTGGACTTGTCCTAATTTTCTTCAGCTTCAACTTGAACTTGCACATGAGTAATTGACAGTGTGTTCTGCAGTTAGCCCCTGGCCTTGTTCTGATGGATGATACTCAGCTCCTCCATCATATCTTTCCACAGATGTAGTTGGTTTGATTCCTGTGTATTCCATCTGGCAAGGTCCACATGTATAGTCGTAGTTTATGTCGTCGAAGAAAGGTATTTGCAATGAAGAAGTCATTGGTCTTTCTATCATGTGATCTCTGGCATCATTTCTATCACCAAGGCCATATTTTCCAACTACAGATCCTTCTTTGTTTCCAACTTTAGAATTCCAATCACCAGTAATTATCAATGCATCCTGATTTCGTGTTCGATCAATTTGAGTGCAGAAGTTGGTAAAAATCTTCAATCTCTTCATCTTTGGCCTTAATGATTGGCGCATTAATTTGAATAATAGTCTTATTAACTTGTCTTCCTTGTGGGCGTATGGATATTATCCTATCACTGACAACATTGTAGTTCAGGATAGATCTTGATGTATTCTTTTTGTGGATGAATGCAATCCCATTCTTCTTCAATTTCTCATTCGTGGCATAGTAGACCATATGATTGTCCAATTCAAAATGGCAAATACCAGTCCATTTTAGCTCACTAATGCCTAGGATATCAATGTTTATGCGTTCCATTTCACTTTGAAGATTTCCAATTTTCCTAGATTCATACTTCATACACTCCAGATTCTGATTATTAATGGACATTTGCAGCTGTTTCTTCTCATTTTGATTTGTACCACATTAGCCAATCGAGGTCCCAAGAGCTTGACTCTGTCCACATCATTAAGTTTGACTCTACTTTGAGGAGGCAACTCTTCCCCAGTCGCCTTTCAAGTGCCTTCCAACCTGAGGTGCTCTTCTTCTGGCACTATATCAGACAATGTTCTGCTGCTATTCATAAAGTTTTCATTGGGTAATTTTTTTCAGAAGTAGACCACCGGGTGCTTCTTCCTAGTCTGTCTTAATCCAGAAGGTCAGCTGAAACCTGTCCACCATGGGTAGCTCTGCTGGTATTTGAATACCATGGCATAACTTCTAGCATCACAGCAACATGCAAGCCCCTACAGTACGACAGATTAACAGACGTCTGGGAGCTCTGAAGACTTAGTACATTTAAATGTGCTCCCAGAAGCAAGGGGTCACAGGGAATTGTTTTAGAAACAATTGGTCCCCAACCTTCTCTAACTCCAGTAAAAGAAAAAAAAAAAGGAAACCAAATCCATTGCCATCGAGTCAATTCTGACTCATATCCAGAGATTTGTCAAAGATGAAGCATTTCACATTCTCAGCCAACAGCCTTCTGTTAAAGAGGAACAGGCAAAGCAACGAGGGCTCTGGAACCAGGAAGTGGCTTCAGCAGGCAGCCCACAACTCAGGTGTCCTCCTTTGTGCTATGTCTACTTTGAGGTGAGTGCTTCTGTTACTAAAGCCATCCTGAGTCCACACAGATTTCTCAGTAATAATGCCTAGAATTTAAAGACCATAATTACGTCTTCAGACAGAAAGACACTAGGGTTTTTCTTCCAGGTAAAGCTGTGTAACTTACTTTGTTGGCATCATGGTAACTTGACAACACCTTCCTCACTGGGGTTACTTACGAGTAACCTTCCTCACTGGTTACTTATGAGTAACCCCAGTAAGGAGGTTATTTTAAGTTACCATGATGCCAGCAAAAATTTACACCGCTTTGCCTGGAAGAAAAACCCTAGTGTCTTTCTGTCTAAAGACATAGTTATGGTCTTTAAATTCTGGGGATTATTACTGAGAAATCCACATGAAGCCAGGACACCTTTTGTAACAGGAGCACTCACTTCAGAGTAGACGTAGCACAAAGGAGGACACCTGAGTTGTGGGCTGCCTGCTAAAGCCTCTTCCTGGCTCTAGAGCTCTCGTTGCCTTGCTTGTTCCTCTTTAACGGAAGCCTATTGACTGAGAATGTGAAATGCTTCATCTTCAACAAATTTCTGAGATGTCTCTGGATGTGCATTCAGCTTTTCCAGGTCTCCCAGAGCACTGCTACACAGTTAGGGGCTGGTGTCCTGCATCAGAATTTTAATTCAGATATATTGGAGCCCTGGTGGCACAGTGGTTAAGAGCTCATCTGCTAGCCAAAATATCAGCAGTTCAAATCCACCACCTGCTCCTTTGTAACCCTATAGGGCAGTTTTACTCCATCCTATAGGGTCACTATGAGTAGGAATCTACTCGACGGCAACAGGGTATCCCAAAGAACCTGAAGGGTCTACAGGAGTCAGTTGTGATTCTGTGGAAATGAGTTCATGTCTTTAAAAATTTTGTTAAAATTTTTGGTATTTTTAAAGATACTGAGTCTTTATGAAAATATTATTTCTCCATCAATCCTTTCTCTTTCAAAATTTTATGTCATCATTTGTTACTCTCTAAGGCGCTTTTATTCCCTTTTGCAATCTAGGATGGGCAGGCTGCCAGGCAAACGTAATAAATGTCTCCATCTATGTGGAAAGATACGTTCAGTTTTAATATGACCCAGATAAGGAATTTTTCAACATGAAAAAGAAGAGTTCAATTATCACACCAAGTATACTATGCAAAATTTTTCTAGGCTTATCTAGATTCACTTTGGCTGTGAAACATATAAAAATACATTTTATTATCATGTTATTGTCTTAACTTGGGTTCCCATAATCAAAGCCTGAGGTAGCTTATGCGAGCTCCCAAGACAGGAGTGGGTGGAAAAGGGTAGCAGGATGGGAAAGCAGAGAGAGCAAAGGATGGAGAGTTGCCCACTGCTTGTTATCAAGCATCTTTGCTTGCTCGGCTTGTCTCTACAGCAATCTACGTTCACATAATGGTAGCTATTAATTAAAGATATGTACATATTCTCTGAAATATAAATCTACATCACTTTGGAAATTGTATTCAAGCAATGCAAATATACTTTTGATAATACACTGGCCTATATTTCCACCACCTGTCTATCAGTTTGCCTTTCTGTGGTGAGTTGCATATTGCTGTGATGCTGGAGGTATGCCGGCAATATTTCAAATGCCAGCAGAGTCATCCACAGTGAACAGTTTTGAGCAAAGCTGCCAAGCTGAGACAGAGTAGGAAGAAAGGCCGGGTGATCCACTTCCAAAAATTATCAATGAAAACCTTATGGGTCACAACAGAATATTGTCCAATGAGCCCCCTAGGTTGAAAGACACTCAAACAATGGCCAAAACAATGGACACGAGACTATACCAGTGTTCCTGAAGATGGAACTGGACCAGGTAATGTTTCATTCTGTTGTACATGGGTTGCCACGACTGGGAGCCTACTTGACAACAACTAATAACAACAACAACCTTTTTTTAATTAAAATGACTACATTTTTTTCCCAGGTTTGATGAAGTCAATAGATTTTAATTAACACAAGATTTAGAGCCGAATAGATTACTGCTCTTCACTCCCCACCCCAACCCCACCATGAATATACACATCTACTAGAAAAAGTCCTCTAGAAAACAGAAGTATTCTGGGTTATAAAAAAAATGGAACAGGAAATGGCATGTGCCATGTTTGTAGAGGAAAAGTAGGATCTTTCCACTGTAGTGCCCCTTATAAAGTCTTGAAGGAGGAAAAAAAGACATATTATTATGTTTTATACACACACCACCAAGGATCTGATTTAAGTGGTATTTTCAATACATTTCTGAATATAATGCTTGATTTAGAATCAAAGAAATAGTCACAACAAAATTCTACAGAACTCCCAGGCTATTCATATACTGTAAGATTATCTCAGCTTAGTTCTGACTAGCTATTTTATTATTTACATGTAGCCTATTTGAATTATGGTGATGACTAAGAATAGCTAATATATCATGGACTGCCAAAAGAATGAACAAATCTGTCTTGGAAGAAGTACAGCCAGAATGCTTCTTAGAAGCGAGACTATGTCTCATGTACTTTGGACATGTTATCAGGAGGAATCAATCCCTGGAGAAGAACATCTGCTCGGTAAAGTAAAGTGTCCCCGAAAAAGAGGAAGACCCTCAATGAGATGGATTGACACAGTGGCTGCAACAATGGGCTCAAGCATAACAACGATTGTGAGGATGGCGCAGGACTGGGTCATGTTTTGCTCTGTTGTATGTGGGGTTGCTGTAAGTAGGAGCTGACTCGATGGCACCTACCAACAACATCAACATATATAAAGTCAGTAGCTAACATTTGACCTCTTCTGTTGTGTTTGTTTTTCAAATAATGAAGCTTCTGTGAGTCATACGTCATCACTATTTTTCTTAATTTGTAAAAAGTCACTTCTCCCCTACTTAAGCTAAGACGCCTCCAGCTAGATCAAATTTAACTAGATGGCTTCTCTTGCACAATTCTCTTTATGTACAGAGAGACACTCTTTGACTACACTTATAATTACAGAACAATTTTACAGAATCATTAGCAAGATGCCTGGAAGAAAAATCACACAGACAGATATATGTGATGAGAAATTTTCTCCATAAATTTTGTATTCTTTCACTCAATGTCCCCACCTAATGGAAAACTTTATCCTGGAGGAGTACATATTAAAACAGTAACAACTGGATGAATGAATAACTTAGCTGAAATCTAATAAAGCAGTAAGATTTTTAGTTCCACCATAATATTCATAGCAGGGTGGTGTTAAGTAGCTCCCGTAACCTGACCCTGGGCTGTGTCAGCAACAAGAGCCCACTGAAGACCTATCCTTGCGATTACTGGAGTGTGTTTTCACATCTACCTTTGTCCTGTCCATGCTATTCTCTCCTCCATTTGCTTTGCTAGGTAAAAGGTTGGTGTGGATGGTATGGGACAAGAGGAGATAGATACACAGATGGGGACAGGTAACATACCAGGGTCATATGGCAAAGTTCAGGAGCAATTAGCTTTAAAGGCAGATGAAACTCATAATACAGTCGTCGTGACAAAATGATTGCTTCTCTGTGTTTTGTATTACCTGCTTCTAAGTTGATAGCCTAAGGGAATAACCTTTGACATTTCTGTCCTATGAACTCAGAATCTCTACCTAAGAAGAATCCTGATTGAGAGGGTGGAGGCAGCGAATCAACACGATATCAGCATGTGAAGCACTTCAAAGAGAACAAGGCACCAGGGAATAAACACAATGCTTTATGAAGGTGAAGCAGAGTCAGGTCCTAAAAGACTGCTGTAATCTTGTCCCATCCTGTTACATGAAATTCTTGTTTAAAGAAGAAAATAAAATAAAGTCAAATGAGGTTTTGAGTGTGGTAAAGACTTCATATTTGATAGCATTGGCATGTCAGTACCCCAAGAACCTCGAATGCACCTCCAAATTACAATCATATTTCTTTTGAAGGCTATCAGAAGTCAAAAGTTAATAGCTTTTTTTTTTTAATTAATATAGACATCTAAATTGCTATTTCATTTGGCATACTATGAAAAAGAAATACCTTCTCAACTTTTATTAAACCTAAAATGAATTGGAAAGCTGATTCTTTTGAGGATTATATTTTAATCTTGTAGTAGTCATTCAATTTTTTTTCCCCAGAGGAGCTCGATACACAAATAATTTTAGAGTTTAAAAACGATTAAATACCTAATTAAATTGAATAATAAAAGTATAGTGTAACAGAAATTAATAATCATTGAAGGAAAATATATTGGAGATTTTGGGTGTTTGAGGGTGTTTGCTTGTTTTTAATATATGACATCAGTGATAATTTCTGTGGGTTTAAGCTCCCCTAATCAGCTTTTTTTTAATCAGCAGAGTAGAACTGCCCCATGGAGTTTCCAAGGAGCAGCAAATCAGAAGACAGCCGCTTGTCGGTTTGTCATACTGTGATGGTTTACACATTGCTGTGATTCTGGAAGTTATGCCACCGGTATTTCAAATACAGACAGGGTCATCTACAGTGAACAGGTTCCAGCAGAGCTTCAATACTAAGACAGATGAAGAGGAAGGACCTTGTAACCTATTTCTGAAAAAAAAATTCCAATAAAAATCTTATGGATAGCAGCAAAACATTGTCTTATATGGTGCTCAGGGTGAAAGACATTCAAAACCCAACTGGGGAAGAGCTGCCACCTCAAAGCAGAGTGGTCCTTAAGACATGGATGGAGTAAAGCTTTAGGGACCTTCACTTGCTCATGTAGCATGACTCAAAGTGAAAAGAAACAGCTGAAAACATCCATTAACAATTAAAATATGGAATCTATGAAGAATGAATCAAGGAAAATTGGAAGTTATCAAAAATGAAATGGATGCATTGATAATTACTGGTGATTGAAATGTAAAAGTTGAAAACAAAGAAGAAGGATCAGTAGTTGGAAAATATGGCCTTGCTGATAGAAATGACACAGGAGATCACATCATAGAATTT
This sequence comes from Elephas maximus indicus, assembly GCF_024166365.1. Classification (NCBI taxonomy): domain Eukaryota; kingdom Metazoa; phylum Chordata; class Mammalia; order Proboscidea; family Elephantidae; genus Elephas; species Elephas maximus. The sequence continues at coordinate 79,216,661 of NC_064840.1, forward strand.
TGCAAGACCAAAGGCTTATTCATTGGAAATATCTTTTTTTAATAACATAAGTGGCAACTATACATGTGGACCTCAGCAGATGGAATAAACAGGAATCAAATCAACTACATCTGTGGAAAGAGATGATGGAGAAGCTCAACATCATCTTCAGTCAGAATAAGGCCAGGGGCCAACTATGGAACACATCATCGATTGTATATATGTAAGTTCAAGTTGAAGCTAAAGAAAATTAAAGCAAGTCCACGACAGCCAACATACAACCTTGAGTATATCCCACCTGAATTTAGAACCATATCAAGAATGGATTTGACAAGCTGAACACTAATGACCAAAGACCAGAAGAGCTGTGGGATGACATCAAAGACATCACACATAAAGAAAACAAGAGGTCTTTAAAAGACACGAAAGAAAGAAAAGACCAAAGGGAATGTCAGAAGAGACTCTGAAACTTGCTCTTGCACATCGTGTAGCTAAAGCAAATGGAAGAAATGATGAAATAAAACAGCTGAACAGAAGATTTCAAAGGGCAGCTCAAGAAGACAAAGAATTAGAATGAAATGTGCAAAGTCCTGGAGTTAGAAAACCAAAAGGGAGGAACATCGTCGTTATTCTGAAGCTGAAACAACTAAAAAAAAAAATCAAGCCTTGAGTTGTAATATTGAAGGATTGTATGGACAAAATATTGAATGACACAGGAAGCATCAAAAGAAGATGGGAGGAATACACAGTCACTGTACCAAAAAGAATTGGTCAACATTCAACCATTTCAGGCGGTAGCATATGATCAAGAACCTTAGGTATGGAAGGAAAAAGTCTAAGCTATACTGAAGGCATAAGCGATAAACAAGGCTCCAGAAATCACAGAATACCAATTGAGATGTTTCAACAAACCGATGCAACCTTGGAAGAACCATCTACTCACCTACACCAAGAAATCTGAAAGACAGCTACCTGGCCAACCTACTGGAAGAGATCCATATTTGTGCTCATTTCAAAGAAAAGTGATTTAATGGAATGTGGAAATTATCAAATAATATAATTATCACGTGCAAGTAAAACTGTGGAAGATGATTTAAAAACTTGTGTTGGGTTGCAGCAGTACATCAACAGGAAACTGCCAGAAATTCAAGACAGATTCAGAAGAGAACGTGGAATGAAGAATATCATTACCTATATCACGTGAATCTTGGCTGAAAGCAGAGAATACCAGAAAGATGTTTACGTGTGTTTTATCAGCTATGCAAAGGCGTTGGACTGTGTGGATCAAAACAAGTTATGGATAACATTGCGAAGAATGGGAATTCTGGAACACTTAATTGTGCTCATGAGGAAGCTGTACATGGATCAAGAGGCAGTCATTCAAACAGAATGAGGGGATGCTATGTGATTTAAAGTCAGGAAAGCTGTGTGTGAGGGTTGTATCCTTTCACCATACCTATTCAATCTGTATGCCGAGCAAATAATCTGAGAAGCAGGCTATGAGAAGAAGGATGCCGCATCAGAACTGGAGGAAGACTGCCATGAGAACAAACAAATCCGTCCTGAAAGGAGTCAGAATGATCTTTAGAAGCAAGGATGGTGTGACTGCATCTCACTTACTTTAGACATGTTATCAGGAGGGACCAGTCCCTGGAGAAGGACATCATGCTTGGTAGAGAGTGAGCGAAAAAGCGGAAGACCCTCAAGGAGATAGACTGACACAGTGGCTGCAACAGTGGGCTGAAACATAACAATGATTGTAAGGATGGCATGGGACCAGGCGGTGTTTCCTTACGTTGAACGTGGGGTTACTGTAAGTCAGAACCGACACCTTGGCACCTAACAACAACAAAACAGTTTCCCTAGAAATACAAATGATTATCAACAATTATCATTAACTCAGGGAGCTTAGTTTGTCAATTTGTAGTTCCCTCAAGGAGGGCAGAATCCTAAAGCAAGGAGTAAGTTTTGATCTGATTGTTGGAAATCGGGAAATTATTATACACAGATCACCCCCTAAGTAGGATTCCACACTGAGGGACTATGGTTATCCAGAAAATACCAGAAGCAGACTCACAGCAGAGGGTGTCTGGAAGAAGGCAGCAAATGCTAAGAAAATGTGTCTATAAGATAAGCTTGCCAAGGTTGGAATAGATGATCCACACCGCTGACTGTCTTTAAAGCCAGGTTAGGATAGAGAGCCACATTCGTCTGTCTGGCACCTACGGGTTTCCTTGGACTTGAGGGCTAAAACCAGGACTTATGATCATCCTGCCCATAAACCCCGCTGGAAAACACAGGATCTTAGTTGACATTTTAGCACTGGACCAGTGCAAAGCACTCATAGGATCTTATAAAGCAAGGACTCTAAGATTCTCTCTTTTTTTTTTTTTTATTAACTTTTATTAAGCTTCAAGTGAACGTTTACAAATCCAATCAGTCTGTCACATATAAGTTTACATACATCTCACTCCCTACTCCCACTTGCTCTCCCCCTCTTGAGTCAGCCCTTTCAGTCTCTCCTTTCTTGACAATTTTGCCCGCTTCTCTCTCTCTCTATCCTCCCATCCCCCCTCCAGACAAGAGTTGCCAACACAATCTCAAGTGTCCACCTGATATAATTAGCTCACTCTTCATCAGCATCTCTCTCCCACCCGCTGACCAGTCCCTTTCATGTCTGATGAGTTTCTTCGGGGATGGTTCCTGTCTTGTGCCAACAGAAGGTCTGGGGACCGTGGCCGCCGGGATTCCTCTAGTCTCAGTCAGACCATTAAGTTTGGTCTTTTTATGAGAATTTGGGATCTGTATCCCACTGATCTCCTGTTCCCTCAGGGGTCCTGTGCTGTGCTCCCTGTCAGAGCATTCATCGATTGTGGCCGGGCACCAACTAGTTCTTCTGGTCTCAGGATGATGTAGGTCTCTGGTTCATGTGGCCCTTTCTGTCTCTTAGGCTCTTAGTTGTCATATGGCCTTGGTGTTCTTCATTTTCCTTTGCTCCAGGTGGGTTGAGACCAATTGATGCATCTTAGATGGCCGCTTGTTAGTATTTAAGACCCCAGACGCCACATTTCAAAGTGGGATGCAGAATGATTTCATAATAGAATTATTTTGCCAATTGACTTAGAAGTCCCCTCAAACCATGTTCCCCAGACCCCCGCCCTTGCTCCGCTGACCTTTGAAGCATTCATTTTATCCCAGAAACTTCTTTGCTTTTGGTCCAGTCCAATTGAGCTGACCTTCCATTTATTGAGTGTTGTCCTTCCCTTCACCTAAAGCAGTTCTTATCTACTGATTAATCAATAAAAAACCCTCTCCCACCCTCCCTCCCTCCCCCCCTCGTAACCACAAAAGTATGTGTTCTTCTCAGGTTTACTATTTCTCAAGATCTTATAATAGTGGTCTTATACAATATTTGTCCTTTTGCCTCTGACGCATTTCGCTCAGCATAATGCCTTCCAGGTTCCTCCATGTTATGAAATGTTTCACAGATTCGTCACTGTTCTTTATCGATGCGTAGTATTCCATTGTATGAATATGCCACAATTTATTTACCCATTCATCCGTTGATGGACACCTTGGTTGCTTCCAACTTTTTGCTATTGTAAACAGAGCTGCAATAAACATGGGTGTGCATATATCTGTTTGTGTGAAGGCTCTTGTATCTCTAGGGTATATTCCGAGTGGGATTTCTGGGTTGTATGGTAGTTCTATTTCCAACTGTTTAAGATAACTCCAGATAGATTTCCAAAGTGGTTGTACCATTTGACATTCCCACCAGCAGTGTATAAGATTTCCAATCTCTCCGCAGCCTCTCCAACATTTATTATTTTGTGTTTTTTGGATTAATGCCAGCCTTGCTGGTGTGAGATGGAATCTCTTCCCGGTTTTAATTTGCATTTCTCTGATGGCTAATGATCGAGAGCATTTTCTCATGTATCTGTTGGCTGCCTGAATATCTTCTTTAGTGAAATGTGTGTTCATATCCTTTGCCCACTTTTTAATTGGGTTGTTTGTCTTTTTGTGGTTGAGTTTTGACAGAATAATGTAGATTTTAGAGATCAGGCGCTGGTCTGAGATGTCATAGCTGAAAATTCTTTCCCAGTCTGTAGGTGGTCTTTTTACTCTTTTGGTGAAGTCTTTAGATGAGCATAGGTGTTTGATTTTTAGGAGCTCCCAGTTATCGGGTTTCTCTTCATCATTTCTGGTAATGTTTTGTATTCTGTTTATGCCTTGTATTAGGGCTCCTAGGGTTGTCCCAATTTTTTCTTCCATGATCTTTATCGTTTTAGTCTTTATGTTTAGGTCTTTGATCCACTTGGAGTTAGTTTTTGTGCATGGTGTAAGATATGGGTCCTGTTTCATTTTTTTGCAAATGGATATCCAATTATGCCAGCACCATTTGTTAAAAAGGCTATCTTTTCCCCAATTAATTGACACTGGTCCTTTGTCAAATATCAGCTGCTCACACATGGATGGATTTATATCTGGGTTCTCAATTCTGTTCCATTGGTCTATGTGTCTGTTGTCGTACCAGTACCAGGCTGTTTTGACTACTGTGGCTGTATAATAGCTTCTGAAATCAGGTAGAGTGAGGCCTCCCACTTTCTTCTTCTTTTTCAGTAGTGCTTTGCTTATCCGGGGCTTCTTTCCCTTCCATATGAAATTGGTGATTTGTTTCTCTATCCCCTTAAAATATGACATTGGACTTTGGATCGGAAGTGCGTTAAATGTATAGATGGCTTTTGGTAGAATAGACATTTTTACTATGTTAAGTCTTCCTATCCATGAGTAGGGTATGTTTTTCCACTTAAGTATGTCCTTTTTAATTTCTTGTAGTAGAGCTTTGTAGTTTTCTTTGTATAGGTCTTTTACATCCTTGGTAAGATTTATTCCTAAGTATCTTATCTTCTTGGGGGCTACTGTGAATGGTATTGATTTGGTTATTTCCTCTTCGGTGTTCTTTTTGTTGATGTAGTGGAATCCAAGTGATTTTTGTATGTTTATTTTATAACCTGAGACTCTGCCAAACTCTTCTATTAGTTTCAGTAGTTTTCTGGAGGATTCCTTAGGGTTTTCTGTGTATATAATCGTGTCATCTGCAAATAGTGATAACTTTACTTCCTCCTTGCCAATCCGGATACCTTTTATTTCTTTGTCTAGCCTAATTGCCCGGGCTAGGACTTCCAGCACGATTTTGAATAAGAGCGGTGATAAAGGGCATCCTTGTCTGGTTCCCGTTCTCAAGGGAAATGCTTTCAGGTTGTCTCCATTTAGGGTGATATTGGCTGTTGGCTTTGCATAGATGCCCTTTATTATGTTGAGGAATTTTCCTTCAATTCCTATTTTGCTAAGAGTTTTTATCATAAATGGATGTTGGACTTTGTCAAATGCTTTTTCTGCATCAATTGATAAGATCATGTGGTTTTTGTCTTTTGTTTTATTTATGTGATGGATTACATTAATGGTTTTTCTGATATTAAACCAGCCTTGCATACCTGGTATAAATCCCACTTGATCATGGTGAATTATTTTTTTGATGTGTTGTTGGATTCTATTGGCTAGAATTTTGTTGAGGATTTTTGCATCTATGTTCATGAGGGATATAGGTCTATAATTTTCTTTTTTTGTAATGTCTTTACCTGGTTTTGGTATCAGAGAGATGGTGACTTCATAGAATGAGTTGGGTAGTATTCTGTCCTTTTCTATGCTTTGAAATACCTTCAGTAGTAGTGGTGTTAAGTCTTCTCTGAAAGTTTGGTAGAACTCTGCAGTGAAGCCGTCCGGGCCAGGGCTTTTTTTTGTTGGGAGTTTTTTGATTACCGTTTCAATCTCTTTTTTTGTTATGGGTCTATTTAGTTGTTCTACTTCTGAATGTGTTAGTTTAGGTAGGTAGTGTTTTTCCAAGAATTCATCCATTTCTTCTAGGTTATCAAATTTGTTAAGAGTACAATTTTATGTAGTAATCTGATATGATTCTTTTGATTTCATTTGGTTCTGTTGTGATGTGGTCCTTCTCGTTTCTTATTTGGGTTATTTGTTTCCTTTCCTGTATTTCTTTAGTCAGTCTAGCCAATGGTTTATCATTTTTGTTAATTTTTTCAAAGAACCAGCTTTTGGCTTTGTTAATTCTTTCAATTGTTTTTCTGTTCTCTAATTCATTTAGTTCAGCTCTAATTTTTATTATTTGTTTTCTTCTGGTGCCTGATGGATTCTTTTGTTGCTCACTTTCTATTTGTTCAAGTTGTAGGGACAGTTCTCTGCTTTTGGCTCTTTCTTCTTTTTCTATGTGTGCATTTATCGATATAAATTGGCCTCTGAGCACTGCTTTTGCTGTGTCCCAGAGATTTTGATAGGAAGTATTTTCATTCTCGTTGCTTTCTATGAATTTCCTTATTCCCTCCTTGATGTCTTCTATAACCCAGTCTTTTTTCAGGAGGGTATTGTTCATTTTCCAAGTAGTTGATTTCTTTTCCCTAGTTTTTCTGTTATTGATCTCTAGTTTTATTGCCTTGTGGTCTGAGAAGATGCTTTGTAATATTTCGATGTTTTGGATTCTGCAAAGGTTTGTTTTATGCCCTAATATGTGGTCTATTCTAGAGAATGTTCCATGTGCGCTAGAAAAAAAAGTATATTTTGCAGCACTTGGGTGGAGAGTTCTGTATAAGTCAATGAGGTCAAGCTGGTTGATTGTTGTAAGTAGGTCTTCCGTGTCTCTATTGAGCTTCTTACTGGATGTCCTGTCCTTCTCCGAAAGTGGTGTGTTGAAGTCTCCTACTATAATTGTGGAGGTATCTATCTTGCTTTTCAATTCTGTTAAAGTTTGTTTTATGTATCTTGCAGCCCTGTCATTGGGTGCATAAATATTTAATATGGTTATGTCTTCCTGATCAATTGTCCCTTTTATCATTATATAGTGTCCTTCTTTATCCTTTGTGGTGGATTTAAGTTTAAAGTCTATTTTGTCAGAAATTAATATTGCTACTCCTCTTCTTTTTTGCTTATTGTTTGCTTGATATATTTTTTTCCATCCTTTGAGTTTTAGTTTGTTTGTGTCTCTAAGTCTAAGGTGTGTCTCTTGTAGGCAGCATATAGATGGATCGTGTTTCTTTATCCAGTCTGTGACTCTCTGTCTCTTTGTTGGTGCATTTAGTCCATTTACATTCAGCGTAATTATAGATAAATAAGTTTTTAGTGCTGTCATTTTGATGCCTTTTTATGTGTGTTGTTGACAATTTCATTTTTCCACATACTTTTTTGTGCTGAGGCGTTTTTCCTAGTAAATTGTGAGATGCTCATTTTCATAGTGTTTGACTTTATGTTAGTTGAGTCGTTACGTTTTTATTGGCTTTTATCTTGAGTTATAGAGTTGTTATACCTTTTTGTGGTTACCTTATTCCCCTATTTTTCTAAGTAAAAACCTAACTTGTATTGTTCTATATCGCCTTGTATCACTCTCCATATGGCAGTTCAATGCCTCCTGTATTTCGTCCCTCTTTTTGATTATTGTGATCTTTTACCTATTGACTTCCATGATTCCCTGTTACGTGTATTGTTTTTTTTTTTAATTAATCTTAATTTGTCTGTTTTTGTGATTTCCCTATTTGAGTTGATATCAGGACGTTCTGTTTTGTGACCTTGTGTTGTGCTGGTATGTGATATTATTGGTTCTCTGACCAAACAATATCCTTTAGTATTTCTTGTAGCTTTGGTTTGGTTTTTGCAAATTCTCTAAACTTGTGTTTATTTGAAAACATCTTAATTTCACCTTCATGTTTCAGAGAGAGTTTTGCTGGATATATGACCCTTGGCTGGCAGTTTTTCTCCTTCAGTGTTCTGTATACATCGTCCCATTCCCTTCTTGCCTGCATGGTTTCTGCTGAGTAGTCTGAACTTATTCTTATTGATTCTCCCTTGAAGGAAACCTTTCTTTTATCCCTGGCTGCTTTTAAAATTTTCTGCTTATCTTTGGTTTTGGCAAGTTTGATGATAATATGTCTTGGTGTTTTTCTTTTTGGATCAATCTTAAATGGGGTTCGATGAGCATCTTGGATAGCTATCCTTTCGTCTTTCATGATGTCAGGGAAGTTTTCTGTCAGGAGTTCTTCAACTATTTTCTCTGTATTTTCTGTCCCCCCTCCCTGTTCTGGGACTCCAATCACCCACAGGTTATCCTTCTTGATAGAGTCCCACATGATTCTTAGGGTTTCTTCATTTTTTTAAATTCTTTTATCAGATTTTTTTTCAGCTATGTTGGTGTTGATTCCCTGGTCCTCCAGATGTCCCAGTCTGCATTCGAATTGCTCGAGTCTGCTCCTCTGACTTCCTATTGCGTTGTCTAATTCTGTAATATTATTGTTAATCTTTTGGATTTCTACATGCTGTCTCTCAATGGATTCTTGCAACTTATTAATTTTTCCCCTATGTTCTTGAATAATCTTTTTGAGTTCTTCAACAGTTTTATCAGTGTGTTCCTTGGCTTTTTCTGCAGTTTGCCTTATTTCATCTGTGATGTCTTGAAGCATTCTGTAAATTAGTTTTTTATATTCTGTATCTGATAATTCCAGGATTGTATCTTCATTTGGGAAAGATTTTGATTCTTTTGTTTGGAGGGTTGGAGAAGCTGTGATGGTCTGCTTCTTTAAGTGGTTTGATATGGATTGTTGTCTCCGAGCCATCTCTAGGAAACTAGTTTTTCCAGAAAATCTGCATCCAGTCCAAATCCCGGCGGAACGGTTCCCCAGCTGGGACGCTGCTCTCCCCGTTCCAAGACCAGTCACTGCCTCCCGGGGACTTCTCCTACCGGCTGCATCCCATGCCGCCCGTGGAACTGGCTGGTCCTCCTCCCGGGGTTAGTTCAGGGGGGTGGAGCAGCTCTCTGTGCTTGTGCCGTACCTGACTGGTACGCTGGCTTCAGGCTCTGAAAACAATCGCTGCTTCCCTGTATTAGTTCGTTCTCCGTCTCTAAATCTGTTTTTGTTGTTCAGGGTTCGTAGATTGTTATGTATGTGATCGACTTACTTGTTTTTCCGTGTCTTTGTTGTAAGAGGGATCCGAGGTAGCATCTGCCTAGTCCGCCATCTTGGCTCCGCCTCCTGTAAGATTCTCTTTCGATATCAGTATTATTTCTACTTTTTTATTAGCACCCTCACAAAAGCCACCTAGCTTTTAGAACTCTTTGTAATACTTGAAAATAATTCATCACCTAAATTCTTTTGGCACTCCTAAAAATGGTGCTTTAAGGAAAAATATCTGGCTGATTAACTCACAAAACTAGTTGAAGTGGAAGAGAAAGGGAACCAGACACCCTTACAACATAGGGAAGTTCAGCTTTTTCTATTACTGAAATGACTGCCTTTCACTCACATAGATAAACTTGTGTATATTATATGACTTAGCAAAAAGCACTCACACTGAACTGTTAAAATGGAAGAGTATATGTTTTGCTCCCCTAGCACTTCTGGTGTAAATAAATATGATTAACATTTGCATAGGGCCATGTAGATTAAAAATATATTGATACTTCATTTCATATACATATAAAAATAATTTTTTGTTTTCAGGAAAAAGATAATTTCATGTCATCCAAGTAAGTCTCAATGTGTCATTTATCAAATAGTTCACATTCAGTTTAGTTTTATTGTTTTATTGTCCTTATAGGGACTGGAAATTACTTCATATTGGCTGCAACAATGGGCTCAAGCATAGCAAGGATTGTGAGGACGGCGTAGGGGCAGGCAGTGTTTCTTTCTGTTGCACATAGGGTCGCTAAGACTCGATGGCACCTAACAACAACACCTGTCACATATTGCAGATTAATTAATTCTAGTAAGAAAAATTATTGATTTGAGTTTAAAGATATCTGACACATAAGAACACTGCCTGTTATTTGGGGTAAACATAAAAAAAGAATTGTCACGCAAATAGCAAAATCTTTGGGCAGTAACAGAAGTGAGAACAAACGCTTCCCTGAGACCTTCAGCTGATCAGATATGCCTTAAAGTATGAAAACTGCCTATTCTTACTATCTCTGCTTATCCGTGACGTTCATTGCTATGGAATCTTCCTAGTCTTATTTAATTCAACTATGGGATGTAAATTCCCGGCATCATGCAATGATGGAAGATTTATGACAGTTTAAAGATGTGAGATCTACTCTTAAAAACACATTCTGTTTTTATTTGATCATTAATCATTGTGATTATCCAGTTTTCCTATAATTCACTGTCCAAGCACAGCAAAGTAAACTGATTTACTAAATCTGAAAGATAAAAATCCAACAAACTTTCCAAAATCAGTTTCACAGTTTTGTTTGCATTTGCTATGATTCAGGGGCTTTTTTTTTTTTTTTAAATAGGCATTTGACTTTGATTTATTGAGTAACTTGGTCAAAGGGATGGCTTAAGAAGGAAGGAAGAGACACTACAGCATTTTTGTCACTTTATGGATTCAGGCTGAAGTCTGATTGATTCCTGAGTCAAAAGACAGTGAGAAAAAAAAAATGAGTGGAAATACATGGAAGAACTTTCTGAAGCAGGACAATACAGTGACCTCCTTCTGCCTACTAAAATATCAGGCCTTTGATTACTTATTGGTAATACTCATTCTGAAGCCCTGGTGTGAGGTTGTGAAAAACGCATGTGCTAGTCCAATTTTATTTACTCCAGGAGTAAGTTCTATTTTTTGGCTAATAAACTCTTCTTTAAAAAAAGAAGAAAAAAAATAGAACTATATGTAATATATGTTTTCAAAAACCTCAGGTGTCCCTTACATGAACTATCTTTTCTGCTTTGTAACTTTCTTTTGTGAAAATGATTTCATTTTAATAATTTGCCTGATGTTAAGCAATTGTTCAAAATGAATAGCCTAACCATAGGAGACCTGGTGGCACAATGGTTAAGCTCTTGACTGCTAGCCAAAAAGTCAGTGATTGGAACCCATCAGTTGATCCCCTGTATAAAAGACTGGGTGACCACTCTAGTAAAGATTACAGCCTAGGAAACTCTATGGGGTGGTTACAGTCTGTCATATGTGGTCATTATTGGAGCAGTGGTTAAGAGCTTGGCTGCTAACCAAAAGGTAGGCAGTTCAAACTCGCCAGTTGCTCCATGGGAGAAAGATGTGGCAGTCTGCTTTCTTAAAGATTTACAACTTTGAAACCCTATGGGGCAGTTCTGCTTTGTCCTGTAGGGCCGCTATGAGTCAGAATCAACTTAACGACAATGGGTTATGAGTAAGAATTGACTCGGCAGCACACAACAACAAGTATAGCTCACATTTTGTAGGAATGGAAATACTAAGCAAGAAAGCCCAAGGGATCTAAAGAGATAGAGTATGTTGTGTTCACTCATGGGTTCAATAAGTATTTGTTGGGCATTTACCACATGCTGGGTGCTGTTGAAGGTCTAAGAGTATAAACCAAACCCGTTGCCACCAGTCAATTCCGACTCATAGGGACTCTATAGGACAGAGTAGAGCTGTCCCACAGAGTTTCCAAGGAGCAGCTGATGGATTAAAACTGCCAATCTTTTGGTTAGCTGCCGAACTCTTACCACTGAGCCACCAAAGCTCCTCTAAGAATACAGTGGTAGACACAGTGAATAAGGTCCCCAACATCAAGAAGCTGACAATGAATAAGGTCCCCAACATCAAGAAGCTGATATTTAGTATGGGCAATAAAATATTTAAAACCATAAATTAATAAAATAACTTCAACTTATGATATATGCTAATGAAGAAAATAAAGCAGGTGTTAAGATAAAAAGTAATAAGGAAAAAGAATCTTTAAATAAACAGTGAGGAAAGACAATTCAGATAAGGTAATATCCCCGAACTGGGGCTCTAGGACCAGGCAGTGTTTTGCTGTGTCGTGCATGGGATAGTCATGAGTGGGGGCAATTGGGCGGTAGCTAACGACTACAGTATCTCAGAAAGAGAAAGAACCAAAGATACCAATATAGAAAAAAAAAAAAAAAGAAACAGGGAAGACCATCCTTCTTCCCGAAGTGGTACAAGCTAGGTAGATTGCTGAGACTGGAAGGAAGACAGTGTGGCTTGACCAGGGTAAACCCTGAGTGTGATTAAACCCCATAAAAACCAAACCTGTTGCCGTCAAGTCAATTCCGACTCATAGCGACCCTATAGGATAGAGTAGAACTGCCCCATAGAGTTTCCAAGGAGCACCTGGCAGATTTGAACTGCTGACTTTTAGGTTAGCAGCCGTAGCACTTAACCACTACGCCACCAGGGTTTCCTGAGTGTGATTAGTAGAGATGAAATTTGAGAAATCTGCCAATGTGCCATAACAAACAACAAAGTCAAGGACTTCTTTGAGAACTCACGTTTTTATGCCCCAACCATCTGACCCTGAAGAGCCAGGACACCTGGAGCAGAGAACTGGGTACAGCAGAGGAGAGAAAGAAGTAATTTTCAGGGCAACTGGCAGTCATGGCCCCTATCTGTAGGTGTACACTGAGGCAGACCTCTGTACAGCACCTCAGAGCGTGGCTGTGCAGCAGGTACTAGACACAGACCATCAGAGTTGTGCCGGGTGGGGAGGGTGCAGTCTGTCCACCACGTGCACCTCCTTTTCTCTGATGGCTACAGCTCCTTCCCTGAGCACAAAAATGCATTGTATGAGGCTTCTCTCTGGACTAGCTCGGCTGCTAACCAAGAAATTGTGGTTCAAATCCACCGGCTGCTTCTTGGAAACCCTATGGGGCAGTTCTACTCTGTCATATAGGGTTGCTATATGGGAGTTGGAATAGACTGGACAGCAACAGGTTTGGGTTTTGTTTTGTTTCTTGGTATCACTATGTAACTACACTCTCAAGGGGGATTTTTCATCTCCATCTGAGAATAAGGCAGTAAATAGGACCCTTTATTCACTTGCTGAGCCCTGGTGGCATAATGGTTATGTGCTTGGCTGATAGCTGAAAGGCCGAGAGTTGGAACCCACCAGGTGCTCCACAGGCAGTCTGTTTCTGTAAAGATTTACAGCGTTGGAAACCCCATGGGGCAGTTCTACTCTGTCCTACAGGTTTGCTATTAGTCGGAATTGACTCAACAGCCATGGGTTTGGTTTTGGGCTTTTATCCACTTGTTAATTCTGACATTGCCTGTGGCAGCTCTACTTTCAACATGAGAAAAACAAAGGTAAGCCGGGCAGCAGCTGCCACATCTGGGTGCCCAGGTAAGACAGTCACTGGTACTCTTGTCTTGTTGGTTTGAAACGGCATCCATACGATCTAACGGAGACTACAGTCTAAGGGCATCTTGTAGGAGTAAGGCGGCGACAGGATTCTGGCTCCCTAACAGGGACTGCTGGGGCAGGGCATGCCTGTGGGTGCCAGGCCGAATTCAGGGCCGTGACAGGCAGAGAAACGTCAATCACTAACTCCTTCATGAGCCAGGAACACAAAGCACCATCACCACGTTGTCAGGTCTGGCTCGCCCCTATATTTGCTGAAAGACGACTCTGGCCAAAGATCAAAAAAGGGTAAGTGACTTTCTGGAAATCTTCCATTACATTTAAATTAATACATTTCTCAGAGCTGCTAATATTTTTAATAACTTTTTTCCGAATGAATTTTAAACATAAGTTATAATTAGCTGACATGTTCTAAAAAATATTAAATGTATAATACCCATATATAGTTTTTTTTCCATATAGTTTTAAATGACATTTTTTAAACAGTTCCAAAAGTTGTAGATTAGTTGCTTTCGCATGCCTAAGATTAGTATTTCTCAAAACAGGACATATTCTAACAGGAATTCCCTTTCAGAATGCTTTCTACCATTCTCCTGTTAGAGGGTTACCTGGGATTCATGTCCTCAAATCAAGGCAAAAAATATCTTTCAAACAGTTGTGATTTATTACGTGGGTTTCTCTTCTTAGTGCTCTTTTTAAAAGGCATTTCTGTTCATCTTTAAAAAATTAAAGGCCACTGACAGAATAATAAAATGGGTGCTTCACTGTTAGTTTGGAAAGTCTCTATAACTGGGTTTTAATTAAGTTATTTCAAATGAATATTTCAGAACCTGAGAGGGTGTTTTAATAAGGTGTTGATAAATGCAGCGGATAATGTCTGCTCTCCTTTTGGAGTGTCAACGCACTTAGACTTTAATCAGCGTTTGCCCCTGGCCCTGCTTCCTTGATGTTCTTTCTCTGTCTCCTACCCAAGCATGCTGGTGGCAACCTTGACAATACTAACAGCCGGGAAGCAAAACTAGATGCCACATGACGTGACCTCAAGTCAGAACTTCCACTGGGTGTCATACACATAACATCCACATCACTTAGAATGCCAGACATTATTCATGGTGCAAAAGGAAGCCTACCACATGTGATCTGAAGCTCAAGTACAAAAGAAATTGCTGTGCACACAGGTCCTTCAGCTTAAGAAACAATCTACCTTGCTTGACCTATTGGAGAAGAAGATGGAGCTGGTGTATACAGAGCAGTTGGCTGTCCAGGTAAGTCCAGTTCCTCAATCTTTTCATACTGTTTCGATGACCATGAGCTCATGGTGCTAGCTGTTATCACACAAGCTCTCAGTGGAATGTGCTGCAGGTGAGGTGAGATTTGGAGTCACAAAGAAGACTCCCCTATCAGAATGGCAAGCAATGATTTGATAATACTGCTCTGTCCCTGGAATGCCTTGGTGGCTGGCCCACAAACAGGATCTTCTTACTCTAAACCATGTATATGGTTTCTATAAACAGGCCTGTTGTTGTTCTGTGCCATCAAGTTGATTCCAATTCATGACAAACCCATGTGTTACAGAGTAGAATTGCTCCATAGGGTTTTCTTGGCTGTAACCTCAGAGGAGTAGATTGCCAGGCTTTTTCTTTCATGGCGCCTCGAAGGGTGGATTGGATCACCAACCTTTTGGTTACCACCAGAGCACAAGCTGTTTGCACGACCTAAGGATCTTTACAAACAGGCATGACAGACTTCTACTCTAATAGTTGCCCCTTGCAGTCTCTAATCACTTCTGCACCTCCCACCCCAGGCATCTGTTGTGACTCTGGGCTTCTTGTTCTTGGTATACATCTTACATATACGTCAGCCTTCCCATGGTTCCATTCTTCTCCTCTGGTTTGCCTGCCATCACAGAATGGTTTGAATGATTCTCTTATACACATTCTAGCCAAAGCTGAGCTATCAGAGAGCATTCAAGAAAAGATCAAGCATTTGTGAGTTGGCTATATGCCAACACTGATATTCTCTTATACCTTAGGGTACTGTGCTAGGACGTAAGAGAGGAAAAGAAGAACATAGCTTTCCTACACTCCAATCCACTGGCCAAATTTGGGTGGCTCAAGGTAATATATTCATTTTTCATGGCTAGCTACTACTTTGATAGTGTGATAGAAATACATCGGTCTGTGGGAATGGATTACATGACTAAAACTTCAGAACATAAGAGGAAATACATATCATACCCTGTCAAAGTTGCAAACTCTAGAATGTTGTTGTTGTTAGGTGCTGTCTAGTCAATTCTGACTCATAGTGACCCTATGTACAACGAAACAAAACATTGCCTGGTCCTGCACTATCCTCACAATCATTGCTATGCTTGATCCCATTGTTGTAGCCACTGTGTCAATCCATCTTGTGGAGAGTCTTCCTCTTTTTGCCTGACCATCTACTTTACTGAGCGTGATGTCCTTCTCCAGGGATTGGTCTGTCTTGATAACTTATCCAAAGTATGTGAGGGGAAGTCTCGCCATCCTCGCCTCCAAGGAGCATTCTGTCTGTACTTCTTCCAAGGCAGTTTTGCTCATTCTTCTGGCAGTCCATGGTATATTCAATATTCTTCATCAACACCATAATTCAAAAGTGTCATTTCTCCTTTGGTCTTCCTTATTCATTGCCCAGCTTTCACATGTATATGAGGTGATTGAAAATACCATGGCTTCGGTCAGGCTCGGTGATGTCCTCAAAGTGACATCACATTAGTGACAGCTCTAGAATATTATGTATGATTTCAGTAAACCACTGTACAGTGCTAGTAGGTTTAATGAAGTGAGTAAGAGCAGATGTAAAGCCAGGCTGCTTGGGTCAAATGCTGGCTCTGATACTTTTATTAGGTGTGTGTGATGTTGAACAAGTTTGGTTTGATTCGGAATTTAGTCTGATGAAAAGTCCAATTGCCCACAAAATGCCACACCTTTCCAAAAAGATAATTATACTCCAACTATGAGCATTATGTCAGGGTAATTTCATAACATAAATAAAAATATGTCAACTTATTAGACATATACATGATTATGGTTGGACATGTAACAACCATATTAATTGTACTTACGTAACGAATCAGTTTTTGTCAGGTCAGCCTACTCAATATCCTTTACGAGACACTCTACTAGGATCATCTCAATAACGATAGCTTTTCTTACCGCATCTTTCTACTAGTGAGTTTGGTTAATACATACAGCATTATTTCAGCAGTTGGCATATGAAATCGACAACCTTGCTTTTTCTACGCCAACCAGTTTCTTACCTGTGCATGCCAGATCTATTTTGTGAGATTTGAAACTGTGGTTCTTTCCCTTATTCAGGCGTCTCCAACACCTGCATTTCACACTAAGATTACGAAGCTGCTTATTCTCCCACTCTCCTGAGATCCAGAGGCTGTACCGTAGGTGCAGGCCGTCTCACTTCCATACGTGTTCACATTTCATGTTGTAAACCCAAGCTTCACACACTTCTTCAAATTCAGAGATATGTCAAGAGAAAAAGAGGACTTAGTTCACTTAAAGTCATGATATTTTACTCTATTTCCTGGGACTTTTCAGTTTTGACTAGTATCACTTTGGATTTCCTTCTCTCCCCGTTAAGATTTCTGAGTACTTCTCTTTCTGTCACATCAATTAACAACACTCCACCCCAGTGACACAGTGCTTAAGAGCTATGGCTGCTAGCCAAAATGTTGGGAGTTCAAATACACAAGCTGCTGCTTGGGAACTCTACAAGGCAGTTCTCTGTCCTGTAGAGTTGCTATGAGTCAGAATTGACTCAGTGGCAATGGGTTTGGTTTTTTTGTTTTACTCACCGTCACCCTTGCCTCCAAGTACATATACATCCCTCTTTCCAGGGTATATCCCTCCCTTATCTCATAGGCCTCGCAGACCAGCTCACCAATATATACTCAGAAAGTCTCATAGAACTTAAAGGAGTCTTCGGGCTAGAGGCTAATGTGTTATCCTAATTGTAGGCAATACAGTTGGGAGTTTTGGTGTTGTTTGTTTTATGTTTTGTTTTTTCCAGCTAGGAGTTGTCTTAAAGATTTTCAGAGAAAGTCACAGCAAACAGCCTTGACAGTCCTCCCTGGAGGTCAGAGGATGGCAAGTCAGATGCAGGATCCAGACAGAGAGAGCTTTGCCAAAACATCCATATATATTGGGTGCAGGCCACACCCCCCAGTGACTCCCCTTTCAACTGATTGGATGCTCACATGAGACCACAAAATGGAAGGTGATTACACAGTGTCTGCCAAACGTATGAGAATCATGGCCTGGCCAAGTTGACACAACCTTAGCCAACACATCGTGTTTCCTTTTGTTTAAATATAGCCCATCAAAATGAGCTTACATAGGTTTATATTAAATATTGCCTCCAAAAAGAGTATGCAGGTCTCCTTGATGTGAAATTGTGGCGGTGCTAAATATAGACTTAATTCAGTAAACTGACAATTCAGCAAGTAGTCTTTGTACTTCTGTGGACAATTTGGTGTGTATGCGTGTGCTTGCATTTTAAAGAATGGACATTTCCCATTTCCACAAAAGCATTCTATATAGGAAAATAATTCACATCTGCCATGTGGAGCTGGGAGTTGTAGGCTAGTTATAGATGACTTCTTTCTCTGATTTCTCCATTCCCATTATTCAGTTTGACATTTTTGAAGCCAGTTTTATATTTTAGTAGAGTCATAAATAATAGCAATAAGCTGGAAAGGCTGAAGTATACAGGAACGGTAAAAAGAGAGAAATGACATATATATGTTCTTATGTTAAAAGGGCAAAAACCAAAAACCCACACTCATTGTTGTCGAGTTGATTCCAACTCATAGCAGCCCTGTAGGGCAGAGTAGAATGCCCCCATAGGGTTCCCAAGAAGCGGCTGGTGGATTTGAACTGCTGGCCTTTTGGTCAGCAGCCTGAGCTCTTAACCACTGCGCCACCAGGGCTCCGTTTAAAGGGCAAGGAGGCACTAAATGTTGGGTAAACCCAGTTATAGACAGAAACACTGAAAGACTAGGATAAAATACACCTTCTTTTGCAGAACTCCAGCTCTAGGAGGCAGGTCGTTCCCAGTCTTGAGGCTGCTTTCCAGGTGTTCTCACGAGGTACTTCCATTCATTGAATTCAGGCAAGTTAAAGGTAGGAGGAAGCTGCCCCTTATCTGCTTACCCCTCTGGTAGTTCTCCTCCAAGCTCACGCTCCAAGGGTGGAACCACTGCATTGACCAACTACCGGGAGACCCACTCACACCCTCGTCTATGTGAACAGCACCAATGCAGCTCACAGCCTGCGCAAGTGTGTATGTGAAGGCCTGCATAAGGCCTTGTAGAAAAAAAAATGTTATTTCAACTTTCTTCCTTTTATTTTTTCTGATTACCCTTTCTCTTGCTTGCATTTGAAGAGCAGATATTTTAAAATTTAGGTTTTCCTTTCCCGTGACATCGCAAAACATGCACAACTCATTGAGAATTTACAAAGCCAGCAAATGTAGGCACTTCTGGGTAGTGCCTGGTCTTCTGTCCTTCTGTCCTGGTTAAGCAAATGATCCTGTGTGGGTTCTGTTGGGCTTTGAAAACATCAGGGTCCTTCTTCAGTCCCTAATCAGTATGACTCAAGATTTTAGACTGTTCAGTTCTTTATCCCAAGAAGTAAGCGATTTTAGGGTAAATTGCTGTTTTCCTGTGAGAAATAATAGCAAGCACAGCTAAAGCTAAAGGAAAGCAGAATGGAGCCTTCTCTTTCCTTGGAATCTGAAAATCTCACCTGAAAGTTGTTTATAAAAGGGCTGGAACTGAGGTGAGGATTGATTCGCTGTCATTTACATTCTGACCTAATGGCCCAAAGAAGCAACACTACCAAAGTAGCAGCTGTAGGGAAACCCCCCAAAAATTACTACCCGATATGGAATGTCTTAGTTATCTAGTGCTGCTATAACAGAAATACCTCAAGTGGATGGCTTTAACAAACGGAAGTTTATTCTCTCATAGTTTAGGAGGCTAGAAGTCCTATTTGAAGGTGCCAGCTCCGGAGAAAGGCTTTCTCTCTCTGTTGGCTCTGGGGAAGGTCTTTGTCATCAATCTTTCCCTTGGTCTAGGAGTTTCTCAGCACAGGGACCCTGAAATCAAAGGACACATTCCACTTCTGGCTCTTCTTGCTTAGTGGTAATGAGTTCTCTCTCCTCTCTATTTGCTTCTCTTTCCTTTTATCGCTTGTAAGATAAAAGATGATGCAGGCCACATTCAGGGAAACTCCCCTTACATCAGATCAAGGCTGTGAGCTGAGTAAGGGTGTTGTGTCCTACCCTAATCCTCTGTAACACAACCTAATCTTGCCTCATTAACCACAGGCAGAGATTAGGATTTACAACACATAGGACAATTGCATCAGATTGCAAAATGCAGGACAACCATGCAATACTGGGAATCATGGCCTAGCCAAGTTGACACACCTTTTTGGGGGGCACAATTCAATCCATAGCGTGGAAGAAGAACATATTGCTAAGGCTGAAGTTTTAATATCCCAGCGTTCAAGAGATGATTCAAAATAAATGATTATAAAGATCTCAGAAAACACAATCGCAATGTCTTTATAGAAATAAATGACTTTCTGGTCTGCGTCAGGGGCAAGGATTTTACATTAGGAGCATCAACCGATTGACATCCCTGTGCTGGTGTTGGGGTGGGGCAGGAATCTGAGTTAGTACTAAGCTGTCCAGTGCATCTCCACTCCACCGACTCTTAGACCAGACCTTTATGTTCCTTCTTTTCTTTTAATGTATATCTCAACATAAAACCATACAACCTTTCTTGTCAGTGGACGCCACAGGGATGACTGGGCAGTAAGTGACCAGACATTGCAGAGCTTTCCAGACCAAAGGAAATATGTATTTCAACCACCCTTATTTTGTTTTTTTAATGCCAGCTATGCAGCTTGGCTGTCAAAGCAGTGAAATGAAAATAAAATTAGGGGCTTATTGCCTAAACCCTCAAGAAATGTCATGAACAAGAAGCAAAATCAAGTAGTGAAAGGCTTTCCTTATTATTATTATTTGTATTTAATGTTTGAGTATATGGATTTTTTTACAGGGCACTGAAAATGGAATCAGTGACCCATTGGACCAAATGCTGTTATTCAAGAAATGCCTTGATCTTTAAATAAACACCCTATTCTTCTCTTTTGGATTAATTTACTTGCAGATGTGTGACATTGCTCAGGAATGTACACTGAAAAATACAGACAAAAGCAGGGCAGAAGCTAATTTTCTTACTAGTCAGACTTTATTGAATGGGAAAAATAGCTTTCAGAAGAAATACAAACTCCTCCTTCTTGTTCTCTTCAGGGACAGAGAGACTGAATTAGGGCAGAATTCAGAGTTTTCTCCAGGGACCACAAATAGCATTTTAAAATCTTGTACTGTTTTGTTTTTGCTGCTGTTTTGATTTTTGTTGTTATTGTGGTTTTTTTTTTTTTTTTTTTTTCTGGGCAGGCATCTTAGTTATGTTTTGTTTTTTGCTGCTGTTTTGATTTTTGTTGTTATTGTGGGTTTTTTTTTTTTTTTCTTGGCAGGCATCTTAGTTATCTAGTGCTACTGTAACAAACATACCACAATGGGGTGGCTTTAACAAACAGAAATTAATTTTCTCACAGTTTAGGAGGCTAGACATCTAAATTCAGAGTGCTAGCTCTAGGGGAAGGCTTTCTCTGTCAGCTCTGGAGCAAGGTCTTTGTCTCTTCAGCTTCTGCTTCCTTGTTGCTAGGAGATCTCCACGTGTCTTTGCAT
Organism: Elephas maximus indicus; assembly: GCF_024166365.1. NCBI lineage: Eukaryota > Metazoa > Chordata > Mammalia > Proboscidea > Elephantidae > Elephas > Elephas maximus. The sequence continues at coordinate 79,237,665 of NC_064840.1, forward strand.
CTGTCTTACCCATCTCTCCTCTGCTGGCTTGTTTAATCTCTTTTAGTCTCAAAAGAGATTAACTCAAAATATACTGTACCCTAACCCTGTAAACTCCAGTGGCATAGGTTATGAGCTATGGCTGCTAACCAAAAGTTCGGCAGTTCAAATCCACCAGGTGTGCCTTGGAAACCCTATGGGGGCAGTTCTACTCTGTCCTGCAGGGTCACTTTGAGTTGGAATTGACTCAATGGCAATGGGTTTGGTTTGGTTTAATCCTGCCTCATTCACATGACAAAGACAACAAATTCACAAATTGGATTATAACCACAGGCACAGAAGTTAGGATTTACAATGTATATTTTGTGGGGGACAAGATTCAATCCATGACACATGGAAATGGAAAAGAAAGGGACCAAAGCTGAATTAGAGTTACAAAATGGAAAGATTGAAGTAATTTTTACAAGACACAGAACACAAGTAGGCATGGATTATAAATTAAAAAAAAAAAAAGACAAGATTACAATTGTCTCTTTAACTGAAATATTACCTGCTGGGTACTAGGCAGGAGGATTCCTGGGTTCTAGTTAGGAGCCTTGCTCTGACTAATCCTATAAGGCAAATTCCTCAACATTAAGGAGCCTCTATTCCTTCAAAAATTGGAGAAAGAGAATTGGAAGAGACAATGTCTAAAGTCTTCTGGGACTCTGAATTTGTATAATTTTAACTATATAAATTCATACTGAGAAGAAATTGGGGGGTTGAAAGAGGATATGATTGTGAAAAAAATTCACTGATAGTTTTGAATAATTGAATATAATATTTTTATTTTAAAATACGACTACATTTGTAAATAATTAACAACTTTCAAGTATACAGCTTAATTTCTTATGTATCTAATCTACTTGGAACATCATCAGAAATTCATGGGGTAGCTGTCTTTATGCTGTTGGTAGCTGCTGTCCAATCAGCCCCTGACCCAGGGTGGCCCAGTGCACAATGGACTGAAATGCTTCCCTGTCCTGCACTAGCTCTGTGATCAATTACATATCAGACTATTATGATCAATAAGGTTTTCATTGGCTGATTTTTAGAAGTAGATCACGAGGCTTTCCTTCCTACTCCATCATAGTCTGGAAGTACTTCAGAAACCTGTTCAAGTCACAGCAACAGGCTGGACCCTACTGACAGACGAGTGGTAGTTGTGCATGAGTTCAGTGTTTGGGAATCAAACCCGGTCTCTCTCATGGAAGGCAAGAATTCTACCACTGACCCACCACTGCGCCCAGATGTCATTATACTGACATTAAGTGTAGAAATGAGGCAAGTTAAAAGGCTAAAACAGTATTAGGTCCAGAAAATAATCTAAGCTTTCTTAGTCCTAGTATTATGCTTTTTCTTCTACATCAAGCTACTTCTTCAAAGGTACAAGAAAGATTCAAAACATTTATAAGGAAATAAGACATTTCTAAAATATTGGGATTAATTTCAATAAATTTTGAGAGGGAGAATAGAAAACTAAAGGCTTAAAATACAAAAATTTCGCCTAATAGGCGAGATGCTGAGAGCAGGCAGTCCTCAATGTCTGCTATGAATGTAGCCTATTTTAGGCTGGGTTCCCTGGAAACAGACTCTGAATCGGAGGTTTGGGTGCAGATTTATTTGGGAGTGGTCTTGGAATAACCTACGTAAGGGTTGAGGCTTGAGAAGAGGGAGACTGAAGCACTATGGGGATGCAACACAGACTTCCATTGATTCTTCAGGGAGCTCTGGAGCTGAGATCCCCTACAGAGCTGTCCCAGATTGAGGCAAGGGGACGGGGCAGGCATTTGTATTTCTTGTTGACCAGCATTGGATACAGGCTGTCTGCAGGGAGGAGGCATAACTTTGGACCAAGTGGGTATCTTCTGTCAAGGGCAAGTTCCACACACAGACTCAGCTGTAAGCTGTCAGCACTCAGCAGTCCCGGCAACTGAGGTAATGAATTGCTCTATACCTGAAGGGGGGATCTGGGTAGACCCCCCAGCATCCACTACACATCCTATCTTTTGGTTATGGGCACTCCATTTTTATCTATCTCGGTCTTAAAAAAAAAAAAATTGGGAAAATTGAAGAGAGGAAGAAAGAAACAGCACCTCCTGAAGTCTGTCTACAGTCTGTTTACCAACCCCCCAAATCTTCACATAGGATACTCCTTATGCATACCCACACATTTTGAGATCCTTCTCTTTGTAAAAGACCAGGAATTGGCCAGAAAAATCTCACCTCATAAAATTATTTGAGAAAAAATTAAATCTAGGAGATCACTGCTGACACTGCTCTTCCTTTGTGGGAAATAGTGCAGGGTAGTATAAAGGATGCTAATTTTGAAGTCAGATACACCCAGGCTGAATCTGTATTCCATTCCATTAACCTACGTAATCCCATCAAAATCATTCCATATATTAACCATCAAATCAATACCAAGATACATGTATTGATAGCCCTGGTGGTGTAGTGGTTAAGAGCTACAGCAGCTAACCAAAAATCGGCAGTTCGAATCCACCAGGTGCCCCTTGGAAACTATAGGGCAGTTCTAGGCTGTAATCTTTACAGAAGCAGGCTGCCATATCTTTCTCCTGCAGAGTAGCTGGTGGGTTTGAACTGCCGACCTTTGGGTTAGCAGCCAAGCCCTTAAGCACTGCACAATCAGGGCTGCTATTGATAGCCTACTGTCTATAATACGGCACTATTCTAGGCTATGTGAAAGAGATAAATTCTTCACCGTCTCTTATTAAAAAAAATGCATGTCACAAATTAGGTGACAGAATGGGGTAATCCTAGTGTAGAGGTAGAAATACAGAGAAAATATTTCAGGGTAAGAATAAACATGAAATACGTAGAGAGCCATGAGTGAGTCAGTCATAGTATGGCATAGAGACTACACTGGAAGTGGGAAAAACAGATTTAAAGTTAGATATGAATAAAACTGTAGAAGGTCTTGAATGCCAAGCTAATAAATAAGAATTCTAGTAAATAGGTTTTAAGAAAGGCATATAAGCAAATTGGTCTTTTAAGAAGCATGTAAGAAGCATGCAAAATGGATTGGATTAGTGGGAAAACTCAAGGGTTTGAAAATAGTCTTTGGCATTCAAGGGTAAGTTGACTTTCTCGCCCATCAGCTTGACAGGAGCAAATAATCAAGGTGTGGCATGGAATAGGAGATAAAAATCAAGACGGGAACTCCCATGTATATTCTTATTCATATGTGATAATAAAATAACACTATTACTGACTGAAAATTTTTCTTATATATTTTCTAAAAAATGGAGCACCTAGCAACTGATTTTATTTCTAACCCCACAATGTTCACCAAATTTCCATGAAGTTTTTTTTTTTTTTTAACCTTTCTTTAGAAATAAAACACTTTGACTGCATTTGCTTAGACTATTTGAAGGTTTCCTTATATTTTCTGGGATGTTACTTTTGTTTCTCTGTTTGTTTATCTTCTATTCTCTCCGACAACTTTATATCTAAATGGAAAACTAAACGTTTATTTCCTCTCAAGAAATATATTAAACTGCAAAAATGTGATTTCCAAGGTTTGAACAAGACAAAACAAACCAACCTCAAGTTATTCATGAACTTAAAATTGTTCAAATTTCCCATATCAGCATACATTATGCTGCAAGAGTGTTAGCAATATCCGTAATGTGACAGGCTGTCTGCTTTACATCTAGACAAAATAAATAAAAATGGTAATGGTCTTGTGGAAATTTTGATACACATGGACAATATAAGATACATTCTGTAGGTAGTCTGTTATGAACCTTAAAACAGCATCTTATATATGACTTTTGCAATAAAAAACCTGATCCAAATGTATGATGGGTACCCGTGATCATATCACATCCTCTATTTTCTCAAACACTCACAATTTAGGTCTTTCAGAAAATTTGATTGATTTTAGTGTAAATTTTTTTTTCTGCCATGGCCATTTGGACTTAGCCTCCTGTGCATGAGTCTCCTTCTCCGCCAACCTTTTAAATACAGAAGTTTCTCCCAGCTAGCTTCCAAGCACCCTTCTTTTATTCATATGCATACACTCTTCCCCAGTTGATCTCACTAATTCTCCTGATTTAGCAACCATCTGTATGCTGATGGGAGCCCTAGGGGTGCAGCGGTAAAGCGTTCTGCTGCTAACCAAAAGGTCAGCGGTTCAAATCCATTACCACTCCTTGGAAACCCTATGGGAGAATTCACCTGGGTCCTATGGAATCCCTATGAGTCAGAATCAACTCCAGAGCAATGGGTTTGGTTTTTTGGTTTTATATGCTGATGAATGCTAATTATATCTTTAGTCCAGACCTTTCTGTCTACATCCAGGGTTCTATCCAATAAAAACCCACTGCTGTTGAGTGGATGCCAATTCATAGCAATGCCATAGGACAGAGTAGAACTGTCCCATAGGGTTTCCAAGGAGAGACTGGTGGATTAGAGCTACCAAACTTTTGATTGGCAGCTGAGCTCTTAACCTCTATGCCACCAGGGTTCTTCTAGTATGTATATCCTGTAGTCTATCCAAGATATCCCTAATATATTCAATAAACCAAAAAAAAAAAAAAAAACCCACTGCCCTCCATTCGGTTCCGATTCATAGTGATCCTATAGGACAGAGTGGAGCTGACACATAGGGTTTTCATGGAGCACCTGGGGGATTTGAACTGTCAGTCTTTTGGTTAGCAGCCATACATTTTAACTTCTAAGTCATGAAGGTTTCTAATACAACCAATAATCTATATGAAATCTCCATTGAAGGTCTTCTCAGCATTTCAAAAGCTTGATCCTTCTAAACATATGGTTTGACCCTCCCAAACATGTTCTTTGTAAAGTCACCCACATTTCAGTAAATGGTGCCATCATCCACCAAGGTACCAGCCAAGAACCTAGGAGTCATGTTTGGCCCTTCCTTCTTACATCCCTCACATCCATCCATCAGCCGGTCTGTATGCTTCCACATGGATCTCCTACTCACCTACGTTCTTCCATGCTCACCACTCTGATCCAAGCCAGGGTTATCTCTTGCCTGGATCATCCACCCACTGCTCTCCCAGTTTCTGTTTTTATCCCATTTCAATCTATTTTCCATTAAGTCACAAAGATGAGCTTTTAAAAATGTAAATCATACCATAGGAGCAAGATACTTCCTTACTTAAAACCCTTCAATGGTTCCCTTGACTATGAGGGTCTAGCATCATCTGGTCCTTGCCCTTCTTTCCAATCCCTCACAACCCCAGGCACGGGGGTCACCGGGGTCAATCACTCCAGGTTCTTCCACATCTTAGGACCTTTGCATTTTCTCTTCTCTTGTCCTTTCATGTGGCTGGATCTTTCACAGTAATTGAGTCTCAGCTTAAAGTCCTCTCTACAGAGTGCTGCCTACTCCCAACCTGGCTGATTACAGAGTTTCCTTGTCTTTTTTTTTTTTTTTCTATTTTAAAGATCCATTATTGGCATTGTAGAAACCCTGTTTGTGTCCTTCCTAACAGTTTTCACAGTTTGGAATTTACTTTATCTGTTTGCTTGTTTTTCTCTTCCATTAGAATGTGAGTCAGGAGGGTAGAGATTTATTCAAGTTACATTCCTAATATTAAACACAGTACCTATCACATGACAAATGAGACAAAAATAGGTTGGAATGAACAACAACAAAAAAAAAAACTAAAGGGTATCTTGAATTTGAATTAAAAATGTCAGCAGTATTAAAATTACGAATCCCTTTCCAGAAATTATTTTCTGAGAGCTTAGTAATTAAGTGTAATGGTAGAACTGTTCAACAGCCACCATCTTGGAACAAGGTTCTTCCTGAAGTCATAGTATGGGGAAAAAATATAGGGTAACATTTCCATGGGAAAAAAAAAAAATAGGCCACAAGTTTTGGGCTGTTTCAGAAGGAATTGGCGATCTCCAGCTGAAGGCAAGCCAAGGACAGTAAATAGGGCGTGGTAATATATCTCAGGAATCGTATACATTAGCAAAGTTGTAGGAGGACCATTTTTCAACTGCTGCTTATACTACGTTTGGTCACAAGATAGTATCATTAGTCTTTTTCTTCCTTTCAGGAATGATGCAATGTACAGTTTTGAGAAAATTTGTTCTTTATTCCTAAAAATGAGCTCTAATTTTCTAATCTTCACATTTAATAAGGTGTAAAGTAATAATTAAAAAAAAAAAGTAATAGTGCCTTAAAAAGATGTCATAAATGGAAATTTATGAAACACTCCAGTTTTAGAAAAATTTACTACAAAATCACTACTATAATTACAACATTCAGGCTCAGCTTACCTGGCATTGCAAAGGAGAACAAACTAGTAAGCCATATTTCTAATGCTAAAATAAACACATAATCTTTGATAGCTCATTTTATAATTTTGGAACCAAGGTTAAGTTTCTTCTCAAAGGGAAGAGCTTTTTTCTGACCTCTAACATTATTTCTACTCACTGGGGTTTCAGTTTCGTTGCCAAAATGCCACTCACCACCGTGATTTGATGTAAATGTATTTTGCTTGCTGGGGCAAAGCTCTGAGTTTACCAAAACTTTATTTTCTCCCAGGAAGACTATGATTCTTAGCCTCACTTGCATATGGTATGTGTGTTGGAAGCTATATGACTAAATTTTAGCCAATGCTACTTCCAGGCACGGCCCCTACATTATCCTGCAGGATTCTCCATGATTTCTCTCATTCCTGTTCTACTGACCAAAAATGGACTCTTCCAGGGAAAATCCACTATACCGAAGGAATCTAGATCCCTGAATAACCGCATGGAGCACAACCATTTCTCTTTATTGACCCTGCTGATCCTTACTGGACTATGATGGGTGCAAGAATTAAATATTTGTTTTATTAAGTCATTGAGATTTTGGGTGTGTTTTTATGGCAGTTAGCCTTTCCTGACTAATACACATGTAAAATCTAGCTTTCTAACTATTCAAATAAAAGCCATGAAATTTTTGTGTTTTAGTTACGTGATTGTGATAGGTTCTATTCTAAACTCTTTATGAAAATTATCTAATTAGATCTAATTAAACGAGGATAATTATTTAAGCGTCTTTCTTCTTTTCCATTTTGTTTTTTTTGCATCCTTTTTTTTTTTTTTTTTTTGGAAAGCAGACTCTAAGGTCAGACCAACGTAGGTTTTTATTCTGATCCTACTAGTAACTATTTCTGCTTTTACAGAAATGCAGGGAGTTGAAATGCCTCTCTGAGATTTTGTTTCTTCATCTGTAATATGGACCTACTATAGGGTCGCTATGAGGCTATGAGTCGGAATCGACTCAACGGCACTGGGTTGGGTTTGATACTGTTAGAGATCAAGGTGTGGCCCTCAAAAATATGCATTCAAGTCCTGGCCCCTATACCTGGGAATGTAATCTTGTTTGTGTATAGAATTTTCTTTGTTATGTCAGTTAGGTCTGTCCTAGTCTTCCTTCTCCAGAGGAGTAAAACCTGTGAAGAGTATATATAAATATATAAAGATTTTCTCCAAGGAAATGGCTCACTAAATTGTGGGGGCTGGGAAGATTATAAAATCTGAAATGAGATGTCATTTTGTAGCATAAATATATGATGTCTGTTTTTGTCAATTACATACTTTATCTAAAATTGGTTTTCTGGGCCATATGACAGAAAACGTAAGAGAAGTAGACGCAGGGAGAGAAGATTTTCCCCTACAGTGTGTGCTTTCTTGCAGCCCCAGCACTGTCTCTGCTTCCAAGCCCACGGAAATCACTTGATGTCACTTTCCACCAAGCATAACACAAGCTTCTATCAACCATCACCACCTAGGTGGTTCTGCTACCCTAGAAGACGCAGGCCTTAAAGGGGAGAGCAGGGCAACACACACGCAGAGTAAGTGTGGAGAGCATGTTAGCCAAATGCGTTTAAGGTGGGGGAGGGTTTATCTAATCTTCAGTCAGCAGGTATTTATTACACCCTTTCTGGGCACCGTATACTCTGCATGGGATGCTGAGCTACAACAGGCAACAAACCGGGCACAGGCTCTGTCCTCATTGATTCGTACGCTCTCATGGGAAGAGGAAACCCTGGTGGCGTGGTGGCTAAGAGCTCGACTGCTGACCAAAAGCCCTGCAGTTTGAATCCACCAGCTGCTCCTTAGAAACCCCATAGGGAGTTCTACTCTGTCCTACAGGGTTGCTATGAGTTAGGACCAATGCGATGGCAATGAGCTTGGTTTGTTTCTTTCTTCTTTTTTGTTTTAGTGGGAAGACAGATATTAACAATCACATAATACATGTGTAAAACTTAAGTATGGTAAGTGGTATGAGGAAAAGTTAATGTGCTCAGGTGGAACCAACCTAGTCAGCGAGCTCAGGGAAAGGAAAGGATAACTCAGGTGAGAGCTGAAAGATGAGCAGGAACCAACTAGGTGAGTGTTGTGCCTACCTAGGAGGCAGAACCTAAAGAGCGAAGACCCTTGGGCACACTCCGTTATGTGTTAGGCACAAAGGGCTAAAAGGGTGCCCTGGTAGCTAGAGTGAGGAGTGAGGGCAGGCGTGGCCAACCCACGGGCTACATTAGAGGTTTTGTTTCTATCCTAATATCAATACAAATCCATTCAGCATTTTAATAGAAGGGTGGCACAATCACAAGGTTTTATTTAGAAATTATTACACTGGAGACTGAATGGAGACTGTACGGCAGCATCAATAAATCTGGTCTGACAAATACTATGTAATTTGAAATGCAACATGCAATGACTAGGCAATCCATTTTCTGAAACTGCAACCTCAATTCAACTGCTTTGGGCAGAAGAATCAGATTTTACTCCTTAAAGCTAACACCCACACGTTGGAGACTCTGATGGTTTGGTCATACTTTAATTACTTAGTGACTAGGTATGACACTTGATGAGATTCCATTCATCTTGTTTAAAAATAAAAGACTCCAGTAAGTGTCTATACAGTGGTCAGAAACAACATCAACTATTTTAACTTTCAGAATTTGCGCTTTGAAGAAAGTGAGCAAAAATCTATATGAGAAGAATTAATATTTTATGACTAAATTCAGGAAAACCTATTTAGGTCGATTACTTTCTTTCTCATTAATATTTGTAACTCTTTGAAGACATGGAGTTAGTCTAACGCTGATGATTTCATTAAGTGGTCAGCACTGTGTTTTTCAAGCTGTGAGGGCTCAATGAACACCTTCTGCCTTAATGAGTTTTCTAAGTACTCACAAATTCTGCCAAAGAAGAGTACTTTGAGTTAGTAGTTAGGGCAATACACAAGATATTTCATGCTTTAGAGAATGGAAATGTCTAAACCATTATGTTCCAACTTCAGTAACATGAAAAGAATTTCCCGGCTAGTGAAAAACATTGTTTCCCAAAAAAATAATTGATTTTCATTGAAATTTATACTCAAAGAAGTAGGAAGCAGAGAATCAGTCGTAAGACCGGAATGGTTAAAGAGAGGCTTTGAAAGTCCAATTGATTTATAGTGCTCGGACTCTAGGTGGACGTTTATGGACTTTTTTTGTCATATGTTTTCTCAATGACAGGGCACCTGCAGGGCACTCAAGCATTAGTGGGCTGATGTATTTACTGGATCACCTGACATAAGAGAAAATTGTGATATAGGAACACCGTGTAACCTGGCATGTGAGACTTTTCAGTGTGCTCCTCTGCTCTTTCAGAAGCAGAAGTAAGTTCCAAGACAGTTGCGTTTTTACTTTGGTCTAGGAACATCTGGGATGGGAAGTGGGATCCCAGACCTGTGCTGGCCTGGAATACGGCCACAAAGACAGCCTGGCTTCAGGAAGGCTCAGGACAAGGGTCTCAGTCCTAAGGTGGAGCCATCACACTTTTCAGCCCCACCCAGAGAATTTCCAGAGTCTAAGCATCCCCTGGAGTCTGAGGACTCTAAAATCCTGTAGATACATGAGAAAACAGTTGCTTAGTATCCATTTCACAGACATCCATTCCAGTGTTAGCAATAATGGACTTCCTTAGAATCACTGAATAGGTGAGTTAAACATCTCTCTCTTTGAGCTTCATCCATAGAAACAGACTGTTCAAATCTCTAATGTAGAGACCTTGAAGGAAAGGAGCCAGTGTACCATTTCCTGTCACCCAGGTATCCACTAGTGAGACACCTTCTGGAGCTTTATAAATGGTTGCATTATGCAAAAAAAGGTTCTCTTATTATCACAATACTAAAGCATACAGAAACGTAGAAGAAATACTACGAAAAGACCTGTGTATTCACCATCCAGATTCAACAATTGTTAACATTTTGACTTTTTTGCTAATACTCAGTGTGTACTCTGTACTGTATATGTAAACTATATTTTTATGTTTTCTATGTATACTGTATATATGTCTGCTGTGTACGTATATCTGTGCTTATGTCATTATTTATGTCTATCTTTTTTTGCTAAGTCTGTTCTAAATTAGCTATTGGTGTACATATTTTGCCCCTAAATTCTTCAGTAGGAAGGAAATCCTATCCCTATCATCACAATAACATCATATCTAACAAAATTGATGATTCTTGAATATCATCAAACACTCCATATTCAAATTTCCCCACATGTATATTATCATTTTTTTTCCAAATCAGAATTCAATAAAAAAAGTACACGTGTCTGTCAGTTTGTCTTACTGTGGGGGCTTGTGTGTTGCTGTGATGCTGGAAGCTATGCCACCAGTATTCAGATACCAGCAGGGTCACCCATGGAGGACAGGTTTCAGCTGAGCTTCCAGACTAAGGCAGACTAGGAAGAAGGCCCCAGCAGTACACTTCTGAAAAGCATTAGCCAGTGAAAACCTTATGAATAGCAGCGGAACATTGTCTGATATAGCGCTAGAAGATGAGACCCCCAGGTTGGAAGGCACTCAGAAGATGACTGGGAAGAGCTGCCTCCTCAAAGTAGAGTCGACCTTAATGACATGGATGGAGTAAAGCTTTCAGGACCTTCATTTGCTGATGTGGCATGACTCAAAATGAGAAGAAACAGCTGCAAACACCCATTAATAATCGGAACCTGGAATGTACGATGTATGAACCTAGGAAAGTTGGAAATCATCAAAAATGAAATGGAACACATAAACATCGATATCCTAGACATCAATGAGCTGAAATGGACTGGTATTGGCCATTTTGAGTTGGACAATCATATAGTGTACTATGCTGGGAATGACAACTTGAAGACGAATGTTGCTGCATTCATTGTTGAAAGGAATATTTCAAGATCTATCCTGAAGTACAATGCTGTCAGTGATAGGATAATATCTATATGCCTACAAGGAAGAACAGTTAATATGACTGTTATTCAACTTTACCCACCAACCGCTAGGGCCAAAGATGAAGAAATAGAAGATTTTTATCAGCTGCTACGGTCTGAAATTGATCAAACATGCAATCAAGATGCATTGATAATTACTGGCAATTGGAATGCGAATGTTGGAAACAAAGAAGAAGGATCTGTAGCTGGACAATATGTCCTTGGTGATAGAAATAATGCCAGAGATCAAATGATAGAATTTTGCAAGAACAACAACTTCTTCATTGCAAATCCCTTCTTTCACCAACATAAATGGCGACTATACTTTTTTTTTATACACATGGACCTCACCAGATGGAATGCACAGAAATCAAATTGACTACATCTGTGGAAAGAGATGATGGAAAAGCTCAATATCATCAGTCAGAACAAGGCCAGGGGCCGACTGTGGAACAGACCATCAATTGCTCATATGCAAGTTCAAGCTGAAACTAAAGAAAATCAGAGCAAGTCCACGAGAGCCAAAATATGACCTTGAGTCTATCCCACGTGAATACCATCTCAAGAATAGATTTGAAGCAATGAACTCTAGTGACCGAAGGCCAGACGAGTTGTGGGATGACATCAAGGACATCATCCATGAAGAGAGCAAGAGGTCACTGAAAAAACAGGAAAGAAAAGACCAAGATGGATGTCAGAGGAGACTCTGAAACTTGCTCTTGAGTGTCGAGCAGCTAAAGCAAAAGGAAGAATTGATGAAGTAAAAGAACTGAACAGAAGATTTCAAAGGGCATCTCGAGAAGACAAAGTAAAGTATTATAATGACATGTGCAAAGAGCTAGAGATGGAAAACCAAAAGGGAAGAACACACTCAGCGTTTCTCAAGCTGAAAGAACTGAAGAAAAAATTCAAGCCCCGAGTTGCAATAGTGAAGGGTCCAATGGGGGAAAATATTAAATGACGCAGGAAGCATCAAAAGAAGATGGAAGGAATACACAGAGTCATTATAGCAAAAAGAATTAGTCAATATTCAACCATTTCAAGAGATGGCATATGATCAGGAACCGATGGTGCTGATGGAAGAAGTCCAAGCTGCTCTGAAGGCATTGGTGAAAAAGAAGCCTCCAGGAATTGATGGAATATCAATTGAGATGTTTCAACAAACAGGTGCAGTGCTGGAGGTGCTCACTCGTCTATGCCAAGAAATATGGAAGACAGCTTCCTGGCCAACTGACTGGAAGAGATCCATATTTATGCCTATTCCCAAGAAAGGTGATCCAACCAAAAGTGGAAATTATAGAACAATATCATTAATATCACACACAAGCAAAATTTTGCTGAAGATCATTCAAAAATGGCTGCAGCAGTATATCGACAGGGAACTGCCAGAAATTCAGGCTGGTTTCAGAAGAGGACATGGAACCAGGGATATCATTGCTGATGTCAGATGGATCCTGGCTGAAAGCAGAGAATACCAGAAGGATGTTTACCTGTGTTTTATTGACTATGGAAAGGTATTCGACTGTGTGGATCATAACAAACTATGGATAACACTGTGAAGAATGGGAATTCCAGAACACTTAATTGTGCTCATGAGGAGACTTTACATAGGTCAAGAGGCAGTTGTTCGGACAGAACAAGGGGATGCTGATTGGTTTAAAGTCAGAAAAGGTGTGTGTTAGCGTTGTATTCTTTCACCATACCTATTTAACCTGTATGCTCAACAAACAATCTGAGAAGCTGGACTATATGAAGAAGAACGGGGCATCAGGATTGGAGCAAGACTCATTAACAACCTGCATTATGCAGATGACACAATTTGCTTGCTGAAAGTGAAGAGGACTTGAAGCACTTACTAATGAAGATCAAAGACCACAGCCTTCAGTATGGATTACACCTCAACATAAAGAAAACAAAAATCCTCACAAATGGACCAATGAGCAACATCATGATAAACGGCGGAAAGATTGAAGTTGTCAAGGATTTCATTTTACTTGTATCCACAATCAACAGCCATGGAAGCAGCAGTCAAGAAATCAAAAGACGCATTGCATGGGGCAAATCTGCTGCAAAGGACCTCTTCAAAGTGCTGAAGAGCAAAGATGTCACCCTGAGGACTTGGGCCTGACCCAAGCCATGGTATTTTCAATCACATCATATGCATGTGAAAGCTGGACAATGAATAAGGAAGACTGAAGAAGAGTTCACGCCTTTGAATTGTGGTGTTGGCGAAGAATATTGAATATACCATGGACTGCCAAAAGAATGAACAAATCTGTCATAAAAGAAGTGCGGCCAGAATGCTCCTTAGAGGCAAGGATGGCGAGACTACATCTTACATACTTTGGACATGTTGTCAGGAGGGATCAGACCCTGGAGAAGGACATCATGCTTTGCAGAGTACATGGTCAGCGGAAAAGAGGATGACCCTCAAGGAGGTGGGTTGACACAGTGGCTGCAACAATGAGCTCAAGCATAACAATGGCTGTAAGGATGGCGCAGGACTGGGCAGTGTTTCGTTCTGTTGTGCATAGGGTCGCTATAAGTCGGAACTGACTCGACGGCACCTAAGAACAAAAACAACAATATTATAATTTTTTTTCCAAATCGGAATTCAATTAAAAAAAAAAGCACTGATTGTATTTGTTTGCTGTCTCTTAAATCTATTTTAAATCAAGTATAGCCCCCACCTCTTATTTTTTGTCCTGAAGCCATTAACTTTTTAAAGAGATCAAAGCAGATGCCCTGTGGAATGACCCACATCCTGTATTTGTCTTTGTTTTCATGAAGTCATTTATCTGTTGCTCTATCTTGTTTATTTCCTAAAAACTGAAAGTTAAAACTAATGCCATGTTTGTTGTTAGCTGCCCTAGAGAAACATATAGGAAACCCTGGCTTCCTAGTTGTTAAGCGCTACAGCTGCTAACCAAAAGGTCGGCAATTCTGCTCTGTCCTGTAGGGTCGCCATGGGTTAGAATCGACTCGATGGCAGCGGGGTGTTTCGGTCTGGCCCTTGAGTAGGTCCCCAGCTCCTGGAAGCCCTCCATAGACTTTTCATTGACTAATTTTCAGAAGCAGATCACCAGGCCTTTCTTCCTGGTCTGTGTTAGCCTGGAAGCACCACGGAAACCTGCTCAGCGTCATAGCAACACACAAGCCTCCACTGACAGACAGGTGGTGGCCAAGCACAAGGTACCTTGGCCAGGAAGTGAGCCAGGCCTCCTGCATTCAAGGTGAGAATTCTCCCAATGACCACCAAGGCCTCAGCGTCGTAATTTTGTTGTTGTTGTTGGGTGCCATTGAGTTGATTCCAACTCATAATTAGATACGGGTTAAAAACATTTAACCTAGCTCATGGGAGAGCCAGTATTTCCTATTTCATTTCATCAGGGGGCACAGAAGAGCTAGTTGTCCCATTGGAAAGTGGGGCTACTGAATTCATTTTGTGACAGCTAGTCTTTCCAGCATAAATGTGTATTTTCCCCTGGAAACTAACTAGTAACCTGTGGAGAGGTACTCCAGGATTGTGTTAATGTTCTGTTTCCTGGCAACATTTCACCAAAAGGTGCAAGCATCCATGGACATTTCTTCCCTTAGTTAATTATTTTACTGAGATTAGCAAACTTGTGACATTCTAATTCTACCGTTTCTTTTACATTTATTAATTGGTGTTCTTCTGTAAATAAAGGCTTTTCTTTATCAACTAGGGTAACTTTTTTTTTTTTTAAGTGTGAATTACAGTTCCTACTGAGAAAGCAGGATAAATATTTTGTTCTCGCCTTTTAATTAGCAATTTCCAATGTAAGGAATTGGTGTATTATCTATATCCAGTAAATAAAGGAATTAGGATATTATTTACCTCCAGTGAATAAATGAGGTTGTTGGTTTGATTGATATTCTCTTTTATTAGTATTACTATTATTGACTCAATGATAAGTATTTATTTAACGATTTTCAAAGAGTTGCTCTTGTTGTTGTAGTTGTTAGTGTTAGTAGCATTGATACTTTAACACCCTTATTGGATAAGGGGGAGACATTTCAGGCTGGCTACTGGCTCTTTTTGACATGATTCCATTAGTCTTTGAATACTTTGTTTTTTTCTCCTGATACATAAGACACTTAAGATACATGAGGTTTACCTTCCTTCCCACTCCTACTTCCTAGAATCAGCCATTTCTTAAGGGGATTACTTCAGTGTGGAAGGATAATTAGATACTAAATATGGTTGTAAGTGTTGTCCGTTCCAACCAGATTATTATCGCTTTTGGGATTTTTCAGTGAGAGAGCTAGGTGATTTATCTTTTAAAATAATAATGTCATTTGGTTCTTTCAATTTAACCTAGGACTTTATTTAACTTTTTAAAAAATTTATACTTATATCTCTTCTATTTCATTACAACTATTGGTTTTTAACATTAGTGTGATTACATAGTTGTTTTATTTACAAAGATTAAAATAGTTTCAATATAAAAGTACAATTATTACTATTAAAACAAAACAATTGAGATTATTTTAAGATTTCCCTGCCATTTTTTTTAACCTTATATATCACTAAGAATAAACAAAATACTGTGTTCTAAAGGAAACCCTGGTGGTGTAGTGGTTAAAAGCTACAGCTGCTAACCAAAATGTCGGCAGTTCGAATCCACCAGACACTCCTTGAAAACTCTATGGGGCAGTTCTACTGTGTCCTATAGGTTGCTGTGAGTCAGAATTTGACTCCATGACAATGGGGCTGGGTGTTCTAAAGTTGCTGTTATGGACTGAATTGCATCTCCACAAAATATGTCTTGGAATCCTAACCCCTTTAACTGTAGATATGACCCTGTTTGGAAATAGGGTTTTCCTTTTATTGTGTTCATGAGGTCTAAGCAGTGTACCACTAAAACCTACTGCTGTCAGGTGGATTCCACCTCACAGCAGCCCTGAAGAGTTTCCGAGGCTGTAAATATATACTGAAGCAGACTGCCACAGTCGCCGACCTTTTTTGGTCAGCGGTCAATCGATTTAACTACTGCACCATCAGTGTACCAAAGGGGAAAAAAAAAAAAAACCCTTTGCCATCCAGTTGATTCCGACTCATAGCAACCCTATAGGACAGAGTAGAACTGCCCCATAGAGTTTCCAAGGAGCACCTGGTGGATTCCAACTGCCAACCTTTTGGTTAGCAGCTGTGGCACTTAACCACTGCACCACCAGGGTTTCCCCATTAGTGTACAGTGGGCCTAAATCTAACTACTTCTGAGTTAGGAAAAGAGCAGACTAGACACAGAGACGTATGGGGAAAGAGGAAGACAGACAATGAAGACAGGTGTGTCTACAAGCCCAGGAACATCAAGATTCCTGGTAGCTACCAGAAATTAAAATAGACAGGAAAGGATCTTCCTCTATAGCCACTCCCTGAATTTGGACTTGTAGCTTCCTGAACTATGAGGAAATAAATTTCTGTTATTGAAAGCCACCCACTTGTGGTATCCTTTGTTATAGCAGTACTAGGTAACTAAGACTATCACCTTGTTGTTAATATTTATATTTTTTATAGACTTGTAAGTACCACACGTTATATTGAGCTCTTTCAAGACAAGAACAATGTCTTATTCATACTTTTTTAACCACTCCCCTTGCCAACACCCAGGTGCTGGCACATGGATGTTCTCTCATTGTTTGCTGTATAAATCAGAAATTGAAATACAGAAAAATGCTTAACCATTTTTGGATTGTGAATCATACGTTCTTCCAGGCTTCTCAGTCCCTAGATAAGGAGAGGCGGAGCCCTGGTGGTGCAGTGGTTAAGAGCTAAGACTGTTAACCAAAGGGTCAGCAGTTCAAATCTACCAGCTGGTCCTTTGAATCCCTATGATGGGGCAGCTCTACTCTGTCCTACAGGGTTGCTGTAACTTGGAACCAACTTGACGGCAGTGGGGTTAGGGTGATGGATACGTATACAGTGTTTTACTATATCTGAAGTCTTAAAGCCAGTAAGTTTTCAAATGGACAACGCTGTGCTTTGTTCTGTACAATATTTCGTTGTTTATGCACACTTTAAGAACATCTGCTTTTGAAGAAAATAGACAGGGCAACATGGAGAAGAACTGGTAGAAATGATTCCTGCTTAACATTTTGGAGGTCCTAACAATGACCTTGAAGAATTTATTACTAATATGGAAATGGATCAGCATGACTTCATGGGCTCACATTTGGAATACCAAAATTTTGAAGCTAAAATCTGAAATTCCGTTTTTCTTTTGGGAAAGTGTTAACAGCAGACAGGTGAGCAGTATGAAGGAGAGTAAATACTGTCTATTTTGGTATTCTTGAGAGATAACTAGACATTAAAAACAGGTACTAAAGCAAAAGGGGGAAATGCACAAATTCACAAGATAATATGATAACGTACACTTCAGCCACTGGAGACGTAAGCTGTATTTCCAGCCATAGACGTCCTATAGATGGGAGAGTCTGGACTCATGACAGCTGCAACAATCAGTAAGAAAAGCGTTGGGAAACAGGAGTGAAGTAATCTTCTTGACTCTTATTTATTAAGTCACCAGGGCGCTAAAGGCAGTGGGGGAGGGGTGTGGCTGGTATAGAAAAATCAATCCCAGCTTTGGAGAGAAGGAGCTCAATACTTATTTTGTAAACATTGTAAATTGAAACACTGATACTGTTATTCCACTTCATTTCCCCACATTTTTTTGATATAATTCAGCCCAGTGAAGAATTCTTATTGGTGTCAAAATCCGTTTCCTGGTCGATGTCAAATGTTGTGGGACAGCTGTAAAGCTGCTAAGAGTAATTCAGTTTTAGCAGATGCTAATGGTGTTTGTGTTGCCAGAATAATATTTATGGCATGTAGCTGGACGGAGACTCATGGAGATCGAATAACTCTGGCCTGATGTGAATGCCTGCCATTAGACCTCCCTATAAGAAGTCATGGAGGGTTATTTGAAATACTGTACTGAGACACACTGTCCCCTGTTCCTGAAATTTCCACTGGGCTTTAAGCCAAGATATCACTTCATAGACAAAGTACTGCTAAGGCTGCTAACCGAAACGTTGACCGTTCGAATCCACCAGCTGCTCCTTGGAAGGCCTATCGGGCAGTTCTACTCTGTCCTATAGGGTCTCTATGAGCCAGAATCGACTCAACAGCAACGGGTTATGCACTTCAAATGAAAAAAAAAAAAAATCTAACTATTGATCAGCAAATTGTAGCACCTTTAACCTTCTTCCTGTCCCCAAGACCTCAGAGTACAATTACAAGAGCAAAAGGGGGGGGAGGGGGAAGAAAAAGAAACTTCTTTTCTATGAGGAAGAGGTTGTGAAATTATACAAAAAAAAAAGTTCAGACAAAATACAACATATAATATCTTAAAAATACCTTGTATGCCTCTTGACCCTGAATGCCTCAGCTGGAAAATTAACATGCTTTAAAAAATGAAAAGTGTATCTTTTAGAATTATATTTTTAAAGTAGATTAGTTATACCATTTTGGTTATTATCCCCACAGCTTCCTCAAGGGAATTTGCTTACTTTCTCACAGAAAAAGTAACTATCCCAGGAAGGACTAAGCCTGCTCTTGAAATAACCACGTAGTATTCCAAAAATAAGAATTTTCTGACTATGGGAGCCCTGAGGTCAAAAATTCAACCACCAGGGATTATAGGCACCTTGCACCCTCTCTTTTGAGAAGAACTGATGACTTTGATGTTGTTCCAAACACCGGATTTTTCTGTTTTTTTTTTTTAGGTTACCTGGGGGCATTGCAAGCTGGAGATAACTAAGGTACTGTTTGAGTAGTCTAGTAGCAATAGAAAGAATAAGGAACAAAATGAAAGTGAAAGACAAAGGAAAACTCATTAATTCTAGAACTTACACAATCAAATATAGAGAAACTGAGAAAGCTTAATTTCCCTGTAGCTATCTCTCATCGGCCGTGAAACGAAAATTCATATTTTAGTCAATTCTTTTAAAGAATCTGTTAATTGGCTGGCCCTAGATAGCTTCCTGGATCATTTTTTTTTCTTTCCACTGTATACGGGTATAATGCTGGGATGTAACTGAAGTGAAATGAATTCAGCAGGACTCAGTCTCCCTTGCCTGAGTGCACACGGCAGCTGTCATGCGCTGCCTTACTGCCAGGTTTTATAGATTTATCTGCGTCTGTCTTATTTCCCTTAATAAGGTACAGACTCCTTGAGCACAAGGACCTTGTCTTACTCAACTTGCCTCCTTCGAAGTGCAATAGATCCTAAAAGAAAAAAAAAAAACACTCTACTGCCGTCGAGTTGATTCTGACACATAGCGACCCTATAGGACAGAGTAGAACTGCCCCACAGACTTTCCAGGGAGCTCCTGGTGGATTCAAACTGCTGGCCTCTTGGTTAGTAGCCGTAGTGCTTAGCCACTACACCACCAGGGTTTCCAGTAGATCCTTAAGGAGGGCCAAAGTTGGTGAGATAAACCAGGCCCATAAAATACAACACGCAGAATCAAAATCATAGCACAGAAAATTGCCTTCTCATCTTCTCCCCCTCAGACACTAATGCTATCTACAGCAAGAGAATATGAATTTTGGACCAGAAAAACAGGTGGAAATGGCGATAATAACGAATTCTGATTTTAGAAAAAGACACATTTAAAAAATTCAATGTAATTTCACTCTTCTTTCTCAGTACATTGCATATTTAAACTGTCAAAGGGTAATGACTTAACCACAATCGTGCATATGTGCAAATTAACGTTTATTTTCTATAATAGGTCTTATCCTCCTCCAGCACTATCCAACTGGGAAGTAGCACAAAACAATACTTTAACTTGTCCAATATTTAATATTCTAATATATTTTAGTGTTATTTATTTACATTCTAAACTATTACATCCTGAAGTGATAAATATATATATGTTTTTGTGTGACGTGTGTTTGTGTATATATATGCACATACTTCTATGTTGCCTGCCTTCTCCACACAGCAACTAAATATAAACCAGGTTGTCACTGACAGTCTGATACCTCCTTCTAACTTTCCAACATACCCCCATACCCTGTACCTGTTGCCACTGAGTCAATTATAGAACAGAGTAGTACTGCCCCCCATAGGGGTTCCAAGGAGTGACTGGTGGATTTAAACTGCAGATCTTTTGGTAAGCAGCCATATCTCTTAACCACTATACCACCAGGGCTCACAGGTAAAATAAAATAAAAATATATGTATACGTATAGATACCAACAAACACACATGTGTATATAACAAGAAACTTAAATAGAAATCTGGAGAAGAAAATAAATTTAAGGATAAATTAATACACGAAACTGAAGATCATAAAGGGAACACCATTTCACGAAAAGAGTAAAGAAGAATAAAGAGTGTGTAAAGCCATTTTTCAGAGTTCAGGCTCCAGCAGGTAGCAGAGATGTCGGTGTGGCACCAGTAAAGGGTTGGGAGGGGGCTGGCTAGGGAAGGGGAAGACAGCAGAAAGGGAAGGCGAACCACACAACCTTGTTTCACCTTATAGGTGACACTGTGTTATTTGCTTTTGCACATCTATTCCACTCTGCTCCAGAAAGGCAATGTAGCAGCTTAAGACTGCAATAAAAACGTTCTTCAGCTATTTCAGTAAGTTTGTTGGGTGGGCTCCCCAGCAGTGCCACCATATGCAGATTTCTTTGGTGGCGTCGGATGCAAGGAACCAAAAGGCAAACAAAGTTACCAGGCGTGATGCTAACAGAATCCAAATAGGAAAAATGCATGATGAGTAACAAAACCCCCCCCCCCCAAAAAAAATTGGCAAGTCTTAGCTAGGGAACCTGGGCAAACACGAACACTGGGAAAAGAAAGTGATGTCACACACATTAGTCTTAATGTTGTGATAAATCTAGGAAAAAATAATAATAATAAAATAAGAAAAAAGCTGGAGACAGAAATTTGGCACGAGCCAGAGGAAAGTCTCAATCCTCCAGGAAGATTTTTCCAGCTCTAATTTATCTAATTCTGTGAATATTGACAGATTTACTTAAGGAAACATGACAATACAGCAAAGGAGCTAGTTGGAACTTACCAGTAAACTAAGCACTCCCACTTCTGTGCCAAGTGCTTTTGCCAAAACTCTTAAAAATAAGGCCCGGAAATATTATTAAGTGATAATTAAAAGGAAAACATATGCTCAGGGTTGGCTGGAATTACTGGGAGCTGATAAATTTTGAAACCTTGCACTTCACAGGTTTATGGGTGATTTCTGTCATATATTGGACTGACCCAGGCTAATAAGTAGGCTTTAATTGTTTGAAAATGCCAACGTATAATCCATGTACTATTTCTTTTGACATAACTTTATTCATTAATTCATCATAATAAAGTTCTGTAATAAAAATATTAAAACCTAGAATTCTTTTTTCCATTCGATTACAGCTAGTACTTGACTTACAACGAGGTTCTGTCCGACTCCATTAAGTCAGCTCTGACATAAGTTGAATACCTCATTTTTTTTCTTAGTTTTCATTATTCCTGCCTTTTATTATCAGTATGTTTATAAATCCAATTTTTATTTGTCTTTGGAAGTTGGAAACATTACATATAAACTTACAGTTATGTTTTAATACACACATACATACCTAAAAAAACACATAAATCATAAAAGTTTACTCCAACGATGAAGAAGAGTTGAGCGACGTTGGCATTTTGTCAGCTGCAGTAATAACTCCACTTGTGGAAGGTTCTGGATCATTTGGATTACCTCTGTGAACCAGGATGGCGGTTCTAGTCCGAAAATTAGCGAGGGTTGTCTGTATGGTTCTTTTCTTTTATTCTTCATATATTTCACAGTAACATCTCACTGCTTCTGAATCTGCCTATCAACTTTAGCAAAGCAATCAACATTTGGGTCATGCTGTCAAGCGACTGAAACCCCTGATTTAGTTTAGAAAACTAAATCAATAGGGCAGTTTTTCAAACAGTAAATCATAAAATTGAATGTCTCTGAGTGAACATCTGAGAATGACAACATCAACACACTACACACTGCAACATTGTATGTAGTACATATTACTGATGATAAAATGTAGAAAACAAAAAAAAGGTGGTCATAAGTGTGGTTCATCGTAATTGAATATGTTGTAAATTGGAGACTACCTGTATTATAAATTCCTGTTCTGAGAGAAAACTAAATTCGGCAAGGTCTCAGCAAAAAAAAGAAGGAACAAAATAAACATAGTCTTAAGAACGAACTCTGAAGAGTTTAAACAAGATGAGAATCGTGGTAGAGACTTTTTTTTAATATAAAATTAATACCAACGAACATGACGAATAAATTAACACAGTTTATATATTTATATTAAGCTCGGGTAATCAGCAAATTAGTGACCAAATCAGGCCATTCTCTCTGGAAATATGTGTCTCCTACAATACTTTGTCTACTTACAGACACTTGTAACCAACCTACTTGCCATTTTTGGCATGGGAGCTGGTTCATACAAGTGTTTAAGACCAAAGTACTTCCGTCCTTTCCTTAAATTGTCTCATTTCCATTTCAAGGCCCGGTTCACCTTAGGCACAATCTCAGGAAGGGATGGGAAGAAAAGCAAGAGAGCGCTAACTTCTTCCCTCTAATTTCCACAGCACGTTAGACGAATTCTACCACTCAGTCCTCACAGAGTGAAATGAAATGTCACTTTTTAATCAAGTGGGTGCTGGAACACAATTAAGGAAAATCTCCCCTTTGAGCGGGGAGAGTTTGGAATTCTGTGATCTGGATGTCCTGAGAAGCCCCCGTTTCTAAGCTTTACATTTTGCTCTACAAACACAACTCTGTTCCACGGAAAACAATGACACTCTACTTGGACTTGGTAAAGGGCAGCACAGTTCACGGGGGCAGAAGAAATGTTGATGCAGAAATAAGAGCCCTGGGGTTATTTGCCTGGAAGGCTCTGGAGAAACACAAAACTGCTTTTGTGGAAATCTTTTTAAAGATTGGACTGCTGTGATTAGGATGTAAAAATTGAAGGGTTTGCTTTCTGATATTTCCCTTTCCACTCTCCCTTCTGGGTCACGTCCATTAACGGGCAGCTAGCTTTGCAATAATTGCTAGAAACCTATCTTGGGGTTAAATTAATTCCTTAGGAATTTCACTCTTGATTCCGTGAGAGACTCCAGGACAAGCACTTAACCTCCGGCTGGGGCATTCTTCCCAGCTACCTTTACAGAAGGACTTAAGTACCCACCAGTTATCAGCTGCTTTGTCAAAGCTCATGTGGGAAAGATTTCCCGCAGACGGCAGGTTATATTATTATTAAGTATTAGATGGGCAAAATCTTTTTTAGAGCTATAGTACTGGGTGTTGCTGACTTTCATCTAGTTCGCCCGTGACTGAAATGATCCACGTGGATTAAGGTAATAATTCAATCAGAATGTTTGCTGTGTATTTAAAAAAACAAATGAAATGTTGAACGATTGTCAGGTGTTAGCTTGATCTTTATTGTAACTCTGCAAAGATTACGAGGATTACACTGGGCACTTGAAGTAAGTTTTGTATAGGTGCAAATACCAGGTTACGATTATCTGGTTTCACCATCAATCAAAGAAGTATTATATAATCAGGTAATGCCTCTAAACTCTCAAAAAAATCCCTTTATGCTAGCCCACACATGCTACTAATCATAAGGCAATCACAGGAACTAGACACACACACACACACACACACAACAGTTTATGTGGTTCTACTCACAGCTCCTGTGTCCAACAAAATTCAGAAGTAAAATATTCTATTCTGATTCATTCATACTCCATATACCTTGGGGCTAGGAAAAAACAGGTGTAGGTTTCAGCATCCTTTCTGGCTTGTGAAGTTTGCTGTGGGATCTTCATGCTAGCTTCTGATGACTCCTCCATCTCTTCTACCTATTTGGAACCCACTTCATGAGTTGGAATCGACTCAACAGCAATGGGTTTGGTTTTTTGGTTTCCAAGAATTGAAATGGAATTATAATAGAATTACAACATTTTAGATTCGAATTAGACCTTCAGAAATTGCTTAATCTAATTCACTATAGGGTCACTATGAGTTGGAATCTACTGGAGGGCAATGGGTTTTTGTTTGGGTTTTGTATATAGACAGGAAAACTCAAGACAAGGCTGGTGAGTGTACTTCCCGGAGTTACAGTTACTTGTAATAGAACCCAACACTTTTCACCCACACTTAAGTTCCCTTTTCATTATATGAAATTACTCTTTGTTTTTGTTTTTGTATTGCCTGCCTGATATCTAAAACTTCATTCTTCAGGAAGAGGAAAACACTTAGAATTTCTCAATGTAACTCCAGAATGTGGCTTTCCATTTTTACTTGATAAGGTTAGTGACTTTAAAGATGAATATTTCCAGTGAGAAGCAAGGCTTCCTAAAAAAAAAAGGAAACCAAAAAATGAGTGTGTTCATTTTAGTGTGTATTTGTTGGGTAATAGTGATGATTGATTTAGTTTCTCCTCCCTTCCACCATTTCATTTATTTCCCGCATGTGGTGACTACCTGCATTGGAATAGACAGCTTCCTCCCACTCACCATCCATTTTCCTCCATTTGGTTTCCATCTTTCACAAATTCACTGAAACCTGTGATCTTTCCTGGATCAAAGTCAATGGCCTTTCTCCTGACGTTTATTCAGTGTACTAGACCAAATTTAATAACCCTATTCACGCCTTAATTTTTTATATTCACTCCTTAATTTAGCCTTACTCTTCGTGTTTCTTCTTTTTAACTTCCTCTATATCTGTGGACGTTTCCTAAGACTAAATCCTTGATCTCAAGCTTGTTAGTGAAAATTGAGGTGGTTGACCACAATTGCTGAAACGCTGAGAAGCCTCTGTATAATGAAATTCAAGGGAAAATACTTCACACTTCTATGGGCAAAATTAAGTCAATTAACCACATGGCTTTCATTGTCTTCCTTCCCAAAACATTAATATTGGTAGGACCACTCTATCTGAAGCCATCAAAATTGTACAATAGTGCCATATCCCCCTCTTGGTTGCTGTGCTAGCCTATTCAATAATTTCTGTAACATTGGATCTTTAATATACCTCTACCTTAAAAATCTTATTCACCCCAAATCCTGCTCTACTGTTTCTCTTCAGAGTAAAATTCTTGTCCATCTGCTATCTCTCCTCTCAGTCTCTTTCCTTAGGCCATTCCAATTGGGTTTCTTTCCTCTCCTTGTAGAAATGGCTCATGTTGGGGTTACCAATGATCTCCATGTCCTCATCTCAACTTCACCACCATTTTCTGCCATCTTTTATTTTTTTCTTCTTAAAATATCTTCTCATTTCAGATCCTCTGACATAATCCTCACCCTGTGAGAAAAGTCTTAGTTCCTCTTTTCTGTCTATCCTGTCCCGAGGCATGACTATACCTATCTCACCAACAGCTACAGTTTTTAATGCCTAGATATCTCTCTGTCGACGGTTCTCTAGACTTCACCTCTCTCCTGACTTCCAGATTCATATATCTATTGTCTAATGATACCTCTTTCTAGAAATCTTAACTCAAACCAGACATGACCACTCATCCACCACAGCCATTTTCTTTCCTACTCCTCACCATCTCATTAAACTGCACCACTCTCCACCCAGTAGCGCATATCCAAATCCGAGGAACACCACTGATTATTGTCTTTCCCTCTCTACCTAATTCCAGTTCATCAGCAAGTGTTTGCACTCTAAGCCTGAAATACAAGAATCTGAACACCTCTCTCCTTCCTTACTGCTTCGTGCTTAATTTAGGCCATAATACTCTCAGTTACATTAATGCATCAACCTCTTATTGGTCTTCTAGCTTTATCTTACCTTCCCCCCTTCAATACATTCTCTGTACAACAACTAAATACAAATCTGATTTTCATTGACAGTTTAATACTTTCTAATACCTTTTCAATGTATGTATAATAAAAACCCATATTCTTTAGCAGGGTAACATACCTTATTTCATCTGGCCACTGTCTACTTCACCAACCTCATCTTTTTGGCTCATCTCACTTTCTGGCTCATTTAGTACTTCTCAAGCACATTGGGTTGCTTCCTGTCCTTTACATATGAACAAACAATTACTATCTCAGGGTTTATGCTTTTCTATATTTCTAACTTTCACTTCCCTGGATCCTTCTGTCATTTACATTTCAAATCTAATGTGATATGAATTCTTATTTATTTGTCTTGTATATTTTCAGAATCCTTCATAAGAAAGTACCAGGAAATCAGGTAACTTCTGTGTGTGTGTGTATTTTGTTTTACTGTTGTTTCTCCACTGCCTAGCACACAGCAGGTGGTTGGTAAGTGTGTGTTTAGAAAGCATGAATCCCATATATTAAGGTTTTGAAGTGTGTGGTTGTGGAAAGCTAATCTGTGCAAGGAACTGGACAAGATTCTATGGGAATTGCAAAGATGAATAAGAAGAGGACTTTGTCGCCAGGGCATTTATAATGTACTAGAGGAAATAAGACATACACAGAGTAAGTACAAAGTAATTTTTGTTCATTGAAGTAGGACTAGTACGAAGTCTTAAAATATTTTACAGAGGTACCTGAGAAAGCTGCTGACATGATCCAAAAAGCTTGTCTACTGGCCATGGCCAAAGGGGAAAGACCTCATGTCACAAAACAACACAAGAGAAAGGGAGGTGGTGGAGATGAAAAAGGAGCATATTAATAACTGCCTGTGAAATTTATTAGTACAAAGGTTATGGAGTTTAAAAAAAAAAAGCTAGCGCAGCACAGATTCGCCATTTTGGACTCCTGTTGGAGATCAGCGGACAGGTAGTACAGAAAAGCAGCTTCACCGAGCTCCCAGCAGGAGACAGAACAGAATAAGTGTATACTGCATGGTTTAAAATCAGGAAAGGTTTATGGTTTCAGGGGACATATAGGTCAACTGGCATAACAAAATGTATTAAGAACATGCTCTGCATCCCACTTTGGTGAGAGGCATGGGGGTCTTAAACGCTAGCAAGCGGCCATCTGTTGTTGTTGTTGTTAGGTGCCGTCGAGTTGGCTCTGACTCATAGCGACCCTATGCACAACGGAACGAAACACTGCCCGGTCCTGCGCCGTCCTTATACTCCTTGTTATGCTTCAGCTCATTGTTGCAGCCACTGTGTCAATCCACCTCATTGAAGGTCTTCCTCTTTTCCACTGACCCTGTACTTTGCCAAGCATGATATCCTTCTCCAGAGACTGATCCCTCCTGACAACATATCAAAAGTATGTCAGACACAGTCTCACCATCCTTGCTTCTGGTTGTACTTCTTCTAAGACGGATTTATTCACTCTTCTGACAGTCCATGGTATAGTCAATATTCTTTGCCAACACCACAATTCAAAGGCATTAATTCTTCTTCAGTTTTCCTTATTCATTGTCCAGCTTTCACATGCATATGATGTGATTCAAAATACCATGGCTTGGGTCAGGTGTGCCTTAGTCTTCAAGGTGACATCTTTGCTCTTCAACACTTTAAAGAGGTCCTTTGCAGCAGATTTGCCCAATGCAATGTGTCTTTTGATTTCTTGACTGCTGCTTCCATGGCTGTTGATTGTGGATCTAAGTAAAATAAAATCCTTGACAACTTCAGTCTTTTCTCCGTTTATCATGATGTTGCTCATTGGTCCAGTTGTGAGGATTTTTGTTTTCTTTATGTTGAGGTGTAATCCACACTGAAGGGTGTGGTCTTTGCTCTTCATTCATAAATGCTTCAAGTCCTCTTCACTTTCAGCAAGCAAGGTTGTGTCATCTGCATAACACAGGTTGTTAATGAGTCTTCCTCCAATCCTGATGCCCCGTTCTTCTTCATATAGTCCAGCTTCTCAGCCATCTAAGATTCATCAATTGGTCTCAACACACCTGGAGCAAAGAAGAATGAAGAACACCAAATACATACAGTAAAGATGAACCCAAGAGACAGAAAGGACCACATAAACCAAAGACTCCATCAGCCTGAGTTAGGAAGAACTAGATGGTGCCAGGCTACCACCTATTACTTCCCTAACAGGGAACACAACAGAGGATCTCTGATAGGACAGGAGAACATGCAGATCTCAAATTCTTGTAAAAAGACCAGACAATGGCCTAACTGAGAGTAAGGGGACCCTGGAGGTCATGGTCCCTGGACTCTTTGTTAGCCCAAGACTGGAACCTTTCCCAAAGCCAACTCTTCAGACAGGGATTGGACTGGACTATAAGATAGATAATGATACTGATGAGAAGCAAGCTTCTTGGTTCAAGTAGACACATGAGACTATGTGGGCAACTCCTGTCTGGAGGTGAGATGAGAAGGAAGAGAGGGACAGAAGCTGGCTGAATGGACACAGGGAATACAGGGTGGAGAGGAGAAGTGTGCTTTCTCATTAGGAGGAGAGTGGCTAGGAGTACATAGTGAGGTGTGTATAAATTTTTGTATGAGAGACTGACTTGATTTATAATCTTTCACTTAAAGCACAATGAATACATAAATAAATATTTTAAAAAATCAGGAAAAGTGTGCATCAGTGTTATATCCTTTCGCCATACCTAGTCAATCTGTATGCTGAGCATATAATCCGAGAAGCTTGACTCTATGAAGAAGAGCACCAGGATTGGAGGAAGGCTCTTCAACAACTTGCATTATGCAGGTGAGACAACCTTGCTTGCTGAAAGTGAAGAGGACTTGAAGCACTTACTGATGAAGATCAAAGACCACAGCCTTCAGTATGGATTATACCTCAGCATAAAGAAAACAAAAATCCTCACAACTGGACAAGTAAGGAACATCATAATAAATGGGAAAAAGATTGAAGTTGTCAAGGATTTCATTTTACTTGGATCCACAATCAACACCCATGGAAACAGCAGTCAAGAAATCAAAAGACGCATTGTATTGGGGAAATCTGCTGCAAAAGACCTCTTTAAAGTGTTGAAAAGCAAAGATGTCATCTTGAAGACTAAGGTGTGCCTGACCTAAGCCATGGTATTTTCAATCGCATCATGTGCATGTGAAAGCTGGACAATGCATAAGACAGACTGAAGAAGAATTGACACCTTTGGATTGTGGTGTTGGCAAAAAATATTGAATGTACTATGGACTGCCAAAAGGACAAACAAATCTATCTTGGAAGAACTACAACCAGAATGCTCCTCAGAAGCAAGAAGGGCAAGACTGCACCTTAGAGCATGGTGCAGGACCAGGCAGCATTTCTTTCTGTGGTACACAGGGTTGTTATTTGTCAGAACCGACTCGACGGGCACCTAACAACAACAACAAGGTTGTTTAAATGACTCATTTAAGTTCACACAGTAATTTAAAGACAATAGCAAGTATAGATTATAATTCCTCAGTCACCTGTGCAAATTACCTGTTGTCACAAAGACTATAACAGAGTAAATGAGGGATGGGTGAAATGACATAAGCCGTTACAAGAAGGCCAGACTGGAATGCAAACTCTTACCTGTTTGCATAGATTATAGTCACAGGAAAGATCTACATTCCCAGTTCCATACACATTCATATTTGGGATAAATTAAGTTTATTTTACAATTCTTATCTATGACGCAGTACAAAAATACTTGTATGAAAGTGGAATAGTTTACCTCTAAAAAAAATTATTGAACATATGTTGATACCAATGTTTATTGTGTTAGGTGCTTTCCACATATTAATTAATTTTCATTATCATCTATGTTTCCTTATTTCCATTTTATGCAAGAAGAAATTGAGACTTAGAGAAGCTACTGAGAAACTAATTATATGAAAAATTAAATTTCTCAGTGTGACACAGATGTAAGGGGCAGAGAGATGCTTCAAAACCAGGGGTGTCAGATTTCCCAGTTTGGGGTCTTAACCAATCACCTGCATGTCTCTGTTTTCAATGAGAGGGAACGTAGCATGCGCTGGATACACATACATGTGGACCAAGAGTGAGATTCAAAATTCTAAATGTAGGTAAGTTACTAACCAAAATTAGAAATTTTCCTAGTAAGACTGCAATTTCTGAAATTGTTACAGCTTCATATCTTGTTACCATATTTCTAGAATATTACAGAACTGTTCAATATAATATTTAAAATATAATAATTTAAATATGCAATAAATGCCTAGCAAAGTTGCTTACCTGTGCTAGGACTGAGTATACCAGTTTTCAAATGTTAAGGACAGATTTAGATTCCAGCTACTTTAGAAAGTTTGGTTTTCTGTCTTTAGCTCTACTCTGCCTTTTATTCTCCGGTGTGCGTGTGTGTGGGTGTTTGTATTCTGAGGCTTAGGCTGTGCAATACCCCAATGCTCGGTGGCCAGACCCTTTCTAGGGCAAGCCAATTGGAACTTTAGTGCTGTATTTGCCACTGGGAAAAGTACCTTGGATTACGGAGTTGATCCAACAGGCATCTTGGCTGGAGTCCAACCAGTGGGAGTTCATATTTCTCAAACTTGAGTTATTAGTTTTGTTCATTTATTTTGTAACACCACTGAGGATTTTTGGGATTTAAACTCTTCTCAACTTCTTAAATGTAGTCTGATAAGGATATTTAAATGTTCTCTTTCATTTGCAGCTTCAAATTGGGTTCAGAGACCAAAGGCAAGGGTATTCTGTGCGTCCTAACCCTTTAAGTTAATGACGTCTAATTAGCCCAGCAAGAAGCTAATGACTTGTAATCACTTGCCAATTGATTCTGAGTATTTTCTTTATAAAATTAGTCTGGGTGAACTGGGAAGGGTCTGGTTGTTAGAAGGTGGTGAAGGTCAGGGATTAAGAAGTCACTCACAAGGTGAGTGTGGAAGATATTTGGGGCAATAAGAAGTGTATTTGGGGCCTTTAACCAAATATTACAACACCTAGGGATGGTATCATAAATAAAGCTACATATATCTGCAACTGTGTAACTCAAGCATTAAGAAAACCATCACCTAATATCAGTACCATGGCCTTTGTGTTCGTCATTGTTGTTAATTCAGCTCCTAAAAGATTAATTGATCTGGTGGGATACTCCACTTCCAGAGATAAATTTATTTCACTTGATTAAAAGTGTTCCATGAGAAGAGAAATAGAACGTGCACAACAATGAATTAAACGAACATTTGTGGAGAATCTACAATTGAACCAGGTACTGGGCTCTATCCTGGCCATAGGAAGATGAACCATCTGCAGTCCCTGTCTCCAGGAGTTGGTAGACGATGGCTGGCTTTGCACTGCCCCAGATTTGTAATTGATTACCTAGAGTGAGAAACCCTACAACAAGGGAAATACTCTGCTAGGAGGCTAAGTTTGAATATGCAATTTATGCAGGCGTCACTCTCTCAAGTCCTTCACACAAAGCATAAATATATTCCTGCAGCCCTTGAAATTTGCCAGCTACAAGCCAGGCTGAAGTTCAGGAGGTTGACAAGGGAATCTCAAAATAAAGAAAACTTGATGGAAGAATGGTGTTGGCTAGCATTACTGGAACTGCAAGAAATGTTCGAGGGGATATTCAGAACCGTTCATTCATTCATGATAGTTTAGTTATGGAATAAAACATCCAGTTTCAGACCAATGCTATTCAAAGACCTTAAGCATTAAAAAAGGTGACTTACCATGGGCTGTAAGGGAGTAACAGACAGTGGGGAAAAATATCATTGTTAGTTATGGTTCTTCAGGATAAGAAGGTGTGCAGAAAAGCCTGACGTGATGGAACAATTTACACAGCATGTTTCAAAGAGCTTATGTAACAACCAGGAGAATTAAAGTAATGCAACAAAGTTTAACGCTTCAAACATTATCTTTTTGTTGTTGTTGCTATTGCTCTTAGAACGTGGTTGAAGAGCAATCCAGAGCTATAATTTTTCCTACAGAGAAGAAAGGTCAGAGTCATCAGCAGCACTGGGTCCTCACTTAACCACAGCCGTCTTGGCTGTCATACATCGTTAATACCTTTTCTCCTCCATCCTGCAACAAAATCGCCGACCGACCCACTCGTTTTTACCTGGAACTCCGCTTTTTATGTTCCTGCCAGGATATTGCATTTAACTACTGTGGTAAGAAAAGTCGTCGAATTAGGAGAGTAGAGGGAGAAGGCCATTGTCTGTGCAGCCACTTTCTAAATCGTCCTGTCGTTTGCCCGTGGGGGACGCTGACCTGAACTGGGAGCCTGAGGCTCAGGTTCTGTTCTCAGACCAGCTGCTGGGATGCAGTGTGAGCTCAGGCCAGTCTCCTCATCTCTTTGTTCTCTTCGGTGGGAAGGCTGCTTCTGCTAGTGCGTGCGTGCTGTATTCCAGCGTGTGCGTGCCAGCATGCGGGCACGGGCTAATCGGTACACGGTGCCTGAGCGTTAATTTTTCCTTCTGGCATTATCACCGCAATTTTGTTTTCTCTTGCTTTGTTTTTGGTGGCATTCGCTGATTTTAGTAGTTTTGAAATACGTGCACATGTACGCACACACATACACCAGGTTCCTGGGTGGCGCAAGCAGTTTACACTGGACTACTAACCTAAAGGTTCAGTGGTTCAAACCCACCGCAATCTGTTTCCATAAAAATAACAGCCAAGAAAACTATGGGCAAGTTCTACTCTGTAACACATGTGTTACAGAGTTGGAATCAACTCCAAGACGAACTTTTTTGTTTGTTTTTAGGGGCACAGTGGTTAAGAGCTCGGCTGATAACCCAAATGTTAGCAGTTTGAATCTACCAGATGCTCCTTGGTAACCCTTTGGGGCAGTTCTACTCTATCCTATAAGGTCATTATGAATCGAAATTGACTCGATGGCAAAGGGTTTCAGTGTTTTTTCTGGCATATGCATGTATCTGCATGGAGCCTGGTGGCCCATTGGTTAAGTGATACAGCTGCTAACCAAAAGGCCTGCAGTTCCAATCCACAAGCTGCTCCTTGGAAACCCTATGGAGCAGTTCTACTCTGTCCTATAGGGTCGTTATGGGTCAGAATCAACTCGACTGCAAGGTTTTTTTTTTAATATGTAAATTTATATTATTGATATATATGTTGTTGTTGTTGTTGTTGTTGTTGTTAGGTGCCATCGAGTTGGTTCCGACTCATAGCGACCTTATGCACAACAGAACGAAACGCTGCCCGGTCCTGCGCCATCCTTACAATCGTTGTTATCCTTGAGCTCATTGTTGCAGCCACTGTGTCAATCCACCTCATTGAAGGTCTTCCTCTTTTCCACTGATCCTGTACTCTGCCCAGCATGATGTCCTTCTAGGGACTGATCCCTCCTGACAACATGTCCAAAGTATGTAAGACACAGTCTTGCCATCCTTGCCTCTAAGGAGCATTCTGGCTGCACATCTTCCAGACAGATTTGTTCGTTGTTTTGACAGTCCATGGTATATTCAATATTGTTCGCCAACACCACAATTCAAAGGCATCAATTCTTCTTCAGTCTTCCTTATTCATTGTCCAGCTTTCACATGCATATGATGTGATTCAAAATACCATGGCTTGGGTCAGGCACACCTTAGTCTTCAGGGTGACATCTTTGCTCTTCAACACTTTGAAGAGGTCCTTTGCAACAGATTTGCCCAATGCAATGCGTCTTTTGGTTTCTTGACTGCTGTTTCCATGGCTGTTGATTGTGGATCCAAGTAAAATGAAATCCTTGACAACTTCAATCTTTTCTCTGTTTATCATGATGTTGCTCATTGATCCCGTTGTGAGGATTTTTGTTTTCTTTATGTTGAGGTGTAATCTATACTGAAGGCTGTGGTCTTTGATCTTCATTAGTAAGTGCTTCAAGTCCTCTTCACTTTCAGCAAGTAAGGTTGTGTCATCTGCATAACACAGGTTGTTAATGAGTCTCCCTCCAATCCTGATGCCCTGGTCTTCTTCACTTTTGACAATTTCCAATTTTCCTAGACTCATACTTCATACATTCCAGGTTCCAATTATTAATGGATTCTTGCAGCTGTTTCCTCTCATTTTGAGTCATGCCACAGCAGCAAACAAAGGTCCCGAAAGCTTTACTCCATCCATGTCATTAAGGTCAACTCTACTTTGAGGAGGCAGCTCTTCCCCAGTCATCTTTTGAGTGCCTTCCAACGTGGGGGGCTCATCTTCCAGCACTATATCAGACAATGTTCCGCTGCCATTCATAAGGTTTTCACTGGCTAATGCTTTTCAGAAGTAGACTGCCGGGTCCTTCTTCCTAGTCTGTCTTAGTCTGGAAGCTCAGCTGAAACCTGTCATCTGTGGGTGACCCTGCTGGTATCTGAATACTGGTGGCATAGTGTCCAGCATCACAGCAACACACAAGCCCCCACAGTACGACAAACTGACAGACACATGGGGGATATTATATATATACACAAACCTTATGTAGCCTTATAATAAGTACATATTTCATTGTACTTTTACCAGGTACAGACATCAATTTGAAAACTCTTGGAACGATAATTAACAATCCTATTTTTTTAGGAATTTGTGCATCTGTGGTTCGCTAAAGACAAATAAAAATGACAATTCGGTACAATAACACTGGCATGTCAGGATATAAAAGTAGTATAAACTCATTGGTTTTCCTTACAAAACAAAAACTGAAACACGAGTTTTTTGTTTTGCTTTGTTTTTGTTTTAGAACAGAGGCCTGCAGTTCTTCCAGTTTCTCTCCTCACCTACAAAAACTGCTTCTTCCCACACCCCTTTTCCTCGCCATTTGATAATTCTCAGCACCTATGGTCCCCAGAGTGCATCTGGCTTTGAACATACAGGAAAGCTCAGCCCTAACTCTTACTGTACCAGTAAAATACAGCACATTAAGCTTGCAGATACATACAAAGATCGTCAATCTTCCCTCCAAGGTATCCAACCCTCTGAGTGACATTACTAAGAATAGACACTCTTATGTCCTATGGGCATGAGGTACAACGTCTATGAAAAGAACCCCGGGCAGAGCGCTCAATGCAATTGGTGGGAAATCGCAGGCACAGAATCTCTGCCTTGCTGTTTTCTCTGCCTGGAAGATAATTTTCCAAGACTTTTGCACGGCTCTTCACTTCTCATTATTAAGGCTCAGTTCAAATGTAACCTGCTGAAATTGGCCATTTGTAGCTCCCCATCTGATGAAAAAACCCGAACTCGCTTCTCCACATCACCTTGTTTAGATTTTATAGCAGTTACGGTCTTTATTTAGGCTTCTCTTGTTAATTGGCAGTCTCTCCCATTAGCCTGTAAGTCTCAGAGAGCTGAGAGCTTGTCTCCCTGGTCCACCCCAGTATCTTCAGTACCTAAAATAATGCTGGGCTTATAATAGGCTCTCCAGGAGTATCTAATCAGTGAATCAATGAATAAATGACATGCTGATTGCCTTTTGTAAAAAAAAAAAGAACTACGTACAAGTAAAGGGGTGACCAATTAGAAACCAGACTCAAGAGCAATGTTGAAAATATTTGTAGCTTACCAGACAATGCTTATTGCACACTTAGATTGTCAGACCTCAGTGTATTAATCTCCCTGGAATTTCATGCACAACAGCCAACATTTATAAGTGTGGAGAATATGCAAAAAGAACAGGCAAATTGCAATGGTAAATGGAAGGAAGGTATTACAGTGAAATCAAAATCAACAAATCAAGGCATCTCTAATCAAAAACTGGCTCAAAGTTGAATTCTTAAGTAATTGAATTAGAATTGAGTTACCTCTTTTTTATGAATTTGCAAATTGAGAGACAATAAATCTATCTACATTGGAAAACAATGAAACATAGTATCTTAGTTATCTAGTGCTGTTATAACAAATATCACAAGGGAGTGGCTTTAAAACACAGAATTTTTTTCTTTCACAGTTTAGTAGGCTAGAAGTCTGAATTCAGGATGCCAGGTCCAGGGGAGGGCTTTCTCTTTCTGTCAGCTCTGGGGGAAGGTCCTTGTTATCAATGTTCCCCTGACAAAGGAGCTTCTCAGTGCAGGGACCCTGGGTCCAAAGAGTGTGCTGTGCTCCAGGCTCTTCTTGCTTGGTGATAATGAGCTCCCTATCTCTCTGTTAGCTTCACTCTCCTTTTATCTTTTGCAAGATAAAAGTTGTCACTCAAGCAAGGGTGTGACTTGAGTAAGGGTATGGCTTGAGTCTCTCCCTTCGCTAAGGGTATAACTCAAGATCTACCCCTCATTAATCCTGCTTCATTAAAATATAGTTTTAGGATTTACAACATGTAAAATGGAGAAAAAATGCACAATACCACAAAATGGAGGACAATTACAACAGATCACAAAATGGGGGACAATTATACAATACTAGGAATCATGGCCTAGCCAAGCTGACACATATTTTAGGGAGACACAATTCAATCCATGACAGAGGTCATACAATATTTGTCTTTTTGTGATTGACTTATTTCACTTAGCGTAATGTCTTCCAACTCCATTCATGTTGTAGCATCTATCAAGATTTCATTCCGCTTACTGGCTGAGTAGTATTCCATTGTATGTATGTACCACATTTTGCTTATTCATTTATCTGTTGATGAGCACTTAGGTTATTTCCACCTTTTCACTATTGTGACCAGCGTTTCAGTGAACATTGGTATACAAGTCTCTGTTTGAGTCTCTGCTTCCAAGTATTCTGGGTATACACCTAGGAGTGGAATTGCTGGGTCATGTTGTTGTTGTTGTTAGGTGCCATCAAGTCAGTTCCGACTCATAGACACCCAATGCACAACAGAATGAAACACTGCCTGGTCCTGAGCCATCCTTAAAATCCTTGGTATGCTTGAGCTCATTGTTGCAGCCACTGTGTCAATCTACCTCATTGAGGGTCTTCCTCCTTTCTGCTGACCCTGTACTCTGCCAAGCATGATGTCTTTCTCCAGGGACTGATCCTTCCTGACAACATGTCCAAAGTATGTAAGACACAGTCTCACCATCCTTGCCTCTAAGGAGCATTCTGGTTGTGCTTCCTCTAAGACAGATTTGTTCATTCTTTTGGCAGTCCATGGTATATTCAATATTCTTCGCCATCATCGCAATTCAAAGGCATCAACTCTTCTTCAGTCTTCCTTATTCATTGTCCAGCTTTCACATGCATATGATGCGATTGGAAATACCATGGCTGGGGTCAGGTGCACCTTAGTCTTCAAGGTGACGTCTTTGCTCTTCAACACTTTGAAGAGGTCCTTTGCAGCAGATTTACCCAATGCAATGCATCTTTTGATTTCTTGACTGCTGCTTCCATGGCTGTTGATTGTGGATCTAAGTAAAACGAAATCCTTGACAACCTCAATCTTTTCTCCATTTATCATGATGTTGCTCATTGGTTCATTTGTGAGGATTTTTGTTTTCTTTATGTTGAGGTGCAATCCGTACTGAAGTCTGTGGCCTTTGATCTTCATTAGTAAGTGCTTCAAGTCCTCTTCACTTTCAACAAGCAAGGTTGTGTCATCTGCATAAAACAGGCTGTTAATGAGTCTTCCTCCAATGCTGATGCCCCATTCTTCTTCATGTAGTCCAGCTTCTCGTATTATTTGCTCAGCATACAGATTAAATAGGTATGGTGAAAGAATACAACCCTGACACACACCTTTCCTGACTTTAATCCAATCAGTACCCCCTTGTTCCGTCCGAACAACTGACTCTTGATCTATGTTCAGGTTCCTCATGAGTACAATTAAGTGTTGTGGAATTCCCATTCTTCGCAATGTTATCCATAGTTTTGTTATGATCCACAAAGTCAAATGCCTTTGTGTAGTCAATAAAACACAGGTGAACATCCTTCTGGTATTCTCTGCTTTCATCCAGGATCCGTCTGACATCATCAACAATACCCCTGGTTCCACGTCCTCTTCTGAAACCAGCCTGAATTTCCAGCAATTCACTGTCGATATACTGCTGCAGCCATTTTTGAATGATCTTCAGCAAAATTTTGCTTGTGTGTGATATTAATGATATTGTTCTATAATTTCCATATTTGGTTGGATCACCTTTCTTGGGAATAGGCATAAATATGGACCTTTTCCAGTCAGTTGGCCAGGAAGCTGTTTTCCATATTTCTTGGCATAGACGAGTGAGCACCTCCAGCGCTGCATCTGTTTGTTGAAACATCTCAAGTGATATTCCATCAGTTCCTGGAACCTTGTTTTTCGCCAATGCCTTCAGAGCAGCTTGGACTTCTTCCGTCAGTACCATCGGTTCCTGATCATATGCCACCTCTTGAAATGGTTGAACATAGACTAATTCTTTTTGGTATAATGACTCTGTGTATTCCTTCCATCTTCTTTTGATGCTTCCTGCGTCATTTAATATTTTCCCTCATTGGACCCTTCACTATTGCAACTCGGGGCTTGAATTTTTTCTTCAGTTCTTTCAGCTTGAGAAACGCTGAGGGTGTTCTTCCCTTTTTGTTTTCCACCTCCAGCTCTTTGCACATGTCATTATAACACTTTGTCTGCTAGAGATGCCCTTTGAAATCTTCTGTTCAGTTCTTTTACTTCATCAATTCTTCCTTTTGCTTTAGCTGCTCGGTGCTCAAGAGCAAGTTTCAGAGCCTCCTCTGACATCCTTCTTGGTCTTTTCTTTCTTTCCTGTCTTTTCAGTGACCTCTTGCTTTCTTCACAGATGATGTCCTTGATGTTATTCCACAACTTATCTGGTCTTCGGTCACTAGTGTTCAATGCATCAAATCTATTTTTGAGATGGTCTCTAAATTCAGGTGGGACAGACTCAAGGTCGTATTTTGGCTCTTGTGGACTTGCTCTGATTTTCTTCAGTTTCAGCTTGAACTTGCATATGAGCAATTGATGGTCTGTTCCACAGTCAGCCCCTGGCCTTGTTCTGACTGATGATATTGAGCTTTTCCATTGTCTCTTTCCACAGATGTAGTCAGTTTGATTTCTGTGTGTTCCATCTGGCGAGGTCCATATGTATAGTTGCCGTTTATGTTGCTGAAACAAGGTATTTGCAATGAAGAAGTCATTGGTCTTGCAGGATTCTATCATTCAATCTCCAGCACTATTTCTATCACCAAGGCCATATTTTCCAACTGCTGATCCTTCTTTCGCATTTGTTCCCAACTTTCACATTCCAATCACCAGTAATTATCAATGCATCTTGATTGCGTGTTCAATCAATTTGGGACTGCAGCAGCTGATAAAAATCTTTTATTTCTTCATCTTTGGCCCTAGTGGTTGGTGCATAAATTTTAATAATAGTCATATTAACTGGTCTTCCTTGTAGGCGTATGGATATTATCCTATCACTGACAGCATTGTGTTTCAGGATAGATCTAGAAACGTCCTTTTTGACAATGAATGCAACACCATTCCTCTTCAAGTTGTCATTCCTGACATAGTAGACTATATGATTGTCCAATTCAAAATGGCCAATACCAGTCCATTTCAGCTCACTAATGCCTAGGATATTGATGTTTATGTGTTCCATTTCATTTATGACGATTTCCAGTTTCCCTAGATTCGTACTTTGTACATTCCAGGTTCCGATTATTAATGGATGTTTGCAGCTGTTTCTTCTCATTTTGAGTCATGCCACATCAGCAAATGAAGGTCCCGAAAGCTTTACTCCATCCACATCATTAAGGTCGACTCTTAATGATGATTAATTAATAATAAGCTCTTATTAACAGCTGCCTCTTAATGATGATTAAATTTAACCAGGGCCATGAAGAATTTATGCAATGAAAACTATAAAACAACTGTTGAAAGAGATTGAAGAAGACAAATAAATGGAAGGATGCTCCATGTTAATGAACCGGAAGACTTAATATTGTTAAGATGTCGATACAACTGAAACCACAATTTCACCTTGTAGTGACCCTATGACCCTATAACCCTATGCCTCTTAACAAGAGGCAGCTCTTCCCCAGGCGTCTTCTGAGTGCCTTCCAACCTGGGGGCTCATCTTCCAGCGCTATATCAGACAACGTTCCGCTGCTATTCATAAGGTTTTCACTGGTTAATGCTTTTCAGAAGTAGACTGCGGGTCCTTCTTCCTAGTCTGTCTTAGTCTGGAAGCTCAGCTGAAACCCGTCCTCTGTGGGTGACCCTGCTGGTGTCTGAATACTGATGACATAGCGTCCAGCATCACAGCAACGCGCTGGGTCATAGGGTCACTACAAGGTGAAATCGTGATTTCAGTTGTATCGACATCTTGACAATATTAAGTCTTCCAGTTCATTAATGTGGAACATCTTTCCATTTATTTAAGTCTTCTTCAGTCTCTTTCAACAGTTATTTTGTAGTTTTCATTGTATAAATTCTTCACAGCCCTGGTTAAATTTATTACTAAGTATTTTATTCTCTTGGATGCCATTGTAAGTGGAATGGTTTCTCTAATTTTCCTTTCAGATTTCTTATTGCTGGTGTATCGTTGTTTAATTTCTTGACTTCAGTGAAGCTGTACATTATTCATGTCAATATTTGTACTTAAAAAATGAAAATTAGATACAAATATAATAAGGAAATTTCAAAGTGAGAATTTGTTTTGCTATGGAAGGTAAGTGGGGAATTCAGAAGTGCTAAGCCTAAATCTTTTTTCGCCTTTCTTGAGCTGTTTTATTCCAGGTAAATACTTAAAGTACAGAGTGTGGTTGAAAAAGAGTAGCTACAAGCAAATTTTTGGAGACTGGGTAGCATTACGAGCATTAAACCTTTTTTCTTTGAGGACAATTCAAGATCTCGTGCCGTAATTTAATGTCCCTGAAGACAGACTTCTCAGAGAAATTGATCCTGAAAATCTGACGTGCCTGTGCTAGAATTTAATCTAATTAAATTGAAGATTAACTATCGAAAGCACTTCCTTGCATAACTGACAGTTTGGGGAAATGCTAAAGCCTTCCAGAGGATAAAGCTCAGTTTGTTAAAGTCAATGACACAAATTGTGAGCTCATTAGAAGAATCCATCACACAAGAGCATGAGGACTTGTTGGTGTGCAGCTGGTATGCACAGACTAAAGGCTCCTAGCATCTACTTAGCAATCACAATGTGCAGCATTCAAAATCTTTTTAAAATCCAAAGTTGTCAAGCAGAACAATTTCTGAGCTTCTCTTTCACTCCAGCAAGGAAATTTTTTGTCATTTATCTGTGATCCTTCCAAGGTACTCATGACTGTGAGGTGATCAACAAGTGCTGATGATTAGTTGACTGACATGTGAGATATGTCAGGTAAATACATCGGTCCTGGACAGAAGACTTTTCAGTCACACACGCCTTCTTGCAAGATGATTGAAGGATGAAAATGTACCACTCGACATCACCTCTCTAAGCTTGTGTGTAATTCACAAAATGTATGTAAGTTCTAAAAGCGTATGCAAAGTGGACCAAGACATGGCCAAATTCAAGATGTACTGTACAAATACAAAAACAAACAAATAATCAAAAACTGGTTGCCATTGAGTTGTTTCTGACTCATGGCAACCTCATGTGTTTCAGAGTAGAATAGGGCTCCATAGGGTTTTCAATGACTGTGAACTTCAGAAAGTAGATCACCAGGCCTGTCTTCCAAGGTACCTCTGGGTGGATTTGAACCACCAAACTTCCGGTTAGTAGCTAAGAGCTTAACCATTTTCCCCACCCAAAAACAAAAAACCAAACTCACTGCAGTAAAGTCAATTCCGACTCATGGCAACTCCATGTGTTACTGAATAAGCGCCCCATAGGGTTTTCTTGGCTGCAGTCTTTATGGAACAGATTGCTAGGCCTTCTTCTGAGGCACCTCTGGTTGAATTTGAACCACCAGTCTTTCAGTTAGTAGCCAAGGATTTAAACATTTGTGCCACCCAAAACTAAAAAACCAAACCCACTGCCATTGTGTCAATTCCAACTCATGGCAATCCCATGTTTACAGAGCAGAACTGCTCCACATGGTTTTCATGTCTGTAGTCTTTATGGAAGTAGATAACTAGGACTTTCTTCTATGATGCCCTTGTGTGGGTTCAAATTACCACCCTTTAGGTTAGTAATTGAGCACTAATGGTTTATACCACTCGGGAAAGCCTGTATTACAAAAGAGAATATTATTTAACATAGTCTTTCAATTGCCAAAATTATTTAAAGAGAAGCTTATTCTCTTATAGTCAAGTGGGCTACAAGTCCAAACAGAGGGTGTCAGCTCCAGACGGAGGCTTTCTGTCTCTATTGGTTCTGGAGAAAAGTCCTTGTCATCAATCTTCCCCTGGTCTAAGAGCTTTTCAGGCTCAGGGACCCTGGGTCCAAAGGACGTTCTCTGCTCCCAGTGCTGCTTTCTTGCTAGTATGAGGTCTCCCTGTCTCTCTGCTCGCTTCTCTCTTTTATATTCCAAAAGAAATTGGCTCAAGACACAATCCAATCTTGCAGATTGAGTCCTGCCTCATTAACATAACTGCCGCCTATCCCCCCTCATTAACGTTGTAGAGGCGGGATTTACAACACATAGGAAAATCACATCAGAAGACAAAATGGTGGACAGCCACACGATACCGGGAATCATGGCCTAGCCAAGTTGATGCACATATTTTGGGGGGACACAATTCAATCCAAGACAGACATGTTATCAGGAGAAACCAGTCCATGAAGAAGAACATTAGGCTTGGTAAAGAGATTCACTCAACAAGATGAATTGACACAGTAGCTGCAATAATGGGCTCAAACATAACAATGATTATGAAGATGGTGCAAGACTGGGCAGTGTTTCATTCTACTGTACACAAGGTCACTATTAATAGGAACCAACCAGAAGCCACCTAAAGACAAGAACAACAAGCATTGAGAAGAGAGAGAGAGGTGGAGAAGGAGGTGAAGAGAATGAGGAGTCACTGCTAAGGAGATAAAATTGTTCTAAATCGTATGATATGGTTGTGCAACTCTGTAAATACACTAGAAACCATTCAACTGTGTACTTTGAATGAATGAGATTTATGGTATACAAATTATATATTGATAAAGCTATAAAAATATAAGGTAATGTGTTATAATATTAAAATGCTCTTGGAGCACCAAAAATAGAATGAAGAACTCATTTTGTGATACAGTGAAGAAAGTAATGGACCGTTAAAGGTTTCTTGTAAAAGGAAATGTTAAGCTGGATCTTGAAGAGTAAGTAGAAGTTCTTCAAGTGGAGGACATAAATTGTGTTAGACAGAAGGACAAAAGGATAAACACAGGAAAGACCATTGCTGATTTGCTGGGTGATTCGATAGTGGAAGGATAGGGTTCTTTGGAGGAAAAGTAATTGGAGTGACAGATAATGCTAAGAAATAAGATTAAAAACAAGAATGAGGAAACCATTTTAGGCCATGTAAAGGAATTATATATTTCCCTGGAGAAGATGAAAAGATATTAAAAGCTTTAAAAAATAAAATTAGCCTTATCAGTTTTGGGTTATGGAAATAAAATCCATCTCCTTTAGATCATATTTACATCTCTGCTCAAAATTGTGAAATCCCGGAATGGGTATGTGGATGGGCACTTACTGGTTTCAATTGCCCAGCCTTTTCTTTTTGGGGGGGTGGTGGATAAACAGAACTCTTCCACTTTCAAGGTTAGATGACTTCTAACTTGTAGTTCAGGAGGCAGCTGACATCTTACAGGCACTGCCTCCCTGGCCTCGGGGATGCCCAGAGGGTGAGCCTTGAACAAAGGAAGGTCAACCGTAGAATACCATGATACCATCCAAAGTCTTCGGCCCTTTCTCTTCTTTTTTTTTTTTTTAATTGAGATTGAGAGATGAGATTTCCTTTTTTTTCT
Source organism: Elephas maximus indicus (assembly GCF_024166365.1). NCBI lineage: Eukaryota > Metazoa > Chordata > Mammalia > Proboscidea > Elephantidae > Elephas > Elephas maximus. Next base: position 79,281,591 of record NC_064840.1, read on the forward strand.
GATGGTAAAACCAAGAAGATAAGTTCATCGAGAAGCTCCTGGAGTCTTCCGTGCCAATGCCAATAAGAATGCTTGCCTAAGAAAATTAAGAGAAGCCAAAACGGCAACAACAGGAAACAGGACATCCTGATGACATTCAAACCCACAGTTCTTACAATCACTGAGGCCATATCTTCTTGCAATTTGGTGACATGAGTCATTAATTTTCTCTTTTGGCTTAAGCTAGTTAAAGAGGGTTTCTGTCACTTGTGGCACAATATTTCTAACAGTAGTAAAGATAACCAGTTTCAACCAGCCCTGGTAGGTTCTTGATGGTTTTCTTAACTTGGTCTATAGAATAACTTTAAGATTTGACAGGCTTCTGATATCAGCCATTTGATATCCCAGATCTTCTAGTTTAGCTGGAACCTGGGTACTCAACTCAGAAGCAGTAATAGTGTGTACATAATACAGTACTACAGTACATTTCACTTGGATCTACAATCAACAACCATGAAAGAGGCAGTCAAAAAATCAAACAACGTATTATTGCAATGGGCAAATCTCCTGCAAAAGACCTCTTTAGAGTGTTAAAAAACAAAGTTGTCACTTTGAGGACTAAGATGTGGCTGACCCAAGCCATGGTCTTTTCAGTCACCTCACATGCATGCCAACAAGACCATGAGTAAGGAAAACCAAAGAAGAATTGATGCCTTTGAATTATGGTGTTGGGTAAGAATATTGAATATACCATGCATGCCAGAAGAAGAATAAACCAGCCTTGGAAGAAGTATAGCCAGAATATTCCTTAGAAGCAAGGATGGCGAGGGTCCGTCTCAGATACTTTGGACATGTTATCCGGAGGGATCAGTCCCTAGAGAAGGGACATGGTAAACTACAGGGTCAACCAAAAAGAAGAAGACCTTTAACAAGATGGATTGACACAGTGGCTGCAAGGATGGGCTCAAACATAGCAACAATTGTGAGGATGATGCAGGCCCAGGCAGTATTTCGTTCTGTTGTACCTGGGGTTGCTATGAGTTAGCACCGACTCTATGGCACCTAACAGAAGGGGGAACTAAAGGGAAGAAATTAAAAACCTTCACCAAATTTTGACAGAAGCTCCTAGCCATTAGATGTTATTTTACCCTAAACGAACACATTTACTTTTAGAAAACTATTTGCAGTTAATAATGTAGGTCAATGATACCAAATATCTAGATATGTGCAATAAGTCTCTCACATGCTCGTGGCAACTATGGCTAACTGACAACAGAACTATTTCACTGAGTGTGGATATGACCTAGAATTATTTTTACACAGCCCTGTAAGAACCCACTGACAGTGAGAGTTTGCATGCAAGACAAAATCTACTTGCCAGCTCAAGATTAGGGTAGCGATACTTTTCTCAATTAACAGAATCATCCTAACGCCTTTTCTCTCTTCTGTATAGAGTTATACCACTACCAATCTGAGCCAGAAGGTGTACTGTCAAGAAATCTATTATTCATGTATACCATAGTGTTAGTTCAGATGAGGAGTCATTTCTCCCATTTTAATCCTTTACTACAAACATTGGATGAAAGGATTTCCTTTTAGTGATAAAGAATTTCAGGCATCTGAGAGCAAATGGGAGAGGTATTTCAGGAAGAATTTTTCCCAGAGCCTCTGAAATCCTACCATGTGTTTGGAGTTAATCCACCTTTTTCAGAAGTCACACCCGTCTGTGTTCCACTCACCAGGCCCACTCTACACCAAGCAAATTTGAAAGAAAGCTTGACTTGCTTCATTAAAATATAATACCATAAAGGCAGAAACTTCACACAGTTCCTTTTATACATAGGTTCAGAAGTCTGTCAAATCTTATTTCAATATCCCTCAATATTTTATATATATATATTGTTAAAAGAAATACATACACATATTTCCATCTAGTATATTCTTTCATTTCTTTTAGCTAAAGTGTTGGGGAAAAATCAACCAGCTGTTTCTAAAATCTAAGCTCCTGAATCCTCACAGCAACTGACAGGAGCCTGCTCTCTTATAAACATACACACGCACACACGCGCGCACACACACACACACACTTAAGTAGATTATGACAAACTGTGTGTATGTGTGTGTGTGCATGCCTGTCAGCTGAACAGCACCCAACAACGCACACTGTTACGCCAACGGCGGAATTCAGTAAGTGTGCCTGGAGGGAAGGCATGTCCCCTCTTAAAGTGATCCCATTGTTCTTTGTTCCTAATCAAGAGTTGGTGGCACAGTGGTTAAGAGCTCAGCTGCTAACGAAAAGGTGGGCAGTTTGAATCCACCAGCCACTCCTTGGAAACCCTATGGGGCAGTTCTACTTCTCTCCTATACGGTTGCTATGAGTTGGAATCCACTCAACGGCAATGAGTGGGTTTTATGATGTTGCCAAGAGCAATGAAGGGTCTGAGACTTTATCCTACTTGGAAGCTAAGGGGTTAACCTGCTGTAGTTTCATGTATTCTGCCGGAAGTCATGAGACTCCTAGGTCAGAGACAAACAACTTTATTACTTAGCAAACAGCAGTAACAGAATATCAGCATTTTCTTGCACCAGTTTCCCAAGCTCGTTTACCAAAGGGGCAATTCAAAGAGGGCCAGGTGCCACCTGCACTGCACCAGGAATGGGTTTTGTTAGAGGACAGGAGCTCTGAGATTAGGGAACCCTGGACTTTCATAGTGAGTAGTAAGCCTGCCTGCCCACTTGTTCTGCAGGAAGAGAGTATCTTTACTACACTGGACAGTAAGCAAGCCTGCACTTTGCTCTGGAAGGAGGCATTATATCTATGTTCCAACGCTGTTCGCTGCAGAAACATCCTTGAGATGATAGTGAAGAACAAGGGCAGTCAGTGCCTCTGCCTCCAAGACATGCAGAAACGCAAGGGATCCATGGGGCATTGCCTCGCAACAGATGTCTTCAACAAAATCTTATTAGTTAGTATGGTTTGGTTGCTATGAAGAGCAATGTGAGTTCTATTCACCTCTCTTAGTTTCTTAGTGCTGCTATAACAGAAATACCACAAGTGGGTGGTTTTAAAGAACAAAAATGTATTTTCTCATAGTTTAGTAGGCTAGAAGTCTAGATTCAGGGCACCGGGTCCAAGGGAAGGCTCTCTCTGTCTGCCCTGGGAGAAAATCTTCATCTCAGCTTCTCTAGCCAGCCAACATTGGATTTCCAGGGCTTGTAGACTACTCAGCCTCCTTCATCTTCAAATAGTGATGGTCTTCCCAAGGGTCTGCCTTCTTGTGTGCCTAATCTGCTGTTTCGTATTTCAAAAGTGATAGTTTTCAGACACACCCTGAACTGATATGAACTTATTAACAAAACAAGGTAAACTTTATTCTCAAATGGGGTTAGATCCACAGGTACAGGGGTTAGGATTTATAACACATATTTTGGGGGGACACTATTCAATCCATAACATGAGCTAATAGTGATCAATAGATTTTTTGAAAAACACTGTCACTGAGATTCTTTTGAATGTAATATCAATTGACTACTGTCATAAAATTGTGGGAGAAATATTGTCAATATGCAAATCCAAAAAATACCAAATTTCAAAAGGAACTAGTTGCCATTTTATCTTATTCCAGGAGTAGTAAACATATTGAAAACAAGGAAGAGTTGCATAATTAGAGAAAAATCTAAAATCAGCCATTTCAAGATGACACAATATGTATTGGACATTGAGTTGTTTCACGGTAAATGTGTAAAGAACATGAAAATTAATTCCATATGACCCAGAAAACCAGCTTTATTTTGGATAAAATATGTAACTGACAAAAATGGGCATCATATATTTATGCTACAAAATGATAACTCATTTCAGATTTTATAATCTAAATCTTTCATTAAGTAGTTTAAAAGTATGTATTGCTCAGCAGGAACGAAATCTGACACACATCGTGCAGTAACGTTTAATCCAGTGACTGAAGTAATTCCAATAGCTTTTACCGTAAATTTGCCAACTTTGTAAAATGTCATTGTCCATGCACATGCCTTGTACAGAAGCCTTGCTCGCAGTTCTGTCACTCACAGTGATCCTACTTCCAAGCTTATCCCTGCTTAGGAAGGATGTCCACCTTCCATTCTGGGCACAGACTGAGCCTTGCTTGTTCTCGTGGTTGGACACTTGTGTATTTTCTAGGTTGGTGCCTCATACAGGAGACCCCAAACCAGTGGGAGCATTTCAAGGTGCCATCACAGGGTCTCTTGAGTTATAAATCACTAACCTGGCATCAGCTCGACCCATGATCCTGCCTGGGGAACCTCAGACTGAATTGATCCCCTTAACTTATCTGAGCTCCATGCCATTTATTTTCTATGAAAGTATCCTTGGTTTAAAAGCTTCAAATATTCCACATTCTAGTAGTTTCCTCTGACTCTTGCGCCCCCAATTTGTCTAATTCCCAACCATAAATTTAAGGAACCATGTACTAGATTATTGTACTTTAACCGAGGGCCTTAGTAGAGGTAGTCATACTTCTTAGAGAGAACCTCTGTAAGAAGGTGCTCAGATATTCTTCTTTGTCAGGCTCGCAGCTTGTATATTACTCCTGAATGGTGTCTCGCATTAATGTCTCAGTTGTCATCAGACTGACTGGTGCCTTGTACTAACAATTCCCTCATTATTCAGCCCCCGTACATCAATCTTCACCCTACCCACATTCACCTGTTTCAGGTTATACTCCTCTAGAGGGGCTTTCTAATCAGCATGCTGCTGCCGGTTTCCAGCATGGAAGAAAACCAAGGCTTCGAACTGGTTCATTCCCTTTTGAACCCTGTTGAGAATTTGCATTTCTAACAAGTTCTCAGGTGATGCTAATGCTGCTGGTTAGGGACCAATTCTGACAGCCAACTAGTGGAGCTGTGGTTCTCAAATTTTATTATACAGAATGACCTGCCTATCTTGTTAAACTGTAGATTCTGGTGTAGTATATCTGGGGTGGCAATGCAAATTCTCAGCAGGAGTTCAAACGAGAAGGAACCGGTTGGAAGCCCTGAAGAAAACCAGCAGGCCTTCCCATGCTTTCCTGAAGGCTGATTCAGTATTTCTAACATTTTAAGAGCGCTGGTACAGCAAGCAGTATAATGACCACTTGTTTTTTCTCTGCTTCATGCCTGTCTGGGCAGCAGAGTGTACAAGACTGAATGAACCCAGTAAATATAGTACTGATTTTTATTTTTCTTCAGTGGAAAGTCATAGTTTGTTGCTTTTATAGAGTGAAATGAACATGGATTAGAGCAGTTGCTTCAAGTGATTAAGTAATTAAGGTGCACGAACATTGCTAAGTGAATTCAAAACCTTTAGGAGATTCTTCTCAACTGTTACAAGAGCATGGTAAGCAATGTTTTAACTTTAAAAACGTCAACAAAACTTTTTTTTTCTTTATTATGGCAAATCAGACTTTTTGACACATCAGCCTACAAATTTTCTTACTTACATTTAAAATTTAGTTGGCCTTGAAATACTTTAGCGAGGTTCGTGGTCAACTCTGAAACATCTTGAATGCACGTCCTGAAGCTAACAGTCAAGAGCTTGGATTTCATGTACTTCTCGCTTCTAAGAACTTGCCATGAATTAAGTCTGTAAGGCCTGACATTATCTGAGCATTCAAAATTACTTGCATGGCTGTGAATATTCTTTAGTAAGTTAAATCAATATGAAATTGAAAAGTTCACAACATGCTTCTTTGCTCCATAATAGGCTTTTTTTTTTTTTTTTAATTGTAGCATTGTGCTTTTTGAAATTAGCCATCATTCCAATCTAATTTTCCTTACACTATTATCTTCTGGACTCAATCTTAGTGTCATCAGCCAAAACACCTAGTACAGTACATTGAACGTGGATATATAAATGTTTGCAAAAGGAAGAGAGGGAGGAAAGCAGGAAGGAAGAAAAGTAAGGCTTTTGGGTTTTTATTAATTATTTTAGATATTTTCTAAAGTTAAATATAAGCTTAGATGTAACTAGACACCCACCATAAAAAGAGTCCAATCAACACACTTTGATTTTGCCACAAGATCATTAAATTTCTTTTCAACATTTCTAGGTATCATTTAGTTTTAGAAAAAGTTGGGACTATGAAGGTAAACACTTTAATCTCAGGAATAAGTTAAATTAATGGAAATATTTTCTGGTTTTAACTTTCCCATCTTCGACAAAGTTATTTTACATTCTCTAAATTATAAACATTTATAGTTTATAAAAATATAACTAGACCATATTTATCTCAAATACAAAATGCTTTGTCTTAGTCTGGGTTCTCTAAAGGAACAAAACCAGTGAAGTGTATATAGTGAGAAATTTACTTCAAGAAAATGGCTCACACAATTGTGGGGGCAGGTTAGCTCCAAATCCGTGGGTCAGGTGACAGGCTAAAGACCTCTGCTGGCTCATGCAGTTGCAGGGGCCGACAAATCCAAGGTCTGTAGGTCAGGTGGCAAGTTGTAGGCCTCTGCTGGCTCACAGGGTTGAGTCTATTAAAAACAAAATAAAACAAAACAAAACAAGGCTAGAATCTTTTTTTTTTTTTTTTTTCCTAGCAATAGAATGGTTCTTTCTTTTTCTGTCTTTCTTTTGGAGGGCTACCTTAGAATGAAATACCAAAGTGAATAGCCTTGAAGTTTTGGTTCTTCCCATATGCACCCATGCCTGTGTAGGCCTGAACTAACTTGCTCACTGGTACAATTCAGGCTCTGCTTCCATTCCATCTGTTATGTGGCCCTTTTAAGCTGAAATTGGCTAAGATTTTTAGCCTGACTTACAAGCAATCGTTTGTAAAATACCACAATGGCAAAAGGAATTTTGGCAGGAAGAATGGAAAAGTGAGCTTCATCAGGACAAAAGGGCAGACCCAACCCCTGAAAGTAATCAGACACCCTTCAAAGAGGGTTTCCTAAAGTCAAAGCATGTACCGGCTGGATGGAAACTCCATACCGACCAGTTCTCTTAGAAGGTTAAAATCACACCAGCTCTGTGTCAGAGCTCTCAGTGCTGGGTTGATTTTGAAGTATGATATTTAATTCAGTGGGATAGAATTTTCCAGTATAATTAAATCCAAAGCTACGGCTTGTGTGAAATGTGAAAAGGATATTTGGTTATGCAAGTATTGTGACTCAGAGAATCTGTGTGTTCATTTAAAGTGTTCAAGATATTCAGAAGAAAATTGATAAGTAATTTGTCCCCCCCAAAAAAAGGGGGGGGGGGAGAAACCTGGCAACAGGCAAGATAATTAGAAGAAAACTAAAATAGACCATTAATCTCTTTATATAAGTTTCTCTTTGCCTCGCTATATATGACAAAAGCCCCCAAAATGTGCTTGTTCATAGACTTACCAGAAACTAATACATAATAAGAAAATTAAACCAGATATATCTAGCTTAAAACAGAAATCCAATTGATTTTAATTGTCTAACACTAGATTATCAATTCAGAAGGAAATTTTAAGAGGAAAACAGAATTACTCTGACACTGCGGCAAGCCTGCATGGCCTCTGAGTTCCGTGAAGCTGCAACCAAGCTGAAGCCAGCGGATGAACACTTGCTAACCAGGGAGGAGCTAGCCAGTCGAGGCCATCAGGCAGCCAGGGGTAGGTCGAGAAAACTCTAGGGCTACAAGTTGTTGTTGTTTAGCTGCTGTAAAGTTGGTTCCTGCATATAACAACCCTGCGTACAGCAGAACGAAACACTGCCCGGTCCTGCGCCATCCTCTTGCTGACCCTCTACTTCACCAAGCATGATATCTTTCTCCAGGGACTGGTCCCTCCTGAAAACATGTCCAAAGTACACGAGATGAAGCCTAGCCGTTCTCGCTTCTAAGGAGCATTCTTATACTTCTTCCAAGATGGATTTGTTTGTTCTTTTAGCAGTTCATGATATATTCATTATTCTTTGTCGACATCACAATTCATGTCTTTTTGTGTCCTGATAGCTCATATCATTTTATCACTGAATAATATTCCATTGTCTGGATGTACCAGAGTTTGTTTACCCAGTCACCTATTAAGGGACATTTCTGTTATTTCCAGTTTGGGGCAATTATGAATCAAGCTGCCCTGAATGTTTGTTTGTGTGCAGGTTTTTATTTGGGCACAAGTTTCATCTCCTTTGGGTAAATGTGTGGGAGTGCGATTGTTGGGTTGAATGGTGAGCCTATGCTTAGCTTTGTTAAAAAACTGCCAGGCTGTCCTCCAAAGTGGCTGTATCATTTTGCTTTCCCACCCACAAATAAATTAGAGCTCCTCTTGCCGTACATCCTTGCCAATGTTTTGTGTTCTCAGGTGTTTTGGATTTTAGCTATATATATATATATATATATATATATATATATATATATATATATTTAATGGATATGCAGAGCCCTGGTGAAACAGTGTTAAAGAGGTCGGCTGCTAACCAAAAGGTCAGCAGTTCAAATCCACCAGCCACTCCTTGGAAACCCTATGCAGCAGTTCTACTTTGTCCTATAGGGTGGTTATGAGCTGGAATTGACTTTACGGCAATGAGTCCTTGGTGTCCCAAATGGTTTACACTCTATTACTAGATGAAAGTTTGGAAATTGGAACCCAACCAGAGGTGCCTTGGAAGACAAGTCCGGTGATCTGCTTCTGTAAAGATTTTTTAAAAAAGGTTGCCACTGAGTCAATTCCAAATCATAGCGGCCCTATAGGACAGAGTAGAACTGTCCCATAGGGCTTCCAAGGCTGTAATCTTTATGGAAGCAGACTGCCACATCCTTCTCCTGTAGAGCAGCTGGTGGGTTCAAACTGCTGACCTTTCAGTTAGCAACCGAACACTTAACCACCACACCACCATGTCCCCTCCCTGTAAAGGTTATAACCACAGAAAGCCTGTGGTTCACCATGAGTTGGAATCGACTCAGCAACTTTTTTTTAAATAGGTATGTAGACGTATCTCCTTATTGTTTTGATTTCCAATTCCCTAACAATATATGATGTTGAACACTTTTTTCATATGCTTATTTTGCCATCTGTACATCTTGTACAGAGTTTTTACCTATTTTGTAATTAGATTATTTTCTTATTTTTGAGATTTAAGAGTTCTTCATGTATCTTGGATATAAGTTCTTTATTACATATGTGTTCAGCACATACCTTCTCCCCATCTGTGGCTTGGTTTTCCACTCTTTTGCCAGTATCTTTCACAGAGTAGAAATTTTTAATTTTAATGAAGTCCAATTTATCATTTTTTTTTCCTTTTATGAATCATGCTTTTATTGTTGTATCTAAAGACTCATTGCCAATCCCAAGGTCACCCAGATTTCTCCTATGTTATCTTCTATGAGCTGTAGAATTTTGCATCATACATTTAAGCACATGATCCATTTTGGGTTAATTTTTGTAAAACATGTAAGGTCTGTGCCTAGATTCTTTTTTTTTCTTTCTTTTTTGCATATGGATGTCCAATTGTTTTAGCACCATTTATTGAAAAGACTTTCTCTTCTCCATTGAATTGCCTTTGCTCTTTGTCAAAGATCAGTTGACTGTGTTTGTGTGGGTCTGTTTCTGGGTTTTCTATTCTGTCCCACTGATCTATTTGTCTGTTCCTTTGCCAATGCCACACTCTCTTGATAAGTGTGTGGAGGCATCTCATTACTATCTTTAAAGTAAGTCTTCAAGTCAGATAGCATCAGTCCTCTAACTCTATTCTTTTTCTGTTTTTTTTTTTTTTTTTCCTGCTGTTCTGCATTGTCTTTGGCCTTTCCATATAAACTTTAGAATCGGTTGGAAATTTTGGAAAATTCTCATCCATTATTACTTCAAATGTTTCTTCTGTTGCTTTCTTTCTTCTCCTTCTGGTACTCCATTTATGCATGTATTACAGCTTTTGTAACTGTGCCATAGAAAAAACTCTTGGATATTCTGTTCCTTTTTTTTTTTTTTTCCTCATCCTTTTTTCTCTTTGCTTCTTAGTTTGAGAATTTCTACTGATTTATCTTCAAGCTCACTGATTCTTTCTTCAGGCAGGCGTGATGAGCCCATCAAAAGAACCCTTCATTTCTGTTACAGTGCTTTTAATTTCTCGTATTTCCTTTTCAGCAGAGTTTCAACCTCTTTGCTTCGATTACCCATCTGCTCTTGCATGTTGTTCATGTTTTCCATTAGCACTCTTAGCCTGTTAATCATACAAAAAAAGTCCAATGTCCTCAAGTTGATCCTGACTCATGGCAACCCTATAGGACAGAGTAAAGCTGCCCCATAAGGTTTCTAAGGAGCATTTTATGGATTTTAACTGCCAACATTTTGGTTAGCAGCCAAACTCTTAATCATAAAAAAAAATAATAATAATCATAGTTATTTTAAATTCCTGGTCTGATAATTTTAACATCTCTGCCATAGCTGTGTCTTGTTCTGATGTTTGCCCTATTTCTTCAAAATGTGTGTTTTGCTTTTTAGCATGCCTTGTAATTTTTTCTGGAAAGCCATACTGTATCAAGTAAGAGGAACTGAGGTTTTTTTCAGTTGTAAAGCTCTGTTGATGCTGATGTGGTAGTGAAGTGTGGGGAAAGGGGGAGCATTCCACAGTGTCATGATTAGATCTCAAGCTTGTAGTGAGCCTGTGCCCCTGGTTTGTGACCTTTACAATGGTGCTCAGCTCTTTTTTTATTTGAATCTCTTAGGTAAAACAGGAAGGCTAGCAGGGTTTTGAATTGGGTATTTCCTTTCCTCCCATGTCCAGTGCTTGAGGGGCCTATAGTTGGGTATTTCTCTTTCCCCACTTCAAAGACTAGAAAGAGGCTGGATTTTGGCAATTTCTCTTCCCCAGCCTTGGAGGCTACATGCAGCTGAAGCTGGATATTTCCCCTCCAAGGTGGTAGTTGCTGTTAGCTACTATTGAGTCACCCCTGAATCATGGTGACCACATGCATGATGGGGATGAAATGCTGCCCAGGCCTAAGCCATCCTCATGATCAGGTGAGAATGGAACCATTATGATCCATAGGGTTTTCACTGACTAATTTTCAGAAGTCAACCACCAGGCATTTCTTCCTAGTTTGTCTTAACCTACGAATTGCACTGAAATCCATACAGCATCATAGGAACCCTCAAGCTTCCACTGACAGATGGGTGAGGTCTGTGCATGAAGCACATTGGCTGGGAATCGAACCCAGGTCTCCACCATGGAAGATGAAAATCCTACCACAAACCACCACTGCCCCATCCAGGTTGGTTAGGCTCTAATAAACCCATGTTGACTAGGCCTTGGTAAAGCTTTTTTCCCTGAGTGCAGGCTGTTGTCAAGGAGAGCTGAGCACTATTTCAAAACAGTTACTATTCCCCTCGGCTGCCTGAAGCACGAGAAGACTTTTCTTGTAGATTACTAGTGTGAACCTGGTGGGACTTCTGGAGGGGAAACTCATGAAAGTGTGGGGACCCTGGCAAGGTTGGGCCTCCTGGAGTCTGTCTCTCAAGTCCATCCATGTTTAATCAATCTCCAGCAATTAGAAATTTACCCTTTAAGATTCCTACCTGATGCTAGGTCTGGCTTTGGCAGCAGAGTTGATGGGGGTCTCTGCTTTCAGTAAGCAGTGATTCCCTATGTTAGTCTATCTCTCTAGCTTTCAGAGAGTAGTTTGCTACGTGACTTCCATTTTCTGATGGATCTAAGAAGCGTTGTTGATTTTCAAGTTTTTTCTTCTTGTAAGGACAAGAGGGATGACTCCCAAGCTCCTTACGGGCCAGATGTGAATCTGAAAGTATATATTACGTGTTTAAAAAAAAGCTACTAAATATCTATAAGGGCAGGGTTTAATTCTATCAAATAACTTTCTATCTGGACGTATTTAAGTCCAGAGGGCTATAAAGAGGTGACATACTGGTCAGTCATATCATGTTATGTAAACACCTTCTAATCACCAAAGTGGAAGGAAAGCCCTGATCCTTGGTAGTTTCTGTCCTGTCCTGGGACTGTGACTTGCCCAATGCCCTCAGAGGATGTTGATGACAATAATGGGCAAGACTGAACATAAAACATTTCATAGGTAATTGTTGAATGTGTCTTCTTAATTTCAAACTTCTGTGAGTATAAAAAAGTTAACTCAAATTTTTCTTTTAAATCATATGACCCAGATCAGACCCAGTGCCGTCGAGTCGATTCCGACTTATAGCTACCTTATAGGACAGAGTAGAACTGCCCCGTAGAGTTTCCAAGGAGTGCCTGGCGGATTCGAACTGCCGGCCCTTTGATTAGCAGCCATGGCACTTAACCACTACACCACCAGGGTTTCCTTTAAATCATATAAGGAATAAATATATGTCTCAGGCCTGGCAATATCTTTTATTGGTGGCACAGTGGTTAAGAGCTTGACTGATAACCAAAAGGTTGGCAGTTCAAATATACCAGCTGCTTCTTGGAAACCCTATGGGGCAGTTCTACTGTGTTCTATAGGGTCGCTATGAGTCAAGATTGACTCAATGGCAACGGGTTTGGGTTTTTTGGTTTACCATTCCCAAGAATTAAATAAGCCACTTACCTCAGAACATCATCACAGAATCAAGTTGTCTTGCATCAGCCAATGAAACAATGAACAGACATCCTTAGAATTTTTCTAAATTTTATTTGCAAATAAATTTTATTTGCAATTTTATTTTATGAAGTCATTTTCCCTCATGACCTAAAATAACCTAAGGGCTTGTTTACCTTTTTCATATACACCACTCTGTCAAAATAAGAAGTCCTTCCTTAACCCTGCAATACGATGCAACCTCTCATTTCTGACCCAAGTCCCCAGCCACCTAAGGAAGATATCAGTGGTTTCTCACCTGAAGAGGTCCTTTGAAGTAATGTATGCTTTTGAATCGTTTGTCTTTAATTTCCCCCCTTTGTGTATCTTCCACCCTACTTTTAGTAGAATATCACCTGGCATTTGTATGACATTGCCAAAGTATTATTGCTATGAATGCCGTCCTAAGAGTTTCCATATTTGAAACTCACCTGCAGATTACCTTCCTTCTCTGGGAGGAGCTGTGGCTTTCTAGCGCTGGTTCCCTAAGTCACTTACCACCAAAACTCATAAGAATTGTGGGAGTCAGAGCCTGGCAGAAGAAAACAATGCCATCTAGGGTAGAGCAGAATAATAATGATGCTTGATGCTGATAATTTTACCTAACACGTACTGAGTGCTTATTGCATGCTGGTGTGGTAGGCTCACTTCTTCCTCACAGTAACCTTAAGAAAACATGTTATTATCCTCAGAATTTTCAGAACTGAGGAAGCTAAAGCACAGAGAGCCAGACTCACTTGCCCCAGGTTACGCATCAGCAAGCAGAGAGGAGATTTTAACCCAGGCAACCTGACTGCAGAGCCCGCTTGCAGCTGCTCTGGGTAGTTTGGAGTGGACAATACTGAGAGGGCAGGGTGGTGGATGGCAAGGCAAATGAGGATGGGTGGGTGTTCTGAACGAATGGCGGTCCACATATCTTGACTCCACAGTCGTTTGAAAAGGAGAAAAATCAGCCTGAAGGGGGTATCCAAGATGAATGCTTTCGAGGCTGTAAATTCATTTTGCTCAACCTAGGTGCGTAAGACCACAGATGGTTGCATAATGTAAGCCAGTGTATGAAAATGATTGGCAAAACAACTAAAGCCCTTGGCCTTTGGGAAACTGTACTTCCAGGTGCTGAGAAGATGTGTACACTGGACTGAGCCAGGCAGGGGGCCCAAGGGGAATTAGTCCCATTCTGTGAGTCACATCCCAAACATGCAGGCTATGTACTGTGTTTTTATTTATTAAGCAACCGTGAAAGACAAAGCCTCAGAGAATTCCCAAAGCACCAATAAACACTGGGAGAAAGCCCAACTGTTGTTTTGTTGCATTTCTGTTCTCCCTCTTGCCTCTCTTCTCAAACTGCAAAATTGCTGTTCATCCCCACATCGACTGTCACGAAATGTGGTCGTCTATAAGGATCATTTTCTTTTAAGAGCAAATATCATCAACGAAGCCTTCAATTAAATCTCTTTGCCATTGATGCACGTGAGTATTTAAATTGTGCAGTTAAAAGTAATGAGCGCTTAGTACGTTTGCAGACTGCATCACACGGTTCTCTCATTATCTAGGAGAAAGTATTTCATTCAGAGCTTCTCAGATGAAACAGAAGAGAATTTTGACCCATTTGCCTTGTTTATTCACATAATTCCTTGGTTCTCCCAGGCATTGGCCCAAAGGCTTTTTGATGCCTATGTGCTCTCTTTAAATGACTAGCAGCTCTCTGATGCAAGTCTCAGCAACGAAGTCTTCTGCTTGCTTTTCAAAGAGTTGTCAAAATTAGTAAACCCAAACATATGTGTTTTCTCTATCATACTTCCTCCAAATCAGTGATACTGGCTCTTTTGGCTGTGAGATTCTTTATAAAACAGTGAAGATGTAATTAGCATATTTCAGTTGGAGCTCAATGTGTGACTTGCTATTCTGCTACGCCAATGATTTACAGTCTGAGGTGTCACAATGAAAAAATAATGATTTAAAAATACACTTGCTGATGTTCAGTGAACAGGCTTTAGAGCGTAGGCTTCACCCAACCGTTAATTCTTGTGGTTAACAATGATTGACCCTCAGAAATCTCAATTTAGATACAATGTCTTTTCCAATGAGGCTGTGCTTTTTGCCTTCCTCCTGGGGGTTGAGTAGTTGAAACACAGGGCAGTCAACCCGCCTCCCTAGAGTCATGCCCTGAGTCGATGGCTCACTTTATACTTTATAGCGTCCATGTAGCGGGCAGTTGGCTAGCCATTCTGGACTGCTTCCCCGGGCTCCCTCAGCTGGTCTTCCTCACTGCTTCAGGGGAGAATGAGGAGGCAACACACTTCATAAACTTGCTCTGTGTAGAACAACCCATTCCACCCAGAGTAGCCTAAATTTGCTCATGCCTCGGGGGGGGGGCACCCACTCTTTTCACCTGTCCCTAATTGCCTGATGACATTGAGTATCTTCTCCTGTCCTAAATTTTTTCTTAATACACTTTACGTTATAGAGGGCAGTTTTAGATTAACAGATAAAGTTCACAGGAAATACAGAGCTCCCCAAAACACCCTCTCCACTCTGCACGTTTAACATCCTGAATTTCTTTGGCACATTTGTTGCAATTGACCAACCAATATTGCTACATTATTATTAACTAATGTCATAGTTGATATAAGGGTTCACTTATCATGTGGTTCAGCTCTGTGGGTTTTGACAAACGCATAGTTGCATGCATCCACCAGGATAGCATCCTATGTAATGGTTTCACTGCCCTAAAATGTCCTGTGCTTCCCTACTCAGCCCTGAGTCCCTGGAAACCATGTCTCTCTTTACCGTCTTTCTAGTTTTGCCTTTCCCAAAATGTCGGACAGTTGGAATCATACACTATGTAGCTTTTTCAAACTGGCTTTTTTCACTTAGCTGTATGCATGGTTAAGGGCTTGGATGCTAATTAAAAGGTCGGCAGTTAGAATCCACCACCTGCTCATCGTCAACCCAAAGGGGCAATTCTACTCTCTCCTATAGGGTCACTAGGATTTGGAATCGACTCTACGGCAATGGGTTTGGATTCTGGTTTACATGCATTTAAGATTCCTCCGTGTCTTTTTGTAGCTTGCTAGCTCATTTCTTTTTATCCTTGAATAGTCCTCCATTGTATGGATATCATAGAGATTATTTATAAATTCATCTGTTGGAGTACATTATGGCTGCTCCCAATTTTTGGCAATTATGAATAAAACTGCTATAAATATTCTTGTGAAGATTTTTGTGTGGACATAAATTTCAATTCATTTGAGTAAATACCTAAGAGTACAACTGCTGGGCCCTATGGTAGATCTATGTTTAGTTTTGTAAGAAATTGCCTAACAATCTTCCCCAGTGCCTGTATGATTTTGGATTCCCACAGCAGTAGAGGAGGCTTCCTGTCGCTCCAGGTCCTCCCCAGCACTTGATGTTGTCAACATTTTGGATTTTAACCACTCTAATGGGTGTGCATCTACTAGTGGCATCTCGTCATCATTTTAATTTTAAAAATTATGTTTGTACCACATGCTTTTGATCCTTCTGGAATTTATTTTATTTTATTTTTCCAGATAGATACTAACTGTCCCCAAACCAGTCTTGAATAGTCCATACTTTGCCACCGAGCTACAATTTCGTTTCTGCTCACACATCCACAAGTCCTTTCGTATACGTATGACTCTGCTTCTGGATTCTTTATTGATTACATTTAATATTGGCATTTGCTACATTACTATCTACTATCTTCATAACTGTAGCTTTTAAATAGGTATTATGTTTACTCGGAGTAAGTTCCTCTCACCTCATTTTCTTTTTCAGGTGTGACTTGCAGATTCTTGGCCCTTTGCCCTGCCACATACATTTTTAAATCTGCTTGTTTTTTTTTATGAAAAATTATGTTGCAAGTTTTATTGGAATTTCTAAGAATCTCTGGATTAATTTGGGAGGAAACTGGGATATTTAAGATACCAGGTTCTCTCTGTCAACATGCCCATTATAACCTTCTATCTATTTAGGTAGATATATCTTCTTTGGTATCTTTCAGTAATATTTTATAATATTCTTTATAAGAATCCAGTATATTGTTTTTGAATTTATTCCTAAGCCACATATTTTTGTAGCCTTTGAAAGTAATATCTTTTACTTGTAATTTATGAGCATTGATTGTGTGTAAAATTAATTTTAATGCATTGAAACTTTTACACAGCAGTCTTGTTAAACATCACTATTAGTCCTAATAATTTGTAGATTATTTTAGATTTTCTAATTGCATTAAGGTAAAGACAGCATAGCAGATGTGCCTGGGAAGATGGTGGGGGAAACGAGTATTACTTTAGATCTGAGATGTGCACAACAAGCTGTATAACATGGATACAGAAAAGAATAAAAACAGTGCATAAACCATCCAGGTACCCTTGAGCTGGGATGTATCTGAGGGTGTGTGTGTCGAAGAGATTTGGATGAATTTCTTATAAACTGTCCCTGTGTCATTCACGTTTCAGCCGAGAGTTTCTTTCACATTTTTTACTCTCTGCTATTCTTCTAGTTCCTCCATGTTTCTGTCAGTTTGTTGTACTGTGAGAGCTTGTGTGTTGCTGTGATCCCAGAAACTATGCCACCAGTATTCAAAGACCAGCGGGGTCACCTGTGGTGGAAAGGTTTGAGCTGATCTTCCTCACTAAGACAGACTAGGAAGAAGGACCTGGCAGTCTACTTCTGAAAAGATTTAGTCAGTGAAAACTTTACGAATAGCAGCAGAACATTGTCTGATATAGTGCCAGAAGATGAGCCTCCCAGGTTGGAAGGCACTCAAAATATGACTGGGGAAGAGCTGCCTCTTCAAAGTAGAGCCAACCTTAATGACTTAGCTGGAATCAAGCTTTTGGAACCTTTATTTCCTGATGTAACACGACTTAAAATGAGAAGAAACAACTCCAAACATCATTAATAACCAGAACCTGGAATGTACAAAGTATAAAAAAAAATTGGAAATCATCAAAAATGAAATGGAACACATAAATATTGATATACTAGGCATAAGTGAACTGAAATAGACTGGTATTGGTCATTTTGAAACTGACAATCATATGGTCTACTATGCCAAGAATGACAACTTCAAAAGGAGTGGCATTGCATTCATTGTCAAAAAGAACATTTCAAGATCTATCCTGAAGTACAACACCATCAGTGACAGGATAATATCCATATGCCTACAAGGAAGACCAGTTAATACGACTATTATTTAAATTTACGCACCAACCACTAAGGCCAAAGATGAAGAAATTGAAGATTCTTACCAACTTCTGCTGTCTGAAATTCATTAAACATGCAGTCAGGATGCACTGATAATTGTTGGGGTTTGAAATGTGAAAGGTGGAAACAAAGAAGAAGGATCGGTAACTGGAAAACATGGCCTTGTAATAGAAATGATGTCAGAGATCAGGTGATTGAATTTTACAAGATGAATGACTTCTTCATTGCAAATACCTTTTTTCACCAACATAAATTGCGACTATACTCATGGACCTTGCCAGATGGAATACACAGGAATCAAATCGACTACGTCTGTGAAAAAAGACAACAGAAAAGCTCAATATCATCAGTCAGAAAAAGGCCAGGGGCAGACTGTGGATTGGACCATCAGTTACTCATATGCAAGTTCAAGGTGAAACTGAAGAAAATTTAAACAAGTTAAAGAGAGCCAAAGTATGACTGTGAGTATATCCCACCTGAATTCAGGGACCATCTCAAGAATAGATTTGATGCGCTGAACATTAATGACCGAAGACCAAATGAGTTGTGGAATGACATCTAGTCATCATCCATGAAGAAAGCAAGAGGTCGTTAAAAAGACAGGAAAGAAAGAAAAGACCTAAATGGATGTCAAAAGAGGCTCTGAAACTTGCTCTTGAATGGTGAGCTGCTAAAGCAAAAGGAAAAAATGATGAAGTAAAAGAACTGAACAGAAGGTTTCAAAGGGCAGCTCAAGAACACAAAGCATTACAATGACATGTGCAAACACCTGGAGATATAAAACCAAAAGGGAAAAACATTCAACATTTCTCAAGCTGAAAGAACAAAGACAAAACTCAAGCCTTGAGTTGCAATACTGAAGGATTCTACAGGAAAAATATTAAACTATGCAGGAAGCCTCAAAAGAAGATGGAAGGACTACACAAAGTCACTATACCAAAAAGAGTTGGTTGATGTTCAACCATTTCAGGAGGTAACATATGATCAGGAACCAATGGTACTGAAGGAAAAAGTCCAAGCTGCACTGAAGCCATTGGCAAAAAAAAAAACAAGTCTCCGCAAATTGGAGAAATACCAATTGAAATGTTTCAACAAACAAATGCAGTGCTGGAAGTGCTCACTTGTCTATACCAAGAAATTTGGAAGACAGCTGCCTGGCCACCTGACTGGAAGAGATCCATATTTATGCCCATTTCCAAGAAAAGTGATCCAACTGAATGTGAAAATTATCAAACAATATCATTAATATCACATGCAAGCAAAATTTTGCTGAAGATCATTCAAAAGTGGCTGCAGCAGTATATCGACAAGGAACTGCCAGAAATTCAGGCTGGATTTACGAAAGGACATGAAACAGGGACGTCATTGCTGATGTTAGATGGATTCTGGCTGATAGCAGAGAATACAGAAAGATGTTTACCTGTGTTTTATTGACTAAGCTAAGGCATTCGGCTGGATCGTAACAAATTATGGATAACATTGCAGAGAATGAGAATTCCAGAACACTTAATTGTGCTCATGAGGAATCTGTACATGGATCGAGTCAGTCATTAGAACAGAACAAGGGGACACTGAATGGTTTAAAGTCAGGAAAGGTGTGCATCAGGGTTGTATCCTTTTACCATACCTATTCAATCTGCATGCTGAGCAAATAATTTGAGAAGGTGGACTATATGAAGAAGAATGGGGCATCAGGATTAGAGGAAGACTCATTAACAGCCTGTGTTATGCAGATGACACAACCTTGCTTGCTGAAAATGAAGAGGACTTGAAGTACTTACTGATGAAGATCAAAGACCACAGCCTTCAGTACAGATTACACCTCAACACAAAGAAAACAAAAATCCTCACAACTGGACCCATAAGCAACATCATGATAAATGGACAGGATAATGAGGTTGTTCAGGATTTCGTTTTACTTAGAGGCACAATCAATGCCCATGGAAGCACCAGTAAAGAAATTCAAAAACACATTGCATTGGGCAAATCAGCTGCAAAAGATCTCTTTAAAATGTAGGAAAGGAAGGATGTAACATTGAAGACTAAGGTTCACCTGGCCCAAGACATGGTGTTTTCAATTGCCTCATATGCTTGTGAAAGCTGGACAAAGGATAAGGAAGACCAAAGAAGAACTGATGCCTTTGAATTGTGGTGTTGGTGAAGAATACTGAATACACATACCACGGACTGTCAAAAGAATGGACAAATCTGTCTTGGAGGAAGTACAGCTAGAATGCTCCTTAGAAGCAAGGATGGCAAGACTACATCTCGCATACTTTGGACATGTTATCAGGAGGGATCAACACCTGGAGAAGGATATCATGCTTGGCAAAGTAGAGGGTCAGTGTAAAAGAGGAAGACACTCAACGTGATGGATTGACACAGTGGCTGCAACAATGAGCTCAAGCACAGCAACAGTTGTGAGGACGGTGCAGGACCAGGCAGTGTTCCGTTCTGTTGTGTATAGGGTCAAAACTGACTCGACAGCACCTAACAACAACATCTTCTGGTTCAAAAATTAACATGTTAAACAATTCACTGAAAAACATATTTTTTTAGCGTTTAAAGAGAAAGGCTATATAACAGAGCATTAAACTAACACCAAAACATAAAATAGGCAAAATGTTAGTTTTAGATGAAAGCAATACTTTTAATAGCATTTCTATATTTAAATTAAATCATTTTGCAAAAAAGAATCATTGAAGGCCTTAATTATATGTGAGACATTGACCCATAAGAAAAAATATTTGCTTGGATATCCCTGTGCTAGCAAAATTATGAAGATGGTAAATTTAATTAATTAAACTCAACAATCTTAGAAACAGAAACTGCCCTTAACCCCATCTTTGCTCTGTAAGAGGTTTTTCACCCTGATATTTTGAATAATTGCCTAACCCATCTTGCATGTATTGACAAGGCTTCACCAACCTGAGATATTTAAATGTATTGTCTTTGAAAAAGAACTCCAACTAGCTAACTAAAATGGTCTAATTTTTCAGGGACGGTTATTGCTCAGCTCTTTCTAGGGAAAAGTCATATGTAGGAAACATTTATGAGAATATTTTTTCTTGTTATTTTTTTGCTAGGTGCCATTGAGTTAGTTTTGACTCACATGACCCTATGTACAACAGAATGAAACACTACTCTGTCCCGCGCCATCCTCACAATCTTTGTTATACTTGAGCCCATTGTTGCAGCCACGGTATCAACCCATTTCATTGAGGGTCTTCCTCTTTTTTGTTGGCCCTTTACCAAGCATGGTGTCCTTCTCCAGGGACTGGTCTTCCCTGATGACATGTCCCAAGTAGTAAGATGAAATCTCCCCATTCTCACTTCTAAGGAGTATTCTGACCGTACTTCTTCCAAGACAGATTTCTTCGTTCTTCTGCTAGTGCATGGTATATCCAATATTCTTTGTCAACACCACAATTCAAAGTCATCAAATCTTCTTCAGCCTTCCTTATTCATTGTCCAGGTTTTGAATGCGTATGAGGCTATCGATACTACGGCTTAGGTCAGGAGCATATTAGTCCTCAAAGTGATGTCTTTGCTTTTTAACACTTCAAAGACGTCTTTTGCAGCAGACTTGCCTAACATAATACGTTGTTTCATTTCTTGACTGTTGCTTTCACGGGTGTTGATTGTGGACCCATATAAAAGGAAATCCTTGACAAATTCAATGTTTTCTCCATTTTTTATGATGTTGCTTATTGGTTTGGTTGTAAGGATTTTTGTTTTCATTATGTTAAGTTCTGAACTTAGCTGAAGTCTTTGGTCTTCATCAGGAAGTGCTTCAAGTCCCCTTCACTTTCAGCAAGCAAGGTTGTGTCATCTGTATATCAAAGGTTGTTAATGAGTCTTCCCCCAATTCTGATGCCACATTTTTCTCAATATAGACCAGCTTCTCGGATTATTTGCTCAGCATACAGGTTGAATAAGTATGGTGAAAGGATACGACCCTGACTTACTCATTGAAAATTCTAATATTTTTTGAGCCATATTGAAAACATGGAAACACTGTAAGATTTAGCCAAATCCGACCCAGATAGTTCTAGTGATATAACTCCTGCCTCTATGGTTTATGACAAGCAAATTCTTCTGAGCATAAGTAACCCCTGAACACGTCATAAATCTTCAATAATTGTTATGTCCTCACTTTCCCTCCACTTT
This sequence comes from Elephas maximus indicus, assembly GCF_024166365.1. Classification (NCBI taxonomy): domain Eukaryota; kingdom Metazoa; phylum Chordata; class Mammalia; order Proboscidea; family Elephantidae; genus Elephas; species Elephas maximus. Next base: position 79,303,531 of record NC_064840.1, read on the forward strand.
CCTCCCTATGAGGAAGAAAAATACCTTTCAGAGGAGATAACATTTTGACTACTCTTTAAATGTTTGAAAGATTTGAAATATCAAATGTTCTTCCATTTAGTTCCCTGTTAATTTAAGTTACTGAAACCTTTTATACTAGTAACACAGGAATATATTCATATATAATAAATGAAAACAGTACTGAAGTATATGGAATAATTTGGAAATCTCTCACTGTTGTCACTCCTAATATCGTTTCCCTCCTTAGGGAAACACATATAGCAGTGTGCTTTGTAATCTTTAGAACACTTTTCTTGGCATATACATAGATAGATGATAAATAGATAAAATGTTAGAAAGTAAGATAGAATATGTAGTTTTTGGTGTTTTAATATAAATGGAATCATATCATATACAGACTTCTGCAAGGTTGTCTTCTAACAATAAGAGGTCTTAAAGATGTTTCCATGATTGTGTAATCAGATTTTTTTTTTTTTTTTTGCTCAACTGCTGCCTAGACGTTCTTTATATGGTTTGGCACTTTATTTAACCATTTATTTATTGATGAAAATTTGTATTACTTACACCAATCTATATTTTAGACCATTCTGGAGTTAATAACCTCTTTGCATGAGTGAACAAGTAGCAGAGAAGATACCTGGAGATTCTATTTCCCGTAAGGGGAAAAATCCTGCAAGACTCCCCATCTACAAACTCACACATTAGCAGAAACAAAGAGGTTCATTGTTTCAGAAATCACACACCTCCTCCCTAAACCTACAGCACACACCCAGAAAAAAAAAATTTTTTTTTCGGGTCCTTTAAATTCACTTACGTGTTTATTTATGTCCTCTTAGCAAATTCTCGGGCCCAAGACCTCTGTCTTTTCCCCAATGAGCCATATTCAGTCTGCTCTATCAGACTCTGCAAGATTCCTTCTCTAGGTTAGACATTTCTAGTGACTCTGGTCACCTAATACATGACACAGTTCAAGATGAACATGGTAGAAAAAAATGGCTTGAGTACAATTCGGCTGAATACAGATTAGCTGACACTCAGCTATGCAATTGCACAGCTTCTTGAGAAATGAATATGTAGAGGAACTGTGTTAAAAATGAATATCAATAGGAACTTACTTCTGAAGCACTAATACTTTTTTGCAACTACCCATTAACCTTTTGAATATTCATACAGACCTTTTTCTAAAATGCAAAGCATGCTTATTATACAATATATAAATATTTATGTCTTATTTATTAGTAGATACAAGATCATAGCATTTTGTAATCTACCCTAATTTTTTCAGGCCATTGTGTTGCATATAGTAAAGTGTTTAAATTTTGAGCATGTATCAGATTTTTCTAGATTTATTCTTTCTTTAATTTTTACTAATTGTCAGCTAATTATTCTGTATCATTTTTTTACTTAATTATTCTGTATCATTTTTTTCCTTAAACGAAAACAAAAAAATCCAGATAAGCAGAATAGGCATAACTGCCTTTAAATTGATATTTTTAAAATAGGAAGGTCAAATCCATCTGATTTTTAGATCTTTTTTACTAATTATTCATTATTTGCTCCTCATATTATTTTCTACAGTACATGATAAATGTGTGTGTTCTTTTTAAAATAGATAAACACAATTAAGAAAATGAGGAATATAAAAATGCTTAGAGTTTTACCCATCCAAATCCCCCACTAATCTTCTAATTATCTGTATAAATCTTTTTTTTTTTTTATGTTAACTATGCTCATATACCAAAAACTCGTTGCCTTTGAGTAGAACTTCCCCACAGGGTTTTCGAAGAGTGGCCGGTGGATTTGAACTGCCAACCTTTTGGTTAGCAGCTGAGCTCTTAACCACTGCACCATGAGGACTCCAGGCATGTTTATTATATATTATATAAACATTTGTGTCTTATTTGTCAGTAAAAATGAGATACCATCATTTCGAAATCTAGTATAACTCACTTAGGCAATTTACCAAATGTATATTTATTTTATTCCAACATTTTATTATCTTAAACAGAGAACAAGAATAATTTTAGTATAAATTAAAAATTTATGGATAAAAGAATAGAGAATCAGGATAAATGATTTGTTAAACATAAAAGAATGTAACTGAAACTATAGTAGACATTAAAAGGCGAAAAAAGTAGAAAAATATCCAAAAATCAGAAAAGTACTTAATTATGCATAAAGGTCTGCCAAGTGCCCCATGGCATACATACCAAAGATGACTGATACTAGAAAGACCAGTGTCTAGGCATTTTCATTTAAACTCATCATCATTTCATGTAAAATGACCTGCTGACCAACTTGCTTTAACTAAATTGCTTTCAGTTAAATTATGTTCTATAAAGTTGCCTTTGTCTAAATTGCTTTCTCCATTTTTTTTTTTTTTAGTGGCCAAATCACATGCCCCTATCAAGGAAAGAACTGTGAATCTAGGAGCCATTTTTGTTCCACCCTCAGTCAATCAGTCTCTCTCCCTTCCTCAATCTTCTTTATACTTGTATTTCATCATGAATCCATCTCTATCCAGGACCGTGAAATTCTTCAACAGAAGGGTGAATGTTGACATTCTTTTAAAGACGATCATCTTCACACCATGCCTTCAGAAATATTCTAGTCTGATAGCTTTTTGGATCATATAATACCTAACTGCCATTTTTAGTTAATCTTCTAGTTTTTGGATGTTCCCTTCAATAATTTTCAAAGTTCATGTAGCATCTGCTCACTTCTTCCTGTATTCAGATAGAACTCTTGAATAAAACTTCTGCTGCTATATAACCATTGAACGTATCAGCTAGGCTATTCTGTTGTTCAGTACAAAATTTTATGAGAGCACTCCATGTCCCATTCCTTATGGTTTTCCCCCCTAATTCCCAAAAGTATTTGCACCATGTTATTCTCACTATAGTAATACAATAGGGGAAATATTAATATATAAACATTTACAGCCGTTCACCCCTGAATCCCAAGATGCCAGGATTTTTGTTTATAAGATCATCTCTTGGCCTTTCCAGTACTGCCCTGAGTAGCAGGCTGCCCCTGAGACTGTCCTTTCCCTTTAGCCGCACCTAGTACAAGAGGGGTGAAGTAGTACGGTAGAAAGGGTACAGGCCTAGGGAAGAATGAGACATGGCTGACAAGGTACGTGAGAGCATGTTGAGTGAGGGCTAAGAGGGAGGCAGGAGCAAGTGGAATAGAAAAGCAAAATGTCATGAAGAAACCACGTGTACAGGAGATACACAGGAGAGTTTACTGTTATTTTTTTGTGTGTGGCTTCTATGAATGTATAATTTTGAAAAGAGGAAATTACATCTAAAATCCACCCTGATAAGCTCCCTGTGACGATCAAAGTGAAATGTCTGGGCTGGACTGGCTAAGAAAGCCAGACATAGAATATACTTCAAAGCTTCAGGAGTCAAATTTGTGTTTCTTTTAATGTGACTCTGCAAAGACTGGGTCGTGTGGGGACACCGTTTGTGTCTAAGGTTTATACATGATCATGTGGCCAAGAGCTGAATAACTTTTTCTGACCACTTTCTCACATGGAAAAGCAGAATAAAAACCATTGTGTAGCTGGTTGGTGTTGAGTTCCCGGGAAACTCTCTAATACCAAGAAGCAAGTCTGGCTCCCAGGGCATGTGTTTTGCTTCATCCAGCTAACTAATTTGCACAGCAATCAGCAGCAGCCCAAATACATTCCATCTCTAAGTTCTCTCAGCTCTCCAAGTTATCCATCTCCTATTTCGTGTCAATTCCTTTCAGCCTAACCCACTGTACCTCGCATCTCACTTGAGGATATAACAAATCTGTCATCTGAGCAATACTGAAGTCTTGCCATAGACGTGACTGGTAACAGTCCTTATAAAATGGCTTGGTTCTGCAGAGAAAGCCTGAGAAACCATAATCCAGCCAAAAATTCCTCTTATACCTCCTGGCATCCTTTTACCACCACTACCCCGATAGCGCTAGAACTGACACTGGCAGGAGAAAGGAGAGCTAACTCCGAAAATGCATCTGGGATCAGGCTCAGGCGCTAAGACAGCGCAGCGGTCATTGCAGAAGGAGGCCCACCACGGCGGGACGCCGTCCTCAAAACCCGCCTGGGTCGGCGGTGCGGACTCATTACGCCTCTGACCTTTCCGCACACTTCTGCCATTCCTCAGACACACTGCCATCTTTTTCTTATTTAACTTGGTTCCTAATTTCATGTTTTTCCCAATTCTATTTTGTCCACTGCTGCATCCCGGGCTCCTAAAATCAAACTTGGCACGCATTAGATGGCGCCCTGTGGTACACGTTAGATGTGGTCCTGTGGCACGCATTAGATGTCGCCCTGTGGCACGCGTTAGATGTCGCCCTGTGGTACCCGTTAGATGTGGTCCTGTGGCACGCATTAGATGGCGCCCTGTGGTACACGTTAGATGTGGTCCTGTGGTACACGTTAGACGTGGTCCTGTGGCACGCATTAGATGGCGCCCTGTGGTACATGTTAGATGGCGCCCTGTGATATGCGTTAGATATAGTCCTGTGGCCTCGACTAGATGCTGCTGTCTGCTTCTCTCCCATCTCAGCTCTGGCAGCTCAAACTGTGCCTCCTGAGTTAGCGTAAAGGGTCTGCACCAGCCGTAATCATCAAAGAAAAAAAAGTTCTGTTCATTACGGTCAAGTTAAAGATAGGATAAGTAATACTTTTGCAAAATGTAGACATATTCTCTGTTAAGAAAAATGGCTAAGGGCCAAATGATGTTCTGCAATTGTTTACGATACCTGAGGAGTTGAAGTTTGTGAAGAAGCCAAAGTTAAAAAAATAGTTTCATTTATTCACGTAACAATTCTAGCAATGTATGTAACTACGCTATGTGCATTGAGTACACGGGTAGAATGGAAGGGATCAAGTGTCTTTCCTGAAGCTCACATTTAAAAGGCAGGAGAGAAAATAGATGAGTAAACAAATACAGAGGACCATTTCTCATGTTAGTAATTGCTATGTTACGACTGAAACTGAGTAATTGGAAGAAGAGTTTCCAGGAGGATCTTTACCTTCACTGGGGTGGTCAGAGAAGTGTCTCTTAGGTCATGCCATTTTAGTGGAGAACTTATGAGAAGCAGAGAGCCACGGTAAGATCTGACAGAAGATTATTCCAGGCACAGAAGAGAAGACTATTCCAGGCACAGAAAAAAACAAGGTCCAAGGTCCTGAGACAAGAGTGAGCTCAGCGTGTTCGAGAGATGGGAGCCAATGGATAAAGTGGTAATAGGAGGTGAGGGCTCCCAGTGGGCCTGGCAGGTCATGCAGGGACTATTAGCCTCGAATAGGAATGCCTTTATTCTAACTTCAAAAAGAAATCGTTGGAAGGTTGTTAAGTGAAGAACGTTATGCTTTGATTTACGCTTTTAAAGACGAGGGAAGTTGTTGTTGAGATGGTTCACTGAGCCCTATCAGATTGCAACACAAAATTTATGCCTGATTCTATGAGATGCTGTAATGGACAGCCAGTTACAGAGGATGAGTATGAGGAATGAGAGAGAAACTCTTCTTCTTGTTAAGTTAATGAAATACATCAGATGTTAGATCCGAAAGCTATGACCCCAGCAGCAATCATTTCCAAAGAGACTTCGTCATAATAAGACGTTATCCTCAAAAGTCACCTGGGCCTACTAAATTCATACAAATCAATAAGAAAAGGGCAGACAACTCAATAGAACAACTGGACAGTCGGCTTGAACCAGCACTTCACATAAATGGATATCCGAATGGCCAGTAAATATATGAAAAGGTGCTGAACGTCATTAGTCATCAGGGAAATGCCAGTTAAAACCACAGTAGATATCACTGCATAACCCGCAGTAATGGGTAACAACAACAACAAGGATGACAGTTAGAATCCCCGGCAAGCATATGGAGAACTTACAATTCTCATGTACTTCTGGTTGCTACAGATCTCTTTGGAAAGCTTTTTGGCAATATCCACTAGAAGCGTGCAGGACTGGCTGGTGAGATCCACCGCCGGTTGTCTGAAATTGGCCAAGGTGGGGGTACTTTCACCATGGAGATTGGCAAATGCTACAAATCAGTGTTTTCCTCATAGAGATGGTTGTTAGCCATTATTGACACACCATTAGCCAAAGTGAACATACTCATTCTTAGCTGGGTCACTTATGACCCAGGTTTTTCTGCTTATGGTAGAGTGTGAAATAGTTATAAAATGGAACACTGTACAATTAGAATGTAGTAACCATAGTCAACAGCATGGATGGATCTCACAAACATAATGTTAAGGAAAATAAGCCAGAAAGAATGGCACCTAATGTATAATTCCATGTGTATAAAGTTTAAAATTAGCCCAAACTAATCTGTGGTAGCAGATATCAGAATGGGGTGATCTCCCTTGGGTAGACGGTAGTGACTGGTAAGGGCCAAAAAAGGTTCAAATGATACTCTCTTTCTTGATATGTGTGCCGATCACATGGGTGTACTTACTTGGTGAAAATTTTTTCAAGCTTTACTCTGAGGCTTTTGGCAATTCATGTACGTATGTATTTTATTCTTCAATAAAATTAAGCAAAAAGTAGTAAATTAAGGAATCTCAACTAGCAGCTGTCTAATAAATGTCTTCCTGTTTATTATTGTAGGTAAAGAAATTTCTTTATCATAAATCTCTGTGCAGGATATTTCACTATTTCCAGATTATTGATGTGGAAAATAATATATCTCTTGCTTAAATATTGGTTATTTTTACATGTTTTCTAATTTGAGTAATACAACTCATTATTTTGGCCTTACTGATGACACTTAGATTAGAAAAGGTAAACCTCTAGAGCTTTTTCATATTTCAGTGTGTATAAGAATCACCTGGGATCGTATAATGAATTCAGACACCTAAGTTTCCATCAGAGAAACTAATTCAATAGATTTGATGGGGCCAGAGATCTCCATTTTAATGATCACCCAAAATCTGAAGCAGGTGAAAGCAGGAGTGAGACTTTAAAAAAAGTGATCTGGAGGCTGAAACTAATTCACCCAGGACTGACTCTCTCTTTACATACATACATACGTACATACGTATATAATATGGAGAGCTGGTGGTGCTCTGGTTAAGCCTTTGGCTGCTAACCAAAAGGTTGGCAGTTCAAACCCACCAGCCGCTCCCTTGGAAACCCTATTGGGCAGTTCTACTCTGTCCTATAGGGTTGCTATGAGTCAAAATTATTCTGGTGGATAGTTCCCAGTGAATAGTGGTCCCAGTTAGGAAAGTGTAAATTTAGTTCACTAAGTCACTGCATAGATTTAGTTCAGACCTGGAATCTTAAATGTTAAGATTAATGATCAGAGAATTATGAATTCTAGACTAGAAAAGTCATTTATTTAAATGTTTATGTAATTGAAATGACCATGGTACAAAAAGAATTATTAAAACAAATATTTCCATGTAAATTTTGAAAGATATATTACGATAGAAGCAAAAAAAATGATCTGGTATAGATACGAATGGAAATATGTACATTGTTAGGGATATTTACTGAAATGTACAGGACAAAAATAATTTTGCTTTTCATGTTCACATTGTTTCATCTTATTTTTATAAAAAGTTTCTTAAGCTTCTAATATAATAGATAAATGAAGCTTCCTGACATAGCCTTTATCAATAGAAAAAGAAGGCTTATTTTATATGGGTTATCATTGTTTCCTCTGTTAATGAGACCAGAGTCAGCTTCCCATGACAGTTATATGTTCATTTACTTGTGGAACATACAACTGCTCAAAGTAACATTTACCTCTTCTCTTCCTGGAGTCCCTATCCAAAATCCAGTGAAATAATATTTCACATTTCCCTCACTAAGGGTTTTTTAAAAATTATTGTTATTAATCAAGACAATTGTTTTCAAAATAGTTCAGGGACATTTAGTATGGAAAAGTGTTTACCATTTCCCCAGCTTGAGAGTCACATCCTACTGGTGTTACAAAATGGTGTTCCCTTCCCTCCACTGCACTTAGACTAGCCTGATAATTCTGTTTGCAAAGGTTAGGACTCCGAGTATGCCCGGACAAATAAAACTCTTGGTTCCTGGTTAGGTTTCTGTGACAAAATCCTACCTGGTCACAATGGTAGTTAGGTCAACTGTAGAAGCCTCAAGAATTGCACTTGCCCTTTTCCCATAAGGAAACCCTGGTGGTGTAGTGGTTAAATGCTACAGCTGCTAACCAAAGGGTCGGCAGTTCACATCCATCAGGCGCTCCTTGGAAACTCTGTGGGGCAGTTCTACTCTGTCCTATGGGGTTGCTATGAGTCGGAATCGACGTGACGGCACTGTGTTTGGTTTTTGGTTTGGTTTTTCCCATAAGGCCTAAACCAGAGCTAAGGAACCCAGGCTCTTGCTTCTTGGTTCTTGAGCCTCAACCTGGCTTTTCTGAATACCCCAGGAAAAAGATGGCAAAAGCAAAAGAAAAGGTGAAAAAAAGTGTGATCAGAGAGTTTCTTTTGAATTCTTTCATTGGTGCCTGAAGAGCTGGCACCTTGGTCACCGTGCAGTGATGTCGTTGTGCCGTCTTTGGAGTTCAGGGTGCTCCCTGAGGCTAGGTCCGTGGGGAGGCGAAACATGGTCAGCGCTTGCCAGTCTGAAACTATTTTTCAAATGATCGCATAAAAACAACCATGAACTAGTCTAGCTGTATCTAAGTTTTGGGTTTTCTTTTTTTTTTTCCTTTAAAGGTCTGACCTTTCCCTTCTCTTGAACAACAAGTTTCTAGAGATTTTCAGTTTCTTAACATACTCCAATTTATTGTGATTATTTTAGACTTGAATAAGGCAAGAAAGTAAAAACAATTTGTGAAATCTCTGACTGGGGAGGGTGATTACACTGCTCAGCTGCATGATTTTGTCCCTAAGACAAAGCAGAGGGAAAGCTTAGAACTTGGAGGGTGAGTTAGGACTTGACACTAATAGTTTCTAAGAAGAATGTAATTATGTCTCTCTTATTAGAGGAATAATAAGAGGAAGTGGGTCTCTACAGATTTTTTAAAAGGCTATAAAAAATGTTCACACTTGGCAAAGACAGTGTAGCTCTCAGAATAGGAGCCAGAGATAATTACCATAAAATCGAAGACAACTCAACAAAGACTTTCGATGAGCTAGTTTTTCTCACAAATCAAAAAAAAAAAAAAAGGTAGTAATTGAAGATTAAGGGAAATTGTATCTAATTACAGAACTTTTAAAATCTCTGATCTAAATTATATAAATTCAAATGCACATTTTTTTAAATGCACCTTTAAGTGAACTAGGTAATAATTCTAGATGACAGTAAATAGGGCTCTTTTATGTGCTCGTTGTATTTTAAAAGAGTAGAAAACTGGCATGGTTTAAATCTCTTTCATAATCATAGGTTTAGTAAGTTTAGATGTTTACATGAGGACTTAAAAAAACAAAAAAACATTACCGTCCAGTCACTTCTGACTCATAGTGGCCCTACAGGACAGTGTAGAACTGTCCCGTAGGGTTTCCAAGGAACACTTGGTGGATTTGAACTGCCAGCCCTTTGGTTAGCAGCCATAGCTCTTAACCACTACACCATCAGGGTTTTCCTAAGTAAGGACTTAGTCCAGCTTTTGTGATACATGTAGGAGCCCTGGTGGCACAGTGGTTAAGAGCTATGGCTGCTAACCAAAAAGTTGGCAGTTTGAATCCACCAGGCACTCCTTGGAAACCCTATGGGGCAGTCGTACCTGGTGGATAAATATGGAAATTTGAAGTACAAGTAGTTCCCCGGTTAGGAATGTTTGACTTATGGAGAACTTGGACTTAAGAACGGACTGCCATAAAGCCTACTGTATTTAAAATTTGAGTTAAATACGTGCAATTGTTCATAGTAACGAAAGAATGCACTACTTTGTGATGCTCACGAAGACATTGCCCAATTTGGAAGTGTATCTTACATGTTTCATATGTGCAGAAAGGTAAAATATATACCTAAGACAAATATTTGACTAACTGATGCTAAATCAGAACCTTTGGTACCTCTTCTGGCTTACCTACAAATTCGACTTAAAAACAAATTCTGGGGAGGATGTCATTGGTACCCAGGGACTGTGTGTATAATTCCCAGAATATGAAATTTAAAAATCATTGATTGGTAGTGTACAAAAAAAGTATGTATATGTGTATGATGTATATAACACAGTGTAAATACATCCAAACTGTTTTTTAGATTTTCAGCAAGATCAGTTTATAATTTTAGTTTAAATAATAAGGCTACCTTTCAGAAATATCTATTATAGCCTTTGAAGCTTATAAATACTTTCTGAAGTTTGAAGTTATTCTAAACTGTTCACAAAGGACATTGACTACAGCCAAACAATCCTGATTGAGTTCAACACCCCTCCCTCCAGCCACTTGCCAGCGTGTGACTTCAGGCAATTTAGAGAAAGCCCACTGATTACTAGCTATTACGATTATTTATCTCTGAAGCACGGTGAATAATAATCTAAGCAGTATGTCAGGTTGGGATGAGAAAGTTGATTGCATTCCTGGACTTTTTTCTGGGTAGAAAGAAGGCTTCAGAAACTCCAATCTGGTTCTTGCGTCCTTATTCATAAAAACCGTATGAAAGAAATGACTTCTTATTTGCCCAGGAAAAAGGATGATTGTAGATGCTATGGCTCAAATACAGAAAACAGAATCAATGATACCGTCTGTTGTCTTTGTTCCTCACATTACGGAGCCACGTAGGTTATGGAAGGCAAACACAAGTGGGAAAGTTTGTCTGGCAACGGATTGGAGGTGCAAAAAGCAGGGGAGTTTACACACAGAGCCCGAGACTGCAGAAAAGTGGTCGTTACAGGCCTGAAGGTGTGTGTGTTCCTGATGGCCTTTTCTGAGCATCCTGGGCGTCAGGCACAGAACTTCAGTCAGACTTTCTTTCCGTTACGGTTTCTACGTGGTGAGGTGTTTTATTGACCGTCTGGAGTAGCAGCGTAGGAAAGTGTCATAAAAACGGAGGAAATGAAATGAAACATGCCCGGCAGGAGCGAAGCACAAATGCGCCAGTTCCTGTTCTTCGTTGCTGTTCTTTCCAGGTGTGCAGAGTTTTTTCTGAAATGGAAGAGACGGAAAAAAAAAATGTGATTGGTGTCTAAAAATATATAATTGGATTCAATGACTATTGTGCTGGCGAGATGTTTTTTTCAGAAATCCTTCCAGAAGAGAAAAGACTTCGGGAAATTTTGTTGGGCTCTCCTGGCAACATTATTTTCCACCAGGGGCTGCGAGTGTTTTATCTGGCTGTCTCCCCCTTTGCTGCACTGACTGTTCACCCTCCGAGCACGCGTAGAGCGGGGTGCTGAGGGAACCGTACCATGTCTCCACTTCAGCTTCAGTTGGCTGGCAGTGCTATACGTTTTATTTTTTTAAAGATATATTGCTGTGGAATATAGGAGAATATTTTCCTTATGGATGGGGCCTAAATGGAAATGTGGAAAAAGCCACTAATGTTTCAAAAAGCTTTTTCTTTTTGCTTACATTGCTGGGTATCTTCCTACCTTCCTCACACTCAGCGCCGTGGACTGGGGTTTGCCTCATGCTGTTGACCAGGTTTACCTTGCTGAAAGCAGCTCACTTTCTCAATAACATCCTATTTTAATGCCTCTCGTGATGAGTGATTAAACGTGACTTGGTCTTTTTCCCCCTTTCTGATCCCATTTGCCCTCACACCATTTTCTTTATCTGCAAGGCTGAAAAGTGTAACTTGATCTTGGAGAGAGTGATATTTCATGTATGAAGTTACGTGCCCTCCACAAACTGCCCAGCTTTCTGCTCTCCTATTTTCTCTATCCTATTGCTTTCCAGCTCAAAGTCTGATATAAAAGGACATATAGGATAGAGATCTAGGGACAGGAAAAGAAGATTTCTACAACAGGAAGGTGACTTGGCCACTTTTCCCCTATACGGAATGTTCTAGTCATCCAACCATTTATTTAATACATATTTACTGAGATTTACTAACTGTGAGATTCAGTGTGGGAGCCCTAGTGGTGCAGTGGTTATGAGCTTAGCTGCTAGCCAAAAATGTTGGCAGCTTGGATCTACCAGCCATTCATTGGAAACACTATGGGGCAGTTCTACTCTGTCCTGTAAGATCGCTCTGAGTCAGAATTGACATGAGGACAATGGGTTTTTTTTTTTCCAAGGTACAGTATTATGCATTTCAGGTGATAGAAAGTTAGATGCAATCTCTGTTCTCCAAAATTTAGATTCAGATAGGAAAGAAGAAACATTTGTAGAATGAAAGTAATAGGTAGTAGAATAAGCTAAGGCTATGGGAGAGGTGCCTGCTGAGTGCTGAAATGGAATAGTTGACAAGGCTTGTGAGAAGTGTGAACTAGGGAACTATATATATATATTTTACTTTTTTTTTAATTTTATGAATCAGGGAATTATTTTATGGGAAAAGTAACATTTAATTTCAGACAGAAAAACTAGTTGAATTTCCATGGATGAACTAGAGTGGGAGGAAAAGAGAAAAATTCAAAGAAGAAACTATGTGAACTCAGTCTCCAACAGAGAACTGACACGTATTCTTTCTGGCTTGCTGTACAGAGGATGTGAGGCTGTAAGACCGCCCCTCTTGTCACGCTCACCATAATGTTTATGCATTTTATTTTGTCCCTGACTACTTCTCAATGCCATTGGAGCCAAAGAAAATGTCAAAGCTTCCACTCATGCCCCTCCAAAACTGGGTATTTTAGCTGGAGCTTAAGTCCAATCCGCGGACCCTTGAGGTCTGAGAACTACACGCAAACCATGAGAAGATAATACGCAGCTGCAGCCCCTGGTAAATTTTCAGAAACATGGACTCTCGGCGTTGGGAAGGGGCTCAGGCCCTCTGGATGCTTGTACAGGTTTTCTGCAACTATCAGAAAAAAAGAACCACCAGGTGCCACTCAGTCGACTCCAACTCATGGCCGCCTAATGTGTGTCAGGGTAGAACTGTGCACCACAGGGTTTTCAGTGGCTGATTTTTCAGAAGTAGATCACAAGGCCTTTCTTCCAAAATGACTCTGGGTGGGCTTGAACCTGCAAACTTCCAGTTAGCAGCTAAGCATGTTAATTTTTATATCACCCAGGGACTTCACCTCTGCTTAAACACCTCCAGCCTCAGGAACCCCATCACATTTAGAGACAGTGCATTCTTCCTTCTGACACCTCTAAGTGTGAGAAGTTAATCAAACCCATTGCCATTGAGTAGATTCCGGCTCATAGTGACCCTATAGGACAGAGTACAGCTGGCCCGTAGGGTTTCCAAGGAACGACTGGTAGATTCATACTGCCAGTCTTTTGGTTAGCAGCCGAGCTCTTATCCACTGTGACACAGGGCTCTTTATTTTTACACACTTAGTGGAAATTGTCTTCTACCTTCTAGCTCTTCTCTCCAAGAAGACTGCTCTCAAGAGCAGGCACGCAATGAGAGAATCTTCTGCTACAGAGACAAATCTATACTATACTCCTGGCATACACTGATTTCAGGCTCCTCTCCATAGGGTAACACGCAAACAGAACTCTTTCTACTTTCCAGTCCATGATTTAGAATACTTGATGGATTATTTTGTGTATTTACTACTAAATTCTAACTACTACTAAACATCAAAAATACTTTCTAAAACCAAAGCTCTTAGCATAAGGAATAAATCATGAGAAAAGAATACATTCAACTCTCCCGGCCAAAATAATAATAATAATACCTTTATAAACCTCTTTTCTTTAACCCGTCTGTTATGGAACCAAATAGCTTGGATTGATAGAGCCTTTCTTCCCAGAATGTTTACAACATGGGCTTAGAATACGGTAATGCAGTAACTGAGGAGGCGAGAGTGGCAACAATTTTTACGCTTTCAGGAACTGTTTACCACCCTGGGCTGTGGGAGGCTGTTTTGTGAAGAAGGATAACATTAGTTAGGACATTGGAGAAAACCACTGATTGTCAAAAGTACTACTGACTCTTTCATTAAACAGAAGTGTAAACCCGTGTCTGGAGACCAGAAACCAAAATGGTTCCAAGTTTTGCTTTGGCTACTGGAGAATATCTGCATCTCTAAATAAAATAAAAATAAACATAAAAGCTTTGTATTTTTCAGCATCTTGGAGAGAAAGGCAAATACACTGCCAAACGTTTAGTGAAGCTGAGTGCACTACAAAACATTCAAAATGCTTTGGTGGATTTAAGACTGTAACTCCAGATGGCTATTGAAATTCTTTTCTCTAAGGTTGCAAATGAATTACTGGATGCCAAATATAATGGCTTCTTCTCAAACCTGTTCTTATTTTACAGCGTTGGCCCTCTCTTTGAAACTCTTTCCTCCTTCTAGATGTACATATATTAAGGAGAGTTAGACTGAGACAGAGCTGAATTCAGAGTACGGGTGTTTATGAAACCTGCTGGTTAATGACATTCATAGAAATTTATAAAAATTGATAGATACTAAGGTACTTTGCTGTTTGATTAAAGAAAGGATGGAGTTACATGTTTGCTTGTTTGTCTGTTTAACTGGAGAAAAGGATGACACAGTGTGTCATGTGCCTGGGCCTTGTTTGGAGATCTTATGGAGTGAAGGCTCTCAGATCCAGCCCAGGGTCACATACAGAGTATTGGACAGGGTTGGAAAGGAGGGCATTCTCCAGCTCTCCGTAAGGAAAACCACACGTCCCTGATACCTCAAGGATTACTTGCTCTGGAAGCATAAGATAACATCATCCTTAGCGTGGACTTTGCCATCCTCATGGCTGTTCTTGGAAGTGGCACAGGTCTTAATTACTTTCTAGACAACTTCATGAACAAGGCAGCAAGAAGAATGTGCTATATCAAAAGAAAAACAAGATAGAGGCCTCATGGAGTTAGGTGACAAATGGATACACAACCATGTGTATGTATAAATTGTGGAAGCAAAACCAAAAATCATGGTTAATGATGTCATGTGGCTTTATTTCATTTTACAGACTGTTCAGGTCTGAAGACATTTCAGTTACATATGACATTTCATTTCCAGATAGGAGTATTCACAAAAGAATATACACTTCAATAAAAATGTTTTTCGAGCTCATATTATGTGCCAGACACTGTTGTAGGAGCTGAGATGGAGTGGGGGAATATAGTCAAGACTGCCCTGGTGACTTCATTCTGGTGGTGGAGACAGACAAGAAATGAGATAAATGAGCATATAATGTAATTTCAGGTAATGATCAAAGCTATAAAGAAAAACAAAGCAGGGAAGGGAATAGAGAAGACCGTGGGAAGCTGGAATGTGGTTACACTTATTACTGGATTATTTTCTGAGTGATTTTAACAATCTACAGAAACGTCATTATACTATAAATGTCAAATTTTCTTCACTTTTTTACTCACTGTTTCAGACAGATCTACACTTTACTATCTGTATGTCTTGCTTCTTCCTTTTGCTTCCTGAATGGTATTCCATAACATGGATATACCAACTTACTTAGTCATTTCTATTTTAAATGGATATGTAGATTGCCTCCAAGCTCTTGCTGAGATGACCATCTTCACATAGATCTGCTTAAGTATAGTTTGTCTAGGGTTTGTTCCCAGGAATGGAATTGCTGGATCATGACATATACACATAATGTTTTCACCAACCAGGCCAAACTTTCTCTCCAAAATAGTATTGCCGGATACAACTTCAGGAGCAGGGTATGAAGGTCACCGTTCCTGCGTCCGTTCTAGTGCTGGATATTAAACAACTTTGAACAATTGGACTTTGAATGATAGGAAATGTAGATGATGCTACAAATTACTTTTGTCCAACTGATAGATGCAACGTGATGTCTTATAATTGCATTAATTTTCATTTCTCTGACTGGTAGTTAAGTCAAATATCTCTTTATGCACTTATTAGCATTTTCAGTTTCACCTTCCGTGAGTTGCCTATCCATAAATTCTGTCCATTGTTAATTAATTTCCTGTCTCTTTATTGAATGCTAGAAAATTGAAAACAAAAGCTCCACATCTGTAATCTATGTGTTTACTTTGCCTGTAGATTCTGTTGGAAGACAATTCTCCACGAGGCTCTGTACTTCTGCAAGCAGAGGTACTAACAGCTTTTGTTCTAGGCCATCTTTTTAAGGATGTGCGTATAGAAAATGGCTTAGAAGACAGAAATAGTGTCTCCCTCTGAAGGAAAGGGCAGACTGAATGTTCAACGTAATACAGACAATGTCTCCCTCTGTGACGAAGGTTGGGCGTGTTTGCTCAAAGCCTTTTATAAAAGACGGGGTTTCGTAACTTTGTGGTTTTCTCGGCTGTGGCACAAACCCACTGTGTGTGGAGCATCCATCTAAACTCCCCTGCATCACCCCTGTGGGACATAGGGAATGTGAGGGTCAGTACAAACATGAGGCTCATGCTACCAGCTGCGGAATGAGTTCAAAGTCCATTGACTCTGACGTAGGACTCTCATGTCTTCTGCCAGCAACCAAAAACCATGGCATACAGACTTGTCAGCTTATAAATTGGATAAAACTCTCTATATGAATTTAATGGAATCCACAACTTCAATTTTATATTGGAAAGATGTTATCATCAGCAAAGAAATTGAAATTGTTAATCCCAAAGATTTCAATAAAGTGTTCACCTATATTCCCTTTGGTTTAGGTTTTTTGGAAGAGTTAGTAAAAAAAAAAGTGACACTTTGCAGCTTTAGACCACTGCTAAACACATTAAAGGCCTTCAAGAAATTGAAATAAGACAGAAAAAGGTAATTTAATAGAAGAGCAATAATTTTTTGTCTAAATAAGATACATGCCTTATTTTTAGTAAACTTCATATAATTGTTCTAAACATCCATCTAAATGTAATCCATTTTACCTGACCTTGGACTTCAGAATCCAGATTCATATATTTTTGTTTTTGATGGTGGGAGATTTTAGAGGTCAGGTCCTAAGGTGACTCCCAATGATTCCACCTCGTGGCACTCACACCCTTATACAGTTGCTTCTTGTTGAGCGTGGGCAGGACCTGTGACTTGTTTCTAATGAATAGAATATGACAAGTGATGGATGTCACTTCCATAATTATATCATGTTACATAAGACTCTGTCTTAGGAGACTGGAGCTAGAGACTACCCTTGTGGGCGTGATGGTGTAGGTAACCATGTTGGAGAAGCCCATGTGGTAAGGAACTGCAGATGACCTCTTGGATCTGAGGGCAGCCTCCAACTGACAGTCAGTAAAAAGCCAAGTCACTCAGTCATAAAGCAACAAGAGAATAAATTTCTCTAATGAATGAGCTTGGGAACAAATTCTTCTCCATTGAGCCTGCAGATGACAATACAGCATGGTCCACACTTTGAAACCCTGAGCAGATGAAGCAGCTAAGCCATGTTTGGATGCGACCCACGGACAAAGTAAGATAATATGTGTGTGTTGTTTAAAGCTGGTAAAGATACTTTTTTTTTTTTAGTGCAGCAACAGAAAACTAATACAGCAGTTGTTACAATACAGAGAATAGGCTAAAGTTTTAAGGATGTTAATTTTTTAAAAAACTTTATCCTAGAGGAGGCTAAGAAACGAAATATATTCTTATAATCTGGTGAGATGAATATGAATGATAGGAAACACAGACAATGCTGTTTAAAGTGAAAGTGAATTGCTTGTCTTAGGTGACCTTGGAAGGCATAGAGAGCTGTTCACATATAGATAATGAGGCCACTTGACCACTGGTACTTGGTGAAGTAAATCCGCATAACTGATACTAAGATGAGATAGTAAATATTGAAGGAAAGGCTTTACTGAGACTATATTAGTAAAATGCAAAATATTTTTGAGCAAAATATAGTTAAAATTGTGAGTTAGTTCTAGGAAAAAAATGAATCGAATTTTAAGGGATGAATTGGACGTATATTTTGCTGTTAGTACTGTATTATAGAGGTATAGGATTTTCCTGTCTTATGTCTGATTTAAAAACAAAATGAGAACATTTTCAAATTTTTGGAAAAATTTCTGAGATTTCATCAATATCTTTCTCATTATCTTTATGGTCAAGCCATTCTATTTTACTTACCTACTATTCATCAGCTTTGTTTACTGTTCTTATCTTTATTAGCTAATCTAGACGGATTCACTTTGCATTTTTTGTGATCTGAGCAGTTTTTAATAAGTTTTATTGACTTCATGAAATATGCGTTTTGTACAATACTCATCCTTTCACTTTGCAAAAGCTTTGCAATGTTTTTCCATTGCATTGTTGAGTATCCGACATGCCCCGGCACATGGCAAAGACAAGTTCTAATATTAAAACGTCGAACCTGAGATCTGCAAGAGTTTTTGTCTCTTTTGCCGGTAATAATCTCTTCCGTACACACACAATTTCTACTTTGAAATCTTCTTTTCCTTCCACTTCCTTTCCCAATCAGCCTACAATTTTCTCTCCTAACAGGATCATTATCTGTCACAGGGTGATTGTGATGCCTTGGAAACAACATGCAGATATTAGTTCAAACCAAACCCAAACCCATTGCCGTGGAGTTGTTTCCGACTCGTAGTGGCCCTATAGGTCAGAGTAGAGCTGCCCCATAGAGTTTCCAAGGAGCGCCTGGTGGATCTGAACTGCCGACGTTTTGGTTAGCAGCTGTAGCACTTCACCACTATGCCACCAGGGTTTCCAGATATTAGTCCATGAACTAGATATTCTTGTAATGAAGCTCACAGTTGTAGGAGATTACTTATGCCTTTTTGGAATTTCAACCCATTTCATAAAGTGATCTTTATGAACCAAGAGAGAGGGAGAGCTCCAATACTTTATTTTCAGATGCTAACTAGTAAAAGCAACAAATGTATGTATCTACTTATTATGTCCTGATGTTTATAGTTCAGGCTTATCTCATCTATAATGCCATCACCAGGATAAACCAATATAACATATACACTGAGTGTAGTTATTCATCTTTCCTCCCCTATCTTCCTTATTTCTCATTTCCACATTCACTACTTCCCAGTATCTGGCACAGCGCCTGGCACAAAATAGCTTTTTCATTAATAGATGTTCAATAGAAGAGTCAAAAATCACCAAGCAAGCAACATAATACTTTTTAAATATATTTTCAAATACAGAAATATGCGTTTGCTAGTAGTAATGCTAACACTTCATGCTTGGTAAAGGAGAGAGTCAGCAAAAAAAGAGGGAGGCTCTCAATAAGATGGATGACAATGATGACAATGAGCTCAAACATAGCAACAGTTGTGAGAATGGCAAAGGACCAGGTAGTGTTTCATTCTGTTAGACGTAAGGTCGCTATGGGTTGGAATCGACTCGACAGCACCTAACAACAGCAACGACTGATAAACTTCTTCTTGCCACCTTGAAAAAACGAAAATTTAGGTTTAAAAAATACCACTGAAAAGAACTCCAGGGTAAGTTTTGTGCTTTACACTACGTGCTGCAAGAGACCAGTGCAACGTAACTCTGCTGGGCTCATTTCATTTAGCCAGGCAAGTGACAGATATGCACGTAAATCAAAGGATCTGTTTTTAAAACGTGGTCATGAATGATTCTCTAATGATCAAGTAGGAGCCATGACAAGACAAACTTCATCGCACTTAAAATATTTGGCTCTGGCTCTGAGAACCACCCAAGGCTTCCTACTAGGTGAACCTACAGTGCTGTAGTTCATTAGTGTCATTGATTAGAACAGGCCCACATCAGACTCTGAATTCCTGTGGAGACCAAATTATTTTCACTCTATCCCATGGCCAACTCCTAACTCCAAAGAGCAATTCTGAGTTTTTGGTCTCAAGAGAACCTGAGTGAGGAGAGGGTGTAGTTTTAAATTAAACCTGTCGTTACAGCCAGAGGAACAACTACAGTTGTAATAATGATTGTCACCCTGGGCTGTGAAGACTTCTTTTTGACAATTACAGCCAATCCCAATCCCAAACCAAAACATTAATTTTTTTTTTTGAATGGAAACTTTTTTTTTAATCTATGCAAAGATGTTCAAATTCAGAGACTTTTAATTGCCTGTTTCTCAAGGCTTTTCTCTCATTTTCCTTAGAAAAAAAACTAACAACAGAACAAATTACAGTGATAACAACAGCAACCACTCTGTTTTATAGCCGCCACCCTTTCTTCTTTGTCAGCTCTGTATGTCCATTTGATGAGAGGCCTGGAAAATGCTATGTAAGAGGAAGTATTCGGGAGACATTGAAGAAGTCTCCTTAAAGGAAAGAGAGCACATCTTTCACTGTCCCTTTCTCTTTCTCTACATTCCTTTTTAAAACACATTTGTGGTAGTCGGGGGTCCAATAGCTGCTTTTGACACGAGCTTGAGGTTAGAGCCATGGGCCTAGATCACATGCAGCTTTGCGGTGCTGCCATTATTAGCCTTGAGCTCCTTCTCAATTTCCTGTTTTATTAATTTTTTTTAGAAATGAAGTTACTTTTAATAGGTGCTTTATATAATGACAATCTCATTTCTATTCAAGAGGGGTAGAGAAATGCTTACAGTTGTCACCATTCATTAATCAATTCATTCATTTGTTCTTCTAGTACATTGTATTGAGTAACTACTACATGATAAAAGCAACAAAAGATAGGTCCTGTGATAATCCTGGAAAAACAATAGAGTATAAATCATAAAACTCAGTGCCCTAATCACCAAAATACCAAACCTGTTGCCATCAGGTCGATTTTGACTCACGGCAACTCCATGTGTTACAGAGTAGAACTACTCCATAGGAGTGTTTTTTAAATAAAATACAGGTATCCTGGTCTAATTCTCAGAAATTCCAGAATCAGATTCCATTGTTCTGAATATTTTGCTCATGCCACTCTTTGGAGAATCAGATGTCTTTCTGAACCAGATAATTATCATGATTCTTAGACGTAGTCCCTTAATCTAAAATATCTAAATAAATAGCTGACTACTTTGGCATTACATCATCACTCATGTTCATATTCTACCTTAAAAAAATAAACAAAAACCAAATACCTGCACAGTTAATTTCTGGAATTCCCAAATTCTGAGAATCACAGAGCAAACCTATCAATTGCCCTTTGACTTAGTATTTCTGCTGTAACTATTCCTGCTTCATGGATCCTCTTCTCACAGAAAGCTGCTTGGTTAACCCTTTCACCTCTTTTAATGTTTTGCACAAATCTCACTTTCTCATTTAGCTCTAAGTAGACCGCCCTTTTTAATATTACTACTCACTTGCCACCCCATCACTTTTTTTAAAATAATTTTTATTGTGTTTTAAGTGAAAGTTTAAAAATCAAGTCAGTCTCTCACATATAAACTTATATACACCGTACTACATACTCCCATTTACTCTCCCCCTAATGAGTCAGCCCATTCCCTCCTTCCAGTCTCTCCTTTTGTGACCATTTTGCCAGTTTCTAACCCTCTTTACCCTCCCATCTCCCCTCCAGACAGGAGATACCAACACAGTCTCAAGTGTCCACCTGATACAAGTAGCTCACTCTTCATCAGCATCTCTCTCCAACTCATTGTCCAGTCCCTTCCATGTCTGATGAGTAGTCTTCAGGAATGGTTCCTGTCCTGGGCCAACAGAAGGTTTGGGGACCATGACCGCCGGGATTCCTCTAGTCTCAGTCAGACCATTAAGTCTGGTCTTTTTATAGAACATTAATATTTTAAGGAAGAAGCTAGGATGTAATTTGTCTTTGATACATTTTAACTGCCCCATAGAGTTTCCATTTTAACTGAAAGTACATCAACCAGCAAGTTGCATCTTTATTAAAATCTTACTCTAACACAGCTACCTGGCCAACTGACTGGAAAAGACCCATATTTATGCCTATTCCAAAGAAAGATGATCCAACCGAATGCAGAAATCATTGAACAATATCATTAATATCACACACAAGAAAAATTTTGCTAAAGATCATTCAAAAGTGATTGTAGCGGTACGTCAACGGGAAGCTGCCAGAAATTCAAGCTGGTTTCAAAAGAAGGAGTGGAATGAGAGATATCATTGCTGATGTCAGATGGATCCTGGCTGAAAGCAGAGAATACCAGAAAGATGTCTTACTGACTATGCAAAGGCTTTCGACTGTGTGGATCATAACAAATTATGGATAAAATTGTGAAGAATTGAAATTCCAGAACATTTAATTGTGCTCATGAGGAACCTATACATAGATCAAGAAGCAGTTATTCAAACAGATCAAGGGGATACTGCATGGTTTAAAGTCAGGAAAGGTGTGAGTCATGGTTGTATCCTTTCACTATACTTATTCAGTCTGTATGCTGAGTAAATAATCCGAGAATCTGGACTCTATGAAGAAGAACTGGGCATCAGGATAGGAGGAAGACTCAGTAACAACCTGTGTTATGAAGATGACACAACCTTGTTTGCTGAAAGTGAAGAGGACTTGAAGTACTTACTAATGAAAATCAAAGACTACAGCCTTCAGTATGGATTATACCACAACATAAAGAAAACAAAAATCCTCACAACTGGACCAATAAGCAACATCATGATAAACAGGGAGAAGATTGAAGTTGTCAAGGATTTCATTCTACTTGGATCCACAATCAACAGCCATGGAAGCAGCAGTCAAGAAATCAAAAGACGCATTGCATGGGGAAAATCTGCTGCAAAGGACCTCTTTAACGTGTTAAAAAGCAAAGATGTCACTTTAAGGATTAGGGTGTGCCTGACCTAAGCCACGGTGTTTTTTAATCGCCTCATACGCAAGGGAAAGCTGGACAATGAATAAGGAAGACTGAAGAAGAATTGACGCCTTTGAGTTATGGTATTGGCAAAGAATATCGAATATACCATGGACTGTCAGAAGAAGGAACAAATCTGTCTTAGAAGAAGTACAGCCATAATGCTTTTTGGAAGCAAGGATGGCAAAACTTCATCTCACTAGCTTAGGACTTCTTACTAGAAGGGACCAGCCCTCGGAGAAGGACATTATGCTTGGTAAAACAGGAAAAAAAAAAAAAAAAGGAGGTTAGCGATAAGTAAGAAGACCCTCAATGTACTGAATGGACACAGAGGTTGCAACAAGGGGCTCAAGCATAACAATGATTGTGAGGATGGCGAAGTGTTTTGTTCTGTTGTACATAGGGTTGCTATGAGTCAGAATCAACTGGAAAGCACCTAACTACAGCAGCACATTTGAGTTGCCATCAGGGTAAAATATTTTAAGGTCCAGTTGTACATAAAATGGAAAAAACGGTAGGTACATTCCTGAGTATAAAACAAAATAAAAAATTACAAAATTGGGCTCGTAGCCAAACTCATACAGATTTCTACCCAGTGCAATCATAATTAGATTTTTCTCATCAAGAATTCTAAAAATGTTCAATTATAGTTATTTTAATAACAGTTATAGTTATTTTAATAAAACAGCAGAATATCTAATATTGCCATTATAAGCTTAATATATGACAAATTTAGTGTCAGTAAGCCGAGAAAATAAAAATAGCTTGACCAGCTATATGTCTTTTTTAGACTATTGTTATTTTGTCTTTTCCTAGAATGTTGAGAGACCCTGGAAACTTTGGCGGTGTAGTGGTTAAGAGTTATGGCTACTAACGGAAAGGTCAGCAGTTTGAATCCATTAAAGATCACTGAAACTCTCTGACAAACGTAAGAAAACCCAAAGCATCCTAATTCATTTTTTAAAAAAACTTTGACTATAAAATGTACAAAGCACATGAAAAATACTCATTAAAACTTAATAAAAATTTAAATAAAACTTAAAATTGTAAAGTAAATGTTTTTAAATAAAGATACTCAAAATATTCATTGAAATTTAAAGCTTTACCATTATATCACAGTTGTTTACGTGTTGCATTTGGAAACTGAATATTTACTATGAAAATAAAATATCTCATCATTTATTGAATTATTTTGTACATGAATTTTTTTTTAAGTGGGTATAGCCTAAAATTTTAATCGCTTTTATCAATAAATAAGTTCTTGAAGTTAACATATGTTTTCCAGTCCAGAAGGGAAGGTGATTTATAAAAGACTGTATTTTGAAATATCATACAGTCTAATATTATATTTAATGTACCATAAAAATGTACATAGTTGAAAAACTTGAAAGCTGAAGAACAGTGTAAAAATCTCCCATATCCTCTTCTCCTTTCACTCACATTTACTGATTCTTAACATTCTGCCATAGTTGCTTTTTCATTCTCAGTCTTTTGTTCCCTCTGTGTCTCTCTCTGCTTCTCTCTCTCTCTCAGACACACTCATTACTTTTTTAAGTAAGTTGCAGAGACCAGGCCCCTTTACAGTGAACTATGTCAATGTATACTTCTTCAGAGAAATGATATCCAGTTGTATAAGCAGAGCAAAATATCCAAAGCAGGGAATGCCATACAGATACAACGGTATCTAGTTTATCAATCTTATTCACATTTTGCTAATTGTCCAAATAGTGTCATTTATAAATGTGTATATTGGTCCAAGATCACACATTGCTTTTAGTTTTTAGTATCTCTTTGATCTCCTTTAAGGGAGAGTGGTGCACCATTCTTTTGTTGCCTTGCCTGGCATTGATATTTCGAGGAGCATAGGTTAGTAATTTTGTAGAACGGCCTTCACTTCGGGTATTTCTGAAGTTACTCACCAGTAGAGCCAGTTAGTGGGTTGCTGACAGGACCACTGACATGAAGCGTGTCTTTCTCAGCACATCACATCAGGAGGCAAACAAATGGAATCACTGTATGACGACATTTGACAACCAGCCTGCCACCTTAATGAATAAATTATTTCCCCTTTTTTATGATCATGTTTTCATACTGGTTTAATACTTATGATCATAGCATAACATGATTGTAGATTCCTTTTTCAGCATTACAGCATTTTTGTTGTGGCATAACTCCATGACTCACATTTCATAACTGCACGATGTTCACCTAAGCTGATGTGCCATAAGATGTTTGATGAGCTTTCTTCTATTATTGGGCATTCGGGTTGTTTCAAATGCTTCCCTCTGCTATTCTGAATGACAAAAACCATATTTTTTGCATTTCTGATAGGACTGTGAGGTCCTACTAGATAAAAGTTATGACAAAACATGACGCTTTTGTAAGGTAAGATCTTCTCCCCAGTAAATGCCCCCCTATTCTCAATCAACAGGCTGACAAATGGAAGCCTTGGGGCAACTTGTGTCTGTCAGAGAGCATAAGAGGAACCAATCATCTACAGCTCTAAAAAATAATGTTTTATGTAGGTATTACTGACAGTGACTCAATAATGTCATTTTGTTGATGGGCTAGGGAATGGTTTTGTGTATAAATCTGATTGGGGGGTGCGGAATTATCACTTAAGGTGGCTTAAATGTGCTTAAAATCATTATTTAAATAAACTGTTATGGAAAACTTACATATCTAGGAGATTTAGTCATGGTTTCTCGTACTTTTGGACTAGAAAACAACATAGATTAAAAAAAGAAAACTTGCTGTATGGCTGGACAAACGGATAAAGAACTACTTTTTACATAAGGCAGCTATTGTGAACGTAACCCAACTATGGTCAAGCGATCAGAAATAGTAGGTCAGAGTTCAGTCGAGAAGCCTACCAGCGGCGCAAATGGCTAAGCATTCAACTACTAAGTTGGGGGGTTCAAACTCACCCAGAGGCTCCTTGGAAGATAGGCGTGGAGATTTGCTTCCGAAAGGTCACAGACTTAAAAACCCTGTGGAGCAGTTCTATTCTGCACACATGGGGTCGCCATGAGTCAGAATCGACTCGACAGCAGCTGACAATGGTAATGAGGCCTTACAAATCCTCCATACAATTAGGTCTGATTGGTAGTCCCATTAGGGCCATTTGAAATATCTCACAAATCAAATATCAGATCAGAAAACCAAGCATTCTAATGCTCATACCAGACTTCTAAGACAGTAAGACAGAGGGAAAGAAGGAAAAGAGAAGGAAGAGGAGCAGAACATTGCCGATCTCTTTTGATAGTAAGTACCTATGTTCCCAACAATTGATTGCAAATGTATAACCAAAACTCACCAAATAGGTGCCCTAATAAAGGGCGTATCAGAGAACCAACTGCTGAGTGGAAAGGAAATAATTTAGTGCAGCTTTCGCTAGTTACACTACTGCTTAATTTGACTTTCCCTGTGTCTAGTGAACTCGAAATTATCTGCTCTAACGGGTCTCTGAGGAAGAGGAGGGAATGAGTGTCTTCAACACAGATATACTGAACAGTAGAGTGAAAAATGCTTTCTATTAGGCTTTAGGATGCATCATATGATTAAGGAGGAAGTATGCTTATCTTTCTAATTATGTTTTGCTTAGACTAATTTAGGAGCCCTGGTGGCTCAAAGGTTAAGAGCTTAGCTACTAACCGAAAGGTCAGCAGTTTGCAAATGGCGCTGGGTAAATGCTCTAGAGATCGGCAGTCAATATCTAGGTAGGTACCATGCCAACGGATGGTCCTTCCAAACAGCAATGAAAACAACAAAAACCACTTCCCTACACGAGTGATTTGTGGTAATGAACAAATGTGGATTCCTCTTTTGAAGGTTTTGTCTTGAATTCTTAGAGCTGGAGATCAGCTGTGCTTGATACCTCACATCAACTCTATTAATCTGCATCTGGCCCACCACGCACCCAGGTTACCTATCCCAACCCACAACCACTCCTCCCCCAACATCAGGCACTCTCTCTGTCCCTTTCTCCCTCCAAATAACAATACACCCAAGTCTCCTGTCTCCTGACGCTTCCTCCTGTAACGATTCTCACCTCCAGCCCTTCCTCCGTTTTCCAACTTAATGTTTTGGAATAAACTTTATTCCTTGTTCATTCAGGCTCTTCTCTTTATTCTCAAGATCTTATCTCTTTTCAATAAAATACATCTTGGGCAAAGCAAAAGATTTTTTTTCTTTCAAAAGTATTAATTTGGGGGGATGAGCTTCAAAAGCCTATTTTGGGAAAAAAGAAGCACCAACTTTATTTATTCTTCCTCTTGGCATTTCTGGTACCAAACCCCTTGCCATACGGTCAATTCTGACTCATAGATCTCCTTGGGTACTTAATGTGGCTACCTCTGTTCACCCAGGTGATAAGAGGTCACTTACAAGAAAGTTTAGAAAAGCATAGGTATGAATATTTAATCCATATTTCTGTACAAGGATTGATCTAAAACAAATCTGTTCATGTTATCACCCAACTTAAAATCCTTTCATGACCTCCTAACATTCATGGCATAAAGTCCACACTTAAAAAAAAAAAAAAACCATTGCCGTCTGGTTGATTCCAACTCATAGGGTCCCTAAAGGACAGAGTGGAACTGCCTCATACAGTTTCAAGGAGTGCCTGGTGGTTTCTAACTGCCCCCCTTTTGGTTGGCAGCCATAGCTTTTAACCAGTATGCCACCAGGGTTTCCCCACACATCTTAGAGTGGCACAATTTCTAACTTACCTTTCCTGTTACAGTGGGTCACTCTCCCCACTATATCGTATCTTTAATGCTACAAACACAACGTGCTATTTTTTATTCTCCAATGGTGCCCTATGCTCAAGTCAATATATTTTTAGATAAATGTCATTATTGAGAGAATACAGACTTGTAAACCTAAATATAGGTCCCAGGCCACATCTACCAATACAGTATCTTGGTTAAGCATTCTGAATTTTATTATCCTCAAAAAAAAAAAAAAAAAAAAAGGGCAAAACTGAATTCTACCACTCACTCTGTCCTCTCAAACTATTTCTACAAGTATTCAGAGATGATCCTGTCCCTGAAAACTGTGTAACAGTAAAGCATTGCCCCCAAATTTCTGAGTATGTGTCGTTCCCTGAGTTTACTGTAGATGAGAGGATTATTAAATTTCTCCTCTCCATTCTCCTCCTCTTATATTTTATATTATCTTTCTGCTCTGTTACTTTTTTTTAATGGCAGTTGAAAAACCCTCAACTAGACATCCTGAACCAAGCCTGTTTGACTGCCTCCAAGTGACCACTGGGTGAATCTCCCTAAAAAGTGTTTTACCGCAGGTGCTCTGGCTGTTTCCAAATGACAGGTTTACTTAGTACAGGTGAAAAGATCCTGGTTTCAAAGTTATCACAGTACTACTTGGGGTAAAACTAAGACTTCTTTTATCCTTTTACTCCCCAGATAGAAAATTCTGTTGGCTGCCTCCAAATTATATTCCATGTCAACCACCTCTCACCATGTCCACCACCACTACTACTCCGGTCCAAATCCTTTCCTTGTCACCTCTCACCTGAACCACAGAAAAGCCCCTAAAACACAGCTCTCTTTTACTCTATTATCCCAAGGCCCTGCGTCTCTTCCTCACACAGTAGCCAGAGTGATCTTATTAAAACGTAAGCTGTATTTCATCACTTGTCATTCAACTTCCTCCAATAAGTTCTTCCAATCACACTCTAAATCAAATCACATCAAATCAATCACGTTCCACCTCTTCAATTTCATCTATTTCATTTCCTGTCACTCTCCCCTGCCCAGAATGCACCAGCCACACACCAGCCACTTTATTTTTCCTCAAAACATCATGTCCTACCACAGGGAATTTTCAGTTGCCTGGAATCTTCCTCGAAGGCTTCTGATACAATACGATTGACTTATTTGTCATGATCATCCCTAGAATGTAATCTCCACAAGGACCTTTGTTTTGTTCACTGGTACATCCTTGACATGTTTCCATAAATACCTGTGGTTGAATGAAAAAACGTTAGCTCTCATCGTTAATACCATCAACATCACAAGCTCCTCCTGCCTCTATGCACACACACCCGACAACCACACAGCTCCATTTTGTTTTCTCCTTTTTAGCTTCATGCAAAGTTCATCAGTCATAGATTTAACACTTCTGAAGAGCAACAATATAAGGTATGAATAGGAAGCGGGGGAAAGAAAAATATAGTTAATTAGTTTTGTAATTGGTTAGCCAGTAAGGCTTATGGAATAAATATTCCTTTAAAAAAATTCTTTCTAATAAATGATTAAGTATAACATCTACATTTCAGGCTCTGTTCCCACCACAAACTAACCGATTATGTGTAATAAGTATTCAGTTATTTAGTGCATGTTTTATAGAAAAGGAACAAAGAATGTCTGGTTATACACATTTCAGATCACCATTTCCACACTGCTAAAACTACAGGCTTATGAGGAACTCAATGAAACGAATGTCCTTTTACCTAACACTGCTCCAAAAGAGGGCCAGTTTTTTACTTGAGATTTCTTATGCCCTTTTGAGGCATCCTGGTTTGGCATTTTTTATTCAGAATATTCAGATGAGCCCATTAGAGGCTGTGGAGGCTACATTTCTGATGATTAAACCGAAGACCAAGGAAACATCAGAGTTGACAATGTGGCGACCCTTTAACGACAACTCCCTGCCCATGTTTGCAGGTTCTCCCATCACTGCAACAGTCTTCAACTCTGTGATCAGTTAGAATTTAATTCAGTTCAGGATTAATCTTGACGTCTGAGCCCGGGCATCTGGCTAGTGTGATACCACTGGGGATTAGCTAGAGCTGGATGCTAAGTTCAGAGGTCAGGAGCAACAGTGGAGGGAAAGGAGAAGGCAAGAGAGGACTGCCAAAATAAAGGTTGGCTCGCATGGGTATGTCTGCTTCATCATTTCTTGGCTATAACATTCTGCAAGGCCAGTTGATTTTGGAAAATCAATCTTCCCATTAGTACACATCACATTTTGCAAAAATGATTTATATAAAAATGTCTGTACAGAAATTGCCATGGTGTATATTTTAAGTGTATGTATTATGCAATGCATAAAGAGAAAAATAAAATATGGTTCATATTTCTCCCCTTTGACAGATTCCAACTTCTTCCCTACCAAGCAACAGGGCATGTGATCTCTGCTTTGTTTCATTTCTTTTGGAAGGAGAGAAATTGATGTGGGCGAGACTTACGGAGTCCTTGGGTGGTCATGTGCTAAAACACTTTAAGAAGCGCTGTTCTACGTTAGCTGTTCCTGTGGGTTCTGCTTAATCAAGCAAGAAGCCATTCTTAATACAAAGGAGGAAGAACATAAATGAACATCCTCACCTTAATTGAGAAGCAACGTGACAGACCACCATCGTCTGTCAGTTTTTCGTACTGTGGTGGCTTCCATGTTGCTATGATGCTGGAACCTATGCCACCGATATTTCAAATACCAGCAGGGTCACCCGTGGCAGACAGGTTTCAGCAGAGCTTCCAGACCAAGACAGACAAGGAAGAATGTCCTGACAGTATACTTCCAAAATTAGCCAAGGAAATCCTTACGGATCACAACAGACTATTAGATGATACAGTGCAGGAAGATGAGCCACTAGGTTGGAAGGCACTTAAAATATATCTGGGCTGCAAAAAATAGACTCAAGCACACCAACAACGGGGAGGGTGGCACAGGATCAGTCAATGGTTTGTTCTGTTGTACACGAGCCCACCATGAGTCGGAGCCGACTCGACGGCAGCTAGCAACAACCGGCTGAGAATATAAGTTGTGATCAGTTTGTCTAGGTCCGAATCCCAGTTCTGCCGCTTGTTAACCAAACGAGACTGGGCGTGCTACTGGAACGTTCTCTGCCTCTAGTTTCCATTTTCAGGGGTAACATCTTCTCCACAAGGATGTTGCAGAAATTAACTGAGTGTGTGCATTGCCTGGCACATAGTAACTTCACCGAAAATATTACCTCTTATTACATGATGTACTTTTACTATTCTCTCAGATATGTATATGAGTCCTTGATCCAACATTTATGATTTTAACTGGTTAAAATTCCAGTTTCTAAAGAGACAAATCTACATGAGTAAACCCCAGCAAATGAACTTATTTAAGATGACAATGAGTCTGTACTTTGTTTCTAATGTGATGACTTAAATGCAGACATACGCCCCTTACCCATAAATTTATGTGACGCATTTTAAAAGGCACTTGAGTCTATCATCTTGCATAGCACACCCTTGCTCAATGGCAGGGATTACAAACGATGGCCCAAGGGCCACATATAGTCTGTGGCCTGTTTTTATACAATCTTCAAGCTAAGAACCGTTTTTACATTTTTAAAGGAGTTGTAAAAAACAAACAAATGAAGAGTATGTGACAGCCTAAAATGCTTATTATCTGGCCCTTTACAGAAAAAAGTTTGCTGACTCCTGTTCAATGTAATTAATTTAACCACAGCCCTTCTAATATACCTGTTTCGTTTTGGTTTTTGGTAACGTGAATACCACAACTTTTCTTTAGCCTGAGTAAAGTTTTACTTGTTACCCCGACACTTTCTTTTTATCTTATTTGTTGTTGGCAGAAGTAATTCTGAAGTCTCTGACATGTCTTGCCAACTACTGGGAAGTGTACTGAGTGCGATATAACCTTTCCTTGACGCAGTGGTGGCCTCAGAATCTAGGAAGGATCACGGTGTTTCTAGAGTTGTTGTTGTTGTTAGGTGCCATCGAGTCAGTTATGACTCGTAGGGACCCTACGTATTACAGAATGAAACACTGCCAGGTCCTTCGCCATGCTCACAATCATTGTTATGCTTAACCCCATTGTTGCAGCCACATCTCATTGAGGGTCTTCCTCTTTTTTGCTGACCCTTTACTTTACCAAGCATGGTGTCCTTCTCCAGGGACGGATCCCTCCTGATAACATGTCCTAAGCTAATGAGATGAATCCTCTCCATTCTCACTTCCAAGGAGCATTCTGGATGTACTTCTTCCAAGACTAATTTGTTCTTTCTTTTGGCAGTCCGTGGTATGTTCACTCTTCTTCACCAACACCGCAATCCGAAGGTATCAATTCTTCTATGGTCTTCCTTGTTCATTGTCCGGCTTTCACATGCATATGAGAAGATTGAAGATACCATGGCTTGGGTCAGGCAAACCTTAATCCTCAAAGTGACATCTTGCTTTTTAACACTCTGCAGAAGTCTTTTGCAGAAGATTTTCCCAATGCAATAAGTCATTCGATTTCTTGACTGCTGCTTCCATGGGCATTGATTGTGGATCCAAGTAAAATGGAATCCATAACATCTTCAATCTTTTCTCCATTTATCATGATGTTGCTTATTGGTCCAGTTGTGAGGATTTTTGTTTTATGTTGAGGTGTAATCCACACTGAAAGATGCAGTCTTTGACCTTCATTAGTAAGTGCTTCAAGTCCTCTTCACTTTCAGGAAGAAAGGTTGTGTCACCTGTGTTAGCCTTTTGAATTCTCATAATATCACTTTATGGTTAGATGTAATTATCTTTGCTTTACAGGTGGAGAAAATGAGCCTAAGAAGGGTTAGTTTACTTGAATTCAAGTCCAAGACTTTGGCTACAAAATTCAAGGCATTTCATCACAAAAACCGAAAACCCGGCTGACTTGAACTATTGTAAAATAAGAATAAACAAACTAAGATGGTCATTTGTAAATAAAGTGCTCAGTGTAGAAGCGTTCCGAGACATCTGTTTTGATTTCTCCCAGTTCTTCCGGATAGTTCAATTGTTTGACAAACAGCTTCCAAATTAGTGAGGTGTTGTCATGGCAAGTTCCTTGTTCAAATGTAGCCTTGGACACCATTCATTCAAATGAAAATGCTGAGAAAGTATGTATATTTATGATCTTGGAGAGTGTCCAAAAATGACTAAAACCTGGCTATGGGACAAGGACCCATATATATAACAGTGTACAGAATACTTTTTTTTCCTTCTATTTTCTCAGTGCTTGGAGGCCCTAACTAGGTGCCGTTGTATGGATTCTGACACATGGCGACCCACTGTGTGTCTGAGTAGAACTGCACTTCGTAGGATTTTCTATGGGAATTAGATCATCAGGCCTTTCTTCGGAGGCACCTCTTGGTAGATTCGAACCACCAACCTTTCAGTTAGTAGACAAGTTTGCTTACCATTTGTACCTCCCTTGGAGGTTCTAGAAAACCCTGGTGGCATAGTGGTTAAGTGCTACAGCTGCCAATCAAGAGGTCAGCAGTCTGAATCCGCAATGCAGTCCTTGGAGACTCTATCGGGCAGTTCTACTCTGTCCTACAGGGTCGCTATGAGTTGGAATCGATTCGACAGCAATGGGTTTGGTTTTCTGGTTTGGAGGCTCTAGACTAAGGCATTACTGCTCATTTCCGTTTTACCCCTCCAGTCTACTTTGACTCTTCCTCTAAGCCTCCTAAACAAAGCAGGACCTTGTGCATAATCACACCTGTCTTAAACAACACGGAAAACCTGAATCACTGTTAAGAGACATGTACACTAGAAACAGGGCCCCAAAGTGTTGGATTTAATAAACAAATTATTTTAGGTTTTTTAAAAATTACCTAGCCCCAAATAAACTAATTGGCTAAATATTTTAATTTCTACATGATTGTATACATGCTAAAGGTTGTTGATTAGAATCCACCCAGGGGAACTTTGGAAGACAGGCCTGGCAATCTGCTTCTAGAAGGCCACAGCCCTGAGAACCCTATGGAGCAGTTCTACTCTGCACACGTGGGGTCACCATGAGTTGAAATGGATTTTAAGGCAACTAACAACATTTTCATTCATAAAAGTAGTTGTTGTCGTTATAAACCTATTGTTATTTGCTGATTTCTACTCCCGCATAAATATATAAGAATATTTGGTTTCCCTCCATCCCAAATACAGTAGGAATTAAATTCTTTATGATCATTGCTATAATATAATAGGTGCATCAAGATTTCTCTTTAAAAATTGTACTTCAATTACCTATGAGACTGGACGTTTATTCAAATGTTTGATAGACACTTATGTTTTTATCTTTTGCTTATTTTCTCTTACGGTAGTTGTCCATTCAGGAATATTTTCAAAAATCAAAAATTTTCTGGGAGTCCAAGGCAATCGCTCACCCCATGCTGAGTAAAATGATGAATAGAAATACCAAAGTAATCAGAGCTCGTGGATGTGCTGTAGATAGCGAGCTACAGTTTTACAGCCTTGGCTGCCATCGTAATCACAAGTTTTAAAAGCCACTGATGGCTGGGCCACAGCCCTAGAGACTAATTTAATTGGCCTGATTTAATTGTCCAGAATAGGGGTTGTTAAAACTCCCCAGGTGATTCTAATGCACAGACAAGATTGAGAACCACGGTGTGGGTGGGTACTGATTAATGGGGGGTCAGTGGGGTGTGTCTGGGAGGCCCATTGTGCTGGAGAGAACTCTTTCATAATCAGTCATCTCCTCAGGCCAACTGAGTCAATTGCTACAGAGTAAGTTGGCTACAAAATCTCCTGACTTACCAAACAGAAACATCCAATTCAGCTAGACTTTGCAGTATCTTGAAAACTTTGCTTTGGGTAGTTTCTAAAACTTGGGCAGTTTTTAAAACTCGGACAGTTTCAAAATTTTTCTTTTCTTAAACATCAACCGAAATGTTACACTTGTATTCGATGGTGGAAAAGAACACAGTATAGCATATACTTCATGTTCTCGGCTGTGTTTCTTCCATGTTTTGTTGCTAGTGATGAAGAAAACAATAACAAAAAAATTAAACACACACAAAACGGACTGGATAATATGCACCATCTGTATATCAACTTGGACCTTTTGTCTACGTTGAGTGTGTCTTGAGATTCAGTGTTTTAGGAAAATAATACTCCAGTTGGACTAAAAAACTATAAACTAAAATTGTCCTTGAGCTGGGACTATTCAACCACAGTGTACTTTCAAGGGAAAGATTTAAGAGCAGCTTCAAAGAAGTAGGAAAATTAAGAGAAAGACAGGAAGATGCTGATGTGTTAGGAAAGTCTACAGTATTTGCTTCTGTGGTTTTTGAAGATGTAAATAGAAACCGCTATGGCAGAGAAGTTCTATAATTAGCTTTCTTGCTGATTCCAAAAGTTGCTTATTATACAGCTTTTAATAGTACATAAAAACCATTCTTTAAAACTGTTGGTTTGAATTTTCTGGCACTTTAATGAAAAAACTAGTATTCCCAAGCTTTGTGGTTTCTCTAAAGTCATGTGCTAAACTAGTAGACCTCCTCTGTTGCCTAAAGGGATTTGGGAGATGTTGGATGGTCTGGTAATTATCGTCTTCCCAGGCATAGTTTTCTCTAAGAGTCAGAGCACAAGTTTAAATCAGAAATTAAATGAATAACGGATCTAAGCTGCGGGTGTGTACCAGACACTGGTACTTCGACCAAACAAATGTGTTCTTTAAACACGGTGACCTTACACAGTTGTTCTTCCAAAACCACAACGGAGAAAAAAGTCTTGCTCAGTTAATCATACCGCCCTGAAAATACCTCCACCTAGAAGAGTGTCTTTCAGAGTACCTTCAGCAGATGGGGCAACAATGTCCTACCCTGAGAAGTGAATCTTCATCATTCCCCCTCAGTTCTGAACTGCAAGGCAGCATTGAACCCTTCTCCAGAGCAGACCAAATACGCTGTTTTGTTACTTGTTTTCCACTTGAATGAATTCTTTGTAGGTCTAACTCCTACGGGATATGAAGCAAATCTAGAGAAAGCCCTGGAAAGAGCCTCTGTCCGTACCCTCCAAGCAAATCTCATCCAGGTGCAAAGCACCAGGTGAGAATAAGAGAAAATAAGTCATGTCTGTAAATGAAAGAGGAGAGTGTTATTGGTGAGTGGTCAAAGAATGTTTATGACATTCTTGAGTTTATCTTTAACATGTGGGCCAATAAGTTTCAAGAAAAAACTTTAACAGCAATGGCAATTGAAAGAGTCAAATGAATGTATCAGATCAAACTACAATTGTGTTACCTGAAAAAAAAAAAAGTTACTTCTAGATTAGACTTTTGGGTGAAAAACAAAACGAACGAACAAAAAAAAAAAAACATTGTTGTTGAGTCAATCCCGACTTATGGTGACCCTTTAGACAGAGTAGAACTGCCCCATAGGGTTTCCAAGGACCAACTGGTAGATTTGAACTGCTGACCTTTTTGTTAGCAGCCAAGCTCTTAACCACTATGCCACAAGGGCTTCTTTTGGGTAGTAGATGAGAAAAATCTAGCCTAGTGTACCCTTGAATTTGTAGAGGTAGCATTTGACTTTGGATTATATATTATAGAAATTTATCCAATAAGATTAGTTCTGGGTTCCTCCAAGAATTCACAGTACTGTTTCATGACCACTCTGGGGTTCCCCTAAAACTAGAAAAGAGTTTCCCCAGACTCCCTTAAATCCACTCAACAGAAGCTCAAAACATTCCAGCAGTAGTTCTCAAACTTTACTGTTTATCAGAATTACCTGCAGATTTTTTTTTTTAATTTAAATTATACATATCTAGGATTCACCACTGGTGATGCAGTGGTTGAGAGCTTAGCTGCTAACCAAAAGGTCAGTAGTTCAAATCTCCCAGCTGCTCCTTGGAAACCATATGGGGCAGTTCTACTCTGTCCTATAGGATAGCTATGAGTTGGAATCGACTCTAGGGCAATGGGTTTGGTTTTGGTTTAGGGTCCACCCCAGAAATTTTCAGAATCTGAATCTCTGGGAGTATATATTTTGGAGAAATATCCATCCGTAAATGTTTCCGATGCATAACAAAGTTGAGAATCTCTAAATTAAGGAGGAGAGAAGGAATCAAGATTCCCACAGGCAACCAGCTTTGCTCTGAGATGTGGGGCTAGCAATTCTTTAGAACTGGTCTAGATTGTCTCTCCAGTGCCTTCAGGGGAACCCAAACCGTACAAGGCATTCTAAGGAACAAGATTGTAGAAAGAACACTCTGAAATTGTTGGGAGTCTTTCAAAATCAAATAGCTATGCGCTTTCAAATTCCAAACAACTTTCTTTCTGTAAGAATTAAGTTTGGAGATGACTTCTGTTTTTACAGGTCACAAATTTACAAATAAGAATAATTCCTTAAATTAGCTTAGAAAAACTCCTGGATTCTGTAAAGAGAACTTTTCTGTAAATTTCACCCTGTTCTTATATATTGCCCTATTATAAATCCATTCCCAGGAATGTTTTCATTAAAAATTATTTGCCAAACTATGACCGTACAGCTCATAAATAAATTTTATAAAATTTGCTTGATGAAAAAATGTATGCGGGAGGGGAAGTTTGGGCTCCTCATATGCATCATTTCAATAACGAATTGGTTATTATTCATCCCATTTCACTGTTGAAAAACTGAAGTTCAGGTTACGAGAAATCTCCAACACCATATAGTTAATGAGTAATAGAGTCAGGGTTTAAACTCAAATCTCATTGATCCCATAGCTCATAGGTGTTAAATTATATTATACTAGGCCAATTAATAGGATTCTATCTCCTAAAGAACAGGGATACAAATTCCTTTCTTAGCCCTTAAAAACATATTATTTAATAGTTTATATCCTGGAGGATAAATCTATACTCACAGCAGAGCCATAAAGGTAACACAACAGCATATCTAATAAGACTTTTTCATCTCTACTATTTTTCATAAAGGACAATGAAGACAGTTTGAGGAATCTTTAAGGGGATGTTTAAAAAAGAAAAAAAAAACTTGTCTTCTGCAACTGGGTTCTTAACCAATTATGAAATAAATCAGAAGAGTAGGCAGATGGGAGCCAAATTAATGCATTCATTTTGAAAAAGAAAAAAATAGGCTAAAGGATAAGACTTAACTCTGGAGGAAAGTGGGCCTCCTAAAATTGAATCATACTACGCAGGCACAGGCAGCCCCAGACTAGATGAACCATGGAGGAGCAAAGATAAATGCATGCTTTCTGTGTCTGAGCTTACTTTTAAAGAAAAAATGAAGACGAAGAGCTTAGATCTTTCCAAACTCACTGATCAGATAAGTCATCCCACCAGGAGTACCAGTCCAGGGTTACTACAGGTGGTGGAGTTGCCTTTGTATGGAAGTAAACACCAGGATTAGGGGAAAAAAAGTGTTCTGGACAGAAAATTATACTGGAGGTTTTCTCATGCTTAATAAAAATTCATAAGGAAATATTTGATGTTAAAATTTCATTCCCTGAGTTTAAGAAAGAAACAAAAGACTAGCAAAACACTTTCTTATTCATCTGCTTATAGGCCAGTTCAGTAAAGACAGAAAATGAAAAACCTCAGGTGGAATATAATTTAATATTAATGCTTATAATATACATTAATAAAACCAGTGTTAAAGCTGAGGGCTTGAGGTAACATGAAGTACTAGCATTCAACACCAGAGAAGTTAAATGGGACAGAGCTTTGAACCAGTTTTAACCAGTTCAGTCATGGCCAATGAAGCGAAACCAGAACAGACACGAATTTTGTAAAATTTTGGGTGACCTGGAGCCATAACTGGAATGGGAAAAATTATGGGTTGAAGTCCTGGAGTGGGAGACTTCGAAGGAGCGTAGTAAGCAGGGGCCTGATGAGACTGGATTACTGCCAGG
This sequence comes from Elephas maximus indicus, assembly GCF_024166365.1. Classification (NCBI taxonomy): domain Eukaryota; kingdom Metazoa; phylum Chordata; class Mammalia; order Proboscidea; family Elephantidae; genus Elephas; species Elephas maximus. Next base: position 79,341,854 of record NC_064840.1, read on the forward strand.
GCCGAGTAGAAAGGCACACTCAAAGTGCCGCAGTGGGTGCCATCTTTGAGCAGGGCACCACTGTTTCGGACTCTGCACAAAATCCCAAGTGCAAGAGATTTGGTTACTAGGCAACGCAAACACAGCCCTTGTTTTCTAGGAGGAAGAGTTGGTTCCTAGCAAGGCTTCAACCTGCAGTTTTACCCAAATTTTAAACATTTTAAAAATTTGGGTCTGTCCCAATGTCACGTCCTCAGCCATGAATGAACTAGGAAGAACTGGTTCAAAGCCCTACTTAAAACCCATGCTTGCTTTTAATTTCTTCCATGCTCTCTTATAAATTTCACTTTAAATTCGGGTATCTTTGAAGAAATATTCTTCACAACTGAAACTGAAATTCCTTTTTGCCATAAATTCTTTGTTCTGAAATGAGACAGGGACACTGAAGAAATAACAGCATTATCCACTGTTACCTTTTAGTTCTATACCGTCTTAGGTGTTCTTTTGATACCTCTTTGGTGTGTTTGAAGGAATATTTTCCACCCTTCGATATTTGTGAACATATGAGAGTATTTGTTCAGCTGGTAGCCCATTTACATCAGTATACAGCAAAGCTGTTTCAAATATAAACTTAATTTGTTAAAGAATTTTTAGCAAAGTCATACTCAGCAGTTTTTAGTTTACACTAAAAAAGTGATGTGTAATATATTAACAGATTTCTGAATAATATAGGTCAACCTCCTTACCCCATCCCCCTAAAATGTTTTTATGCCAGATACCCAGAACTTGAGCCAATATTTGTCTGACTTGATATTTCAGAGATTGAAGAAATGTTAGCACCAGAAAGCACTGAGTGTAACACCCTAATTTTTTAGGTGAGAATGTTGGACCTACAAAGACTGAGGGATGTGATGACAGAGGCTTGACTAAGGCATGGCGGGCCAGGTGCTTGCCCTGGATACCGCTTGAGGAGGGACACCAATGAGCAGTTCCATTGGCCATTGCAGTTACCATATCAGGCTATGAGAGATCATTCAGCAATTTAACACTAATTGCCATGGGCACTGTTTTCCATAGATAGGCCCCTGAGTGACAAAGGTCCCAAAATAACTTACATGGTAGAGCTGGAACTGGACTGAAGTTCTTCTAATTGCCTGGATGGACTTGTAAATACAAGCTGCCCTGTTTTACACTTTGCTTTCTTAGTTGTAGTTTCTTGCTAAAAATACCTAACTCTAGTATGACATTTCTCAATTCTAGTTGCTTCATTTCACAGTTTAAGTTGATAGTGCACTTTTTATTTATTTATTTATTTTAAATCTGGTTTGAATGGAGGAATCCAGAAGGCATTATGCTGTCTGAAATTAGTCTGTTGCAAAAGGACAAATATTGTATGAGACCACTATTATAAGAACTCGAGAAATAGTTTAAACAGAGAAGAAAATATTCTTTGATGGTTACGAGAGGTGTGAGGGAGGGAGGATGGGACAGGGGCACTCATTAATTAGATAGTAGATAAGAGCTACTTTAGGTGAAGGGAAAGACAGCACACAATACAGGGGAGGTCAGCACAGCTGGATTGAACCAAAAGCAAAGAAGTTTCCTGAATAAACTGAACACTTTGAAGCCAGTGTAGCAGGGGCAGGGGTTTGGGGACCATGGTTTCAAGGGACATCTAGGTCAATTGGCATAATAAAATCTATTAAGAAAACATTCTGCATTCCAGTTTGGAGAGTGGCTAACATGCAGCCATCTAAGATGCATCAATTGGTCTCAACCCACCTGGACCAAAGGAGAATAAAGGGCACCAAAGACACAAGGTAATTATGAGCCCAAGAGACAGAAAGGGCCACGTAAACCAGAGACTACATCATCCTGAGACCAGAAGAACTAGATGATGCCTGGCTACAACCGATGACTGCCCTGACAGGGAACACAACAGAGAATCCCTGAGGGAGCAGGAGACCAGTGGGATGCAGATCCCAAATTCTCATAAAAAGACCAGACTTAATGGTCTGACTGAGACTAGAGGGACCCGGAGGTCATGGTCCCCAGACCTTCTGTTAGCCCAAGACAGGAACCATTCCCAAAGCCAACTCTTCAGACAGGGATTGTACTGGACTATAAGATAGAAAATGATACTGGTGAGGAGTGAGCTTCTTGGATCAAGTAGACGCATGAGACTACGTGGGCAGCTCCTGCCTGGAGGGGAGATGAGAAGGCAGAGGGGGACAGAAGTTGGCTGAATGGACATTGAAATAGAGAGTGGTGAGAAGGAGTGTGCTGTCTCATTAGGGGGAGAGCAACTAGGAGTATATAGCAAGGGGTATATAAATTTTTGTATGAGAGACTGACTTCATTTGTAAACTTTCACTTAAAGCACAATAAAAATTTTTTAAAATCTAATTTGATTCTAAATAAGAAGAGAAATATTTTTATTGATTTTTTTACTGTTTGTATACTGTAAAAATTCATGATTTAATATCAACAATCACACAAAGCTTTTGGTTTATCTCCATTCAGCTCTGGTTTTAATATGCAATCCTGACTTCGTGGTAGATACGCTTGGGTACTTTCCATTCACTAAATGTCTCCGTACTTGGGTTTATTTTCCTAGACTTGCCATTTCATTTGAATTTAACTCTCTGAATGAATAATTCATTATAGAAGGATCAACACAAAGGTGGTTCCTATGGGGCAGAGGTTAAAGATGTCCCAAATGTCTAACTTTCCCAAATTGCTGTCTCACTCCATCATCTCTAACATCAGCTACTCTTCCTCTCCTCAGAACGCCCTCTCCCAACTTGGAGTTCCGTAATTCACTGCAACAACTCCCAGAACTCACAAACCATCAGGGAAATGGCTCACATGGTTGTGGAAGTTGGCAAGTCCCAAATCCATGGGTCAGGCATCAGGCTGGAGGCTTCGCCTGACTCAGGCGGTTTCAGGGACTGACAAACCCAAGATTGCAAGGTCAGGTGGCAGGCTGCTGCCTCACAAGACTGGGGAAGCTGGTAAATCAGGTCAGATGATAGGCTCCTGGCTCAAGTTCCAAGAACTAGAGGTCAGATGATGGTAAGCCTGATACAGGATCCAGAGCAAGAGAGAGAGCTTTGCTAGAACATTCATATATATATATACACATATAATATATATATATAAACAAAACAAAAAAATATATATATATATTGGATGAAGACCATACCCTGAAGGAAACTCACCTTACTTGAGTAAGGCGGTGCAAGTGTGTGACTTGAATAAGGGTGGTAACGGTGGTGACTGGGGTAAGAGTGATGACTTGAGTCACACCCTCTGGTAGGGAAGTGACTCAAGATACATCCCACCCTAATCTTGCCTTGTTAACATAACAGACAACTCACTCCCAGATGGAACCATAACCACAGGCACAGAGGCGAAGGTTTCCAACATGCCACAAAATGGAGGATGCTTACATCAGATCACAAAATGGAGGACAATTACATCACACCAAAAAATGGAGGACGACTACATCATTAAATAACTGCCTAATTACATCATTACATAACTACCAAACCACTGAGAATCATAGCCCAGCCAAGCTACACATAATCCTACCCATCACTGGTTCCATACACATTATCTGCATTAGCAGCAAGCTGTCCAATCCCCTTGGTGGGCCACAAGCAGCTTCTTTGCATAGCCCCTCCCAGTCATTGTGTGAGAGTCACAAAGGCTATGGGCAGAAGGGCCACACTTGTTCACCGCACCGCACTCTCATTCCCCGCATCTTGCAAGGATCTGTTTGCTGCTTCCAATGTTAACTGTTGCATGGTCCGCATTACATTAGGAGATTCAGCTCAGGTTATACAGTTAGAAAAGGTTATGTTTACTCGCTTCTCTTTGGTAAAAAGCTAAGATGTTCCTGACTGTTTATTACATTAGATGTTTAAGTGTATTTCCCAAATTAAGAACCCCTTGTTTCCATTTGGCTGTGGATGATTTCAGTGTCTCTGGGGACGGTCATGTCTGTTACTGGAGGTTTACCTTGCGATTGGATTGTGTAAAACAAATCTGCTTCTTCTCCTGAAGCACTTGGAAGCACTCCTCTCCCTTTTGTTCCCACTCGATTTAAAAACCTGCTCAGCTTCTCCAAATCAGAAGAAAAGATTTTTCTGAGCCAAAGATTTTTGCATTGACTAAGGCTAATTAGATGGTCAAATTTGTCTTTCAAAATTCGAAATGCAGTTTTGTCCCTTTCGGCAATCATTCCCATCAATGTCATGCACTATTTTACTGTACCAAGAATGATAAATATAAATAAGGGCATCACTGCTTAGCAATGCCTTGATGTAAACTAACTTGTACTGTAAAATGCAACACAACATGACATATGTTGAGACAGCAAGGAACAACCGGTTCCAAAAGGAATAAGTCTAATTTTCTGACCCACTGGTCTGAGCAGTGACTGGACTTGGATAAAGGACAAGGAAAGCCATCTGAGGGTCTAGTGTGCCAGAGAAAGGGAAACTTTTGATAATCCTGCCCTTCTAGGAGCCCATCCACTTTGATGTGTGCCCAGCTGAGAGAGGACTGAGGAGTGCGAAGATGTCCTTCCTCACCTGCCAGTTCCCTCTCCCTTCACCCTGGCTGCAGCATCAGTGCACTGTGTAAATGAGGGCTGCTTCATCAGCGATGCTGGGATTTCAGGGCCAGCAAGACTTAGAGTCACTACCCATGCATCAGATTGAAATAACTGTTTGGCTGATATAGTCACATATTGAAAAAGGATTACATTTTTAAAGTCGAATTATTGATTCATTGCTCCCTCCCTTCTACATGGGCAAACCTAGCCTAGCAATATGAAACGGAAATATAAAATACACTTTCCACATGTCTTTATTTTATTTTACTTTGTTTTTTTGCCTTTCCACAGCCTTCAAGACAAAAAAAAGTAGAATGCAACTTCTCAGGAGCTGTTAGGGAGCCAAAAAGTATGCTAGACACATTAGGTTTATGTAGGATCTAGGATCGAAGGGAAACAGGAGAAATCCAGAAAAAGTTTTTAAAAATCACATCAAGTGTAAGGGGAAGCCGTCTTTGGAATGGTGCCTTGATGGGCAAAGGGAATGATGCAGGGAGAATTATAAGTCACTCATTCTCCAATTAGGTCTCATTTTCCCTGACGGCAACATAAAACCATGTCACCACAGAGCAGTAAAATTCATATTCCACTGATCAGTCAGGTTCTTTATTGCCTATTAGGCTTTTGGAATAAAGAAATTTCAGTAGTAGCCCTAATGAAAAAGCTTCAAATTTGATGGATGGGGAGAGTTTGAGCTTCATTTAATGGCACTGTTTTAGTTAAGGTCTTCAAGACTCTTGGCAATTGAAATTGAAATAAAGTTTCAGCATATCCAATGTGGCCTTTTTCACAACAGGCAGCTACTGATCTAGAGGGCCCAACCACCAATATGGTGAGGCCATAAATGGAAAGTCACAGGCAGTGTGATGTATGGAAGGGTATGCAGATAGGTGGTCAAATTAGCTTTCAAAACCTTACCTTTATTTCTTACTGTTTCAACGTATGCTATGTTATGTTGAATTTTACAGTTCAGGTTATTTCACATCCAGATATTTCTAAACAGTGATGTCCTTATTCATTTGTTTATTGTTTTTGGAAAAGTAAAATGGTGCCTGATATTGATGGGAATGATTGCCGAGAGGAACAAAACTGGATTTCGAATTTTGAAAAAAAATTTGAACATCTAGTTAATTCTGCCACTGCTCATCTGTCAGTTTGTCGTACTGTAGTGGCTGGTGTGTTGCTGTGACCCTGTCAAATTATCCTTTCACCATCCCTATTCAATCTGTATGCTGAGTAAATAATCCAAGAAGCTAGACTATACGAATGAAGAAAGGGGCATCAGGATTGGAGGAAGACTCATTAACGACATTCCTTATGCAGATGACACAACCTTCCTTGCTGAAAGCAAAGAGGACTTGAAGCACTTTTGATGAAGATCGAAGACTACAGCCTTCAATATGGATTACACCTCAACATAAAGAAAAAAAAAATCCTCACAACTGGACCAATAAGCAACATCATGATAAATGGAGAAAAGATTGAAGTTGTACTTGGATCCACGGTTAATGCCCATGGAAGCAGCAGTCAAGCAATCAAATGATTTGCATTGGGCAAGTCTTCTGCAAAAGACCTCATTCAAGAGTTATAATGCAAAGATGTCACCTTGAGGACTAAGGTGCACCTTACCAAAGTCATGGTATTTTCAACCTTCTCATATGTGTGGGAAACCTGGACAATGAATAAAGAAGACGAAAGAAGAACTGATGCCTTTGCATTATGGTACCCAGCCCAAACCCAGTGCCGAAACTGCTGACCCTTTGGCTAGCAGCTTTTGGTTAGCTGTATTGATGAAGGATACTGAATATACATGGACTGCCAGAAGAACAAACAAGTTTGTCTTGGAAGATGTACAGCCAGAGTGCTCCTTAGAAGCAAGGTTGGCAAGACTTTGTCTCACACACTTTGAACTTGTCATCAGGAGGGATGAGTCCCTGGAGAAGAACATCATGCTTGGTAATATCGAGGGTCAGCGAAAAAGAGGAAGAGCCTTAGCAAGATGGATTGACACAGTGGCTGCAATAATGGACTCAAACACAACAACAATTGTGAGAATGGAGCAGGACTGGGCAGTGTTTTATTTTGTTGTACCTAGGGTCCCTATGAGTCAGAACCAATTTGGCAGCACCTAACAGCAAAAACGATTAATTCTCACCCCAATTTGTCCGTAACGGGCTGCGTGATCCTGAGCAGTTCACCCTATTTTGTGGATTCCAGGTCTATAAAATGGGAAGATGGAACTAGAGATTGCCTGGAAGTGAAACCACTATGGGTCTAGAAACTAAACAAATCAAATATCCCCAAAACATTGAATCTGGCTCCTCTTCTTAGAATATTTCAACCAACCAACCATATCAAACATCAGAATGTTTAATGTATTCAGAAGAATTACTTTTAAAAGCAAATGCAGAGTATTTTCCATGTATGGAATTGGAACATAGAACAGTTAAACTGAAAATAACATGTGCTTTTGAACTAGAAAGATCTGAGTTTGAAATTCAGCTGCTGTTAGGTGCTGTCAAGTTGATTCCAACTCTTGGAGACCCCATGTATGCAGAATAGAATTGCTACACAGGGTTTTCAATGATGTAATCTTTCAGAAGAAGATAGCCAGGCTTGTCTCCTGAGGAGGCTCTGGGTGGATTCGAGCTGCCAGTCTTTCAGCTAAGTAGTCTAGTGCTCAACCGTTTGTGCCACCCAAGGACGATAGCAAAAACAGTCTGTGAGAAATGAGTATTTTGGGGATCCCCTTCAGTAGGCCTCCCACCCCTGCCCATTTCCAACAGGTCCCTAAGATCTTCTAGGTGCATGGCTGCTCTGTTACAGGAGCTGTGTGTGCATGTTTGTGTGTGTGTGTGAGAGAGACAGAGACAGAAACAGAGAGACAGACATGTGGTGGGCAGGACCAAAGACCAGGTACTTTCTGCTTAAATCTGTGGTTGTACCCCCTTGAAAACCAGCGTTTTAGGGTAGCAATGGTAAAATTGCAACAAGAATGTAACGTCAGATGTCTTCCCAGCTCCTCAGCTTGTTTTCATGGAAAAAGCACACAGAAGCAGCAACGTCATTTGAAACTGAGCTGCGAAATACATGTGCTCTTAGTTTGCGTATCAGGAAAAATTAGGTAAACCCTGTTCCTTCTAACCTATGGGGGTGGTAACTCTGGTGAAGCTGGGTAGAGGGACAGGAGAGAGCTCAACGATTCTCCACAAGGAAGCACCAAGAAAGGGATTTTTGTCGGTGTTGTTCTCTGCTGTGTCTCTGTCCTTAGAGCAATGGATGGCACAGATCAGGACTCAATCATGTTTATTAAAGATTAAATCAATGTATTTAAAATAACCATGTTATTCACAACCTTTGTTGGCAACTGATTGCATTATAAACAAGATTTGTAAAGTAGTTAAAAGCTGACAATGTTATAAATTTTATTCCTTCAAAGGGAAGAATGAATAATAAATGAAATGAAAAAAAAATATAGAAGCTTAGCTATATTATGAATGAAATGGGCTTTTAAAATGGCATCCAAAAACTCATCTTTATTAGTCATATTTTCTCCTATGATAAAATAAGCTTTGAGTTCAGAAAACTGAATTACAATCAAATTCCAAGAAGGCAGACCATCTATAAGATGAGCACTACCCACTCATGATACTAATAGACATGAAGAAATGATTCGGGAAACTTTTAGCAAATTATCTGTCATCCTTTTTTACAATGTGAGATTACAAATTTGATGTGGAATGTTTATGCCTCCCTTTCTTTCCAGGAGAAGAGAAATCTGTAAGTTCTTATGCAGGGACAGATAACCCAATCAGCGAGGTATGCAAGGGCTTACTTGTTCTTACTTACTAATCTGTAGTGCATAATTTCACCATACGGTGTGTGAAAATTGGGCACTACAGACTAGTAAGTAAGCACAGTTAATGCCATGCACACCTTGCTTGGAACCCTGGTGGTGTAGTGGTTAAGTTCTACGGCTGCTAACCAAAGGGTCAGCAGTTCGAATGCACCAGGTGCTCCTTGGGAACTCTATGGGGCAGTTTTGCTCTTTCCTACAGGGTCGCTATTAGTTGGAATCAACTCAATGGCGACAGGTTTGGTTTTATACATTGCTTACTGTAAGCCTGTGAGTACCTTGTTTAGTGTTTATCTGCCCTGTTCTTGTGGTCCTTGCGGACAGAGATCGGGCTTCCAAGAGGGTATTTCCTTTCCCTGGAAGGGAAAGCTTGGCAGTAGGATATTGTTCTTTTTCTCCAGTGACAAGGTGTGTACCTTTCTCTGTTCTTCATTGTTTTCCTCTCTTCTCCCTCTTTCCTTTTCCATGTGGCACAGGAAAAGAATGAGATGAGACAGGCAGACACTGGCTTGAAGTGGAAAATGTGGGCCGTAGGACAGTAAACCAGTTGACACCAAGAACGTGGTTAAAGGAAAGCAGCCACCTTCCATATAGCCCTGGCATTCCAACCAGGTGCTCCTCTGCAGAGAGAGCCAGGACAGTGCCACCAGCCCAGGGGGTACCCCTCCCCACCAGAGCCCTAGACAAGTGCAATCACAGGCTGAACTCTGCCCTGGCCTTGCCCAGCTTCCTCTATGAACTTCATTTCCTGTCTCTCTGGTCTCTCTCTCTGACTCACTCATGCTCTCTCTCTCTTTCTTCTCCCTTCACAACCAGGACAAAACACTCAAAGCCATTCCCATGAAGACCAGCCTCCCCATCACTAGGACCCCAGGCTCTCCATTACCCTTTTTCCCTCTTTATTAAAAACAAAACAAACAAAAAAACCCATTCAGCGATCTTCTGTCAGCTATGTGTCATGTAATTACAATAATTTACACATAAGACTATGACTAACAGTCTGAAAGGCTCCAATTGGTAGGTGTTTATATCCCTAAGGATGTCTGATGTTCTACTCAGGAGGCATTCTCGCTTGCTATACAATGGAGAACGGGATTCTGAGCAGTGAGGTTCATGGCAGCAAGTGTCTCCTTTGTCCAAACTCTTCAAAAATGGAATGACACACAGTGAAACAAACCAACTTATTTAATTTCACAAAATTATCAGATAGTCTTTATTATTTCTTTTTTTTTTTTTAAATAAATTAAAAACCAGAAAGGTTAACCAACTTGCCCAAGGCTTCAGAACTTCAGATTCCAAATATTATGCCCTTTTTAGTAGCTCCTCATATCAGGATTCTTGGTGTGAACATTCAGAAGTATTCACTCTGAAAGCAAATGTAGGGTCTTCTATACATGACGTTGGAACTAGTCACATCGAGTGTAACAGCCACTTTTGAGCTACGAAGATCTGACCGTGAATCCCTGCTAGCTTGCTCTGAGAGTCAATGTTCTGAGAGTCATTCTCCTCACCTGTCCAGTGAGGGGTTGTGGAGGTTGAAATTAATTCATGTGTTTAAATACCTCGCACTGGTAGGCATAATGCTTATCTAATGTTTCATAGTTTTAAGAAGTGAAAAATATCCTATTCTTTACAAAAATTATATTTAGATTTTTTTTAAATATTAAATATTCAAATAAGTCATCATTCTTGTAAGGACTTTTACCATATATCTTCATTTTTTAAAGATATAACAACTACAACAATGCAAAAATTTTTTAAAATCTCTCTTGGAAACCTACAACATACAAGTCTGGTGCTTCATATATACGTATATATAATCACTCTACTATATAGAATGTTCTCTCAAGTCGGAAAAGTAACTTTGTACTTATTTAGATACAGTTCAAACCTAGAAGTTATGTGAAAGAGATTCTAAGTACTTTTGTCCTATAAGGTTTCCAGAGAGTCTTATTTTTCTGTTGCTGGGAGGAAGGAAATCAGACACACAACAGGCAGTTCAGTAGTGACTAAAAAATGTACTTAAAACTTCACCTCCTTTCCATGGCTCCCCACAAGTGCTATCAATTTATGTAACTGTCTGATACATGAACTTCTGGACAATAAATAAATTCTGCCCTACCACCTAAAGGAACACAACTACTTAAACGACTTAGTGACTTTAAAAATCTAATTCCATGATGCACATATCTTTGATCTTCTTCTATGTACAGTGTTTTTGCTGGACATTAGAGAAGATGTAAAAAATGATTCAGGTAGAGTAGCTCCAGAGAATTAAAGTGTGCTGGAAAAGTTAGCCCAGTACAGTGCAATCTACCTAAAATGGATGTGTCTTAGGCATCTAGTACTGCTATAACAGAAATACCACAAGTGGATGGCTTCAACAAACAGAAATTTATTTCTTCACAGTAAAGTAGGCTAATATCCAAATTTGGGGCATCCACTCCAGGGGAAGTTTTTCTCTCTCTGCCAGATTTCTCATCAACCTATCAGTCTTCCCCCAGACTAGGAGCTTCTACACGAAGGGACCCCGGGTCCAAAGGACACACTCTGCTTCCAGCACTGCTTCCTTGGTGGTATGAGGTCCCCATGTCTCTCTGCTCCCTTCTCTTTTATATCTTCAAAAGAGATTGGCTTAAGACACTACTTAATCCTGTAGACCTTATCAGTATAACTGCCGCTAATCCATCTTACTACGTCATAGTGACAGGATTTACAACGTATAGGGAACTCACATCAGGAGATAAAATGGTAGGCAAGCATACAATCACACAAGGGAGTCATGACCTAGCAAAATTGACAGATACTTTTGGGGGACACAATTCAATCCATGACAGGGTGGTATGAACAAAGTGGTGTAGGAGGACAGAGAAAGGAGCATTGATTCTGCCTGGGGCACTCAAAAAAGACATTGGAGAAAATGACATTTGATTTAAGACTCCAATAATATACATAGAATGGGAGAAACGTTTATTCAGACATAGAGAACAACACGAGCAAAAAAGAGGTGTGGATGTAAATGATGCTCTGAGTAACAGCAACTTCTGTGGTTGGGTTGGAGCAAAGAGTACATGATAGCAAAGGCAGTAGGGAGATTGTTGCTGGTAGGATATTGGCCCTCCCAATGATGTCCATATCCTTACCAGAACTTGTGAATAAGTTTTGTTACATGGGAAAGGGGAATTAAGATTGCAGGTGCTAATCAGCTGACCTTGAAGAGAGATGGTCATGGATTATCTGGGTGGGCCCAACATAATCAGAAGCATCCTTCAAAGTGAAAGAGGGGTGCAGAAATGGTCAGAGTGAAGTGATGTTTGAAGGGCTGGACCCACCATTGCTGGCTTTGAAGATGGAGGAAGAGACCATGGGCCAAAGAATGCAGGCAACTTCTAGAAGCTAACAAAGGCAAGAGAATTGGTTCAACTCTGGAGACTCTACAGAGATGAAGAGTGGGAAGATTGGCAGGGGCCAGATTGGATGAACCTTAGGTACATCTCAGAGATATTTGGACTTTATTCTAAGGATGAAATAAAATTAAAAGAGAGTCACATGAATCTTTCTTAGCTTTGGAAAGCTGAATTTGGTAGCAGTGTGGAGAGTATGTTCCAGAAGAGATAGGCTAGAGCTTCTGGTAACCATAAACCCATTACCGTCCAGTCAATTCCAACTCATCGGGTTTCCAAGGAGAGGCTGGTAGATTCAAACTGCTGACCTTTGGGTCAGCAGCTGAGCTCTTAACCGCTGTGCCACCAGGGCTCCTCTGCAACAATACAGGATGCTGAAATAGCTCCATAGATAGAGATTCTAGTAGTAGAAGTAAAAATTCAGAAACCGAATTAAAGACACCAATTAGAGCCTCCTTTAGCAGATTTTATTATGCAGAGCTTTCAGATGATATCTTTTACTCATTTACTCTATTTTTGTTTTGTTTCTCCTGAAGGAAAAAATAGCAAGTTGAGAAAAGATTGGTTTACCAAGGCAATGTTCCGTAACTGAGGTCCTAGTTAGAAAAAAACAACAGAGAAGACGGAACTCAGAAACATATGAATCCAGTCACTCTGCCTAGAATTCTAAGGGCATCTGGAGACTTTCCCCATTGATGACTTTCTCAGCTACAGCTCAACTGTGTTTGTGTCAATACAATTATATACCTAATCTACCTGAATAAACTTGGTTCCTTCATAGAATTTGGGAGTGAGAAAACAGCCTATTATGCATTACTTCCACTCACTCACTAATTCAGAAGTGAAAAACTAAAGGTCAGGTGTCTGCTGGGTATTGGAAATAGCATGTCCCCACCTAGACTTTGCTTAGAGCCTTTAGGGAAAGGAATCAGAGAGTTCACTATTACAGAACTGAATAATAGGGATGTTCCCAGAGTACAGTGGAAACAACCTATAACTCAAACTGGCAAATCAGCAAGGCTTCTCAGAGGAGGTGAGTTTTGAGAGGCGTATAGGAATTACCAGAGCCCTGGTGGTACAGTGGTTAAGACCTCAGCTGCTAACTGAAAATTCAGCAGTTTGAATCCACCAGCCACTCCTTGGAAACCCCATGGGGCAGTTCTACTCTGTCCTATAGGTCACTGTAAGTCGGAATTGACTCAATAGCAATGGGTTTAGTTTGGTATAGGAATTACCAAAACAAAGAAGGCAGGTAGAAGGAAGAACATGGGCAAATGAAGGAAGGGTGAAACAATACAGCATTGGTGAAATAGCAAATATAACCATTTACTGTTCCCTAGGGCATCTCTCTTTTCTTCTCCTCCTCCCCTTGGCCAACAAAATGGTAAGAACATAACGAACCAAGACTTTCATCAGGACAGTAAACTAAGCACCCATATGTATGACCCTCCCTTCTAAAACCTTAAAAGGTTTTAAAACAACAATTTAAAAGTACAAGATGAAATTGATTAATAAAAAAAATTAAAACACAAAGAACTTACAGGATGACATCAGCACACTCAAGATACTAACCACTTTCTGGAAGTATTCATAGACAGGACCAGTCTAGATTAGTACATGGTAGAGAGGAACACGGACTCTAAAATTAGGCTATTTGAGTTTGCACCTGTGTCTGCCGTTGACATGCTGTGTGACTATGGACAATTTACTTAATCTCTGTATGCCTCAACTTCCTCATCTCTACAATGGGAACAAGGGTGGTGCCTATTCTCTAGGGTTGTTGTGAGGATTGGATACAATGATACATCTAAACTCCTTTGAACAGGAGAGGACACAAATAATTCAAGTAAGAAACAAAATGGGGGGCATTACAACAGACCCAAACTGAAATAAAAAGGGTCATGACAGAGTACTATGAAAAACTACACTCCAACAAATTTGAAAACCTAGAGGAAGTGGACAAATTTCTAGAAACATACTACCTACCCAAACTAACACAGAATGATGCTGAAAATCTTAACAGATCCATAACAAGAGAAGAGATTGGAAATATAATTTAAAAAAAAAAAAAGCTCCCAACAAAAAAAGCTCTGGTCCAAATGGCTTCACTGAACAACTCTATCAAACTTTCATAGAAGAGCTTGCACCAGTACTAAACTATTTTAGAACATAGAAAAGGAAGAGATACTTCAGAATTCATTTTATGAAGCCAGCATAACCCTGATACCAAAACCAGGTAAAGACAGCACAAAAAAATAAAATTGCAGACCAATATCTCTCACGAATATAGATGCAAACATTCTCAACAAAATTCTAACGAACAGAATTCAGCATCAGATCAAAAAGATAATACACCACTACCAAGTGGGGTTCATATCAGGCATGCAGGGATGGTTCGACATTAGAAATTCGATCAGCGTAATCCACCATATAAATAAGGGAACATAAAAGAATCACATGGTCATCTCGATCAATGCAGAAAAGGCATTCTACAAAGTCCAACATCCATTGCTGATAAAAAAAAACTGTCAGTAAAATAGGTATAGAAGGGAAATTCCTCAACATAATAAAGGGCATTTATACAAAACCAACAGCCACATCATTCTTAACGGGAGATGCTGAAAACAGTCCCCTTGAGAACAGGAACAAGACAAGGATGTTCTTTTTCACCACTTCTATTTAACATTGTGCTGGAAGTCTTAGCTAGGGCAATAAGGCAAGAAAAAGAAATAAAGACCATCCTAATCGGTAATGAAGAAGTAAAACTCTCCTTATTTGTGGATGATATGGTACTATATGTAGAAAACCCAAAGACTCCACAAGAAAACTACTGGAACTAATAGAAAGATTCAGCAGAGTAGCAAGATACAAAATAAACATACAAAAATCAGTTGGATTCCTATACACCAATAAAGAGAACAATGGAAAAGAAATCAGGAAAACAATACCATTTACAATAAAAAAAAAAATTTACAATAGTCCCTAAAAATATAAAATCCTTAGGAATAAATCTAACCAGGGTTGTAAAAGACTTATATAAAGAAAAACTACAAAACACTACTGCAAGAAATTAAAAGAGATCGACATAAATGGAAAAATATACCATGCTCATGGATAGGTAGACTCAACATTGTGAAAATGACAATTCTACCCAAACCAATCTACAAATACAATGCAATCCCGATCCAAATACCAACAACATTCTTTAAAGAGATGGAAAAACTAATCATTAACTTTATATGGAAAGGGAAGAGGTCCTGGATAAGTAAAGCACTATTGAAGAAGAACAAAGTAGGAGGATTCACACTACCTGGCCTCAGAACCTACTATACAGCTATGGTAGTCAGAACAGCCTGATACTGGTACAACAACAGGCACATTGACCAATGGAACAGAATTGAGAACACAGATGTAAATTCATCCACCCATGGTCACCAGGTCTCCTACAAAGGCCTAAAGTCCATCAAATGGGGAAAAGACAGTCTTTTTAACGAATGTGCTGGCAAAACTGGATGTCCATCTGCAAAAAAAAAAAGGAATAGGACCCATACTGCATACCATACACAAAAACTAATTCAAAATGGATCAAAGGCCTAAAATATAAAACCAAAAACTTTAAAGATCACTGAAGAAAAAATAAGATCAACCCTAGAAGCCCTAAAACACAGCATTAACAGGATACAAACTACAATAACACAAACTCTAGAAGATAAGCTAGATAACTGGGATCTTCTAAAAATTAAACACTTATACTTGTCAAAAGACTTCACCAAAAGAGTAAAAAGAGAACCTGCAGGCTGGAAAAAAAAACTTGGCTGTGAAAAACTCGACAAAGTTCTAAACTCTAAAATCTACAGGAAAATCCAACAACTCTACAACAAAAAAAAAACAAATAATCCATTTAAAAAACGGGCAAAGGAAATGAACAAACACTTCATCAAAGAAGATATTCAAGTGGCTAACAGACACATGAGGAAATGCTTTCCATCACTAACCATTAGAGAAGTGCAAATCAAAACCACGATGAGATACAATCTCACCCAGGCATTACTGGCACGAATCAAAAAAACAGAAAACACCAATTGTTGGAAAGGCTGCAGGGAGGGATTCTTATGCACTGCTGGTGGGAACGCAAAATGGTACAACCATTTTGGAAAACAATATGGAGCTTCCTTAAAAAAAAAAAACAAATTTTAGAGAGCTGGAAATTGAAATACCATATGATCCAGCAATCCTACTCCTAGGAATATATCCAAGAGAAATAAGAGCCATCACACAAATAGACATACGAACACCCATGTTCATTTCAGCATTGTTCACAATAGCAAAAAGAGGGAAACACTAGATGCCCATCAACAGATGAATGGATAAACAAACTATGGAACACACACACAACGGAGTACTACACAACGGTAAAGAGAAATGACGAATCTGTGAAGCATCTCACAACATAGATGGATCTGGAGGGCATTACGCTGAGTGAAATAAGTCAATCACAAAAGAACAAATATTGTATGAGACCACTACTATAAAAACTCATGAAAAGGTTTACACACAAAAAGGAACAACCTTTTTTTTTAAATAATTTTTATTGTGCTTTAAGTGAAAGTTTACAAATCAAGTCAGCCTCTCACACAAAAACCCATATACACCTTGCTACACACTCCCAGTTACTCTCGCCCTAATGAGACAGCCTGCTCTCTCCCTCCAATCTCTCTTTTCGTGTCCATTTCGCCAGCTTCTAACCCCCTCCACCCTCTCATCTCCCCTCCAGGCAGATGATGCCAACATACTCTCAAGTGTCCACCTTATCCAAGAAGCTCACTCCTCACCAGCATCTCTCTCCAACCATTGTCCAGTCCAATCCATGTCTGAAGAGTTGGCTTCGGGAATGGTTCCTGTCCTGGGCCAACAGAAGGTCTGGGGGCCATGACCACTGGGGTCCTTCTAGTCTCAGTAGACCATTAAGTCTGGTCTTAAGAGAATTTGGGGTCTGCATCCCACTGCTCTCCTGCTCCCTCAGGGGTTCTCTGTTGTGTTAAAGGAACCATCTTTGATGGTTAGGAGGGAGGGGAGGGTAGCCTCTAAGAGAGTAAAATACCTAGGAGTAAATCTAACCAGGGTTGTGAAGGACTTGTACAATGAAAATTGTAAAACACTGCTGAAAGAAATTAAAGAAACTGAAATAGATGGAAAGATATTCCATGTTCTTGAGTTGGAAGACTCACTGTTAAGATGTCAATATTACATCTAGTGGAAAGGGGGTTAGTGTCCCAAATTTTGGTTACTGATGCAATGCTAGAATACAAAGGTCAGCAACCTTTTCCTGTTAAGGACTATACAGTAAATGCTTTAGGCTTTTGGGGTCACATGGTCCCTGCCACAATCACCCAACTCTAGCATGAAGGCAGTCACAGACAATACCTAAATGCAGGGGCGTGGATGTGTTCCAGTAAAATTAAAAAAAAAAAAAAACTTTATGAGCACTGAAACTTAAATTTAAAAACTGCTATTCTTTTTTTTTCCCCCCATCTATTTAAAAACGTCAAGACAAACCTTAGCTCACAGGCTATACAAAAACAGGCAGTGGGGTGAATTTACCCAGCATATAGCAGTTTGCCGACCCCTGCCCATAGCTAAGTTTCCATCTAGCTGCATACTTTCCCATTTCCCTCCTTCTGGAACTAGGCCCTTTTCAATGAGGAGATGAGTCCACATAGTTACAGCGGTGCTGACTGACTGCTCCTCTCTACAATAGCAAAGGAAAAGTGACAACAGTGTGCCCAGCATAGTAAACCTAAGCCGCAGCCCTAGCTCTTGATTTAGTCATGTGAGCCAAGTCAACCTGGGAACCTGTGGTCAAGGTATCAGAAGAGACGCATTCCTTTTCTCTGGGATTGCTGAACTCCAATAGGGAGCCCTGGTGGTGCAGTGGTTAGGAACTTGGCTGCTAACCAAAAGGTCAGTAGTTCCAATCCATCAGCTGCTCCTTGGAAAACTTATGGGGCAGTTCTACTTGGTGCTATGAGTTGGAATAGGCTTTATGGCAACGGGTTTGGTTTTTGGAAGGGCAATGTGGAGTCCTTGGGTGGTACAAACAGTTAGCGAGCTCAGCTGCTAACTAAAAGTTTGGATGTTTGAATCTACCCTGAGGCAACCTTTTAAAAAAGGCCTGGAGATCTACTTCTGAAAAATCAGCCATTGAAAACCCTATGGAGCACTGTTCTACTCTGACACACATGGGATCACCATGGGTCTGAATCAATTCAATGGCAGTGGCATTGAGCTGGTGGCGAGTGGTGTGATGGTTAGGAGAATATAAGCCTAGAGCTGCCAGTAACTACCTGTGTGATTACGGATCATGGCCTTCCTGAGAAGGACACCAGTACGAGAGCAGGGTCAAGAGTGGAG
Source organism: Elephas maximus indicus (assembly GCF_024166365.1). Taxonomy (NCBI): domain Eukaryota; kingdom Metazoa; phylum Chordata; class Mammalia; order Proboscidea; family Elephantidae; genus Elephas; species Elephas maximus. The sequence goes on from NC_064840.1 coordinate 79,360,125, forward strand.
GGAAAAAGAGACAGTCTTGAAGATGACTGTGAATCCCCTGATCACACCGTGTCTGAAGCTAGTCACCCCTTGAATATTCTAGTTGGTGAACCACTACATTTCTTTTAAAAGAAAATTAGCATTAGTTCAAGTTTTGTTACTTACAATTTAGAGGGTCTTCACTGAGACTTAAGCAATCCATGCCAAAAAAAAAAAATTATTAATGATATTTCTCACCTTCATAAATGTTCTTTAAAACATTGAAGGTGTCTAAGTCAGAAAACTATTTCATAAGGGCAAAAATAACATTCATATGTACATACACCTATATAAACACTGCTTCTGCGTTTGAAGCTGCCAACAATTCCAACCAAATAGGGCAGATACCCCTAGGCTTTAATGCACCGGAACTGTTTCAATGCATTGCTTTCCATATGAAACATTTTATTTCCCCAGTTGATCACAGAGCACGCTTGGAGAAAAATCTGTTGATATTCCCCTTGCTGAGTTTAAACAGCCTGAGTATGTGTGATGTATCTTTTGTAGTGAGTACTTTGGGGAAAAAGCATTGCTTTTAAATCTCACGCATGCCCCAAATGTAACGTGAAATAAATTCCACCATCAATGAGCCCCTGCCATGTCTAAAATCTGAATTGTAATATGCAAGGTTTCTCTGAGACAGGCCATTTTTTGAGTCTTCGAAGCAGCAAAGCTGAAAGAGAGGGTTGAGAAATTTTAAATCTCTCTAGCAGATTTCACGTAAAGCAGTAAGTTTGTATTTCCATGCAATTCTCTTAGCAAAAATGAGAGTAATTCAATCCAAAGTCTCTCAGGAACTCAATTCAGTTCAATTAACAGGGCGTGTGTTACTCAACATGGGACAGTTGTGAAGAATAATAATAACAATATTAAAAACCTTGCAGTCTACTCTCCGGGAGTTTGTATTTAATCTCTGAGCTGAGCTCAATCTTAGAGAGTGGTCTCTGAAATTTTCCACCTTGTTTTCAGCATTACTGGGAAATTGTCGGAGTTATCCTTACTGGTTGCCATCAGGTTGGCTCCGACTTGCGGCAACCCCATGTGTGTCAGAGTAGAACGGTGGGCTGTAGGGTTTTCAGTGGAAATGCATCACTACACCTTTCTTCGGAGGTGCTTCTGGGTAGAATCGAATCTCCAACCTTTTGGTTAACGGTTGAGCATGCTAACCATTTGCAACACCTAGGGGTTCCAGAGTTGTAATCCGTAGCTCCAAACCAACCAAATCTTTGGCTGTCCACCCTACAGAAATTAAAGAGCCGAAGCTTCCTTTTTTATTGTCTCATCCTTCAATGGTGATGATCTTAGAATGCGAAAAGAACAACCTACCTTCCCTGGTGCTCATCAAACTCAAAAGGAGTGAAACTGAACCAGCAATACCAGCTAACATGTGTTTGGCACTTCACTACATCATATACCAGGCACCGCACCAGCTTTTTCTATAATATCACCTTTAATTCACACCACAATCCCGTGATGTGTTATTGTTATTTCCAATTCAAAGATAAAGTGCCTGAAAGTCAGTGAGGCTAATTAACTGAAATGAGGTCACAAAGCTCGTCAAACCGGTAGCTGTCTGCCACCAAGGTCCCTGCTCTTTTCACTGTGCTATACTTGCCTGAAAACTGCCTCCAGGGCCTGATACTGAAGCTGCAAAGTAGTACATTATAATAAATAGAGTTATAGAGGCTCTGGCTTGCTTTCTTCTTCCACGCCTCAGATCATTCCACAAAATACTAAAGCTGGTTCTGTAACCTGAGCAAAGTCTTCCCAGAGGCACTTCACCTGCAGTCGGGTGAGGACGAGAAAACATTCCATAGACCACGCCACTCTTAGCTAAACCCACAGAGGCCAGCCACCCTTTGCTGTTAACAGGGCTTCATGGCTGAGCAGAATGGTCACCAGTGGGCCAAAGGGACATTCATGTTACCAGATAAGACTTGCAAATATCAGCAGCTGAGTAACAGCCATGTACCACAAACAGGCTGCTATGCATGCCCCATGTGAATCAAAATATGCAAACTAAATAGCTGAACATGCAAATTGTTTTTCAGAAGAAAAAAATTGCAAATGCAAACACCAACTGAGTCTGTACAGGCGTGAACTACGCAAACAAAGCATTAGGGTAGTCACGTCTCATCTCTTCAGCCCTAAGAATTTTAGAGCTTTTCTTAATGTGTGTGTGCGAATATATTATGTGTGTGTTTTGAAAGATGAAGTGTATTATCTTTCTTAAAACTCTCTATGAATGGTAGATTTCAAGAAGAATTTTTTTTTTCTCGAATGCATGAGATTTCCTGAAATATTGATCCTTATTGTCAGTACACAGGGTTAGGAATGAGGTAACCAGTGCCTGCTACTATTTTTTCTTAGGAGTTTTATGACAAGGGAAGATGTAGTTTTCTCATCTATCTGTCTATGTATCTATAGATCTATCTATCTATACCTCTCTAGATATCACATATATATATACATATACGTATGCATGTATGTATACATATGTATACGTAATACTCTATGAATCCGGGTTCTCCACAGGAACAGAACCAATTATACAGATAAACAGATAGATAGATACATAGATAGATGCTCAAATAGATGTATTTATTTTAATGAATTGGCCCATGCAATTGGAGGGGCTGCAAGTCTGATATTTGTAGGGCAAGTCATCGGGCTGGAAATTCAAGCACGATTTTTATGTTACAGTCTTGAGGCAGAATGACTTCTTTGGAAAACCTGTTTTTGCTCTTGAGGTCTTCATCTGATTGGATAGGCCCACACTTATTATCAAGCGTAATCTTTAAAGTCAAAACCAGAAAACCTGTTGCCATTGAGTGATTCTGACTTGTAGTGACCCTATAGGACGGAGTAGAACTACCCCATAGGGTTTTTAAGGAGTGGCTGGTGGATTTGAACTGCCAACCTTTTGGTTAGCAAACAGAGCTCTTAACCACTGCACCACCAGGGCTCCACTTAAAGTGTTTTTTTTTTTTTAAGTGTAGTGATCGTAAAAGTTAATCACATCTATAAAATGCCTTCACAGCAACATCTAGACTGGCTTTTGACCACACAACTGAGCATCATAACCTAGCCAAGACGACACAAAATATTAACTAGCACATATGCAAACAACTCACTCTCACGTACCTATAAACGTAACTTCAGAAAGCATCGAAGAAAAAACTTTTATTCCAATTCTGAAATTATGTTCTACACGGTTAATTGTTTCAAATAATTGAATTTTTCAGAGATAAGTCATGCTGAGTCAAGTATCTAGACCCTTTAACAAATAGCTCCATATTGTGGAGATAGATACACGTGACTAGCAAAAGCCAGAGTACTTAAACATTCATATCACATGACTCGGATACTTTGGTGGGTTGACATGCAGCTTATTAAGGATGAGTGTGTCTGAACAGCCACAGAGTTCTGGTCGGCATGGCCACGAGGTGTGTTGATGGACGTTAACCGGGATGCAGTACTACTCTGTCTTTTTGAACTAACCAGAGAGTGCACACTGGAAGCCCAGAAATTGTGAAATACTCATGAAATCTTGATCTCTGGATATTCAAGGCTGAGGACAGACACTGGCCTATGTGAATCCACCTCAGAGGTTATCTCGTGGAGGCTCCCAGGCTCTTACTGATTTCTCCTGTGGACACCATGACTTCCTCAAGCCCTTCCAAGCAAATGAGTTGATTTTGTCTAGAACTAAAATAGAGTTTTTTGTTTGTTTTACAGATAGCCCCTGACTTACAAGGTATTTGAGTTATGATGAGCTACACTTAACAACCATCTGTTTTGTTTTGTTTTTTGGTAATATGTAATATGCACTACGTACTATGTTGCCTCATATAATTAGCTGATACTAGATTTTTTTTTTTATCACTCTCAGATGTTCACTCACAGATGTTCCATGTTATGATTTACCATTCAAAACACTGCTGTATAACAGGCTATGTCCTGGTCTACAATGAAGTCAGTGTTAGTGTCGGTGTAGGGAGTCGTAAGGGATAGAAAGTTGGGCAATGTTCAACTCTAACTACCCACAACCATTGAACTGCGCATGTGCCCGACAGCCATCAGGACTCCGACTTCATTGTTACAAGGCTGACGCCAACTTTATCGTAGACCAGGCGTATACCATGGATGAGTCGAAATCGGATCATTGGCAATGGCTTTTGTAATTAAAAACCAAACTCATTGCCATGGAGTCGATCCGACTCACAGCAACCCTGTAGGGAAGAGTAGAACTGCCCCATATGGCTTCCAAGGCTGCAAATCTTTAGGGAAACAGACTGCCACAGCTTTCTCCTGTGGATGCTTGGCGAGTTCAAACCCCAGCCTTCCAGTTAGCAGTCGACCGCATGACCACTGCACCACCAGGGCTCTGACCAGCAGTTTATACCATCAGAAGCATCAGTTGTTAACTTCATCATTGCAGTTATTTTTTATGATTTGTGTATTTTTTATGTACATATGTAAAAAAATGTATTAGGTATTAAAATAGATCTGTAAGTTTATATGTAATGTTTCCATCCCCAAAGACAAAAAAGATTGAAATTATAAAGATACTTATAATAAAAGATAATAATAATGAAAACTAAAAAAAAAAAATTAGGCATTTGACTTATGTCAGGACTAACTTAGGATGGATTCGTTGGAACGGAGCCCTGTCATGTCAGGAACTACCTGTACTTCATATTTCTGGTATTCACAATGAATGCTACTATACAGTCTGTGCACACCCAAAAGATACAAATAATATTCATATTGTCTTTCCACTTCTTTTATGTCTAAGTCTCAGAACCATCCCACTACTTTCTTTGAGACTTGTGACTCTTTCAACAGAGATAGACTGTGCCTTCAACTGCCTTTTGTAGAAGTCTTACTGGTTACATAATACTTTGTCTCTTCTATACCAGAGAAGAAATTTTTAATTAGAATATATCATAGACATTGTCTATTCAATTTTTTTCATAATGGATATGAAAACTAAGGCCCAAAGGCGTTATTTGTTGTAGAATACACATATATAAAGAGGAAGAACCAGGAAAATAACAATTTCTTGATTACTAGTTTAGCTTTTTTTTCCTCCAATATACATTTATACAAAGGAATTTGGAACTAATGGTTGAAAGAAGAGCAAACACATAATTCTGTATCTTCCTGTCAAGCTATAATCACAGACTGAGCTGCAATCGAGAAGCATATTCAGGTTTTGGGAACCTGCGTCCCATTGTTCCACAGGCAGCTGTTTTCGGTTTCTGCTTGGTTCCATAAATGGTTTCCAAGTACAGCCTATACCTTTGTCCTGGGTTTTGGGGTTTTGTTCTTTATTATAATATTTGCAACTAGATCAGATCTCCATCGTTTAACTCATAACTCTAGCACATGGAACCTGCCCCACCTTTCCTTTACCAAATGTACCCTTCAGATGCACACACACATACACACACATAAAACTACAGCAATGTTCAGACTTGATTGGAGTATTAGATATGTATGATAAATCTGAATATTAAAATATTTTTTCCTAAAAATTAATATATACCCATTGTGCAAGTATCAAGAATGGAGGAATCAGCGTCAAAGATGAAAGGTGGAAAATACCACACATCATCATAGGAAAGATAGAAATTTCAAATCCTATTGTAGCTTTTTTTTAAATAAAAAGAATTTTCTATTAAATAACAATTTTTAATAAAAATTTAAGTAATTTGTCTGATTTCACATACCTGATCAGAGTTAAAACTTGAGTTATTTTATTAACATTTTAGATTGAAATATAGAATTACCATAATTCATAGCTTAAAAGCCATAGAGTTATTGCTTTTGGCTATTAGTGTTTATATAATAATAGTAGGAAACTCTGGTGACTTAGTAGTTAAGAGCTATGGCTGCTAACCAAAAGGTCGCTAGTTCGAATCCACCACTTGGAAACCCTCTGGGGCAGTTCTACTGTGTCCTGTAGGGTCGCTATGACTCTGAATTGACTCAAAGGCAATAGGTTTGGTTCTTATAATAATAATTAGTGACACATTTTCTTTTCTAAATGTCAAAAAGTGACATTGAAATTTCTTCAAAATTACTTCTTTAATGTGCACTTCCTGTTGCTTTTTGCTGAACTGATTATCTTCATGAATTGTGGCTACCTACAAAAAAATTTAAATCAAATTTATTTTACACTGTCTTATTTACTTATCAATATTCATCCGAATGTTTTTTGGCACAGCATGTGTAATGTAACTTTACCTTAAATTTGCTGCATTTCACTGCCAGGCCTATACTAATATTCACTGACAACAAGTGTTGCTTAGCCACATAATTTTACAGCAACATTTTCAGTTTTTGCATAATAGTATTGTATAACCAGGTCTTATGAACTCTTTTTGGTGTATATATATCTCTGCATATATAGTTATATATGCAGAGATATATATATATTTCACTTGAAAACCACTTTAAAATCAGTTCAATGAAAATATGAAGAAAAGTGCTTTATATTTTTCCAAAAACTTGTCCATCTTATACTTCAGCTAGTCTTAAAAACTGGCAAGCTGATACTTTCATAGCCTATCCAAAACCAGAAAACCAAACCCATTGTCATCAAGTCAATCCCAACTCATAGTGACCCTATAGGACAGAGTAGAACTGCCTCACAGGGCTACCCAGGATGTAAATCTTCACAGAAGCAGACTGCCAGTCTTTCTCCTGTGGAGCAGCTGGTGAATTTGAACTGCCAACCTTTCAGTTAGCAGCCAAGCACTTAACCACTGCACAGCCAGGGCTCCTTAGCCTAAGCTGTGCTGATCATATGGTAGCCATTAACCACATGTGGCTATTTAAATTTAAATGAATTAAAACTAAATGAAAATGAAAATTTGTTTCTTCACTGAATAGTAGCTGTATTTCTAGAGTTCACAAACCACATGTAATTAGTAGCTACTTTATTAGACAAAACCAAAAAACGCATTGCCATCAAGTCGATTCTGACTCATAGTGACTCTATAGGACAGAGTAGAACTGCCTCATGGGGTTTCCAAGGCTGTAATCTTTGCAGAAGCAAACTGCCCCATCTTTTCCTGCTGAGCAGCTGGTGGATTCTAACTACAAACTTTTGGTTAGCAGCCGAGTTCTTAACTACCTTACTGGACAGCACAAATGTAAAACGTTTCTGTCCTCACAGAAAGTTCTACTGACAGTGCAGGTTTACAGCATTAAATGTAAGAATTTGAAGGCCAAAAATGAAAAACAATGGATTCTCCAAGAAGCATATGAATGTGGCCCAGCTATGTACTCCAAATAGTAGATTTTAGGACTCTATACAAACAAGACAAAGAAAAGAAAGAAAAAATAAGATGTAGGTGTATTTGCATAAACTACCAAATATCCTGATGTCCCACACAAAATTCCTTCTGTTTCTTCATATCTAGTACACTAAATTCTCAGTCAAGATCATGTAGACCTAAAAGCAATGTTGGCCATGGCCTTCTCCACTTGATTTCAAGAACGTGCGTGCTTTCCATGACAGACCCAGCCTGTGTGTGATAATGTTTACTTACATTGCTTAGAGCGTTCTTCTTTTTTCCAATTAGGGATTTGGCTAGCAGAGCCCAGGTGGCGCAGTGGTTAAGAGCTCAGACTGCTAACCAAAAGGTCAGCAGTTCAAGTCTATCATCTCCTCCTTGGAAACCCTACAGAGCAGTTCTGTTCTGTCCTATAGGGTTGCTATGAGTCAAAATCAACTAAACTGCAACAGGTTTGGGTTTTTTTGGTTCTGGCAAACATCCAGATCTAATTCTAAACTGCATGGTACATGAAACATTAACACGTGAGCATTACAAATAGTTTCTTTTCATTCACATTATAGATAGACGCTAGATGGACAGAAGGATGAAATACACACAGTTTTTGTGGTAGCACCACAATTTTAAAGTTATATGTAGAATGTTAAATTAATGTGTAATTTTCATTATGTGTTAATTTAAAATGTATATTAATTTTTATATTAAGTGTGAATCTTCATTCTGGAGAGATAGAGAGAAGACTAAGAAAACACATGAAAAATACCTCTGCTAATGAAAAACATGTTACTTGAAACTGTGAGTGAAAAGAAGTAAGTTTTCCCCCTAATTTGTTTCCCTTTCCTGCCAATCTTAATTTCCAATTTTCAGTTTCGATATGGCTGTTAGGTAAGAAAAACGATCAACCAATGGTCTTTAACAATTCTCAAATAATTTTTTCACATAAATTGCTTTAGATCAGTGCTCAAATAACACAGGAGAAGTCAGTGTGTGTTCAGGGGGCTTCGGCCTAACAATCAAAACAATAGTTTCAAAGATGCAAGATGCCTCCAGCCAAGAGAAAGACTTTTCTTTTTTTCTACAGAGATTAATGTTGAAAAGGTGAGTGCATCTATGAAAGAGATTGAGTTCAATAATGCAACAAGTCTGTCAAAAACTCACAGCAGCATCCTATGGCATCTGGCGGGAGAGATGTATTCTGTCTAGAAGTAGAGATACTACTCCCATCTCTTTTCCAAGCCATCAACATGAAGAGTTGTACTTCACTGTTTCTCAACAGACAGCCCTCTCTTACAAAAATAAAAACTGTACAAACAACATGTTTGAATGGAAAAACTCATTGAAATTTTGTTAACACAGTAGGATATGCTATCAAATTGCCTAAATATTATCAGAATGCTCATTATTATACACCTACATACCATGGAAGAATTCTCATACTCTTTGTTGCACAAGAAAAGGTGAACACAATGGACAGAAATAATAAGGAAGAGTAGAGGGACTGGAAGGGTATCAATTATCCCACATCTTTTTTATTCTGTTTCTACTTTCTTTTTAATCTCTCTGATTCCTTTGACTCTTCCAGCTATTTTTTCCTGGATGATTCAGAAAAGGGAAAGAAAAAACTGAGCAAATTAAAAAGAATGCAAGAGGGAGAGGGGAATTGATGGCAGTATAAATTTATGTAGTCAATAAAGTCTGTATGTGTGCACTGATATTTGATCATATCTCCAGCACCATGCCGTATCTTAAAAGAGACACTGATTTTAGCAAATTTAAATCAGTCAGGGTGGGGGACAGATATAAACATAAACCAAATCTGTCACTGTCGAGTAGATTCCGACTCATAGCTACCCTATAGGACGGCGTAGAACTGCCCCATAGGGTTTCCAAGGAGCTTCTGGTGGATTCAAACTGCTGACCTTTTGGTTAGCAGTCATAGCTCTTAACCACTACGCCACCAGAGTTTCTGGGGATAGATATGGCATGCCTCCAGTAACTTCTGGAATTAAGCAGAGCATTAATTAGTTAATTAATTGTTGTTGTTACGTGCCATCCAGACAGTTCCGATTCATAGCGACCCCACATACAACAGAACAAAGTACTGCCTGGTCCTACGCCACCCTCACAATCATTGTTATGCTTGAGCCTATCATTACAGCCACTGGGTCAATCCATCTCATCGAGGGTCTTCCTCTGTTTTTGTTGATCCTCTACTTTACCAAGTATGATGTCCTTCTCCAGGGGCTGGTGCCTCCTGAATTGATTAATTAGAACATGTGGATAATTATATAATGAAAAGTATACTTAGTGCCAGATTATGTGGTATAGACATGTCTTTATCCTGTCATTATAGCTCAATTATAGTTCAGAGAAGGGAGAGCCACGAGTGGTTGGATTTGACTTCCTGAAGGAATTAGGAATTCATTTGCCCTTAATGGATTCTCCAAATATGTAGAAGGAGGGAGAACAGTCCCCCAGGGCTACAAAGAAACTGAGTCAGGAGTGAGCAGCTCAGACCAGAAGGCAGTTCAGGCTCAACTGGAGGAAAAAAATTTTGCACATGTACTATATAAAAAAAATATAGCTATGGAAAATCAGTTTACAAACATCAGTTAGAAATCTATATCGAGGACACACATACACCTTAGAAAATAGCCAAGGTTTTCTAATTTAGAAAGCAGATCAGACATATGCATTAGCCCCTGGTCCCACTAAGACCTCAGTGAAATAAAAGCCTAGACATATAAAAAGGAATAAATTCAAATCATCAAAGACAATGGTGCAGAAAAGGGGTCGATAATAATGAGTGATTTCAGCAGATTTCTGAAAGTTCACAAGGGGCAGGGAGCTGCAGAGTCTGCACTAACAAGAGGCTGCAGAGGAGGTTAGAGCCAGTGCACTCATCAGGTCCCAAAGTGCTCTGGGCTCAGAGTCAGGAGGGACTGCAGAAGGCTGAGGTTGAGACAGGTAGCTGAAGAGAGAGAGAGCAATTGAAGGGGTACTCACATCCCTCAATCTCTGTCCAAATGGAGATGGGAGAAAGAAAAAAGAAATCAATATTGATTGTGGGCCAAATCCCAGAAGTTCTTCTCTAAAGAAATTGAAGGGAAAGTTTGGGAATGCTGATGCTTATAATATGGTTGTCGGCATTCTAGAATAAATCTGTCTTCCTTCCACTGTTTGGGGGGATTGCAGATAGACAGCCAGCTCTGAGTCCACTTACACAGTAAAGTGAAGTCAGCCAATCAGTATCATGCACTCCCCTTAACATACTTTCAAACCAAAACCAAACCAAGCTAGATGCTGCAGAGTTAATTCTTACTCATAATGACCCTGTGTGTGCAGTGTAGAACTGCATATAGGGTTTTCAATGGATGTGATCTTTGGGAAGCAGATTGCTGCACCTTCCTTCCAAGTTGGGCTTCACCCTGGTTCTCCCTGGTTCAGTCATGGCTGAGGAAGTGAAACCAGAACAGACTCAGATTTTTACAGTTTGGGTGAACTGGAATGATAAATGAAACAGGAAATATTATGAGTCAAACCCCTGCTAGAAACCTAATCTCCGTTTTAGGAAACAAGAGCTTATGCGTTGCATAGCAACCAAATCTCTCGCCGGTCGGATTTTGTGCAGAGTCAAGAACAGCAGTGTCCTGCTCAAAGATGGCGGCCGGACATGCTACTGTGAACGTGTGTCGCTCTCCACAGTCTGCCAATAATCCAATCTCCTGCATTAGGCTTCTGTAAGGGCTCACTGTGCCTCTTCCGAGTCTCACATTCCATGAAACAAACAAACAAAAAAAGATGGTATGGGAAAAAAAGAACAAAGCCTCTCTGAGATATTTAAATATAGTTTCTGAAATAAATGACTCAATCTAAGGATTAAAAAAACCAAGTTCACAAAATTTAAAACCCCAAAAAGTAAAAAGACAGCAAGACTGGAAAAATATAAAAGGGGGGAAAAAAGGCAAGAAAGGAAATTATTCAAGAAATGACAAAAGAGAATGTCCAAGAATGAAAATAATAAGTATTTAGACTTAGAGAGAAAACTCATTGCCCAGCACAGTAAAAAAGGAAAAAAATTCACCAGCTGATTTTTAAAAAAAGTTTTAGCTTAAGCCAGTTATTGACCAGCTGGACATAAAGTACTATAATGCAGTTACATGCATGAAATGGTGTGTTTATTTGTCTGCTTTATAAAGACGGACTTAAAAAAAATTATAGCTAGACTGTATTATACAATGAACCACAGTAATATTTAATAAAATCAAGCTACACAAAATTCAGAACTCTTCTGTATTGTTCATTAAGATAGGAAACACTTTCAACACCTTCATAAAATCAAAATACACTCTTAATGGATGATAAAATGTTGAATAAATAAGGCTTGGGCACAAATGCAATCTGTCCCTTTTTACTTATTAGTGAATCACAGTGAATTTTTCAAAAATGTGAACCAAAGTCAAAGGAAATGGATGTTTCTTACCAAGAGCATCCAGTGGAGCAGCCGGTATGGAAGCCTCGTCCCACAGGACAACTCGAATTATTAGTTGAGGCAATTTGGAAGTCTTTGCTGAGAAAGATTTTAAAGTTTAGTCTTAGCTCAGTGGGAAGGGGTCTTATCAGTTAGAAGTGACTCCTTTGTATTTTACAATGGGAAGTATCTCCATGTATTTGCCGACTTTGCCCTTGACCATCTTGGCATGTTCTGTACTAAGATTCCTTTATATTCTCATGATAAGAGATTATTTCTAACATAATGAGAGGGTAGCATTGGAATCAAATGAGTATTTTCCACAGGTGATTTCTTTCACAGAAAGGTGTAGATTTTTTAAGGGTTGTTTACAAGCAACCTGGAATTGACTTGATGGTAATGGGCATACCCACCACCACTGCCGTCGAGTCGATTCCGACTCATAGCAACCCTATAGGACAGAGTAGAACTGTCCCATAGAGTTTCCAAGGAGCGCCTGGTGGATTTGAACTGCTAACCTCTTGGTTAGCAAAAGTAGCACTTAACCACTACACCACCAGGGTTTCCGTAATGGGCATACACACATATATCCCTTGGCCTTCTGTATCCCTTCGACTATTGAACTATCTTTTTCTTAAGGTATAATCAACCTTTCTGAAGGACACCCCCCTACCCACTTACCCACCTGTTGTAGCTTTGGAGCCAGACTTCTGGGTGGCAATCCTGTGCCTATTATCTGCTATTGCTCAGGCCTGGAACAAGTTACTCAACCCCCTTGTGTTTCCATTTTCTCATCTGGAAAGTGGAGAACATAGTAGCACTTACTAAATCATGTTTGGTAAAGCAGAGGACCAATGAAAATGAGAGAAACCCTCAATAAGATAAATTGACACAATAGCTCCAACAGGCGACTCAAACATGCCCATGAGAATGGAGATCTGTCAACATTTTGTTCTGTTGTACGTAAGGTTGCCTTGAGTCAGAGCCAACTTGACAGCAAATAACAGCGATAATCTTATTAAATAAGTTGATACAGCTTCGACATTTAGATAAGTGCCAGCCAAATAAACCCATTGCCATCGAGTTGATTCTGACTCATAGTGACCCTATAGGACATAGTAGAACTGCCCCGTAGGGTTTCCAAGGAGCGGCTAGTGGATTCAAACTGCCGGTCTTTTGGTTAGCAGCTGAGCTCTTAACCATTGTGCCACCAGGGCTCCGATGGCAGACAGAGAACAAGCAGTAATGGTTAGCTGTGAACTATTGTATCTATTTATGCCTCAGCTCGCTGTACTGCACTCACCTGGGCCATCAGTGGCCCTCGCGTTCCTAAATCTAATGAGAGCGTTTCAGCCCTTATGTACCATCTGATCATGCACTCCACATCCTGTAGTGCCCTGCCCCGGCTTCCGTGCTGGACTGTTCTCACTTTCTTGCTACCTCACCTATTATCCGCCCCCGCCACTGTGAATGCCTGGCATGTCAGATCATATCATGCTCTTCCTTCACTCTGGGCTTGTTGAAAATGTCCCGCACTCAGTTGGTTCACAAACAAGTATTAGGGCTTTTTTTTTTTTCCCTAAGAATTACTGCCAATATAATATAGAGAGAGAGGGGAGTGAGCAGGTCGCCAAAGATCCTAACTATACATCATGTACGTTAAGGTGAAGTCCCAGTTTCTGTCCTGCTGGATGTTGCCACTCATGAAAGGTTCATTGGAGGCAAAGAAACCACACGCTGTAGACAAGATCCAGCTAATGCCATAGTTGGTATCCTCGGAAATGATAACTGGACACCATTAAAAAAGAGTCAGGCCTCAGGCACCATTCCAAAGCCGTCACAATGCATATACTCTTACCATATTCGTAAAAGGATGGGAAGGTCTCCAAAATAATTTCACCAATCCACATTTCCTGAACATCACCTATTTAGCCAACCTATTTCTAACATCCCTTATGTTAACCTACAAACGTCTTTACTTTCACAAATTAAAACTCATTTCTAATATTAACCTGAAAAGCAAGTCTCTCTGGTGCTGATGGAAGATAACAAAGCTGAAAGACTTGTAGGAACTGCTTCTGGAGATTTACACTCTTCACTGTGTGCCAGCTCAACGCCGTACAGGTGTGGGTTCCTGGTCAAAGCCACTGACTGCCCTCATCCAACATAGATGGTATCACACTATCTCTGGTGAGGCTTCGTGAGTAAACTGCAGACACCATAACAGGATCTTTTCATATACCTCCCCAAAGCAGACCATTTTCTTCCTGCCTCCATCCCTTCCATGTCTTCTCTTGGTAAGATTTCATAAGCCTGTCATATCCCGACATAGAGGTGAATTCCTTTGGGATGCCTCCTTACCTCCACAAAATCCTAGTAAGTGCCTCAACTCTGCAGTAACGTTGACACATTTCATTGAAACTGTTTAGATGCTTATTTTTCTCTCTCTTACAAGACCAAGTTCCCTAAAAACAGGGGCTGTGTGTTGTTCACCGTTTTATTCCCATGGGTCTTTTGTACCTGGTATAAACCAAACCAAACCAAACCAGACCAAACCAAACCAAACCCAATGCTGTCAAGTTGATTGCAACTCACAGTGACCCTATAGGACAGAGTAGAACTGCCCCATAGGGTTTTCAAGGCTGTAAATCTTTACAGAAGTAGGCTGCCGCATCTTTCTCCCAAGGAGCAGTTGGTAGGTTCACACTACTGACTTTTTTGGTTAGTAGCTGAGCGCTTTAACCACTGCACCACCAGCACTCCTTATACCTGGTATAAAACCAAAACAAACCAAAACTCACTGATGTCAAGTCAATTCTCACTTATGGCGACCCTATAGGACAGAGTAGAACTGCCCCATAGAGTTTCCCAGGAGCTGCTGGTGGGTTTGAACTACTGACCTCTTGGTTAGCAGCCAAGTTCTTAACCACTGTACCACCAGGGCTCCATGTGGTATAAAGTAGGTGCTGAATGAGTGATGTTGGAATTGATGAAAGGTAACAAACCTAATTGCATCTTATACTGGAAAGCCGCTATTTTATGCACATTGAACAAACACTTCTGAGTACCTGTTATGGGAAAGAATATGTGCTAAGATCTGCAAATATGAAGAAAAACATGTCAGAGACACTGCTCTTGCAAATTCGCTTTGTAGTTAGTTAGGCATACTGTTTTTTTAACAGACAATCATGCTAGAACGTGAATAAGAATGTGTGTTCCCACTTCCAGGGGTAAAAACTCACTCCAAAGAATAAGGAAATGTCACTCTCTTCTTCTTAGAACTGATTCAAGTCTCCAGGCCTAAGCCAATCGGTCTTGGCATTACCCAGGCCAGGCGTTGTGGCCAATGATACACTGAGGTCGATGAGGTCCAAATGACCCTTTGCTGGAGTTTTTGCAAATGAAATTTTTTTTTTCACTTTTTAGAGTGAGCTACCAAAAGAAACATTTTCTCCTCCTCTAGCCTGTGTGATGTCCACGTCACAGCCCAGAGCAGCAGTGTTTTGCTGTCATGGAGGCGGCCAGTTGTAGGACAAATCTAATAAAATGGAAGGCAGAGCAGAGAGGTGGAAAGAACCAGTTCCTGAAACACACGGTGCGCTACTGGATCAAACCAACCCTGAAGCCGTATCTTACATAGGCTTTCCATTCTAATTGGACTTTCTCTTATGGCTGAGCCCCCTCCACTCCCGCTTTCCATTAGTTATATTTGAAAGCAGTTAATTGCAAGTTTGAAAAGAGGACAGAAAATCCAGATTCCAAGACTTCTATTTATTTTTCTGCATACACTGCCTAAAGCTACTGTTTTGACCAATATGACCAGCCCCTTAAATCTGATTAATTGTAATAAATACACTTTGACACTAAAGGTTGTTTGGTGGAGTTTACCAAATCACCAGGTAAACTCACAGTTACTTTTAAACTACCAGGCATTCCCTTATAAGAGATTTATTCTTACCAAGAAGAAAGAGCCAATGGAGAAAGAAAGCTAATACCACATGGAATTAAGCAGGGAATTGGTAATAGAATAACCAACCCCTAGTTTTTTGGTATAGGCAGAACGTCAGAATGTTGCCTTTCGAAAAAGAAAAAAAAAAAAAAGACAGCTCTGTAAATTTTTAGAAGGGAGCTGAGAAATTCAACAATAGCTGTAAAATCACCACACGAGGATGAGGAGCCAAGCCTTTTCAAGGCAGGACTCAAACATACCTACTGCAGAGTGACAGACCCTCAGGGCATGAGGTTTAGCCGAACTCCTTACATGATTAGTGGTCAAATAAAACACACTTTCAGGTACTTCACCAAGTCTGAGCACAGACCCTGATGCTCATGTAGGAAATTTAACACGGCAGCCGTGTTCAGAGACAAATCCCAGCCCTACAACCTGCACAGAAGGGAGGAACAAACCGATTCTCATTATTTCCACTGCTTCTCTGTTTGCTACGTAGACCAAAAGCTGTGAAGAATTAAATTAATTGGACTCTTCCAGATAATCAATTTACTTCAGTGAATTTCCGGAGAGTCCTGTCTGTGATCGTTTTTAGAATACTGATGTTTGGCATTTACTCTTCCCAGAGTATATGACTGATTTTGGAAGCATTATTCTTATGTGCTGCATCCCATTGCCAACCACACTTGGCCAGTTACCCAAGCAAGCAGTGAAGGTACGAGAGGAAATAAGGACAGTGATGCCATAAGGAGCTGGCGATACCCAGCAGAAATGACGGACTCACAGAAAAAAGACTGGGAGTATTCTTAAAGCAGAGTTTCTGAACCTTATCACTATTAACACTGTGGGTCCAATAAGTCTTTGCTGAGGGGCTGTCCTGAACATTGTAGGATGTCTGGCAGCATCCCTGGCCTCCACCGACTAGATGCCAGCAGCAGCCCTCAGTTATGAAAAACAAAAATGTACCCACACATAACCAAATGTCCCTTGCCCTGATTGACAACCACTGATCGATTGTGAAAAACTTTTCGAATGAAGTGATGGTAAGTTGATGCATGAGAACATGAACTAATTTTCACACACACACACCTCCACTGCCATTGAGTCCATTCTGACTCATAAAGACCCTATAGAACTGTCCTGCAGAGTTTCCAAAGAGCAGCTGGTGGATTTGAACTGCTGACCTTTTGGCTTGCAGCTGAGCTCTTAACCATTGGGCCACCAGGGCTCCCTAATCTTCACAGGCCTGCAAAGTGGGTGTTATTACTCCATCTTAAAAAAAACAGGAATTGTTTACGAAGGAGCAAAACAATGGCCCAAGGCCTGACAAAGTCCTGGATTCAAATACTGCATGTATCCAGCACCGTGTAGGCCCTGGGGATTTGACAATGACCAAGACAAAACTCTTATCCTCAAGAAGCCTCTATTCTTTTGGTGTCTGGCTGAGGGGGTACTAGAGAGACAGAGCATGCTGTGGGAAGGTGTCCAAGACTGGGTGCAGTCTTGTTTGATGTTGGAAGAAGTGGTTAGAGGAGACTTCCTAGAGAAAGACAGGAGGTATGAACTGCAATTAGGCTAACGAGGTCGAGATGCGGTCTGTAGGTGAGAGCCGTGATGAAGCTCATTCCATGAAGCAGAAACAGGATTTACAAATGCCAGGAGTTAAAAGAGAGCACAGTGCAGTTCAGCATGCCTGGAGAAGAGGAAAGAGAAGAACTGATCTAGCTTCTGAACGTATCTTAGAACAAAAGGGTGGGCTGGAAACATGATCAGCTACTTCCCAGAATCCGCTGCACGTTTTGGACAAAACTACAGCCTGTCTCAAAACAAGTTGGCTCTATCCTACATGACTTGTGCGCCCAGGGAAACCCCGGTCTAAACCATGGGCCAGCAGCGGTATTTGTTTGAAAACAGGATTAATGCTGTGTTCTCAGTTAAGCCTTTAAAGTGGAGTAATAATAAAGCAGGGGGAGATCATCTCTACCTGTTGAAGACAGGAAAGAGTAAGCGTTCATATTATTTATTTTATTAATATTGTTACTTAACTGCACATAAAACGAAAAACCAAACCCACTGCCGTTGAGCTGATTCTGACTCATGGCGACCCCACTGTTACAGAGTAGGGTTTTCTTGGCTGCAATCTTTATGGAATCAGGTCTTTCCCCTGTGGTGCTCCTGGGTGGATTTGAACCACCAATTTTTAGGTCAACACACAAACACAAGTAGTTTGTACCACCCAGGGACCTTCACTTCTGCATAACTCACCTTCTTCTGAATATTTGCCGTACAAAGAAAATATATTCAGTGAAAATACATAAAATTTTATCAAACTGAAATCTACCTGACCTCAGTATTGCTCAGGTTATTACACAACAGAGGCAAGGTTCTCAGAAGTTCATCCAGGGCACAGAGAGAATCGGTGTTCCAGAAGCTTCTTCCACCCAGCGCTGGTTTATGCAAACTCAGCTAAGAAAGCAGTGTTTGAAAAAGTGTTCAAGTGCAACTAAACAAGTCAGCAGTAAGTTTGCATTCATGTGAAATGCGTTGCACGTGTGTTTCATGAGCATACCTTGTATATTATGTTGAAAGTAATTTCCTTTAGACAAGAGTAAGGCAGATATTTCACTGGATCTCGAGAAGTAAGCGAGCCAAACCTTCTCTTCGCTGTTTTCTTCACTGTCTTCAAATTGTGTTTTCTGGCTAAGAACTTTATGATTATACTTAGGGCCTGGGCAGAAGTAATATTGTTAAAAAACAAAACCAAACCACTGACCTGACAATCAAGACAGCTGGATCTCTTGACACAAAAATAGCAAGATTGACATTGTGTCTTTTTAAATAAGTCACATGAATCCATCTGCATACGTTCTGACAACCTCACTGTTCTGTTGTGGGGATGAAAATAACAAATTCGTATAAAGTGCTTTGAAAAGTGAGGTGAGCAATGCAAATATCTTTGAGTGTAATGTTTGTGTTTTGTGGCTGCAAAATTCTAAGCATCTATATTTTTAAACATTTTAAAGGTTACCTTTGCTTCCCTAAAAGAGAAGGACCACTCAGTTAGGACTTTAAAAGGGTCTTGAAGAAAATTCATTCCCTTCAAGAGCTCTCTGGGTTCTTTCTCAGCCTTCTTCTCAGGAACCGGCTGCCATTCTTTCTAGTGGCTTTCCCACTCTGGGTCATCCTCCTTCCACTTCACATGATCGTAATCATCATATATCAACAACTATGGCTTCTCCCATATTAAAAAAAGCTAAACCCTGGTTTCGCCCTACTTTTTCCCCAAGCTGCTGCCCTATCATTTTTTTCTCCTTCACAGCCAGAAATAGTTATACACACAGTCCCCATTCCTTCTCCCCACCACCCCCGCGTTCATTTGTCAACACACACCAAACAGACAAGGCTGATCCCTAAGTCTGCTAACACTCATGTCAATAGACACCAAGGTATTCTTTACCCCCTAACTCTCTTACCTTTAGCTTCATTCAACCAGCTGTCCATTCCCCTCGTCCAGGAAATCTTCCTTCCTTTGTCCACCTTTGGACCTTCCTCCCACCTCTCTGCCTGCTCCTTCTCAGTCTTGCTGGAAGCTCATTTCTTTACTTGATCGTTAATTTTTAGACTTCTTCCAGGTTCTTTTGTCAACTTTATTCTCTTTTTATTGTATAATCTTTCCCAAATGGATCTCATTAGACTACAATTTTGATCACCCTCTGTGGCAGGCTGCTCATTGACTCCCATAGCTGTGTTCTTTTCTCTCATGGGAGTTTCCATGTTTCCTTCATAATACTTGACATGGTTTGCAATCACACGACCCAGTTGTCCATTGATTAACAACTGTGTGTTTCACTGCACTCTAAATCTAATGTGAGACAGGACCAAACCTGTTTTAAAAACAAAACAAAACAGAACCTATAGCTTTTCAAGTCAATTCCAATGCATAGCGACCCTATAGGTCAGAGCAGAGCTGCCTCATAGGGTTTCCAAGGAGCAGCTGGTGGATTTGAACTGTCGACCTTAGGTTAGCAGCCAAGCTTTTAACCACTGTGCCACCAGGGCTCTGTATCTGTTTTACTCACTCTTAAATTCCCAGTTAGTACCATAGTACTTGCCAACTAGTAGGCACTCGATGAGAATGAATGACTTGAATAACTGAAGGACCAATTATAGAAGGGAATGAAGGGCAAAACTATCATAGACAGTAGGCTACAATGAATCCCAAAACTCTGTTTTTCTGTATTTTTGTGATGATAAAAACAGTGCATGCTTCCTAAATTTATTTAGGTCTCTATTCATAGATCACCTTTTCCAGAAGTCTTTATTAATTGCTCTGTCCAGAACGGGACCCCTTCCCACCACGTCCTGTCTACCTAGACTCTGCTTTTTTTTTTTTCTTTTCAGCTTAACACTATCTGGCGTAATATAGATGTGTGTCTGTCTATACATGGGTGTGTGTACACACACACACTTATATGTATTAAAAATATTTATTCATGTACACACGTGTGTAGGTGTACTGTTTGTGTATGTGTGTGTTTATTTTCTATATTCCCAGGCTAACCAAGTGGTGGAGAGTGTCGGGGGCTAGTAGGAGCAGTGTGGCCCAGTGAGAAAGAGTATGTACCCATGGACCTCATTTAGAATTGTTGGGGAGCAGTGATATTAATTTTAAAATGACTGACTTTTGGTCAGTTGTATTTATTTTTACATTTTCTACAGACAATGCACCCCCTTCTTGCCTGCACTTAGAGGGTATGGCTCCCTCGGCCATGCTCTTGGTCCAGTAGTGTAAGCTCCATGGGAACAGACTTGGTTTTCTTCATGGCTTTTTTCCATATTAAGTGAACGAACGATCAATACAAGCTTTTAGAAAATAACTGCAAATGTATAAAAAAATGCCCATCTATAGTCCCCTTACCCAAAGGCTATAATTTTTAACATTTCAATATGTTTTCTTCCACGTATTTTTTTTTTTAACATAACTAAGGTGATGAAATGTGTCCCCATACATGAAATTCAATTTTTCCCTTGACATTGGACATAGTTAAGTGGACATGATCTGTGAGCAGACTGCCACAGTTCTAATACCTGACCAACAACTTACTATCTTGTGAAAAGATAGCATAACTCAAAAAATCTTGAACATTTACATGTTTTCTTTATTTCTATATTGAAAAGTTGCTTTCAAAAGACTGTGACAATTTTCACTCCCATTAGCAGTGTATAAGAATGTGCTTCTGCCCCATGACAGCCTTGGGTTTTAGCCTTCAGTTTATAACCGTTGCTAATTCGGTAACTCACAGCAACCCTGTAGATCGCTATGAGTCAGAATCGGCTTGATGGCACTGCATTTGGTTTTTTGGTGTTTTTTAATTTGGTAAGTGAACCACATCTTGTCACTGTTTTAATTTGCAATTCCTCCATTGCATGAAAGGCTGAAAACTTTTCATTGTTAAGTAGCCATTTGTATTTCCTTTTCTCTAAATTGTCTTTTCATTCCTAGTGCTCACGAATTCATTGGCTCCATCTCGTCTACAGGGCAACTGCTCAATTGCCTTCTGGTCGGGGCCATAGTAATTCCACGGAGAAAAGGGCCTGGGGAAAACGCCATTGGATCTTTGAGGTTATTTATTTATTTATTTGTTTTAATAATTTCTATTGAGCTTTAAGTGCACGTTCACAAATCAAGTCAGTCTGTCACATATAAGCTTATATACACCTTACTTCATACTCCCACTTACTCTCCCCCTAATGAGTCAGCCCTTCCAGTCTCTCCTTTCGTGACAATTTTGCCAGTTTCTAACCCTCTCCACCCTCCTATCTCCCCTCCAGACAGGAGATGCCAACACAGTCTCAAGTGTCCACCTGATAGAAGTAGCTCACTCTTCATCAGCATCTCTCTCCAACCCATTGTCAGTCCCTTCCATGTCTCATGAGTTGTCTTCGGGAATGGTTCCTGTCCTGGGCCAACAGAAGGTTTGGGGACCATGACCACTGGGATTCCTCTAGTCTCAGTCAGACCATTAAGTATGGTCTTTTTATGAGAATTTGGGGTCTGCATCCCACTGATCTCCTGCTTCCTCAGGGGTTCTCTGTTGTGCTCCCTGTCAGGGCAGTCATCGGTTGTGGCCAGGCACCATCTAGTTCTTCTGGTCTCAGGATGATGTAAGTCTCTGGTTCATGTGGCCCTTTCTGTCTCTTGGGCTCATAGTTATCGTGTGACCTTGGTGTTCTTCATTCTCCTTTGATCCAGGTGGTTTGAGACCAATTGATGCATCTTAGATGGCCGCTTGTTAGCATTTAAGACCCCAGACGCCACATTTCAAAGTGGGATGCAGAATGTTTTCATAATAGAATTATTTTGTCAATTGACTTAGAAGTTCCCTTAAGCCATAGTCCCCAAACCCCCGCCCTTGCTCCGCTGACCTTGGAAGCATTCAGTTTATCCCAGAAACTTCTTTGTTTTTGGTACAGTCCAGTTGAGCTGACCTTCCCTGTATTGAGTATTGTCCTTTCCCTCACCTAAAGTAGTTCTTATCTACTAACTAATCAGTAAATAACCCTCTCCCACCCTCCCTCCCTCCCCGCCTCGTAACCACAAAAGTATGTGTTCTTCTCAATTTATACTATTTCTCAAGATCTTATAATAGTGGTCTTATACAATATTTGTCCTTTTGCCTCTGACTAATTTCACTCAGCATAATGCCTTCCAGGTTCCTCCATGTTATGAAATGTTTCACAGATTTGTCACTGTTCTTTATCAATGCGTAGTATTCCATTGTGTGAATATACCACAATTTATTTAACCATTCATCCGTTGATGGACATCTTGGTTGCTTCCAGGTTTTTCCTATTGTAAACAGAGCTGCAATAAACATGGGTGTGCATATATAGAGGTTATTTTTTAATTATTTTTTATAATTCACTTTTTATATTTAACCCTTCTAGAGTAATTCACACTATGTAGCTCATAACAACATCAAGTGTTTAGAGAGTTCTTATCGTGCCCAAGGTATTGTTCTAAGTACTTTATGTATACTAACATGTTGACATTAAATCCTCTTAACTACCCTATTAAAAAAAACCCACTGCTGTCGAGTGGATTCCAACTCATAGCGACCCTATAGGACAGAGTAGAACTGTACCATAGAGTTTCCAAGGAGCGTCTGGTGGATTCAAACTGCCAACCTCTTGGTTAGCAGCCATAGCACTTAACCATTATGCCACCAGGGTTTCCGAACTACTGCATTAGGTAGCTACTATTTTTACCACCCTTTGAAGAAGAGGAAATGGAGGAGAAGAAACGCTGAGTAATTTGCCTAAAATGAAACAGATAGGAAGCAAGAGAACTAGGCTTTGAACTGGAGCAGGGTCTGTGAGCTTATTGACTAACCCATCCAGGACAATGCAGTAGTTGACTCTAGAGGACTATTGACTTAATTTTTTCTAAAAAATTTTCCTTACTGAAAAATGCATCTACATTAAATCTGGTAAAAAAAAAAAAAAAAAATGCTTACGCTGATGAGGTTTTAATAATAAAATGTTTTTAAAAAATGAATAGCTTTATTTATTTTTAATAAATGAATGTGCATGTTTTGATGCTCAAGAAGCTCAGGGAGTGAAAACACACACAGAGAAAGTAAACGTTATATAATCCCATCCTCCAGAAATTTAAAAAGCGTAGTATACAAATATTAGAATCTGAAATTATGTGTTCATTGTATTACAACTAAATCTAATGGGATGAGGGAGGAGATGCAAAGCATAAAATTCTGCTTCCTTTAAAAAACATTCACACTATGTATATATTAACTAAAATATTCACAGCAATGACCTTGGTGTTTTTGTTTGTTTGTTGGTAAAAAAAAAAAATATGTATATATCAGGACAAGTTTAATTACTCAGGACAACTATTTTTAATTCAATTATAGAAAGGAGATTTAACTTAAAGGGAAGAAACAAAACATTTAAAAACAACCCAGATCATCTAGGATATTTGTGTGGCTTACTCTGTTTTATCTCCTCGTCTATTTAGAACACTGATTTGTTCCATTCATAGAAACAAGAAAGAGCTTAGCATGCATTTGAGTTCATCGAACTTACGTAGTAAATCATGGCTGAACACAATATAGGTGTTCACTGCTTGTCCAAAGCCACCTTATTAAAAACAGGCAATTTCCATTTTACTGAATGCTCCTGAAGTTATGGCAAATATTTGAGACCCATTAAGATTGCTTTTGGTTAATGAGGTCATTCAAAAATAACTTAATTCATAACTGAAAGAACAATCATACTGTTTTTAAGGTCATATTATTTAATTTTTAAAAACTTAAACAACAGTAATTTTTAAAAAGCCCAAAATGGTCTTTATTTGAAAACCCTTTTAAAAACATTGATTTTTCTTCTGTAGCCATTAATTGTCTTACACCTTAATTGTCAGTGTTACAAAGTGAGAATTGATCTGAAATATTTATTTTCTGCTCTTAAATTAATACTTAATTCACCTATTTCAAAATAATGTGAAAAATTATAATATAATTTACAATAGATGGAAAAATTATATTCAAGTAAAGGCAAGCACCTTATCTTTGTCTCCATCTACAATAATGTGCCTGGTTCATAGAAGACATACAACTAATAATTACTGAATTTTTTTTTTTTTAATTTCAAGATAGATTTGAAAGGGAACATTCTCTGTTTTCACGCCAATTTGTCACCAAACTTCTCTTTCACACTTAAATCTGCATGAGGGAGTCAACAGCTAATGTGCTGTCATATTCCTTGGTGCTGCTCCTGGCCTGGAGGTCCTTTGATATATTTCTTGTTACTAGGTGTGCCCCTGCCACTGTTAGGCTGGCCTATAAACATGTCACCTGTGTGGAAGGGATTCACCGTCACCCTGGAGGGCTCTGGGTTGTGAAGGTAGCTTGCGAGCTCACCATGAGCCATGTTCCATACAGAAGACTCTGCCCTGGTGGACAGAGACCATGGTGCCCATCCAGTGCTGGGGAAGAACCACAGATGTGGGTGCAGTACACACCCCACTGCTGCTCCACTTGTAAATTCCTGCATCTGTCCCATTATAGCTATATCGTGTGGGGCATGGTGAGGTGCTGAAATTGGCGAGTGTCAGCCCTTAGAATCATTGATTTCCTTGGCCTATATGTACACATTGATAAATCGTAATACTTCGTTAGACAAAAAAAAAAAACCTGCTCAATATGTACGTTTTACCAATTTGCAAACTAAATCAACGATTTTTTTCTAAAAAAATAATGTGATCAGAAAATAATTCAAGCAGAAACAAAGCTACATGTTCTAAAACTATTAGAGGCAGTTATTAAATATTCTTTGTAATGAATGCAAACTAAACCTATACTATCTTTGCTCTAAGTTCCTAATAACTCATTGAAAACCACAGTGGGAACAGCTTTGTGAGAAACGCAAGTCTGCAGTCTTGCGAGAGGAGCTCCAAACGTTTACTGATTTCATGGGTTCTGTGCTACTTAACACGAGTCTCGAACTACCACCAGCACCTGTGGGGGCAATATGTTTCCCCAAAATGGAATTCTGCCCCATGTCCTTTCCAACCTCTGTATCTCAAAGACTGAAAATTCACCAAAACCCAGTGGAATGGATCCCTCCTCCAGAAAGTCTTCTGTGATTTTTTCAGCCGGATTTCTCTCTGAGAGCTGCTAAAACATCTTACCAATACCTGTTGTGACACACTGTATACCGTGTTAAGAAGAGTAACTACCCATTGTCATAGAGTTGAGTCTGATTCACTGTGACTGCATGTTTACATGCTAGAGCTCCTCCATGAGGTTTCCTTCACTTTCATCTTGACAGAAGCATATCTCCAGGACTTCATTCCACTGTGCTGCTAGGTGGGTTTGAACTGCCAACCTTTAGATTAGTAGCCAACCAAAATTTGGGCACTCAGGGACTTAAATAGTAATTAACAATCCCTGAATCTCTACTAGATGCAAGATCAGAATACCCTACCCAAACTAAAAAAACAAACCTGCTGCCATTGAGTCAATTCCAACTAATAGTGACCCTGTAGGAAAGAGTAGAACTGCCCCACAGGATTTTCAAGGCTGTAACTCTTTACAGAAGCGGAAAGCCACATCTTTCCCCTGCAGAGCATCAGGTGGTTTCAAACTGGGGACCTTCTGGTTAGCAGCTGAGCACTTAACCACAGTGCCACCAGGGCTCTGAATACCTTACCAGCAGTGCTTAAACAAGACCTCCCCCCCCCCCCCCCACACACACCAAACAGTAATTCTGTAAAGGGTTGCTGCCACTTCTCCAGGCCTTCTCTCCCCAGTCTCTACTTTGTTGCAGCAACCCCAGGGACCTCGTTGTCATGGAATCATGTCCAAAGGCAGGAAGCAGAGAACAACATGCAAGAAAGTGTCTCTCACTCGCTTCCCTCTCTTTAGGGAGCACAACCTCCCAGAAGACCCTGGAAGACTTCCCCATGTCTCATTGTCCAGTGAATGTCATGCCTGCTTCTAGAACAAACCTCTACAACTGCTGCTGGGTCCATTTTCCTTAAACTCTAAGTACCTGGCCCAAATCAGAGCCTGGTGGCGAAGAACAGGGTCGGGGCTACACACTTTGGGTAGGCCATATGTTGTGTCTGACTTACATTAATTAATGTAATGCAACAGACAATGTAGGCAATGGTTTTGACCTTTTGACAAAGGAGAAAATCGAGGTTCAAACATATTAAATACTTTACCCTAGACCATACAACTAGTTAGGAATGAAGCAAGATTAAAATTTAAATTTCTGTCCTTATAAATAGCTTTTACTCTTAATATTAAGTCTATGTTATTTTCCATTTTGAATATTAAGGAATTAAGCTGAAATGGATATGTTTGCTCCACGTTTGTATGTATACTATTTATGGAATAAATAAGGGAATAACTTCCTCAACTCTGCTCAGTAAGATATTGGTTTCCTTAAGCGTGTTAGAAGGCTTAAGCAGAATTCACAATGGAAAGAGGGAAGGAACATCAGGAAACAGTAGAATTGTTTATGGGATGGAGAGGGAGCAGTGGGACTTATTACATTTAAAATACAAGGTTAGCTCCTAGTTATAGGGCAAGAAAACCACTGCTATTAATAATGAACGACAATAACACACAACGGCAGCTACTGCAGTTCTCACAAATACTCTTTTCTGTTAGCTTAATGATGTAGAAAACAAGATATCGTCGGTCCTAGCTGCGCTGTTAACTTCTCTACTTCACTAGTAATGTGTCTAACAGGTTTCCTGATCAGCCAGGACAACCAAAGACACCAACAAATACCTAAGGCAGCGGGTGACCCAGAGGCCCTTTACCAGGAGGCGTTTTTGAGGAAGACTTGTTTTGCTTAATGTGCTTTCTTTGGGAAAACTCCAGCTGGTCTAAATAAAGGAGAGAGTCCCCTCCCCCGCCAAAAAAAGTCAGTATTAAGTTTTTTTCCCCAGAAAAGCCGTAAATGTGATAATTTCCTCATGCAAAATTGACCATCTTTTGTATAGTTTAAATTCTCACATTGCTGTTTGATTTCTCAATCTTCCCCACTGCTTGGGGAGGGCAAGTAATTCTGGGCACTAAAATATTATGTTCAAGATTGGCACTGCTTTTTATAACTGCAAACATTTATCCAACAATTATTTGTGCAATGATTTATATTTTTTAAATAAGATCAATCTCTCTGTTGAATGAGATTTTATAAGCTAGACTTCGATCATTAGAATTAATTAAACATCAAGAAAAACCGGTGCGTGTTCATGAAGAATCAGCATCTTTTTTGGCTTACATCAAGTCTCATGTACAAAGCTAAGATTTACATAGAATCCCATTTAGAAATATATTATAATCATTGTTTTCCTACCTTCAAACTGAGCAGAAGTCTTCAGCCTGCAACGTCTTACACCCACACATTACAGCTGCTTTAGTTCCCCAATCTGCCTTTTATTCTCTTCTTACCTTTAATTAAAATGCATTAAAGAAAGAAAAAAGAAACAAACGGTTTCAGAAAGTAGTATTTAAATGGAAGCAATTGCTTTAAATGTTGCTGTTCAGGAAATATATTGTGTGGTGCACGGTTTTGCACGGATCAAAGAGTCCACTCAAGGTAACGTAAGTATTATTTATTATGATGTTGGATAGAGTCAGTTCTTGTGGTCTGACTCCTAGATGGAACTTCACAGACTGTGAGCTAAAGTATCTCCTGAATTTTCACTTTTTGTAATCACAAAATTTCAAGGTGTATATAACATTGTACTAGATTACTACTGTTGCTGTAACAAATTACTGAAAACTTGGTGGTTTAAACTATAAAAACTTGTTATCTTACTGTTCTAGAGGTCAAAAGTCTGAAAAAGGGTCTCTCGAGCTGAAGTTGAGGTGTCCCAGGCTGTGTTCCTTCTGGAGGCTCTGGTAGAGTCCACTTTCTAGCCTCTTCCAGCTTCTAGAGGCTGCGTTCATTCCTTGGGCCAAGATCCCCTTCTGTCTTCTAAGTCAGAAACAGCCAGTTGAGTCTTTCCCACATCTCGTCATCCTGACATGGCTGTTCCATATCCCTCTTTCGCATTTAAGAGCTGTTGGGATTACATTGAGTCTAATCAGATAAGCCAGGGTTAAAAAAAAAAAGGCATAGAACAAGAAAGAAAAGCATAAAAAACAAACAAACCAAACCTGTGACTGTCAACTCTGACTCTGGGGACCCCATGTGTTACAGGGTTTTCTTTGCCACCACCTTTACAGAAGCAGACTGCCAGGCCTTTCTTGCGCATCACCACTAAGTGGGTTCAAACCACCAGCTATTAGATTAGTACAAACTCATTTTTGTCGAATCAATTCCAACTCATAGTCACCCAATAGGACAGAGTAGAACTGCCCCCACAGGGTTCCCAAGACTGTAATCTTCATAGAAGAAGACTGCCAAATCCTTCCCCTGCTGAGCAGAACAGCTGGTGGATTCCAACCACTGACCTTTTGGTTTGTAGTCAAGAACTTAACCGCTGCACCACCAGGGCTCTTGGTAGGCAAGGGCAAACCGTTTGCACCGTGAGCCCTGACTCGTGATGACCCTAGGAACAACTGAACAAAATGCTGCCTGATCCTGTGCCATCCGCATGATGGTTGGGGTTCAGACCACTGTGATCCACAGAGTTTTTACTGATGGTTTTTTGAAAGTAGATCGTTAGTCTTTTTTATTTTTTCCTAGTTCATCTTCATCTGGAAGCTCTCCTGAAACCTGTTCAGCATTACAGCAACAAGTAAGCGTCAAATGACAGACGGGTGGTGGCTATTCATGAGGTGTGTTGGCCAGGAATCAAACTCAGCTCTCCTACATGGAAGGTGAGAATTTTACTTTCCCTATTTTAAAATCTGCAGATTAGCAACCTAATTCCATCTGCTGCTTTAATTTCCCTTTGCCATGTAGTTTAACATACCGCAGGTTCCAGGGATTGGGATATGGACATTAGCAGAGGCCATTATTCTGTCTACCACAAACGTCTACAGATATAACTCACCTTTGATACCTACCCCATTCTGATAAACAATTGCAAGATGTAGATATCTGTTGTTAGGTGCTGTCCAGTCAGTTCTGACTCATAGCAACCCTATGTACAACAGAACGAAACACTGCCTAGTTCTGCGTTATCCTCACAATCGTTGCTGTGCTCGAGCCCATTGTTGCAGCCACTGTGTCAATCCATCTCATTGAGGGTCTTCCTCTTTTTTGCGGACCCTCTTTTTTTTCTACTTTACCAAGCATAATGTTCTCTCCAGGGACTAATCCCTCCTGATAACATGTCCAAAGTATGTGAGACGTAGCCTAGCGATCCTTGCTTCTAAGGAGCATTCTGGCTATACTTCTTCCGAGACAGATACGTTTATTCTTT
The DNA here is from genome assembly GCF_024166365.1 of Elephas maximus indicus. Lineage (NCBI taxonomy): Eukaryota > Metazoa > Chordata > Mammalia > Proboscidea > Elephantidae > Elephas > Elephas maximus. The sequence continues at coordinate 79,389,782 of NC_064840.1, forward strand.
TGGCAGTCCATGGTATATTCAATATCCTTCACCAACGCCATGATTCCAAGGCACCAGTTCTTTGGTTTTCCTTATTCATTGTCCAGCTTTCACATGCCTGTGAGGCAAAATTGAAAACACCATGAGTTGGGACAGGTGCACCTTAGCCCTTAAAGTGGCATCTTTGCTTTTGAACAATTTACAAAGGTCTTTTGCAGCAGATTTGCCCAATGCAGTGCACTGTTTGATTTCTTGACTGCTGATCCCATGGGTATTGATTATGGATCGGAGTAAAATGAAATCCTTGGTAACTTCAATCTTTTCTCCATTTATCATGATGTTGTTTATTGGTCCAGTTGTGAGGATTTTTGTTTTCTTTATATTGAGGTGTAATCCACACGGAAGGGTGTAGTCTTTGATCTTCATCAGTAACTGCTTCAAGTCCTCTTTGTTTTGAGCAAGCAAGGTTGTGTCATCTGCATAATGCAGGTTGTTAATGAGTCTTCCTCCAATCTGATGCTGAGTTCTTCATATAGTTCAGCTTCTTGGATTATTTGCTCAGCATACAGATTAATAAGTACGGTGAAAGGATACAGTTCTGACCACAATTTTCCTGACTTTAAACCATGCAGCATCCCCTTGTTCTGTTTGAATGTCTCTTGATCAATGTACAGGTTCCTCATGAGCACAATTAAGGTCTCTGAAATTCCCATCCTTCCAAATGTTATCCATAATTTGTTATGATCCACACAGTCCAATGCCTTTGCACAGTCAATAAAACACTATTGTGGTATTCTCTGCTTTTAGCCAGAATCCATCTGACATCAGTAATGCAGACACTTATTTTTACTCATACTTTTAGACTTAAACATCTGTGGATGATGCATATTTGAGCACATATATGACCCATAGTATCTAAGTGAACCTCAATTTTTAATAAAAATTTGAGTTTTAACAAAAACAGGTCATGTGTTATGGGAGTAAATATTAGCTCTTCTGCCCCACTGCTGGTTTTTGCCTTACTCCAAACTATTTTTTCTAAAGAGGGGTTGGCCAGAAACCTTTCCTCCAAAATGCAAAGAACTCAGACATAAGCCCAGCTTCATGTTAGTGCTCACACAAACCCACCTACAGCCACACTCCCACACACCTGCATCAGGTTACTCCATCAATCCTGAAAAGCTTTTTCAGCCTCATTTCCAGGGCTTTGCTTCTGGCTGCTGCTGTTAAATCCACTCCCATGTTGTTTCCTGGGCGGCAGCCCTTCTAATCTTGCTGATGCCTAATTCTGATAACTAGGCCAGAGTTATACCTGCATTTTAAAGTCTGATACCTTATATCTTTCCAACATATCCACTCACTAGGCATCCCAGTGTAACCTGAGTGTTGGTTCACGTTCAGAGACGCTTGTACCTTAGTTAGCCTCTGTGGACAGAGATTTGATGAGCTCTTAGGGATTCTTGGAGTCATCGGGCCTCTTTTTTCTGGGAACTTCTGTCCCTAGATCAGAAACTGAATGTATCTCCCTATTGTTTATGCCTGGTTTGAACTAGAAAGTAACATCAACTAGACACACTGTCACTTTCCCCCTCTAGGGTCAGACTTCTACTTATGAGGGTTTTAGAGGTGGCAGACTCATAGAACAAGGGGCTTAGGGACTTGATTTGATGCTGAATTTGCCTAATAAATCCATTGTTTTCATTTAACTTATTTGGAGTGTCTTGGAAGGAGACCAAAGCCCTCAGACTTCCCCCTCCCCATTCCATCTGTGGCTGCTGATATCATCATGAACCCCAGGTGCCAAGGATGGGACTAAACTGCTTTTTCTCTCTTTTGATTCATCAGATACTCATGGTGGGCACTTTATCTTAACTCTCAGACTCCAGGGTATTCTAATGAGAGTGGTAATAATGGTTACAACAACAACAATAATAGTTTATAATACAAGGTATGTGTTCCAAGAAGCATTCCTAACATTCGACTTATGATATCTTGTTTAATCCTCACCAAACCCCACAATACACGTCCTTATTGTGTCTCTATATTACAGAGGAGTAAACTGACATTTAGAGAGAGAAAGTGATTTGCTCATATAGCCCAGTGTACACCCCCTCCTCATTTATTGGCCATTGTGTTATCTGACATTTCTCATTTATGACAACAATAAAAAATCTGACTATTCTCTGCACTAACATCGGCTCCTCTTAGTTTATTGGGATTTATAGAGTGTTTTCTTCGTGGAAGAAGTTTATATCTCAGTGCTATCTGCACAAAACCAAAAACCAAACCCGACTCATAGAGACCCTATAGGATAGAGTCAAACTGCCCATAGGGTTTCCAAGGAGCAACTGGTGGATTTGAACTGTTGACCTCTTGGTTAGCAGCCAGAGCTCTTAATCACTGTGCCACCAGGGCCCCTGCTATCTGCACAACTCACTGTTCATCTATGGAATGCTAGCCTAAAATACTGTGGAAATATGTCTGGGACCTTATCCATCTAAAAGGTAAATCCCTGCCACTAACTACATGGGGAAATAATGACCCCAGAGTGCTGACCTCCCCCTGTAGTATCAGGATACCCTTTTTCTTGGCACCTGGGCAATGATATTATTTCTTAGCTTTTCAGAATGCACCTGGGCCTGTCACTGGAAATAAGGTGGCCAGCTTCTCCAACCCACTCTCATGATTTGACCCTTTCAACATCACCTCTGATGCCGCCATTCTCTCACATAAGGAGAGAAATCTATCCTGCCTCCAGCCTGGGTGTGGTGAAGACAGGTAGCGTACAGAAAAACAACTGATACAGAGTTGTGCAGAAAAAGGAGAGCTAAGGAAAAGAATGAGAACAAGTATGCAAGAGAATTGAAGACCAAGGTGCGGACTTGTGGGGAGGGGCAAGAGAACCTTTTAAAAGGAACTAGCCATCAAACCTGAGCTCAGTTAGCCCTAAAAGAAGAAACTTTGCAAACCTCATTCCTCTACATTTTTTTTTCAAACTTTAAGCTGTTTATGAGGCTATTTTCTTTAAGCATTATTTTACACATTTGAAGAAACTAATCACACATTTCCCCTGAAGCCAGCACCTGTTCAATTCTGTCTTGCCAGCAAGAGATGCCATGGGAGTAAAGGACTCAATCCAGGAAGCTAGCAGGAGATTAAACTTCAGCCGGGATGTTGGGAGAAGCTGGTATGCTGGGTCAATACCAAGAGCAGGTTTAATTTCATGTTTTCTATGCATGATCAAAACTGTGGTTTTTCCCTAACTGTAGAGCTATTGCCTCCTCTGCTTCCTTTTACGGATTCCCTGTAGAGTACTCGCTATGTTCCGATGTTTGAGGTTGATCACACAGGTTCTACTTCAGGGATGATGATAAACCAGGTGCAAAAGCTGAGGTTAGCACAGTTGACTACTAACCTTTCTTCTAACATGGTGGAATTACCTTACCTTATGACACAAACTAATTCCTAGCGTGACCTGCCGAAAACTTCAATAGCTCCTATAGATGAAGAACATAAAAGTTCAAGAGAAATTGTCTGAATGGTTAGTTTTTGTAGAGAGAGCTACCAGGAGGTATTCCTCATTGTATCAAGATTATTAATCCAAATTTCGCCATTAAAGAATTTATAATGAAACATCTTTTATTATCTGCCATTGGGGATTAACACATATAGAATGTCATATTTCTCGATTATTCATGAAGGTAAAAATCCACAAGATAAAAAGCCTGAAGCAATTTTAAGCGTGAGCAGTTCTTTCCATGGTGTGGTGAAAAGAAATTAAGCTTTGGAATTAGGTCAACCAGATTTACTGTTCTGTCTTGGACAAGTAACTTAACTTCAGCCTCCATTTCTCTATCTGCAAAGAAGAATAAAGCTTCTAGTCATTCATTATCGTGAAGGTTAACTTAATTAACATCCAAAGCACCCAGAACAGTGCTAGGTGAATGTCGAATAAACTGTGAGTTATCTCTCTTTCTCTGTGTGGTTCTTACAACACACGGTTTGTATTGCTTGGAATTTCATGATTCTCGGAGTTACATATGAGACATGCCTGACTCTGGCTCCTGGTTCTGTCATTGACTGTGGGAACAAGAACACTTTTCTTAGTTTCCTCGTTTGAAAAATGAAGTCTTAATAGTGCATACCCCTCGTGTTTTGATGAAAAGGTTGGAATTGCACGTGTACTGCGAAGCACAGTGAGTGCTGTATACTAAGTATATGCAAAACTTCTTAGCTCTTTTATCATTATTGCCAGCAGATGTTGGTTTTATTCAGTTCTTCCCTGAAGAAATCTGAGCAGTATTCTTGCCTTGTATTAATTCCATTTAACATCTTTTCTATGTGCAAACTTCTGGTCCAGGTACTTGTAGAAATTCAAGAACGAATGAGGTCTTCAATTTCCCAGAGCTTCACTTCTAGTGGAGGGAGACACATACAAAAACATCTTCAAAACAACTGCGACAATTGCTGAACCAAAGATATAAAATTGTTAACTTTTGGGAGTACTGGAGAGAGGACTGGCTAAGTAATTTGCAAGCCTACTGCACAACGAAAATGCAGGGACCTTGTTCAAATTTCGAGATGGCAAGAGCAGAGCATTAAACTAAGCACACTGTCTTTCTTTGCAAAGGACTCTGTGTGACTGCATAGACCCCACACCCATGAAGCTGGCCCAGAGTGGGGGAGCATATCAATTTCATGCAGGAAAATTAGGCAACTTTTATTTATGTAAGATGTAGGACTTGAGCTAGACCTTGAAGAATGGGAAGAACCTTGAAAGAATGGGTAGAGCAAAAGAGAAAACTTGTGTGAAGTCCCCATAGAGTTAAAAAGTCTTTTTAAGTGAGGCTTATTGGGGCAAAGTGATTTGACAATCAGGGAGGGAAAAGAGATGAGGCGCTAGTAGGGTTGAGTTTGAATTATCTACTAAAAGGGAGTGATCCATAAAAATTTGAGCATAGAAACAAAAGCAGATAATTTAGGAAGATGTGTTTGACTGCAGAAAGGAAGATTTAATTTCATGAAGACGATGCAGGCTGCAGGAATTATTAGGGGTGATGGTGATGTGTTCCTCACCTGTGTTCCATACCTCCCCATGTCCCTTCCCCAACAAGTGACAATGACCTTTGTTCTCTGTGTTTCTCTGAAGCCTTATGCATACTGTTCTTTTTTCATGAAGCAACAACCGTTTCTGTTTTGAAGGAATCTTCAAGTATATACTGTGGCCAAAGACAAACATAATGGGAATTCTGACCAGATTGTTTTCTCTCTTTCTCTGCAGACAGCTTTTCAGGAACATCTACATCCCGCTTACAGGAGGAGCGCTTGAAGACAGCCAAATGTGCGTTAAAAACCTAGCACATTTCTTGGCCTTTCAAACAGAATTGCATTTCAGAAGAACCCGAGTCATTTTGTATTCCAAGCAAGTCTTTGAAGACAACATGGATGAAGCATTTGCCAGATTCAATCCTGAATGCAGGCATAATTCTGTGCATGTTCCATGTGTCTGTCTCTCGTCCCAACAAACTGTCTTCAACAGCGAGAAATTAAAACCTTCTCCCTTCCGCTTCAGTTTTTCTTAGAGTAACTCAGCCTTGAGTCAGAGGGACATGCTCAGCCCCCCAAAAAATGTTTTGTCATGTCAAGGGGCTTCCTGGAGCTCCCTAACTCACCATATTTTACAGAAACCCACAAAGTTCTTCATGAGGAGGCTGAGCATCACCCCCTGAATGTAAGCAGTGCACACAGAGAGCCAAATGTCAGTATCTATAAAATGCAGACCATGGGGTTTTATCCATGTTGCAGGTTCCCACGGAATGACAGAAAAGGATGACCATACTTTCATGTCATTGTGAAGCATGAAAATGTCTTAAATATCTTAAGGAGTGACCCCCCTGAACACGAAAATTCAGATTTTTTTTTTTTTTTTTTTGCTCCTCCATCATCAACTAGTCAAACAACATAAACCTTAAACCTTAGATGGCTGTCGACCCCTCAGTAGTAGGGCACTAGCTTTGAGTTCTCTGGCTCTGGAGCCTACATCTCAGATGCCTCATGGAGGGTAGAATGGGGAGGTCCATGTCCCTGTCCAGATATGTCAAGGGCACCCCCAACCCTTCTGTGTCACTTACATCTGTAAATGTCTTCATGCCTCCAATGAAGATAGTTACGCTTGCTGTTTTCTCAACGATGCCTTGAAGATTGACGCCAATAATTAACATTCCTCTAACTGTGTGGAACCATTTCAGGACTGAGTCAGCAATGGCCAGGTCATGTCCAGTTAGAGAGGCTGAGCAACAAGTTCAGAGACATCGTCACATTCATGAGTTCTCATGGCTCTGAGGGCTGAGGAATTTCCTCTACAGGTCTATTTTATAACTCTGTTCAGATTTTAACATTCTTCTCTTAATATCACTTGCTTTTTAAGTAAAAAATATGACCATTCACTCCTTGCATTACATACACACATATTAAAAGGAAGTCTCATACTTACAGTGAAATCATTTTGTCATTTGGGCAAAATGGCAGTAGAAGCAAAGCAGGGTGGCTCTTGTGGAAGGAGCCTACATCAAAATCTTCTGTTATGCCAGAGAGTGAAATGAATAAGGTAGCAGGGAATCATAGACGAGTCCAGAAAGCAAAGTCCTCCCTCGAAACCACAGGCCAAGTGAGCGTGAGGAAGTCCCAGTAAGTATGAGGGAGAGGGTGGTATTTGCTGCTTTCCTGGTGAAGAGCTACGGGCCAGGATGGGGAGTCTCCTTAGGCCACTTTCCACTCAGTGACTTTTGGAAAATAATTCCCAGAAGGTGCCAAGAAAGAGCCCCACTCTATCACTGAGATACAGGAAAGGACCAAGAAGTATCTTTAAGGGACAAGAATTCTTTCACTAGTTGTTTAAAGATACTAAAGCCAATGAGGCTGGTGATTCAGTACCTGCGGGTTTTCTGTTCAGTGGGATAGGAGAATCTCCTGTGACAGACAGTAATAGCCCCACACATGTGCGACTCGCTTAACAGTTTACGCTTCTACATGGATTATTTCCTCCTCCCCCTGCTTTTAAAATACGTTTTAAAACACAAGGTTCAAAGAGGTTTAATGACAACCCTGAAGTCAGTGAGGAAACCCTGGCGGCGTAGTGTTTAAGAGCCATGACTGCTAACAAAAAGGTCGGCAGTTCAAATCCACCAGGCGCTCCTTGGAAACCTTATGAAGCAGTTCTGCTCTGACCTATAGGGTCACTATGAATCGGAATCAACTCAACAGCAACAGGTTTAGAAGTCAGCGAGGTAAAAGGGGCAGATGTCATACTAGAACCCACAGCTTAAACTATGATAGCCTCACTGTCTCCATTATAACACTGCCTCTCAGATGACATTGGCTTTCCCAGAGGACACATTTGTGCATTTTCTTCCAACCACTCACCATGTTGTCTTTGTATTATTTACCTAAAAATAGCATGTGTAAGTTTCAATACATTTTAATTAGAAAATTATGCACAAATACGAACACAGTGGAGAGAAATTTCTCTCTTGCTTCTACTTTTAGGAATCCCCCTTGATGATAACAACATGTTTGAATTTGTAATTATTTCCTTTTTCTTCTATGTGGTACCAAAAAAAAAGAAAGAAAGAAGAAAGAAAATATTTCAAGAATTTGCAGCAGAAAGGAAAGAAGGGCCAAGTCTGAAGAGTCACTGATGTTGGGTGAATGAAGCAAACTGCTCAAAATTTAGACATGCGTTGTTTTGTTTTGTTTTTTCATATTGTTCTATATCTGTCCACACCCATTTTTTAAAGAGTTATTAAATATAGGCTCTTCTTTCTCATCTGAAATTTGCTTTCATTTGAAAAGATCGCGCTGCCTGCTCATTCATTTCTCCCTTTTACCTTCGCCATCTTGTGTAGAAAGTAGACTTCTTACAGTGCTTGTGTCTCTCTCTCACAATCCTCTTCCAACTGAATAAGGCAGCTCCAGCTCAGTGTGTCTGGTGAACCTCTGTGGGTGTGAGAGGCTGGGAGATTGGCAGAGTCAGAAAAGCACTGGGTTCCGCTCTGCTGGCATGTGTCCCTTAATAGATGCTCCTTGGACTTTGTGCTCTTTTTCTCATGCAGCACTTTATAACCCTTTGTATGTCATGAGTTTCTGTAGACCGTTGAGTCTTGGTGTGGAACGAGCTCAGAGAAAGATACATCAGTTGGTTGAATCCAAGGAAAGAGCTTTAGAAGAAGCAATTCTGAGTCAATTTGTTTGCTCTTTTACACCAAAGAGAATTTTTTTTTTTTACATGATCAATAAATTTCAAACATACAAAAGAGCTTCAGTAAAATGCAGAGAGCTCTCTCAGTCTTGGATCTGCTATATTTACTAACACTAAAAAAAAAACTACCTATGACCAAATGCCAAAAACTCTCTAAGCCACAGTCTTCTCATCTGTCAGGTGGAGAGGGGTAAGAATTTTCTAGCAAATTGAATAATTATTAAATAAAATAACACTCATTAAGTTCTGTAATATTTTTGGAGTATTTTTTTATGATATTAGGCATCTTTGTGATATTAAAAGTAACCAAATTAAGAATTTTTACTTTTAATTTAAGCTTGGCTGTTTTGACATCATCTCAACCACTTTAGAATAATCCTGTAAGGGGAGGTACACTTCGGGAAAATAAAGTTAATGCCAGGTTGTCTTTATAAATGGCTTTTCTTTCACTCTGAGATGACTTTTTTCTATTGCTTAAATCATTTTGTTTACCCTTGAGGTGATACGCCTGGGACCAAGGTTAATTTTTTTTTCTTTTGTCTAACTTAAAATATGCAAATCCAGTGCCAAACACTTACTGGTTTTTCAGCCAGAGTCAGTTTTCTGATTCTTGTTGTTGCTAGAAACCCGCTAACAGAAACATAGCCCCAGGGGTAGATATTCACATTGTTATGTTTGTGTAGCACCCATTAGAGATGTGAAGTATATAAAACATATAGTAAAAGGTTTCCCTATACCCCATTCCCCCTTTATGACCTTTGGTCAGCCAGTGTGCAACAGCTGGCTTCCCAGGGGCCAAGCAGTTAAGTCGCATAAAGAAAGCATTTTCTGAGAAGGCTAAGAGAGGTTGTGGGACTCAGGCTTTTGGTGACCTGCTACCTTATTCCAAGCCTGCAGTATTCGAGAAGAAGACCAAATGCAGTCCTTTCTCTGCTCTTAACTTTGCTGGCAGCAACGATAAGAACCTAACTAACTAGGGCTGATCTTTACCACCAGAAAATGCCCCAGCAGTGGATCCAGAGAAGCCACAAGCCAGCGCTTGGGGACAGTAATGAAATGGCGCTCTAGCTCACAGCGACTAATCTGGGTTTGGTCCAGAGCTGGCTATGTTTTGTTCTTCATGTTGATGGGATCTGAGGACAAATGGGGCAAAGCAGATGGGGCAGACAAAAGGTTTATTTTACTCTTCTGTCCTGTTACTGATTGGTGCAAAAGACCTATTGAAACCATCGTCCTTATGGGCAAGAGAAAAACAAAATAAAAACCCAGCAAATAGGCTTTTATTGGATCCCAAAATAACAATTTCTACACATACGTCTGAATAGAATTGATTAGTTCTCTTCATTTTCACATGTTTTAAATGCTCAAACTAAACCTTTTTTAACCCTTAGAAATTCCGTTTGTTCCCCAAGCACATTTGGAAGTTGAATTCCTTATAAAACTAACAGAATGCACGTCCTGTCCCTGCTAACAATAAAGAAATAGAAAGGAAGGGAGGGAGGGAGGGAAGGGGGGAGGAAAAAAGGAAATGAGAAAACGAAAAAAGAGAGAGAGCCATACTTGTAATCAAATAGATTCTTTAGTGTTTAATTCACTCTACTTGGTAAAGAGCCGGGTTAGGGGACAGGAGGCAGGAAGAAAACAAGACGAGAGACAGAGACCATAAACATGGTAGACTGTGCTTTCAGTCAAAGAAAAACTTAGTATTTGAAAGACAACGTATGTTATTGTATGATTCCACAGTCAAAAACTTGGACTATATCTCTCCCCAAAACTCCTGAAACTTTAATGTACAGAGAACGGTAATGTAGAAAAAGGAGGGTGCTGTCTAAAAACCACTCTCTTTATTAAAACCCCATTTTTGGAGAGTTGAATGATAGCAAGTATACAAGCACCTGGAATCCAGTGGTGAAATGATTATTTCTTATTTTCACCCAAATGCACAGCATTATGCATGCATTTAAAGGGCGTATTGGCCAAAGCCCTCCGCCACACAGAAAGCGTATTTCCTTTTTGGAAGGTGTGTTATCCTGTCCCTTTACTTTTAAAAGCCCACACTGCAGCACTTGTTTATGATCATGACTTGAGAAGTCTCATCAAAGACACATCCTCTTCCTACATCTGGGTCTGGCACAGAGCCCGACATTGAAATTATACCCTCAGATTAATGGGATTCTACAAGCCTGGAGAGACCCCAGGATGTGGTACATCTATGAGTCATGGTCTGATGACAACTCTTCAGGTCGGACCAGCACGTAGCAGAGCAGAGCATCAGGGAGGGGCACCTGAGTGTGTTTCTCCTCCCCACCACGGAGCACACGCCCACAGACACACAGGGCTTCAGACGTCTTCAGAAATGCCAAACACTGTACGCGTCTTCCTAAGCGTCTAGTTCACTTCTGCAGAATGGTTTGACTCCTGGAGGTAATTTTGTTTAGTAAATAACCAGTGATGATCAGGATAAAGATGCCGTGTAATTTGGGGTAGACTCTATGACCCAATGTAACAATTTCTTGGTGATTTATAACTTTTGCTTCCAGTCTTGACCTGGGTAGAGTACAAGAGTGAGAAAACAAATAACCATTTATTTATCCACAATATCCTAAATACCTTATCTGGATTTGAGTAAAATTTTGATTTTCTATTGTGTTAGGAAAGATATTCTTATCTTAAATCACTCCTCTGTCTCTATGCCTAGGCATCAGATTGGCACAAGGCTGCCACATTCTCCATATTGTTTTACACATTTATTGTATACTATATTTATTATGTATATGCAAGCACATTGTTATATTTATTTAGCAGTCACATTGGCTATTGTAATATAATAAAGCTTAAGAAATTTATATTTGAGCAATATCACATTAAAGATGAAAAATATATATATCTTCAATGAATTGTGTTTCATTTTTTGCTAAAGAGAATATGGAAAAAGTCAAGTGAGTCTGTAATAGATAAGTACAATAGTGTTTTATTTATGAACACAGGGGACTTCATAAAATCAACAAGTATTTAGAGGGCAAAAGGTTGTGATAGTGCTATTCATATTCTTACCCAAAATGTTGAAAACTTTTTATCATGACATTAAATACCCATACAGTTATAAAACAGCAAATCTTTAAAAAATGCTAAGTTCAGAATAGTAGTAGCCCAAGAAATTATATATTACTTAAGGTTTAACAGGACAGAGTAGAACCGCTCCATAGGGTTTCCGAGGAGCAGCTGGTGGATTTGAACTGCCAACCTTTTGGTTAGCAGTCGAGCTCTTAACCACTGCACCACCAGGGCTGGTTTAGAATTGAAATAAAATGTAAAATTTGTAGCTACCACCTGCAAATTTGCACTACCATCACATAACGCAATTAACAATCTGAAAAGAAGCACTTCAAAGACTGAAAGCAGAACGAAGGGCAGATACGTTCTTTTCCAAGGAAACTATTAAAGGTAAGACTGAAGTATTTTTATGCATTTGTATTGTAGAATCATGCTGACCTCTTGTTTATCATATAATATAAAAGACTTGTGAGGTTAATGACCCTCGTCCTCCCCCCATTGAACACACACGTTTTTCCCTGAGAAATGGGTAGGGCTGTGAGGAGTTTTCTTAACTGATGTGGAGTAGCTGAAAGATTTAGAATCCACACGTCTCTCGCCATTCACTTATAAACCTTCACATTTCGTGAAGTTAGCAGTTTCGTTGATCGAATCTTCAGCATAATGAAACAGTTGGTTTATTGAGCACTTCAAGTAATGAAGCCATCATTAACGGTACCAAGGAAGGAGAACATATTTTACAGACTTCCATTACTGTATATATTTGAGAAAAACAAGTTCTTTTAAGTTATAATTTTACATGTAGTATCAATGTCTCTGTATCAAATGCAATAAAAAATATTAATGTGACATAGTGTTATGGTATTGGAAAGATACACAAAAATTTTATAAAAGCTGTGGTTCTTATTTCAGGAACTATCTTTAACCAAGATAATTTATGCAAATCTTTAATGAACAAAGCTTAGCATCTTCCTTGGTAATTATCCCTAAAGTCTAGCAATAGGTCTATTCAAGAGCTTTTGTTACATGTAATAATAATAAAAAAAAAGTTAGTGCAATTTGTACTAGTTTCTGCCAGAAGAGAAATAATTGATTCCTATCTCTTAAGTGCCTGGAAAAAGGTCTTCAAATAAATGTTTCTGTCTTATGACAAGTGTGAGAATAGTCTGAGACCATGGACTGGTATCCGAACAGGGACTCATTTCAAATCGTTATGTTTGTTAGTATATTGGAGCGGAGAAGGGAAAAGAATGCCATATAAAATTACTAATTATCATTAAATCAGTCACTTGTAATATGAAACAATCTGACAGATGAAAAATTGAACGGATTGTGTAGCAGTCTAGTTATTTTGATTGTATAATTATTTCAATGTATATAGAACTATACCCAAGTATCTTTTTTGTTACTGATCCCATTTATGTGGGAGTATTTAAGGCTTTAGAGTGGCTTCAAGGACAATAAATAGGATGTTATTTTGCCTAGAATTCCAAAGGACTCTTGAATCTTGTCTTGGCTCTGACACCTCTTCTCCCATGGGATGCCTAGGGAAATTAAATTGCCATTTAATTATTAACTGGGCTAGACCCCAAAACCCAGTTATTTAATAAACCAAACAAGAGGCTTAGACTATGCCCAAGTGCAATCTATTCCTTTCTCCAGGGATGAATCTTACCACCAGATGACCACAAGACACAAAAGCAGCCCGTATTCCCAAGGGAAGAGGAGAAGAAAGCAAAGTGAGTATCTGCTGACTTTCTCGTCCAGCCAGCTTCATGGAGTGAACACCAAGGAGAACAGTTATATATTTACTAGCAAATGTGGACCAATAGGTGACCTGACTGTGAGCCGGTCAGGTTAGTATTCCACCCACTTGGGGAGAACAAAAAGGCAGTGGGCAGGGGGACAGGAGTCTTACCTCATTTACCGTTGGTGGGTATGGACTTTTGAGTATAGGAGAACTCAAATCTCTTTTTTTGTTTTTGTGCCGGACACCCTGCAAAAGTAGTCTGAGGCATCAAATTTCACCTGGGATACTCTGCCACACCCCAAGTCTCGCATGTCTTCTGCTCAACATCTAAACAGATGATCAAAAACTTTAAACAAAAAATCCCAACCATCTGGGGACCACTCTCTCATAGAAGAAGTTCCAGGGCAATGATCTAAAATTAAGGTCCTTTGTTCTGTAGATAAGAACCCCTGGAGGTGAAGTGGTTAAGCACTGGGCTGATAACCGGAAAGGCTGGCAGTTAGAACCCAGCAGCAGCTCTGTGGGAGAAAGATGTTGCATGCAGTCTGCTTTTGTGAAGATTTACAGCCTTGGAAACCCTTTGGAGCAGCTCTGCTCTGTCCAGTAGGCTCACTAGGAGTCAGAATCGACTCAACAGCAACAGGTTTGAGTTTTTCTGGGTTTGTTCTATACGAGAAAGTTCTACTAAAGAAAACAAATTTAACATTATCTCCCATGTTGTCTACCATACCGTGAGTTACTTAAAATGGAGGATTATTCTTAGTGACATCTGTAGGTCTGCCAGTAAGTGTTTGATGAGAGGATGGAGCCGTCAAGGTAGATGTACAATTAATTTTCAACCTAAGCGTCATCAGGAGAGACACTTGAAGGCAGTTACACAGCCAAACACATTAAACTTAACAATTCTTCATTCAGATTTGTAAACTGAAAAATAATGACACAAACTATTTGCATATAATTACACATAAGCGGTTGTTATTAAATTCAGTGTCATGAAGTAATACGAGAAGATGCAAAAGAGGAACATTTATCAAGCAGAATTGCAAAGAGATTTGACATTGTTGTTAGGTGCTGTCAAGTCCTTTCCAACTCATAGCAACCATGTGTACAACAGAACGAAACACTGCCCGTCTGGCACCAGCCTCACAGTCGTTGTTACGCTGGAGCCCGTTGCTGTAGCCACTGTGTCAGTCCATCTGGTTGAGGGTCTTCCTCTCTTTTGCTGACCTTCTACTTTACCAAGCATGATGTCCTTCTCCAGGGACTGGTCCCTCTTGATAACATGTCCGAAGTATCTGACATTAGTATGAGTTTTTTTTTTTTTTCAAGCTAAAGAATATATCTAAACAATTACAGGAATAAATTTAAAAGGAGGTATCAACGCTTCCGTCCTTAGCATGTCTACTCAAAAATTCGTTCAATATTTCAAAAACTTAAAGATTACTTGCTCTGTGCCAGGCATTGTACTAGATACCAAGGGTTCAGAGAGAAAGCATCGCTCTGGGCCTCACAGAGATCCTATTCCAGCCAGTACACAAACATGGAAGAAAAGATAATATGCAAATATGGGACTGTGGGAAAGGAGGATTAGTTTTTAAAGTATGTCTAGGTCTATGGTTGAAGGAAAATTTTTTTTTTAAAGATATAAAGGATTGCTAAGAGTTTCTGGGTGGTACAAACAGTTAAGCACTTGACTACTAGCCAAAATGTTGGTGGTCTGAACTCTCCCAAGGACACCTCTGGCAATCTTTTTCCGAAAGGTCACAGCCTTGAAAACACTGTGAGCAGCTCTACTCTACACACATGGAGTCGCCATGAGTCAGCATCAACTCAAGAGCAACTAACGACAGCAAAGAATTACTAGGCTATTTCTCCATGGGAACTTTATGTGGCAGGTTGGGGTAGGGGGCTGGGAGAAGAGCTCGGCAACAAAGCTGGGGAGAAGAAAAAGAGGTGGGGGAGGAGTTAAAGGAAAAGAAGGTAAAAAACAGCATAATGGAAGCATGAGGTATACGGTGTTTTAGTTCCAAAAAAGATTACACCCTAGAAAGCTCTATGGGGCAGTTCTACTCTGTCACGTGGGGCCGCTATAAGTTAGAATCAACTCAATGGCACCTAACAACAATGACAACAGTTCTTTGGTGGTTAAGGCAGATTGTGTAGGTAAGTAGAGGGTTAAGAAGTTGTGGAGGACAAAGTGGTGAAAAGTGAGACTTTAGGACAGACTGGGGACAGACTGTAAACATTCTTCACTGTGATGTTGAGGATTTTAGACTGGTAGCCCCTCAGTGCTACTCTATGATCAACTTATACTTCTAGACCAATGTTTTTTGCCATTTTCTCCAGGGACCTTGATCCCTTTGCTTCTTCTCTGGGATCTTGCTTAATGGATCATCCCCTTTATCACTAATCTCTCCTATCTTCCTGTATTCTTCCTTTAGTGTTTAAACAGTCTCAAATGCTTTTCATAATATCAACTTGGGTACTCCTCACCAAAACCATGCTATCTTTTTCGCCCTTCATTTCATGCAGAGTAATCCATGTTCGGAGCCTGGCGGAACAGTGGTTAAGAGCTTGGCTGCTAACGGAAAGGTCGGCAGTTTGAATCCACCAGCCGCTCCTTGGAAACCCTACAAGGCAGATCTACTCTGTCCTATAGGGTTGCTATGAGTTGGAACGACTTGATGGCAATGAGTTTGGTTTTTAGTTTAATCCATGTTCAGTGTAGCTGCTTCCTCTACTCTTCACCCACCGCAATCCACCTTCTTCCTCATCATTCTACTGCATCCACTCAAATATTATCACTGGCCTGTTGTCACCCGTTCTCAGGGGCACTTCCGAATTCTTATCTCAGTGTGGCCTCAGTTGGATTTGTTAGCATCACACATTTACACCATCTTTGTACTCACTACCTTGGCATGGCTCAAGTTCGCCGATCTGTTTTACCATTTATTCTCAGCCTCAGCTTTCCTAGCTGAAACTGATTATTGGTTCCCCATTTCCTGATAGATACAAACTCCCTGTCGTGGTGTATGCTGGCTTGTTTAATACTATAATTTTTTTTCCATGAAAGGTTTAATGAAGATTATTTTAAAGAATCTCTTTCTCTTATGAAATAAAATGGGAAAATATTACCTATCAGGTATCTATCTGACATTTATTGTTGATGTTCTTCAGTTCTGGGCCCTTGTTCCACTTGTCTTGCCATTTATTCACTTTTTGCAGGTAATTTCATATTCGTTCATGGTTAGAATGGCCAAATGTATGATGATGACTCCGAAATTTCTCTGTGGCTTGATCTTCTTTTCTTCATTTTAGATTTCTCTCCCAAACTGCCATCTATATGTATCTACTTGGATATCTCAAATATTTTAAAACAAAAAACAATGTAATTCATCTTCTCCAAACCTGCCTTCGACTCGCCTTCTCTAATACCGGTTCACGGCAGCCCTATTCACCACGTCATACCAAAACGTGTCCTTGTCTTAGACTGCTCCACCTCCTTCACCACACCCTCCCACAGGTAACTACAAAATTCTGATGATTTTATGCCTAAATATTTCTTAATTTTTTTCTCTCCTTCATACAAATACCAGCCTCAACGTTTGTTTCCTGCACATCTATAATATCCTCCCAATCAATACCTTTGTCCCATATTCTTATTTTACATTTTAGCCTTCTTCCATCTGCTAAGTGAAACACCTTGAATATGACTATGAACTTCCTAAGTTAAAACCTGTTACTGGATCCCCACTACTCAATAGGTGTAGTCAAACTCCATACCACAGTACTTATTTGCTTGTTTAAGATTATTGAAAGGTTTCTCATTGTACTTGAGATAAAATCCATATAATTCAATACGACCTACAAGGTGCTGCAAGAGAAGCTCCTCCCCACATTACCAATCTCATTTGTAGCCATTCTCTCCCTATATCTGTCTTCTTTCAGTTCTTCAAAGAAGCCAAGCTCTTTCCTACTTGAGGGCCTTTGCAAAAAGACTCCTTCTCCAAACTTGCATGTCCTAGTGTTTTCTCATTTTTAAATGAGATCTGCTCAGAGAAGCCATCCTTGGCCACCATATCTAAGGTATGTCTATCCCCTTGCTTTTTATATCAGTAGCTTGTGTTTTCCTTCACAGTGCTCCTCAGAACTTTGCAGTAATGTCACGTATTGGATTCATGATTTGTTTTGATACCTCGTCCAATAGATCATGAGCAAATGAGAGCTGGGAGAAGGTTTGTCAGGTTCACCTGTATCCTGAACAGGTGCCTGGCATCCAGTAAGCACTCAATTGGTAGTTGTTGAAAGGATATACGTGTCATATTTATGGTCTTCATGAAACCTCGCTCTTACTTCCTTCTGCATCCTTATAAACCTCTTCTTCCTACCTTGTATTTCATGTTTTCATAATTCTTAATGCTCACAGTTTTTCAGAAACACCATGTTTCATGCTTTTACACATTTTCTCATGCTCCTGTATCTGCCTGGATAATCATCTACGCTTCTCTCTTTTCTGAGTCTGGATGACTAATCAGGCCTCAGGTCAGGCATCATCGCTCAGGAAGCTTTCCTGAAAACCATGCTAAGTCCATTTCAGTTGTGCTCTACTACACTCTTGGTGCTCCTCTGTGACAATACTTTCCATGTTACGTTGAAACGGTCTGCTTTTGGCTGCCTTCTCAACCCCCCCGCCCCACCCGCCAACCACACTTCTATATTCAAGTTCATTAAGGTCAAGGCCCATTTCTTATTCCTCTTTGTGTCCCATCTCTAAGTTCAATGCCTGACAAATAAATACTTGTTAATTGGCCCTATTTTTGAGTTTTATTCTTCAGGTAACAGGAATTTCAAGAGTTTAAATATAACAGTGACATGGTAAAATCTCTACTTTTAAATACTCATTTAGGAGATCTATGGAGGCCAGATTGTAACAGGCAGTAGGGTCACTATGATTTGGAATTGACTCGAGGGCAACACATTTTTTAATGCAAGGAGGCGAGCCCAATGAAATTGAGAAAGCAAGAGATGCTCAAGTAGGTTATGTCCAGCCAAAGCCCCTTTAAGAATATTTAAGAATCAATAAGTCACAAAGGCCAGTTTGCAATGGCAATGGCAAGAGGGAGAACCAAAAAGAGAGGAATCCAGGATAACCAAGTTTTCTGATTTGATCAGCTGAGTGAATCCAAACCAAAAAACCAAACCCAGTGCCTTCGTGTTGACTCCGACTCATAGCAACCCTATAGGACGGAGTAGAACTGCCCCATAGAGTTTCCAAGGAGCGCCTGGTGGATTCGCACTGCCTACCCTTTGGTTAACAGCCGTAGAACTTAACCACTACACCACCAGGATACTAGTTGAGTGGATAGTGTCACCAAAATGGTACAGGCTGAGTCTGCTGATGTGGTGTAGTTCAGTACTGTCCAGGATCTTTGGATTAGATCAACTTCTCCTAAAAATCAAAGAATATTTTTGTTTGTTCATTCTCATTCCTGTATTGGCTAATGTTGATTTTGCTTATTTGCACATTATGGAATAGTTACTAATAGTGTAAAATGAGAACTTAAGTACTCTTTCTTTGTTCATCCTATGTAATTTGGGATGCAGCCAATAAAGGAGAGAAAAGTTTTTTTTTTTTAATTCTATTTTACTAAAAGTATGCTGTCTTGGTAAGCTTTATGCACATTTACTTTAATTGTGAATATCAGTTTTCAAATCTTATTAACCCTTCTCTTGGCATCTGTATAATTCTACATAATTTTCAATTGCTTTAAAGCCCATCATTTAGGTACACTTTATTCCAGTAACTAAACAATGGATTTTGACAAAATCAGAATAAAAAACAAATCTAAAATCCAGATCATCATGCTAATGTAATATCCTTTTTTCTATTTGGGAATACATCAAACGTTAAAAAAAGAAAACCTAATAAAAAATTTAATTTAAAACAAAAAAAATTACTGAAAACCACAAAAGTAATTGAAACACTGGTTCATAGTATGCCTATTCTATTTACAAAAAGAATCAGATTTTGAGAGAAGTATTTCATGAAGATGACATTCGGGATCTAATCCATGAAGTTCTTTTTCAAGGCGCCCAATTTCATGAGTTGAGTGTGGTGCTACATGGCGAGGTAGCATCCTGAGTAAGAGTACAGGACCTGAAGTCAGGGGGACATGCTGAAATGTTCCTTTCTCACAAGTTTCTTAACTTCTCTGAGCTTCATTTTCTCCAGTTTTAAAACAAGAATAATAATTGAATTAGTCAAGGCTTTATGGAATGCAAGTTTCAGAAATGTAATTCAAATTAGTTGCAAAAAAGAATTTATTAGCACGGGTAAGTAGAAAGTGCTAAAGACAGTAAGTGTTAGCTTTGCCTCAACAGTATCCATCTGCTCCGACAATGTCATCAAGACCTTGTCTCTCTCTCCATCAGTCATGTCAGTTTTCCCCTGGTTGGCTTCATTCCCAGGGAGGGCTCATATACCAGGTGGGAATATTGCTATCTTTTTTTTTTCTCCTAATCATTCTGAAACTTTCAGAGAATTTTTTTGGCATCTTTACTAATCTTACCAACACAGTTTGCAAAGAGGAGTGACTAGTTGTGCTTGGAGCATGTGACTACTCTTAAACCAATCACTTTCTAGGGAGAGGGAGCCCTCGGCTTGACTGGGTCATATGTACAGTATTTGTTCCAGGAAAGCAACGCCCTACACCATCAGATCCCAAGGTCCCCAGCAGAACGACTGCAGAATAACGAAGGGGTGACTCCCTGAAGGAGGGAATAACAGACAGTCAAGAATTATCATTCCCCCCCTTTTTTTTTTTATAATAATACACATCACTAGGCAGATGAAAGGGTAAATTAGATGATGGATAGAAGCACCTGAGAAACCTCAGTATGGACACCACTTCCCAGCCAAACAATAGACAAGCACATAAGATAAGCCATGACACCTGAAAGGAACGTACTCCTTAGAACAATTATAAGATGAGAAGGCAGGAAGAGGTAGATAATGAGGATGAAAGAAAATGGGGAACCCAGGGTAGAAATGGGGAGCATGCTGGCACATTGTGGGGAATGAAACCAAGGTCATGAAACACTTCATGTACAATCAAAGGGAAAACTAATTTGCTCTGTAAATTTTCACCTAAAGCACAATAAATAAATAAAAGAATTAGTATTTGCGTAACAGAGAAATAAAGAAAACTCAAGAAATTGTGGTTTATTATTAATTATTGAAGGAAAATATTAGTAAAATCATGAATGATTTCCCTCTGGTTACAAAGAAGTCTCTCTCTTCCTGGCCAGTTCCTTTACTGTGCAGGTTCAAGTTGAAGATAAGAGATATAGTGTTGGAAAACTGGGAGGGTAATCCAGATCAAATATTTAACAATATTTATCAAGCCCCTACTTTGTACAAGACAACAGGTCTAGGCTTTAGAATACAGTGGAAAACCTGAACAGATGAGGCCTTTGCTCTTGTGTACAATGGTAAACAAAATACTTCCTCGTATGACTAAAGGCTTCTAGAAAAATAACACAGGGAAGTAATATTAAAAATTATCGGGGAATGGACTACTTTAGACTGGGTGGTCTGTAAATACCCTGGTAACAGGGTGATACAACCATGATAAGACACAGTTAGTACCTAGTAGCCGAAATGTCAGGAGTGAGAGGTGAAAGCAGAGATGAAGACTGAGAGAAAACAGAGGCTAAACATGTGGGGCCCTTTAAGGCCACGATGAAGGATTTCACCTGGATCTATTTGAATGTAAATGCAATAAAAGTCATTGAAAGATTTTGAGCAGGGTTGTAATGTGATTTCCTTTAGGTTATTCAGAGAATCATGCTATCTTATTTAAAATTAAATAAATTAAAAAAAATGCAGATTAATGGGTGGAAAAGTGAAAACAGAGACATGTACACTTTTACACTGCATGCTATGATGACAGTGACATGGAATATGGCGCTCACAGTAGAGATAAAAAGAAAAGTCAACCACTATCATGTATATTCGGGAAATAGAAATGATAAAATTCAGCGTTGGGTTGGATGGGGAGACTGAGATGAAAGAGGGGTCAAGGATAGTTTATAGTTTTAGTCTTTAGCAACTGGGTGGATAGAAAGGTAAGAGGAGAAAAAAAATTGGTTAAAAGAATCAATGAGTGTTCTCTTTTGGCTGTGCTAAATTTGAGCTGTCTAAAAAAAAAAAAAATTTTTTTTTTATTAAGCGCCCTGGTGGTGCTATGGTTAAAAGCTCAGCTGCTAACCAGAAGGTAGGCAGTTTGAACCCACCAGCCACTCCCTGGAACCCCTATGGGGTAGTTCTGCTCTGTCCTATAGGGTTGTGATGAGTCAGAATCAACTCAACGGCAACGGGTTTGTTTTTCTTTTCTTTTTTTTTTTTTAGACACCTAAGTAGCAGTGTTCAGTGGCAGGTGGCCACACAAGTCTTGGGAGGTTAGGCTGAAGTTATAGATGTTGGAGTCATAAGCATATGGATAGTATTAAAGCCTCAAAATTGGATGAGATATCCTAAGGAGAGGTTTTGGATACTGAAGTGTAGGGGTCCTGACATTAAACTCTGAGACACGCATATTAATGTACTAAGTACAAAAGAAGGAAACAACCATTTAGACTTAAAAGAACACAGTTATCAGTGAAAACAATAAGGAAAGGAATACATAAAATCATAGCGTCATGGAAAAAAGACTTTTCAAGAAGGATGGAGTGTCAAGGATGCCAAGTACTTTTAAGGGGTAAAGTATGACAAGGTCTCAGAAGTGACCATTGGCTTGAGCACCATGAAAGTCATTGATGACCTGGACAAGAACATTTTCAGTGGAGTGGTGGTAATTGAAGGCCAAAAGGAGTAGACTGTGAAGAAAACATGGAATGAAGAATTGGAGAAATAGGACAATAGATATGGGTCAGTGTGCTCAAGGAAAGGCTTTCTTAAGCCATGGAAGAGCAGAGCAAGTTTACCATAGCCATGCAGAAGAGAATGGGAAACTGACATGCAGAAAAATGAGGATCACGTGCAAGGTAACATTCCTAAGAAGCGGAGATAGGTGAGATCTAGACCATCAGTGAAGGGATTGCTGTGATGGGAGCTGAAGTCGTTCACCCACCATCACAGAAGGCAAGTTAGGGTGCGTGTGGGAAGATAGAAGTATTCAGGAAAATTCGGTGGTAGAAAAAGAGGAAATTCCCCTCTGAGAACTTCTAATTTCTCAGTAAAACCTGTAACAAGGACATTAGCTGAAACTTTAAACCATGCACGGATGTTGGAGGTATCAGAGAGAGGAAAGAGCACAAGACTGTTGAATGTGTATTGTTTTCACTAAGTGTTGTTCTCCAGCCACTTCTAGTACACAGATATCTGGAATTTTTCTGGTAATTTGGAAAGAATGGCAAGAGAGCTGGGGTTATTTGGAAGGGATTACTTGTATTTACGGTCCATGTAAAATAAAATATGGAAGGAGAAAAAGTAGACACTTTGCGAATAATGAATAATTAAAATGGTGAGGTTAAAGAGCACTGAAATTCCTGGCACAAAAACAGTAGTAGATTCTGAAGGTTTCATGGGGAGAAAAGATAAGCATCAATGTAGGCAGGATTTGGTGAGTTTTAAAAAGTTTAGAGAAAGGAAGAAAGATTTATGGGGCAGCTCTGTGAGATATGTGAAAACAAAGATAAACAAGGATTTGTCAGAGGCTTGTTTGTTTTGAATGTAAATCTTTGTTGGCATATTTTGAGGAGCCTCTGCAGAGATTTAAACTGATTTACAAGTATGTTTTGGTGTAGAATTGGCATTCTTTGATCATGACTTCAGACTGAGAGTGCATCCATCTTAACTTCATATAAATTTATAAATTATCATATCATCAATGTATCTACATAGCAGCCAGGGTGATCTTCTGGAAGAGGGACCAGCAGACTATGATCCACAGACCAAATCCAGCCAGCTGCTTGTTTTTGTAAATAAAGGTTTATTGGAACACAGCCTTACCCCCTTCATTTACATTTTGTCCACGGCTGCTTTCTCGCTACAGCTGCAGAACTGAATAGTCACCAGAGGCTGTAAGCCTTAAATATCTGCTATCCCTGCTTAAACCCCTCCCTCAATGATTTCTACTTGCAGTAAAATCAAATTTCTTTGGCCAAGCCTATCTCTCCATACTCGTCTCCCGAACTCCTCTTCCAGCTAGCTTATTGTTGCACAGCCACATACACCTGTGTTCCCCTCCCCAATGCAACAAGAGCCTTTCTGCCCCAGTGCCTTTTCCCTGGCTGTTTCTTGGCCACAGAACACTCCTTCCTTAGATCTTCATGTTGCCAGTATGTCTCACCATTCAAGTTTCAGCCTCAAGGTCTTCTCCCCAGAGAACAGACCTCTGGCACTTCATACCACGCTTTGCTTCAGAGCACTTATCACTATTATATATTTACATGCTTGTTTATTTTGTTTCTTTCCACAAGAATGTACCCCTGTTGCCATCCAGGAGATTCTGACTCATAGCGACCCTACAGGACAGAGTAGAATTGCTCCCATAGGGTTTCCGAGGAGGGGCTGGTGGATTCCATCTGCCAAACCTTTGGTTAGCAGCAGCCGAGCTCTTAACTACTATGTTGAAATGGAACCCATGTCTATTTTTGGTTCATTGCTTTAGTTCAAAACCTAAAGTCTGGCAGAGAGGAGGTGGTGAGTGAATCTGGTCGATTCAATGAATGAGTGAAAGAGAAGGAATAATAAAGTACTAAGGACTTCATGTTATTGTTGGCACTGTTGAATCTGTTCAGATTAATAGTGGCCCTGTGTACAGCAGAACAAAATACTGCCAGGTTATGTATGCACCATCCTCACAATGGTTGCTATGTTTGAGCCCACCGTTGTAGCCACGTGTCAATTCATTTCCTTAAGGGTCTTCCTCTTTTCCGCTGACTCTGTACTTTACCAAGCATGGAGTCCTTCTCCAGAGACTAGTCCCTCCTGACAACATGTCCAAAGTATGTGAGATGAAATCTTGCCATCCTCATTTCTAAGGAGCTTTTTGGCTGTACTTCTTCCAAGACAGACTTGTTTGTTCTTCTGGCAGTTCGTGGTATATTATTGTCCATGGATTTTCATGATATTTCATATTTTTTCTTGTAATCCTTTGAGGTCCATCTTTTAAGAAATTTTCTATCTAGTTGAGGATGCAGATAAATGCATTTGAATATAATGCAGTTGATGCCACCTTTAAACAGCATACGAAATCATGGTACAGGTACACTGCAGCTCATTCAGCGCTCGACATGTGTATTTTGAAGCCTATCTTGAAGACTTCTGTATCTGCAGTCCTCATGAGTCGCTGGGGTTTAGCTGAACACTACGGAATACTACTAATAAATGCACAAGTGCAGAGAAGAGAGTTGGATTAATTACCGAAACACTGTAATTCAATCAAAATAGGGTTTATTTCCAAAAAATGAGAATTTGGACATAAATTGAGTAGCTTAAGGGTGACTACTCATTACATCCATTGGGTACATGTTTAGCTGTTCACTTTCCCCTTTAGGATGAGAAATATTTTGTATTTACATGGCACTTTCAGCAGTGACACGTAGGAAAAGATAACTGATTCAGAATCAGAGCCTCAGTTTAATTTCCAGAACTGTTATTTTAAAGGACCCTTCTGCAAATTATTTAATAATTATTTGAAGTTTCAAGTTTCTCTAAGTTATAATGTTCTCATCAATAAAGTACGGTTACATGATTTTTGAGAGGACAAATCAGGGCCACCCATTTGTCAGTGGAGCCTTGTGGTTTGCTATGATGTTGAAGAGGTTTCAGCAGAACTTCCAGACTAAGAAGGACAAGGAACAAAGTCTTGTTCATCTACTTCTGAAAATCAGCCAGTGCAAACCGTATGGGTCACCATGGTCCAATCCATGACCGATCATGGGGCTGGGTCCTGCTGGACCAGGCAGTGTTTTATTCCATTGTGCATGAGGTCTCCATGAATTGGTGGTCAACTTGATGGCAGCTGCCAACAACAGCAAAATGAGGATTACACATACAAAAGAATATTTATAAAGACAGCCATCGTCATAATGAATGACTCGTGTGTAAAAATACATATTTGATCACTGTTGATATTACTCAACTAATTCTTACCTTTTAAGGCCTAAGATATGAGCCAGTTTTTATATTATCAATATTTCCTGATCTCACAAAATTCTTGAACTGTAAATTAAATAAAATTGCACCCCCACTTCATGAATAGGTGAAAAGACGTTAAATGACTTTTCCAAGTTCTAAAAACTATTTTTGGAAGAACTGTGGTTAAAACAAAATCTCTTATTCCAAGTTTCTTGACATTTTACTAAGTGAGCTACTCATTCTGTCCCCGGCACTTGTATAGCAGTTGACTTGGTAGCGTTCTCTACTTAAGAAGGGCAATCCTGGCTGAAGTAACCATAAGGAACCCCAAAGAGGTTTCAAAGTACCAAGAACACTTTCTGGGTTGCAAACTCCTAGGAGGTTTTACTTGATATAGGCCACAGAAGAAATTCAAATTAGCTAATAAAGAGCCAAAAGGTGTGATCACATGAGGAATTAGAAAGACTTCAAAGAGGAATCACCATAAAACATGGGAGTTGCAGGAAAGTCTTACTCTATTTTCAATGCCTGTGGCTCCTCTCCATGCAACTCATCATATAAAAGATAACCATTAAACCCAAAACCAAACCCACCACCAACAAGTTGATTCCGAATCTTGGCGACCCTGCAGGACAGAGTAGAACTGCCCCATAGAGTTTCCAAGGAGTGACTGGTGGATTCGAACTGCAGACCTTTTGGTTCACAGATGAGCTCTTAGCCATTGTGCCACCAGAGCTCCAGATAATGATTAAAAAACTGTAAATACTTGTCTGGAGATAACTGCTTTAGATTTTTTTTAGTTATTTTCTCTTTTATACCTCAGTTAATATCAAGAGAACAGACATTTAAAGACGGCCATAAAAGATTGTCTCCAAATGCCAGAAATCACGTATATATACAAGTCAAACTTATCAAATGTATTTATAAAAAATAAAATGTACAAATATTTTCAAAACAAGTTTTGCCAACTTCTCTTCAACCACTATAAAAAAACAACAGTCATATACATACATATTTGCATATATATATATATACACACACACACATATTTACATCATAAAATACGGGTTGCAATTAGCCTTCTTTTAAGGCTTAAGCTTTAAAGAAAACAATTATAATGATGAGGAATAGCATCAATATGTGGCACATTTTCATGAGTTTTATTCCCTTTTAATGAAAATGAGAATAATATTGACCTTAATAATTTTTTTTTTTAATATAGTGAATTTAATATCACTATTTCCTGGCTCTTGTCGATTTTTATCCCTTTGAAGCTGGGGGAGAGAAACTCTTTCTCAGAATGTGAGTATCACTCCTGTGTCGGAGGTGCCAGTATTCTTAAGACCCAGGTAATTTATGGGAACCTCACGCTGTGCTTGACAGTCACCCATTTACAAAGGAATCAATGAATTATTTCTCCATTGCAACAAACCAAACCAAAAGCAAAACAACAAATAAATAGAAATGCACTGTCCAATTTGCAACCAAAATGTATCAAAGGGCCATTTTCTTAGAAAAAAAGAAAAATCAATAGACATACATTCTGCAACAGGCAGAATTCCGAACTTCCACAGTTTTCCACCAGCTCTCAGTGCCTTGCAAGGGACGTTTGTCAATGTCACAGTTAGTAGGCTGTTCAAGAAGAGATGGGCTTCAGAATCTTGCAGGAAGTAGATTTCAGTAGTACTTCCGGCTAGTCATGCATTGGTTTCCCTGCTCTGGTGAGGAAGCCGCCAGGCTCATCGAGAGTTGCCAGAGGGAAGAGGCATTCACAGCTTTTTTTTGTTAGCCTATATGGCTTCCACTTTGCCATACGAAACCCTGCTGATACAACAGTTAAGCTCTTGACTGCTAACTGAAAGCTTGATGGTTTGAGCCTACTCAGCCGCTCTGCAGGAGAACAACCTGGCAGTCTGCTTCTGTAAGGGTTACAGCCACTCCCGTGGATAACCAGCTCTGATGAGAATTGTATGAATTTACACTAAAATGAATGAAAGTACCATCTGCTATGTGGTTAGATTATTTGCCTCACTGTAACCAACAGTCACCTACATGGATCTAGCTATAGACCCTACAGGGGAGGCTCTACTCTGTCACATGGGGTCACTCTGAGTCAGAATTGACCTGACTGCACCCAACAGTCACAACAAAGGATAAATAATACTCCTCAAAAATAACCTCTTTTCGTTCCATTCCACTCTCCCCTCCTTGTTCTCTGTTCTTTTTCCTCCCCATTTTTTTTGCAATTTCCTTGTTGCCTACACTTATTTTCTACCCTTTCATTCTTGTGGAAGAAGACAAGAAAAGTACTGTGTGTACCTAAAACATAGTCTTTGGCCATATTAAGTAAATCTTTTTATAATATTTTATTTCAAGGGTTTTGAATGGTAATTGGCAATCTGGGGTAAGCTTTGGCTATTAGGGGCTTGTGGTGCACACAGCTTGACCTTGACTACTTACCTAAAGGTTGGCTGTTTGAATCCACCTAACAGTCCCGTGGAAGAAAGGCCTGGCAATCTGCTTCTTTAAAAATTACAGCCGAGAAAACCCTATGGAGCTGTTCTACTCTTAACACATGGAATCTCCTCCACAGCAACCGTTTCGGTTTTTGTGTTTTTTCATCATTAGTCCTTGGGCTTAGTGAGGGTCACCCTCCTAAAGCTATAGATAGATCCATGTAGGTGACTGTTGGTTACAGTGCGGCAAGTAATCTAACCACATAGCAGATGATACTTTCATTCGTTTTAATGTAAATTCATACAATTCTCATCAGAGCTGGTTATCCACGGGAGTGGCAGTCACAGCAACCTAGTCTGTGAATTGTGAAGGTTACAGCATTGCCTGGAAAACATATTTTGGACAGAACTTGTGGGAATCCAGCGTTAATGAACACGGAACGTGGACAGGGAACCACACAGGGAAAGGTAGATTAAAAAGTACGAAGATGGGTTTTCCTCTTTTATGCACAGTAAGACATAGATCTCCCTTTCTTAGATTCTTGGTGATGTGTTTAATTAAGGTATGTGAATTTTCAAAATCCTCTTTGTATAAAGAATTACTATATATTTCAAAATCACTTCAAAAGTCACTATTATGAGTACAACTAGATGGTGCCCAGCTACCACCACTGGCTGCTGTAACGGGATCAGGATAGAGGGTCCCTGAACAGAACTGGAGAAAAATGTAGAATGAAATTCTAACTCACAAAAAAAGACCAGACTTACTGGCCTGACAGAGACTGGAGACACCCTGAGAATATGGCCCCCAGACACCTCTTTAGCTCAGTAATGAAGTCACTTTTAAGGTTCACCCTTCAGCCAAAGGTTAGACAGGCCCATAAAACAAAGTGAGACTAAAGGGGCACACCAGCTCAGGGGCAAGTAGTAGAAGGCAGGAAGGGACAGGAAAGCTGGTAATAGGGAGCCCAAGACTGAGAAGGGAGAGCACTGGCATGTCCTGGGGTTGTTAACATAAAGCAATAAAGGTACTAACATGTTTTAGAAACTACTTTGCTCTGTAAACCTTCATCTAAAGGTTTACATCTTTAAAAAAATCACTATTATAACTCTTGATAGAACAAACAAAAATCTTAACAAATAAATACAACACCAAAGGCCAATATTAGGAGAGATTTCTAGATAACTAATATCGGTAGAACCAACTGGTCATGTTTTAAAAGATTAGTTTAACACCGTCACTTATTAGCCGTATAGGAGAAATGGTGGTTCGGTGGCAGAATTCTCACCTTCCATGTGGGAAGCCCAGATTCGCTTTCCCGCCAAGGCACCTCATGCACAGACACCAGCCACCTGTCACTGGAGGCTTGCGTGTTGCTATGATGCTGAACAGGTTTCAGCGAGGCTTCCAGACTAAGACAGATGAGGAAGAAAAGCCTAGGGACTTACTTCCGACAATCAGCCAGTGAAAATCCAATGGATGACAATGGTCTGATCCACAACAGATTATGAGGATGGCACAGGACCAGGCAGCACTTTGTTCCATTGTGCGTGAGGCCCTTGTGAATCGGGAACAGCTCCAAGGCAGCTAATGACAACAACAACTTACTACCTGTAAGAACGTGGGTGAATTTCTTAACCGTTCCATATCTCATTTTTCTTACTTGAAAACCTTGGCTAATTATACTCTACCCAGCTATGTTTTTGTGTGGATGAAAGCCTGGAATGCATTTCACAGTCAGTAAAGGATACCTATTCAACCTGTATGCTGAGCAAATAATTCGAGAAGCTGGACTATATGAAGAAGAACAGGGCATCGGGATTGGAGGAAGACACATTAACAACCTGTGTTATGCAGATGACACAGCCTTGCTTGCTGATAGTGAAGAGGACTTGAAGCACTTACTAACAAAGATCAAAGACCACTGCCTTCCGTATGGATTGCACCTCAACATAAAGAAAACAAAAATCCTCACAACTGGACCAATGAGCAACATCATGATAAACGGAGAAAAGATTGAAGTTGTCAAGGATTTCATTTTCCTTGGATCCATAATCAACAGCCATGGAAGCAGCAGTCAAGAAATCAAAAGACACATTGCATTGGGTAAATCTGCTGCAAAGGATCTCTTCAAAGTGTTGAAGAGCAAAGATGTCACCTTGAAGACTAAGGCACACCTGACCCAAGCCATGGTATTTTCAATCGCATCATATGCATGTGAAAGCTGGACAATGAATAAGGAAGACCGAAGAAGAATTGACGCCTTTGAATTGTGGTGCTGGAGAAGAATATTGAATATACCATGGACTTCCAAAAGAACGAACAAATCTGTCTTAGAAGAAGTACAACCAGAATGCTCTTTAGAGGCAAGGATGGTGAGACGGCATCTTACATACTTTGGACACGTTGTCAGCAGGAATCAGTTCCTGGAGAAGGACATTATGCTTGGCAGAGTACAGGATCAGTGAAGAAGAGGAAGACCCTCAACGAGGTAGATTGACACAGTGGCTGCAACAATGAGCTCAAGCATAACAAGGATTATAAGGATGGCACAGGCCCGGGCAGTGTTTTGTTCTGTTGTGCATAGGGTCGCTATGAGTCGGAGCCAACTCGACGGCACCTAACAACAACAACAAATGGTAGCTGCCATTGTCATTATCATATTACTATTATGTGAGTGAGGTAGATATTTGACCAAAATGACAAGTCATTACCTAGATCGTTAGAATCATTTGGATGTAGACACACGCTGTAAGGACAGTTTTAACTTGAAGTTCAGATGTTCTACTTGTGCTTGAAAATGCTCATTGGTGTGCCTTAAAAAAAGTTCTGGTTATACAGAACTAGTTTCCATAGACTCTACAAAGTCTGGGGACATGGGAGCTTGACCATCTCTGATCTTCTCTGACCATTCGGTAAAGGTACGAAAACTACTAGGTAGGATATGCCAAGTGGTTAACTGAGAAGAAATGCTGATAAGATGGTCCGCTCTAAGCCAAAGTAAGGAAAAAACAAACCTGTTACCATCAAGTCTGACACATGGTTCCCTACAGAACAGAGTGGAATTGACCCATAGGGTTTCCAAGGTATGGCTGGTGAATTTGAACTGCTGACCTTTTGGTTAGAAGCCAAGTTCTTAACCACGGCTCCACCAGGGCCAATTCAGGATAAACAAGAGAAAGTCTTGCCTTGTCACAGTGACTGTGGGTTTTAGAACGAGACCTGAATTTAAATCTAGTTCACCACCTAGACGTGAGATGCTGAGGAAGTAACTACCTCTGTGAGTCGAGCTTTCTCCTTGCAGAACACATTGCCTCACATCCACCCTTGAAGAGGTACCAGAAGGACCCAGTGAGATGGTAGCGGTGAGAATACCCACCAGCAGACTCGGCACACTCCGGACCTGCTCAGTGTTGGCTAGTCTTTCTTTTGTTCCCACAGAGATGTCCGTGAATAACTGTGAAAATTCACTAAATAACACATTTCAAAAAAGCGAGGTGAAAATAAGCCATCATGCCTGGGGAATATGCCCACTTAGCAGAAGTCTGCTCGATAATTAGGGAGGAAATTAAAATTCCATATTTAGCTAACAGACACTAAGGGAAGACAGAGATGGTATGCAACAGCCCTCGAAAAGTGATGTCTTTCCCTCATCTCCTACTCAAACTAATCACTAAGGACAACAGAACAGTTTTGTTAATTCACAGTAATGATGGGGAGTGCCAGTGCAAACTGCTGACTATCCCAGATTAGTCGCTAAATAAACAAGTCCCTCAAAAAGGAAGCGTAACCTTGGTGAGATCTAGGTGGCGACGTGTCCACTCTGTAATTGCAGCTGAATTTAGGTAACCTTTATTTCCACATTATGTATATTCCACATGGAAACCCCGGTGGCATAGTGGTTAAGTGATGTGATTGCTGACCAAAAGCTCAGCAGTTCAAATTCACCAGGAGCTCCTTGGAAACCCTATAAGGCAGTTCTACTTTGCCCTATAGGGTCGCTATGAGTCGGAATCGACTGGACGGCAGCAGGTTTGGTTTGTTTCTTTTAAGGTCATATAAGGAACCCTGGAGGCACAGTGGTTAAGAGCTCAGCTGCTAACCAAAAGGTCAGCAGTTTGAATTTACCAGCACTCTTCACAAGCTTTATAGGGCAGTTCTACTCTGTCCTGCAGGGTCACTACAAGCTGGAATTGATTCCATGGTAACGGGTTTGTTTTTTTGTTTTGATTTAAGGTCATATAAGGGAGTCCTGGTGGCTGAACAGTTAAACACTGGGCTACTAACTGAAAGGTTGGTTGTTCAAACCCACCCAGCTGCTCCTTGGGAGAAAGACCTGGTGATGTGCTCACTTATTTAAAAAAAAAAAGTGATTGCTGTCGAGTTGATTCCACTCATAGCGACCCCATAGGACAGAGTAGAGCTGCCCATAGAATCCCAAGCTGTAATCTTTATGGGAGCAGACCGCCACATCTTTCTCCCACTGAGTGGCTGGTGGGTTCGAACTGCTGACCTTCTGGTTAACACTCAAGTGCTTAACCACTAAGCCACCCAGGGCTCCTTCCCATAAAGATTACAGCCTAGGAAACCCTATGGAGCAGGTCTAACCTGTCCCATAGGGTTTCTATGAGTCACAATCAATTCAACGGCACCCAATAACAACAAAAACAAAGGTCATGTAAGTTCGCAAGTAACTATTTATGGCATTATTAATCACTGCTTACAGACTGCTTTCATCAGTAATGATCACCACAGCTAAGGCAATCCTGTGATAATCGGCTCTGTTAGAGTGGCTGCAATAGGTTAATCAGCTGTTCCATGATTGTTGTGTTTTATGTAAAAGACAGCCACTATTCAGCAGACGGTGAGGTAGTCAGAAGTGAAAGCCAATATCGCACAGGAAATCGCACCATCATCCTAGAACTCAGAGCGCTCTAACACACCAACAAGGTTGTAATAGGAACTCCTTATCCGTGCCCAATCCACTAGCATGGACTTATGTGATAACAAATAACTTATTCTTGAAGAGAGAGCCCCAAATTCAATTTATATCTCACAGTCCAAGTAAATGAGAAAAGACTGACAAATCTCCCTCCACAAATCCCTGCAATTTCATGTCCCCTCTGGTCATATTGGGCAGAAGGCAGAGCAGAAAACGAGGTTTTGCTCTGCTAATAGGCTACACAAGCAGGAAGTGTGTTTTTGAAGTACTCTGAACCCATTGCCTAATTAAGTCGATTACAACTCATAGCAACACTACAGGACAGAGTAGAACTGCCCCATAGGGTTTCCAAGAAGCACCTGGTGGATTTGAACTGTTGCCCTTTTGGTTAGCAGCCTGAGCTCTTAACTACTACGCCACCAGGGTTTCCTGAAGTACTCTAGGAGATCAAATACATAAAGCAGACAAAGATGACAGAAAAAAATAATATCGCCAGAAAATTAAAGGGGACTAAAAGGAAAGAAGAATAGATTTAACAGGACAATTTTAATGGAAAATTATCATCTTGTCATTGATAGCACATGGAATAAGGATTTCTGTTTTAAGTAGATTTAAGTTTGAAGAATGTAGACCTGGTAGACCTGTGATTCTGAGGGTATGTGTTCTATCTAATGGGTAAAGGGACACTTGTCTAGCTATTTCCAAGTTCAGGATGAAGTGAGCAGTTCCCAGGATAGGAATTCACTACCTCTGAAGCTGTGGAGACCGGAAAGCTCCAGTAGCCATCCTCAGGCCCCTGTACTCCACAGACAAGATACCTGTCATTGTTAGATGCTGACCTTGGCTGGAGCAAAGCTGGAGGAGGGGACTGCTCGCCCCTTCTGATTTTCAGAAGCCACTGCCTAGCATGGTTCCTTGTCTAGATGGGTGCTGCAAGGCCAGCATCTACTTGCCTTGTGCTGTAATTTTTGGGGGGCATTTTAGAGGTATTTGGAGATTAAAAAAAAATAGAATCATTTTGTAAAGGAACCTACAAGTGCTGAAGGAGTTAGGAAGGAAACTAATGGTGGTACAATTTTTATGTGCCACGTTCAGTGCTAGGTGTTTCCACAGATCTTGTTTACTCCTAAAAATAACTGAAATCTCCAAGGCCATGTGCCTGCTGAGTGGCCAGACTGGATAAGCCTTGCCCGTGGTCTACCCCATACTGTGACTTCCTTGTATTTAGTCAGGCTAATCTCTTCCCAAGTGCTGCTTTCAGTAAAAAAGAAAAAAAAAATTTTTTTAGGGAGGTAGAAATTCTTCTTAGTCAAGATGTTTAATTTCCATAAGCAGAGGTCTTGATTCTACCTGCTGCCTTGTAAAAAAAAAGCCTTGTAGATGTTTTAAAATTTATGAATCTCTTTTTAAGTTACAGAACAAAATATCTTTACTTTTGGTTCTTGCCTTTGATTACAACCTTAAAGATTATCCTCTCCAATTGTTATTAAGAATGTTGTGTTGTTAGATGTCATTGAGTGGGTTCCTACTCATAGCGACCCTAAGGACAACAGAACGAAACACCGCCCGGTCCTGCGCCATCCTCGCAATCCTTGTTATGCTTGTGCCCATTGTTGCAGCCACTGTGTCAATCCATCTCATTGAGGGTCTTCCTGTTTTTCACTGACCCTCTACTTTACCACGCGTGATGTCCTTCTCCAGGGACTGGTCCCTCCTGACAACATGTCCGAGGTATGTGAGGTGGAGTCGTAGTCACAGAGTAGGACCGGAATGATATGTAGTGTATTCACCCATTTAGAATATACATTTGTTCTAAGATCAAGCCTGACCATCCAAATATCATATTTTTGCCCAAATAATGTGAGCCTACTACTTTTGTTTGCCAACGCCTCCTTCCCTCTGTGAGGTATTTTCAGAAGTGCCACTATGTCAATTTTTTTTTTTTTTTTTTTACATGTTGCTTTAAAAAAAATTAACATTGCACTGGGACTTACAAAAATACCTTTCGGGGGAGAGAGTGGTTGTCAAACAAACATAGAAGATGTGTGTTATTTGTGTAAAAATATGGCAATATGTCTTTATACTATATTGCTGTAGCCTCTTGTAAAAGCACTCACGAATAAAGCCTCAGCATGCTGATGTTGACTTACATTGACCAATATTATATATTGAGAGAGACCGAATGTTTCCTATTTATTCATTATAGTAATAATATTAAAGAAGTCATCCAGTTCGTCGCTAAGAGTCATCGTAAGTGGACAAACAGGAAAAATTTCTTCCAGCTCCTAAAATGAAGAAAAGCTAAGATTCTCTGAATAATGTATTGTTTTTATTTTATTATCAGTGACAGTCATATTTATCTTTTGGATAATATGTTTCTTGAGATGCTGGTGTCCCTCTTTGCTTTGCCTCTCCATTAACTTCAAGACAATATTTTGGCTTGCTCCTAGCAATTGTATACCAACCACACAATACCAGCATATATTTCCATAGGTTATTTTAAATCCTGACTCTATTAGCTATCTCTTGCTGCATAACAAATTACCCAAGCCTTAGGGCTTGAAAGAAACAGACATTTATCATCTCAGATTCTGTAAGTCAAGATTCCAGGTCCAGTTCAGCTGAGTGTCTCTGCCTCAACGTGTCTTCCAAGGTTCCAATCAAATTTTGATCAAGGCTGTTGTCTCCTCTGAAGGCTTGACCAAAGAGGGGTCTGCTTTCAAGCTCACATAAGGGTTGGCTGATAGGATTCAGCTCCTCACAAGGTGCTGGACTGAGGTCCTCAGTTCCTGCCACACACACCTTTCCATAGGGGAGGTCACAGCATGGCAGATTGAGCGAGCAAGGGAAAAGCACTAGAGTGTGAGCAGAGTGCAAGCCACTGTCTTTTTATAGCCTGGTGTTGTAAGTGGCATCCCATCACTTTTGGTATTATAACCTACTCATTAGAAGCAGGTCACTATTAGGTCCAGCCCTCACTCAAGTGGAAGGACTGTACAAGAGCATGGATATGAGGAGACTGGAATCATTGAGGCTGACTCTTAATTTTCTTATACATACTTCCTCTTTGCCTAAAAGTCCTCAATTCTTTTCTTTGTATAATAACACATATGTTCATAACTTTACTTAAAGTGCCTATATACGTTCTATGATAACATATGACGCATGTTCATTCTTCCACAGTCTAGTAGGCTAGAAGTCCAAATTCAGGGTGCCAGCTCCAGGGGAAGGTTTTCTCTCTCTGTCGGCTCTGGAGGAAGGTCCCTTGTCATCAGTCTTCCCCAGTCAAGGATTTTCTCAACACTGGGACCCAGGGTCCAAGGGATGCACTGTTTTTCTGGCTCTTGTTTCTTGGTGGTATGAGGTCCCCATGTCTCTCTGCTTGCTTTTCTCTTTTATATCTCAAATGAGATTGGTTTAAGACACAACCTAATCTGGCAGATTGAGTCCTGCCTCATTAACATAACGGCCTCTAATCCTGCATCATTAACGTCACAGAGGTAGGGTTTACAACACATAGGAAAATCACATCAGGTGACAAAATGGTGGACAATCACACAATACTAGGCTTCATGACCTAGACGAGGTGGCACACAGTTTGGGGGGAAACAATTCAATCCATCACAGCAAGCATCTGGACCTGACTATCCCTGACACTATTAAGCTTGAAAACAATCCACTCCATTTGCTTCTTCTGCTTTGCTCCCCAACTCTGTCTTTTCAGGGGCTGTGAGCCATCAAGACAAAGAGAAGAAAACCCCAAAGAGAAAGCAAAAAAATGGAGAGCCACTGGTTACAAACCTTGGAAAGAGTTCTCCTGCCTGAAAATAAAAGTCAAAAGCTAACGTTTAGGGACTAGTACATTTTTCCCTAGTGTAAATCACCTTTGGAAGATTTAGCAGTTATCACGGCTGCACCTAAAACTAGGCTGAATGATTTCAGAACAAAAAAGTATATAGCTCTTAAAGTAAACAATCTTTTGAAGTTTTTAAAAAATACATTTTAAGCCAATTTTTCTCTCTGCGTCATGTACATTCTGCCTAATCTATGAACTGCCTTTCACTCACATCCAAGAAATATGTGATACTGCACAGTTTAGTGAGGATATAAGCTGCTCTGGGTCACTATTTGTCCAACTTTCTCTTATAGTTTTCTTGTCCTCCACTTCATCTTGGTGTGGCTTCAGTACCCATGTGACAATAAATTCAGACTGTTCAATTCCTTCCCCTTGAAGTTATTTTGTGTAATAGGGCTGACAGCAAACTTAGATATGAAAATTCTACAGTTAAAATGACTATGAGAGTTTATTCCATATTTTTTCCATTTTTCCCCCTTTCATAAATTGGCAAAGAGTCTCATCAGTCAAAGCCTAGGGGAAAAAAAGGTCTCTAATTCTTTTAAACTGTTTCACAAAGGCTGTGTCATTTTTAATCTCATAGACATAGATCAATGCTAAAAGGAATAATCAGATACTCTTCCTGAAGGAAATTGATATCAAATAAACCTAAAAAGTCATCTTTGGTTTGGTATCAATCATTTGCTTAATTATCTCCATCTTCAGTGCTCTTAGAATTATTCTGAGGTGAAACCACAATGCTAGAGAAGGCAGAAGACATCCTTTGTTCCTTGAATTAAGAGCTGTTCGCTGTCTCTCCCTCTCATTTGTTACATCTAGCAATCTGAAAGTGAATGTGCTTAACAGGCTTTGTCTGAGAAGAGCTTCATTTCTTTTTTGTGAAGGAAGCTATAGCCTTGGGATTGTCTCCTCATGCAATCTACCTTTTGACAGCCCTGAGCCTTTATTTATGAAAGAAGTTTAATTAATGCCCTTGGATAAACTGTTAACCTTTGAAATGGTTTCCTGATGCAGGGAGGCCCTTTCTCTTCTGCCAGGAATTGATTTTGGAAATGGTCTTGCCTCCTCGTGACTTATAATGCCAACAGAAAGAGCCCATGCCAAGTGTAGCAAGGCAGAGGTGAGCAGTCCCATGAAATGTACCGATGAAGGGTTTGCACCCATAGCTGGAAAATATAGGTCATTGAAAATGTGTGGAACCAACTCCAAAGAGAGAGGATGATTTTACAAGGGGATTGTAATGTCATATCATTGAAAGAGAAACATAACCCTGAAAACATAAGGCCATTTTCAAATAAACTAAAGCAAGCTTTTCAAATTTCTAACAAAAAAAAAAAAAAAGAAAGAAAGGTTAAAGAGTAAGATGGCATAGGTGATGGATACAGACGCTAAGAGAGAGGAAGAAGGGACACGACTTTCTGGGTAGTGAATTTTATTACATTTTCCTGGCATGGATCCTGGGGACCTCTTCAAAAAAAGGATGCTGAAGAGTTGTTCTTTAAAGGCTTAGCTCTTACTAATGCAGTTATTGTTCAATGTGAAGTTGTTTACTGGGACAGATGTTTTTTAACTAAATAATATTTTGAAAAAGTGTTTTTCCAAACCTGAAGCAATGTTTTGGGGCAGTGGGTAAGAGGAAGTATTGGGGAGGTTTCCCTGAGTTTGTGTTTGCCTGATCCACTAGCAACTTGGGTAAAGATAAATTACTGTGACCCACAATATGTTTCTGTAATAGTATAGTCAATGGAAGAAGCCCTGGTGACAGAATGGTTCAGCGTTGGCTTCTAACCAAAAGGCTGGTGGTTTGAACCCACCAGCCACTCAGCGGGAGAAAGATGTGGTGGTCTGCTTCTGTAAAGATTGTTGTTGTTGTATGCCATCGAGTTGATTCTGACTCACAGCGACCATGTAGGACAGAGTAGAACTGCCCCATAGGGTTTCCAAGGAGCAGTTGGTGGATTCGAACAGCCTACCTTTTGGTCAGCAGCCTGAGCTCTCAACCACTTTGCTACCAGGGCTCCTCTGTAAAGATTAAAAAAAAAAAGATTACAGCCTTGGAAATTCTATGGGGTAGTTTGACTCTGTCCTAGACTTGGAGTCGACTTGATGGTACAACAACATAGTCACGGAGACCCTACAATTTTCATATTCTAATCATGACCCTCCGAAGAAGACTACGTTGATTTGTTTTCAGAGAAGTTATAGAAAATATAGTCTCCCACTAAGAAAAATAAATGAAACTTTGCTCGTTATGAACACTCTGATTTTTAGGCCTTCACTTGTAAGACTTGTTTGGCTTCTGTACTAGTGGTACAGACTGTTTATTAAATTGACAAGGGCAAAGTAAACGATCTGAGTAGAATAAAAATGTGGAGCCCATTGGGCTGTAAAATATTTCCATTTTTCTCAATCTAATCATGAGTGTTAAACTGCCTGTCACTTAATGAGAAGTATCAGAGTGTTTTCCTCTACAACCATGGAATTTTCAAATTAAGGAGATAAGAGTGCACTTGAGGCTATGTTGCCTACCTTCATACTTGTAACTAGCACGACACCGTCAATGTAAAAGCTTGCTCTGTGGAGAATGCTGGGAATTTTCTTGGCTACACTAGTGACTTCTAGCTGTATCCCTACTCACTAATCAGGAACCACAGCAGAGCCATTCCGGTCATCTAATCACTCCCCCAGCAGTGAGGTACCACCCACCTGGCTGCTTTTCTGTCATGTGTTCGCCTACATGGTCTATTCAGATGAATGCCACCTAAGAGAAGTGACCTGGCCAGGAGCTGTAGAAGAAGGAAGAAAAGACAGGGCAAATTAGTCCTGGAGTCCTCCGAAGGAAGATGGGATCAAGGACGGGCAGACACAGGGTTTCCTCTGTTTTGACAGGGGGACAATTTTCTGGAGGCATTTTATTATTTTGAGTTTGCCTCTTCATTTTATCACTAGTTTTCATAATCCTAGGATGTGTGAACATCATTTTGATGGGTAGTTTTATGTGTCAACTTGGCTAGACTATAACCAAAAAAAAAAAAAACCTTGTTGGCTTCGAGTCAATTCCGACATATATCAATCCTATGAGACAGAGTAGAGCTGCTCCACAGGGTTTCCAAGGAGTGGCTGGTGGATTTGAACTGCTGACCTTTTGGTTAGCAGCCAGAGCTCTTAACCACTGTGCCACCAAGGCTTGTGTGTATATATATATATAGTTATCGTTAGGTGCCATCAAGTCTGCTCCTTCTCAGGAATAGTATTACTTAATATGTGCCACATAATGGTAATCATTGTGCACTATCCCAATTAAAAGTCTTGAACACTGATTAGTGTGTATAGTGAAGAGTTAAGCAATTAGCTATCTTTAATATGTTGTTGTTGGGTGCTGTCAAGTCAGTTCCGACTCATAGCAACCCTATGTACAGCAGAATGAAAAACTGCCCAGTTCTGTGCCATCCTCGCTATGCTGTTATGCTTGAGCCCATTGTTGCCGCCACCTTGTCAATCCATCTTGTTGAAGGTTTTCTTCCTTTTTTGTTGACCCTCTACTTGACCAAGCATAATGTTCTCTCCAGGAACTAATCCTTCCAGATAACAGACATAGTCTTGCCATCTTTGCTTCTAAGGAGCATTCTGGCTGTACTTCTCCCAAGACAGATTTGTTCATTCTTTTGGCAGTCCATGATTTATTCAATATTCTTCACCAACACCATAATTCAAAGGCATAAGTTCTTTGGTTTTCATCACTCGTTGTCCAGCTTTCACATGCATAGAAGGCAATTGAAAACACCATGACTTGGGTCAGGTGCATTTTAGTCTTCAAGGTGACATCTTTGCTTTTCAACACTTGAAAGAGATCTTTTGCAGCAGTTGTGCCCAATGCAATGTGTCTCTTGATTTCTTGACTGCTACTTCCATAGGTGTTGATTGTGGATCCAAGTAAAATGAAATCTTTGACAACTTCAGTATTTTCTGTTTATCATAATGTTGCTTATTGGTCCAGTTGTGAGGATTTTTGTTTTCTTTGTGTTTTTTTTTTTTTTTTTTTTTATGTTGAGGTGGAATCCATACTGAAGGCTGTGGTCTTTGATCTTCATTAGCGAGTGCTTCAAGTCCTTTTCACTTTCAGCAAGCAAGGTTGTGTCATCTGCATAATGCACGTTGTTAATGAGTCTTCTTCCAATTCTGATGCCCCATTTTTCTTCATATAGTCCAGCTTCTGGGATTATTTGCTCAGCATACAGATTGAATAAGTATGATGAAACACTGCAACCCTGACACACACCTTGCCTGACTTTAAACCAAACAGTATCCCCTTGTTCTGTGTATATATATATAAGACAAAAACAAACCTGTTGCCATTGAGTTGATTCTGACTCATGACGGCTGCATGTGTTACAGAGTAGAACTGGGCCCCAGAGGGTTTCCTGCCTGTAATCTTTATGTAACCAGGTAGCCAAGCTTTTCTTCCTCAGTGCTGCTGGCATTTGAGCCACCAATGGGTAGTAGTTTTGGATAGTAGTCGATGGCAAACCATTTGTGCCACCCAAGGAGATAGATAGGTAGACAGACAGATGGACAGATAGATAGATTACATAGATAGACAGACAGACAGACAGATGGTCGGACAGATGGACAGATGGACAGACGGACAGACAGATAAATTAGATGGATGGATGGACGGACGGATGGATGGACGGACAGATAGGTAGATAGGTAGGTAGGTAAATAGGTAGATAGACAGACAGACACACTCCACTGATTCTGTTTCTCTTATAACAATAACTGACAAAATCCTTTAACCCCTCCCTGTTTCACTGATAAGAAAATTGAGGAGCAGAGACCATAGTTTCCCAAAGGCGCGCATCTTGTTAAGAAATAGAACAGTCTCTACTGGGACTTGAATCTCTAAATTCTTCGCCTGAGATTTTTTTACTAATATGTAAAAGGAGACACTGTTTTGCTGGCTAGCTAAAAAGAAGAAATAGGAGCAGTAATTTTATCCTAGCAATGGTAAGACATGGTGATGGCAGGACTGGCATTGGGGCAAAAACATACTAAGCACTCAAAAAGGCTTTGCTACCATGCCCCACTGCTGCCGCTTCCCAAGCACTCTTGGGAGGATGAGAGGGGGTCTAAGTACTTCCCCTTCCTCAAAACCTACGGTAAGACCAGGATTCAACTGTCTATGGCCTCAACTAATTTATATTTATTCATGACCTAAAAAGAAAAGTCCTAACTTCTCTGATTTTCCAGAAGACAAGAAACATCGTGTTCCATCATCTCTGAAAACTGTCTAACACATTGGTCTTTTGGAATTGTAGTCAAGAACTGAGAATGACCATAGCCATTTGGAAACAAAAATAATTATTCCAATCCTGACTTTTAAGACAATTTATTAAGCACCTAGTTACATAAATACTTAGTATGCATATACTTACTGACAGCCTACATTTTTCCTAATTTCCTTCTCTGCACCATGTGTTATAACTTACACATAAAATACCAGTTCTTCATAATATTTTTTATCATCGTCATTGTCAACACCCAGGGTCAGTAGCTCTCAAACGTTGAAGTGCATCAGATGGCTCTTTCCCATCCCTAGAGTTTCTGATTCAATAGGTCTGGGACTGGACCTAAGAATCTGCATTTCTAACAAATTCCTAAGTGATGCTGAAGCTGCTGATCAGGATAGCACACTGTGAGAACCAGTGTACTGAAAAAAACATGAATCATAAGCTATTATAAAAACATTAAGAATTAAATTGGTTATATGTACTCCATAAATCTCTAAAGGACACATATTAAATTAATATTAATTTATTCTCTTTAAGGGGAGGGGAGGTGATTTGATTATAATAGAAAAGGAAGATTTTGTGTTTTTCAAACTTCTTCAAAAGAGAATAGATTTATATGCTACTTGCGTAATTAAATATAAATTATGGTTTACTTAATAGACTTTTAAATTGTGTTTTCCTAGAAAACCATCCATTACCTTCTTATCCATTTTTTTCATTTATTTGCATATAGTTCTGCAAAAACTATCCCTATAATTACCTAATATTCTCTGTATGTTTTATTGATTTGATTGTTATTGATTCAAATGATAGGATTTTAGCTATATTTTTTCTTTTAACTACGTATTTCTTTTTCATTATGATTAGGAGCGTAGTTTATCCTGCTTCTATTTTGGACTAATATTTAAGTTTTCTTTGCATTGCTATGTATGGCAAAATTTTACAGATAATTCATGGCTATTTTCAAAGACATATTTTCTCTGTTTATACAATTGAGCGTTTTGTATATATGTATTTGGGTTATCACATTATATCATTAAAATTCCCCTATTTATTTTAAATCTGAAGTGATGATCTGTGAATTGAGAGGTGTACTAAATTCTTCTTCCAAAAAAAATCAGGA
Organism: Elephas maximus indicus; assembly: GCF_024166365.1. Classification (NCBI taxonomy): domain Eukaryota; kingdom Metazoa; phylum Chordata; class Mammalia; order Proboscidea; family Elephantidae; genus Elephas; species Elephas maximus. Next base: position 79,432,636 of record NC_064840.1, read on the forward strand.
AATTATGCTTCTCTTTTTAGAAAAATGTCCGCTCTTCCACACACGATTATCTTCTCTCCTTTCTCGAACTTATTTAAATGAAAAAAATGAAGTCGTTGTCATTTACAGATTAATCTCTCTGTTGTAAATCTTTTAGTTTTGATTAACCCTTGAGAGTTCACTTCCTAGGTTGGTATCTGGCTGGTATGGTCTTGTATCCTAGATTCAGGCTGTTGTCTGATGTTGTTTTTTCTCAAACTGAAGGACTCCCTTTAAGAATTTGTGTAAGTTTGATATGGTTTTTACATATTCCCTTAATTTCTATTTATCTGAAAATGTCAAGAAAAACAAAAAGTCATATAAGGAGGGGAAACAATGAAACTAAACTCTGATTGCTAGGCAGAAACCATGCGGGCAAGAAGGCAAAGGGGTGACATACATAAAACCTTGAAAGAAAAAAAAAATAGCCCACTAAGAATAATATATCCTGGAAAACTCTGGTTCAAATATGATGGCAAATGAAAAACAATTATCACTCAGAATAATGACACTGAGAAAATAACAGATGAAAAACCCAAACAAATATTTGGAAGACTGAGAGAAGCTGAAGAAATAAGAAATATTTAGCAAAGCAGAGGGAGCTACAAGCTAAGTGCCTGGAGTGGGAAATGCAACGAAACATGAACTATTATACCTCACACAACCTTGCTTGCTGAAAGTGAAGAGGACTTGCGCTTACTGATGAAGAGCAAAGCCTTCAGTATGGATTACATCTCAACATAAAAAAAAAAAAAAAACCCTCACAACTGGACCAATGAACAACATCATGATAAACGGAGAAAAGATGTAGGTTGTCAAGGATTTCAGTCAAGAAATCAAAAGACGCAAATCTGCTACAAAAGACTTCTTTAAAGTGTTGAAAAGCAAAGATGTCACCTTGAAAACTAAGGTACGGCTGACCCAAGCCATGGTGTTTTCATTTGCCTCTTATGCATGTGAAAGTTGGACGATGACTAAAGAAGACCGAAGAAGAATTGATGCCTTTGAATTGTGGTGTTGGCAAAGAACATTGAATATTCCATAGACTGCCAAAGGAATGAACAAATCTGTCTTGGAAGAAGTACCAACCAGAATGCTCCTTAGAAGCAAGAATGGCTAGACTATGTCTCACATACTTTGGACATGTTGTCAGGAGGGATCAGTCCCTAGAAGGACATCATGCTTGGTAAAATAGAGTGTCAGCAAAAGAGGAAGACCTTCAATGAGATGGATTGACACAGTGGCTGCAACAATGGGCTGAAGCATAACAACAATTGTGAGGGTGGTGCAGGACTGGGCAGCGTTTCATTCTGTTGTACATAGAGTCATTATGAGTCAGAACAGACTGGATAATACCTAACAACAACAACAACAACATTACAAGAGGAAGTAGGCTAGTAATAATATGAATAAAATTTACAATTATAGGTGAAATAGTCCCCAGATCTAATTTTAGTTCTCATTATAGTTTCTATCTCCCCACGAATCTTTGCTGTATGAATAATAATTACAATTGACCGATCTGGCTTTTTTTTAAATTAATTTTTATTGTTCTTTAAGTAAAAGTTTACAAATCAGTTCAGCCTCTCACAAAAAAAATTTACATACACCTTGCTATATGCTCCTAATTACTCTCCCTCTAATGAGATAGCACAGTTCTTCCCTCCACTCTTTCTCCTCATGTCCATTCGGGAAGCTTCTGGCCCACTCTGCCCTCTTATCCCCCCTCCACACAGGAGATGCCAACATAGTCTCATGTGTCTACTTGATCCAAGAAGCTTGTTCTTCACCAGCATCATTTTCCATCCCATATTCCAGTCCAATCCCTGTCTGAAGAGTTGGCCCCGGGAACAGTTCCTGTTTGTGGCTAACAGAAGGTCTGGGGACCATGGCTTCTGGGGTCCTTCTAGTCCCAGTCTGACCATTAAGCTTGGTCTTTTTACAAGAATTTGGGGTCTGCATCCCACTGCTCTCCTGCTCCCTCAGGGGTTCGCTGTTGTGTTCCCTGTCAGGGCAGTCATTGGTTGTGGCCAGGCACCATCTAGTTCTTCTGGTCTCAGGCTGATGTAGTCTCTGGTTTATGTGGTCCTTTCTGTCTCTTAGGCTCATAATTACCTTGTGTCATTGGTGTTCTTCATTCTTACTTGCTCCAGGTGGGTTGAGACCAATTGATGCATCTTAGATGGCTGCTTGCTAGCGTTTAAGACCCCAGACGCCACTCTCCAAAGTGGGATGCTGATTTGGCTTTTACGTCGTTATTTTAGAATTGCTTATTCTCTTTTGGAGCCCTGGTGGTGCAGTGGTTAAGAGCTCGGCTGCTAACCAAAAGGTCAGCAGTTCGAATCCACCAGCTATTCCTTGGAAACCCTATGGGGCAGTTCTACTCTGTTGTATAGGGTCAATATGAGTCAGAATTGATGGCAATGGGTTGTTTTTTTTTTTCCTTTTAATGAGTCGAATGAATCAAGATTTTGTGTTACCACCTCGCTGGATATGAGCAAACCACTGCAATTGGTGTCTTGTATTGTTTACCAGTATGGAAGGCTATAACTACTAGAAAATTTGAAGTTCCACTGGGTTACATCTGAACTCTTGCTTCTCTGGTCTGGCTTATTATGGTAGGACTTGAGTAGTAGCATCCTAGAAGACACTTATTTTGGGTGAAATGCCTGGCGCTCAGAAATGACATGATTTTATTCACTCCTAAATGTTTTCAGGTGTTAGTTTTACTAAGGACAAGAGAGTGGGTATTTTACATAGGTAGATTTAAACTCCAGGGCTTTATCCTTTCAGGCTGGGTCAGTAAATCCTGCACACTGACCTTTAGGTAATAGTGTAAGGCTCGTCCATTTCCACAGGTAAGAAGCTGATGATGGAAGATGGAACTGGCCCCTGGCTTTTCTGCATAGAAAGGGAGTTTTTCATTGTGAATATACATTGTGAATAGACTTTCTTTGACGTGAACAACGCGTTCATTAGAGAAATCAAAAAATAAGTGACTTACAAGGCACTGTAGGTAAAAATGTGATGCCCTTTTTAACTGACAGGTGAAATGAAGCAAAAGAAGGTGAAGTGTAGCCCCATAGGCCACGCAGTGAGCGGCAGAAGCACACTTCGAAAAGTTTTTGATCTTTACGTCCCTGTCAACATTCTCCTTCCACATCCACAGCCAATTTTCCTTGTCTTGGCCTCACTGTTAAGCTAATTTTGCCTCTTCTGAAAATGAATTTCTGTGAAGATAGGAGAATTAGCGAGTCCTCAAAGACTGTTCTCTTTCAAAATCATTTAATTTAAAAACAAAAGAAACCTTTATGAAAGCCCTAAATAAAATGAAACATGATTAATTAAGCACGTAAACGAACCAAAGAGTTGTATAGCAATGTTAATGCTGCAATAAGCATCATAACCAATTTGTGAAACTTCACAATTTACACCACAGAATTACAAATGAGACAGAAGAATTACCTCTTTTGAAGTGATCGTGGTGCATCATGGTGTATGTGAGGCAAGTAAAGTCCAAAGACACTAGAACATAATTTAGATTTCCATCTAACATCTGAACATACTCAGAAAGGCTACAAAATGCTTTTGAAAAGAATAATTCAAGTAGACAGGGAAAACGAACACTTTCTCTAAGAAGAATAAAGTTTATATGTTCCAAAGATATTTCCAGACCAATTTTACTTTTAGAATGTTGTTCAGATAACAAACTTATTTGTGTATATACACAACGATTCTCTGCCTAAAAGCACTGTAATTAGAGACAGGACTAGATCTCCACAAAATTAGACATTCTATTTAAAAAAAAAAAAAGTTGTCTATTTCTAGGGTTAGGGTCTTTTTTTAATGAAATATATGATTTCATCTAGCAAAATTCGATCTGTAGAATTCTGCCTGGAACACAACTTCCTAGTTCCCCCGCTCCCATATGTACATACACCCTAAGATCTATGGTAATGGTCTTTTTCTCTACAACTAATTTCACATTTCCTTCTTATGGACTTTTGCTTAAATATCAGTAAAGGAACTGTTGAGAACAGAAGATACTTTAGGATCAGGAACCACTCAACAATATTTGTTCAGCTTCAGATGAATAAACTATGTTAGGAAACATCTCACGAAGAAAGGATGTAGGAAGATCTGAATGTCAGGTGTCAAGCCGTATCATATCTTCCTTAGTCGTAGGGAGAGATCAATGACAATGGCTGAGAGACCCAGAGATAGTCAGCCAGTTAGTGATTTTAGAAATCTCTGTATAAGAATGAAAATTCACAAGCCATCTAGTCACAGAACAGCTATCCAGTATTTGTCCCATAGCTACAGGAGACCAAATCATGGTCATATCCAGGAAATACCCCAAAAGCTCCTAAAATACAGAGCTTAAGAACCTTAAAATATAACCTCTAAAAACAGTATGATTCACCCTCTTTGTAGTTTCCACTGGGCTTCTGTTTCTCCTTGCCTCCTATCCACACTCTTATACCTCACTTCTGTGCACCCGCTCTCCCACGACACACACATACTTGTCTTCAGGATTCTCTGCTTGTATCTCATTCTTCAGGGGAACAAAACAGAAATGGAACGGAAGGTGAGAGAGACAAAGATATAGCAATATGTAGTAAAGATGTCCCATTTTGTATTATATTATTTATATGAAATACCCAACCACTTATTGTTGTTGTTAACTGCCATCAGGTTGGCCCCCGACTCATGGCTGACCCCACACAAAGCAGAACAAACTGGGGCCTGTCCTGAGCCATCCTCATGATTGGGTGCAGATGGAATTGTTGTGACCAACAGGATTTTCATTAGCTGATTTTTTGGAAGTAGATCATCAGGCCTTTCTTTCTAGTCCATATTAGCCTAGCAGCCCTGCTAAAACCTGTGCAGCATCATAACAACATGCAAACCTCCACTGACAGACGACGGTAGCATGGAAGACAAGTATTCCACCACCAAACCAGCAATACCTCTCCCAACCACACAAGCAACCGCAGATTTCCATTCCATTTATTCTGTGTGGATACGGAGACATCTCAACCTTCAAAAGTCTATGCATGATATTAGTTTTCATTGCTATAGGCCTATTCAATCCAAAGGTCCCTTAGTTTTACACATGAAACTAATGTTTATTATTGATTTTTACAGAAAATTGGCATTTAGATGAAGCTGAGTTCCAAGCATATTTTATAATTTTAAATCTCCTGGTCTTGTACCAAATGCAGAAAATTTTCTATTTTCCTAAATACTCCAGCTTTGAGTAGTGTGGACTCTTTCACTGTGCACGCATCTTCTATTGTGGCAGGTTGATATGCCAACCTTCTCCTGAAATACGTTTTCAATGCATAGGGTTCTCAAAATTCAAGTTCCAAGTGGGGAGCACAGGAACTTTGTATGAATACCAATTCTGAAACTAGGTCCTGTTCTATCACACTGTCTCCTGAGGTTTACATGGGCAGAACCATTAACTACGAAGTAAGGTCAGGACACTAGGAGAGATTGTTGGAAGAAGAAAAGATGTATTATTTTATTAGTTTGGCTGTGGCTATATTTCTAAAAAATTGTCCAGATAGCATTACTCTTGTGATTCCAGAGACTAAATAATATATTCGAAGCTTTTGAGAAATTAAAAAGATTCAAGTGGGTAATAATTCTTTAAAGTTCAATTTAATGCCTCTAGAGCATTTACTGTTGGATTAAGGGGACAGTTTTAATCGGTACATTTAATATACGTTGTATATTAACACATATTTCTTGAGGAGTACCATCCACACTTCACAGTCCACACATACAACACCAGCATTTGCAGGCCTTCTGATACCCCACCAGTAACTTTATCTGCAGCCTTTCACCACGCTCTTGTCTCCTATTAAACTGCTCGCTCTGTTATTAATGGAAATTAGGCAGAGGTTAGAAATTAGAAAGAGGTAACAACCTGTACATATTTTACCAAAACCCTTGGCACATTTTATCAAAATTATAAATTTACTTACTATGAATTATAAAACACAAGTTATACATTTACACATCTCACCACTCATGACACTTTAGGTAATAAGCTTCTCAAACTAAGTACTTTTTTTTCTTTTTAGCTAAAACAGAAACTAGCACAGTGTCTAGCAAATTGTAAGAAAGCAATAACGGTTTTGTTGAACTGACTTAAGGAAAGCAAGAAGTTAGTTATCAACATCCTTAAGCAGGCTATGGGGACCATGGTCTCAGGGAACATCTAGCTCAATTGGCATAACATAGTTTATAAAGAAAATGTTCTACATTCTACTTTGGTGAGTAGTGTCTGGAATCTTAAAAGTTTGTGAGTGGCCATCTAAGATACTCCACTGACCTCACCCCATCTGAAGCAAGGCAGAATGAAGAAAACTAAAGACACATGGGAAAGATTAGTCCAAAGGACTAATGGACCACAACTACCACAGCCTCCACCAGACTGAGTCCAGCACAACTAGATGGTGCCCGGCTACCACCACTGACTGCTCTGACAGGGATCACAATAGAGAGTCCTGGATAGAGCTGGAGAAAAATGTAGAACAAAATTCTAACTCAAAAAGAAAGACCAGACTTACTGACCTGACAGAGACTAAAGAAAACCCAAGAGTATGGCCTCCGGGCACCCTTGTAGCTCAGTAATGAGGTCCCTCCTGAGGTTCGCCCTTCAGCCAAAGTTTAGACAGGCCCATAAAATAAAACGAGACTAAACGGGCGCACCACCCCTGGGGTAGGAACTGGAGGGCAGGAGGGGACAGAAAAGCTGGTGATTGGAAACCCAGGGTCAAGAAGGCAGAGTGTTGACATGTGGTAGGATTAGTAACCAATATCACAAAACAATGTGTGTACTAAGTGTTTAATAAGAAGCTAGTGTGTTCTATAAACCTTCATATAAAGTGCAATTTAAAAAAAAATCCTTAAGTAGAAGTGGTCCAATATGTAACACTGTTCAACCAAATTGGTATAATGACTAACTTGCATTAACTACATTGAAGAGGTTTTATTTTATACATAAGAACTAAAACTTAAAGCACATTTCAAATGACAATATAAAGAACATCAATACAGTGTTTAAAGAGGAGGGCAAGGACGAACAGGGACCTGGATAGTGGAGTGGTCAACATAAATTACATGTAATACAAAACCTGCTAATTCCTCTTTTCTGGGGACCCCACAAAAAAAGGGGGGCTACCATACTCCAAAATTTGTCTTAATGGTCTTGCATTTTTTAAAAAAAGCAGAAAAATAGTCCATATTTGGGTAACAGTCTCTGCAGGAACAAAATTTTAAGCAGAAATGTGCAGCATTGCAAAAAATTATTCAAAAGCAAATTAGGAAAACTGTACAGGTTGAGCTACCTATTTGAGGAAAATCAGTACCTTAAAGTTGAACTTTGCAGGCTGACTAGAAAAGTTTTGTAGTTGATTTAGCAGCCATGGTACAAGAATGTGACAATTTGAATAAAAACTAGCATAAGACACATAAGGACATAAGAGGTCAACCCCACATACAACAAGTCAACAGAGAGGACCAGAATCACAGTGTTTCCCTTAGCTACACTGCCTGAGGCTTTCACTAAGAGTTTATAGGAGTGAAAAAAAAAAAAATAGAGAAGTAAATAGAATGCCTAGCTCATTCATGCTATCGTCTGCCCACCCATATATGCTTTCTTCACTGACATATGTCCAATGCCTAAAACACTGCCTGACACATAGTCAAAAAAACCTGTTGCCATCCAGTTGATCCCAACTCATAGTTACCTATGTGTTACAGAGTAAAACTGTGCTTCACAAGGTTTTCTTGGCTGTAATCTTTATGGAAGCAGGTCACCAGGCCTTTCTTTCATAGTGCCACTAGGTGGGTTCAGATTGCCACTGAATATGTTCAATAGATATACAATGGATGAATTAATTAATGAGTTATGTAATCAGTTTTATTTTTTTTTTTATTTGTTTGCTTTTGATCCATTAATTGTTGTTGTTGTTATTGTTAGGTGCCACGGAGTCAGTTCCAACTCACAGTGACCCTATGCACAACAGAATGAAACAATGCTCGGTCCTGCATGATCCTCACAATCGTTGTTGTGCTTCAGCCCATTGTCACAACCACTGTGTCAATCCATCTCATTGAGGGTCTTCCCCTTTTTCGCTGACCCTCTACTTTACCAAGCATGATGTCCTTCTCAGGGACTGATCCTTCCTGATAACATGTCCAAAGTATTTGTGATGTAGTCTTGCCGTCCTTGCTTCTAAGGAGCACTCTGGTTGCACTTCTTCCAGGACAGATTTGTTCATTCTTTTGGCAGTCCATAGTATATTCGATATTCTTCACCAACACCATAATTCAGAGGTGTCAATTCTTCTTCGGTCTTCTTTATTCATTGTCTAGCTTTTGCATTCATATGAAGCGATTCAAAACACCATGGCTTGGGTCAGGTGCATTTTAGTCCCCACGGTGACATCTTTGCTTTTTAACACTTCAAAGAAACCTCTTGTAGCTGATGTGCCCAATGCAATGCATCTTTGGATTTCTTGACTGCTGCTTCTGTGGGTGTTGATTGTGGATCCAAGTAAAATGGATCCTCGACAAACTTAATCTTTTCTCTGTTTATCATGATGTTGCTTATTGGTCTAGTTGTGAGGATTTTTGTTTTCTTTATGTTGTGGTGTAATCCGTACTGAAGGCTGTAGTCTTTGATCTTCATCAGTAAGTTCTTCAAGTCCCTTTAACTTTCAGGAAGCAAGGTTGTGTCATCTGTATAACGCAGGTTGTTAATGAGTCTTCCTCCAATCCTGATACCCTGTTCCCATTAATTGATGCCTTTGAATTATGGTGTTGGCAAAGTATATTGAATATGCCATGGACTGCCAGAAGAACAAACAAATCTATCTTGGAAGAAGTACAGCTAGAATGCTCCTTGGAAATGAGGATGGTGAGACTTTGTCTCACATACTTTGGACATGTTATCAGGAGGGACCAGTCTCTGGAGAAGGACATCATGCTTAGTAAAGTAGAGGGTCAGTGAAAAAGAAGAAGACTTCGATAAGATGGATTGACACAGTGTCTGCAACAATGGGCTCAAACATAACATTTGTGAGGATGGTGCAGGACCAAGCAGTGTTTTGTTCTGTTGTATATAGTGTCGTTACGGGTCAAATTGACTTGGTAGCACTTAACAACAGTCCCATTAAACCTATTCAGTACTTGTAGTCCATCTTCTCATCTTGACTGAAAGTGTAGACAGTTTCGAAAACTTTTTTATTCCACTTTGATGATAAAAATGCCTGTGGTAACTTCAAGCAACAAACATGGTCTCAAATAGGGTAAAATGCTAGCAGTGGGGGAAGAAGTTTCCTTCCTGCCCCCACCAGCTAGAATTGGAAAAGATGGAATATAAAAATGACAGGACTTCTTACATGGTCACTACTATCGTAGGTAATGGCATACATCCTAGAACTGGCAGATGTTTTAAAGCTGAACTTAACTTGTGCAGGTGGTTTTTTTTTTTTTTTTTGAGTTCTTTGAAGGCTCCTGTGCTAGGCTCCTTAAATTGGGACACTTGTGACCTGAGCCATGTCTCTGCTTGAGCTTCCAAACCCACCTCAGCTTCTGTCCCTGGTGGTACACCTTTCAGCCTGTTATTGCTAAGGTCTCCTTACCCTGGAAGGAAGAGTAACTCCTTGGGCAAGATTCATTTTAAAATGGCGTCCGTATGATGACCCCTGCCTCCCATACCCCTATCGACTTTCCAATTGTCTGGGGATGCGTTTTCTTTCTCTCCTCTTCTGCACAGCACTTCAGCTCTCTCCACTGTGATTCTGGTACCAGTGCTCTGGGACCCTTTAACTGCAAACTCTCCAAGCTGCCCATGAAGGGAGCTCTCAACAGCCTTGGATGGACGTGGTGTGACTCCTAGTAGACCCCTACACGGAAACTGTCCTCCCAAAACCCTTTTCCAACAGTGCTCAACCTTTGGGGTTTTAACTTGATGAAGGGTCCCTGGGAAAGAGATGCAAAAATTTTATAACCACTTCACAAATATTTTCTTTAGTAAGTTTTATCTTGATGGTCTGTGTCCACCTTTACTTTGGTTCTTGTTATCTATTGTGCCTGGGTATCTAGGCTGAAACATCCAATCTAATAGCTTGCTATATATCCACATAAATATACAGCAAGGATGGCAAATACTTTTTAGTGCCCATGTCAATTCTGATCCATTCATAGTTCCTGCCAAAGAGCATGGAATTGAGGAGGTCCAACTCAGGGCTGATAATGTCTTTATTGATTAGTGATGTCTGCCAAGAGAGTAGGAGTGGGGCTCAGCAGCACTCCTGGTGCTGGACAGGACCTGGGAGGGCAGATGTCTTTTTTGTCTTATGTGCGTCTTAAGCTCCATTTCCTGTGCCTTGTACAGTGCCTGGAATGAAGGTAATGGAAACCTTGGTGGCATAGTTAAGAGCTACAGCTGCTAACCAAAAGGTCGACAGTTCAAATCTACCAGTTGCTCCTTGAAAACAGTGTGGGGCAGTTCTACTCTGTCTTATAGGGTCACTATGAGTTGGAATTCAATCATCAGCAATGGGTTCTTAGTATAGTGCCTGGAATAAAGTAGGTGCTCAATAACTACATGATGAATATATGAACAATAGTGTGTATATGGAAATGAGTGGCTGTACACATATAGAGTTAAATTATTCACATATGTAACACTCAAATTAATTTATATATATATAAGCTAACCCTTTAATAAGTTAAATATTACAGTATAAGTTCAATTATTTTCAACTCTCTGTTTCTTATCTTCATAATAGTAATTTATAAAGCCCTGTGGCAATAATATTCCTTGAAGTATTACTAAAGATTCAAACTAGAATTAAACACAAATGACAATTATTATAATTTTATGATCCTTTGCAAAGAGCTACCTAAACAATGCCTATTCCTGGCTGGGTTGATCACATACATTTATTTAAAACATGATTTTATATAAATTTGACCAGAATTTAAAAAAACTTTGAGTATATTAATACAATATTATCTACAAAAGAAAATGGCAAAGGCAAATAGGGATACATATATTGATAACTTTGTAGCCCTAGGTACATATTAACTGATAATGCTTGGTAATTGTTCATCTTCTATTTTCCCCTATTAAATAAATAATGGGATTCATGGTCATGTTGAGCAATTGATATAGACCTGACAGACACCATTGAGATCACAATGCCACGTAAATATAAGTGTAATTACATTGTAAGAAATGAAGGAATAAGAAAGGAGATCTGTTTAAAAAATAATTAAATCTTTATCTCTAAAAAAAAAAAAATTACTCTCTTAGTTTCTTAAACAGAAAACATTTTAGGATGTGTCTACATGGAGGGCACCTTCTCATGACGGGTAAAAATTTTAAGCATTTACCTACAGAATTTTTTTGCAAATGCTGTAAATATGAGAATTTAGAAGACATCTGAGTGTTTGGCTCATTTTTTTCACTTTTCATGTGAATATTTAGCTTCTTGAAGATGTAAGCTACTGCAGAGTATTTTCAGATACCCATATTCTCAGCCTACAGCTTGTTGTTTTTGTTGTTGGTTGCTGTCAAGTTGACTCCTACTCATGGCGACCCACATACAACAGAACAAAACGTTGCTCAGTCCTGCGCCATCTTCACAATTGCTGGTATGTGCAAATCTATGGTTGTGGCCACTGTGTATTTTGAGTGCCTTCCAGCCTAGGGGTGCCTCTTCCAGCACAATATCGGACAATATTTGGTTGCGATCCATAGGGTGTTCACTGGCTACTTTTCAGACGTGGATCACTAGCCCTTTCTTTCTATTTTGTCCTAGTCTGGAAATTCTGCTGAAACCTATCTAACATGGGTGACTCTGCTGGGATCTGAAATACTGGCATACAGCTTCCAGCATCACAGCAACATGCAAGCCACCACAGTATGACAAACTGACAGATGAGTGGTGGATTCTACAGCTTACAATGGGCTTAATGAACTAACAGTAAACAGTCAAAAGGGGAGAAGCATGCAGCAGGGAGCATTCAATCTACTGGTTATAGAGGCTGGTAGAAAAATTTTGAAAGGGTACTATATCATTATGGATTTGTAAATCAGAGATAGGTGATATAAAATAATTATTTTCGGAAGTAGGTTATCTGGATCTATGCCATGGCAAGTGTTGAACCTCAGACAAAATTAATTTTTTCAACTCTGAGTTTCGGTTTTCAAATCTGTAAATGAGAAGATTAAACTCAGTAATCAATAAGGAATTTTCATAAAGTGCAAATTTAATAAAAGAAATCCTGGCTAACCGTACCAGAAAAAAAAATGAAATGCAATGTAATACAATTGAAAATACACATGCTTGGCTACATTGATTTGTGAATTGTTGTATGTGGACAAATAGGAGGAAAAATCTTATTCCCGAATGACAGAACGATGGCCAGCCAGCCCATAGAACATTCATAATGAAGACTATTGAGAGAACGTGAATGACACAGAACAAATCACCCCTACTAATGTTCAAGAGCACTTCTTCCAGTAGTTTTTGGTAGCACCATTTGTATATATGAAAACTGCTCATTTAAATAATGAGAAATTATTTTGATACATGAGTCTTTTGATACATTTTGAAATAATGAGTCCTAACTATGAACTTGGCAGAAGTACAGCTTCAGTAATGTTGATTTTCTATGTGGTAAGCCTCACCACAGCCGCCATCTTGTTAACCAATCCACAGGTGTGGAGAAATGAGCCTGGGATTTAATTTCACTTTAAGAAGACGAATACTATCGTTCGAGCGTGGTACGTGAAGCAGGTCAAGGAAATTATTTTAAAGACCACTTTCAAAATTGGAAGAAACTAGGATCTATCCTAAAATCATCCTGAACAGACAAGCTAGGCATCCTAGACTTGTATTTACATTATTTATTTAGGTATACTTCGGGCCCTGGTGGCACAGTGGTTAAGTGCTCAGCTACAAACCAAAGGGTCAGCAGTTCTAACCCACCAGTGGCTCCACAGGAGAAAGATTAAACGATCTGTTTCCATAAAGATTACAACCTTAGAAATCCTATGGGGTGGTTCTACTCTGTCCTATAAGGTCGCTATGAGTCAGAATCGATTTGAAGGCAATGGGGTTTTTTGTTTTTTGATTTAGGGAACTGTATAGTAAAATTCATGAATATCAACTCACTATTTACTCTGACCACCTGACCTGTAGTGCAGTGTCCTCATTGTTTCCATGGTCACCACTGCTCCTGCTCCCCAGACACTATTCTGTGATACACTAGCATTCCCATGTGAATGGGGAGACAGCTCTGCACAAGGAGAATCCCATTAGCCCAGATTCTGTCTATACCAGTTTATCCCGTACCTCTAGGTTAGGGGAGCCCTGGTGGCACAGTGGTTAAGAACTCAGCTGCTAATGAAAATGTCACCAGTCCATATCCACCAGCCACTCCTTGGAAACTCTACGGAACAGTTCTCTGTCCTATAGGGTCAACTTGACAGCAAAGGGGTTGGGCTCTAGGTTAGGGCCCCAGTGTGTCTCGTGATTGACGAGAAGCAATACCTTCATACATAAAACAGTTAGAAAATAAAACAAACAGATAATAAACTATCAGTTAAAAACAATGAAGGGCTAATTCAGTGTTATGGCCTATCTGTGTCTCAGAAGAATACCAGTAGGAGTAAAGATAGCTAATTGCTTAACTCTAGAGTTCAAGACTTTTGAGTGGGATGGTGCACAATGACTCCTATTATGTGGCACATATTAAGTAATATTACTCCTGAGAAGGAACTTCTTGGGATTACCATTTAAATAAAGTAACTTCTGGAAATGTTTCACAATCTAATTCCGTGCCTCAAAATGCAAAACGCCTTCCATTAAGCTTTGTGTTAAAAATAATAGAACTTTTAAAAAAAAAAAAAAAGCTAAAATTGGCACTCTTCAGCCTTCCAATATTAAGTTATTTGTGAAACGTACTTCTATGGCTCATTTGAGTTCTCTGCTGCCACTTGGTTGAGATGAACGAGCCTGGAGAGAAGGCGAGAGCACGCAGATCTCTTGCTATTACTCAACTGAAGACAGTTTCCCAGAAGGCTAGACTAACAGTGCACAACCTGTGAGGTTCTGCTGCGAAGGCTGAATCTTCACAGTGAAAAGAAACGCACATCAGGGGAATAAAATGCAAGATTGGTTTACCCAAAATTGCAGAATCCGAAAGATTACCATCCCTTTAAGTTTAAAGGCTACCCTTTCTCCTCCTACGCAGCCCTCTTTCTCCTCATAGTGAAACACTCTGAGAGGATTTTTCTCAAGGCACTTTAGTGTTCACAGTTTTCTTTCCAAAATATCATTGCCTGAGTAGGTGACGGGGCCCTGGTGGTGCACTGGTTAAGAGCTATGGCATGCTACCTACTAACCAAAAAGTCAGCAGTTCAAATCCACCAGCTATTCCTTGGAAACCCTATGGAACACTTCTACTCTGTCCTGTAGGGTCACTATGGGTCTGAATCAATTCAACGGCAATGGGTTTGGTTCTTAGTTTAAGTAGGTAACTGTGGCTTATCTTTCTTATGAAACGTGAAAGAAAATTTCATGATTTTATTTCTGAAAATCTTGTAAAATACTTAGATCTCACTAGACTCAATCAACAGTCTTGTCATACCATGAGCCTTGTGCATTTCTTGTGAAAAGAACAGCTTGGTTGAGGGCTTGAGGGAGGTTTGCTTGATACCACCATTTTCATTTTATAATCTCAGTCCTACTAATCATGCCTTGGATGACTGGGTTTCCTTTAAGATGTGCGTATTTAAAGATATAATATTTTTAAGGATCCAAATTGCAGCATACAAAAAAAAAAAAATCAAAACCTGTTGCCATCGAGTCCATTTTGACTCACAGTGACCATATAGGACAGAGAAGAACTGCCCAAAGGGTTTCCAAGGAGCGGCTGGTGGATTCAAACTGCCAACCTTTTGTATAGCAGCCAAACTCTTAACCACCATGCCGCCAGATGTCCATAGTAGACCTGATTTTCAAGTCTTCGAAGTCAATGACAGTCAATTATTTATAATCATTATGACAGGCCAACTCACAATAAATAGGGCTGAGGAAGGAATCAATCAGATCAGCAAAATTTCAATTTGGTTATTGCACTAATAATCATCTAATCATAATTTGGGTTCCTTTGGACAATTTTATCCCAAACTTAACTTGAAAAAAAAATAGCCAAAAAAAAAACAATTTAAATAGCCTACTATGAAACATCCAAATAGAGTGGTAGTTAAGCAGGGAGACTGCACGACAAAAGTGTGATTTTTGACTCCTTGGCCCTACTGTGTGACCGAGGGCAAGTTACTTAACCACTGTGTGCTTCAGAAAAATCTTCCTTCCTCTCTTCTGTAGGCTGGGGGAGGCTGGTGAGCTGGACTCAACCTGGGCCACCTCTTACCTGGTCCTGTAGGGGGCTTTTGTTATGCATAGGTCTCATTTTGGAGGCTTCAAACTTATAAAATGAGATGATTTAACATTGTTTCATTGAACTACCCATCATAATTTTCTTGAATATAATTATCTTGCATTTCTGCAGCAATTAATGCATACTACTATCACTTCTGGAAACCCTGGTGGCATAGTGGTTAAGTGCTATGGCTGCTAACCAAAGGGTCAGCAGTTCGAATCTGCCAGGCGCTTCTTAGAACCTCTATGGGGCAGTTCTACTCTGTCCTATAGGGTCACTACGAGTTGGAATCAACTCAACGGCAGTGGTTACTATCACTTATTATTTTTTCTAATTTAATTTGAAAAGTTGTAAAAAATAGTAAAAGGAATACCCATATACTACTTTCAGCAATTCTTAACACTTTGCTAAATTTTCTTCCTCTCTTCCTTTCTTCAAAATACAATATCTGTATATACATATAGATACATGCATTTTGCCGAATTCTTCAAGAGTACGTTGCAAACATCATGACCCCAAATATCCCCACATGTCTCAATAACAAGAATAGTCTCATAAATGACCACAATACAGTTATCACATTCAGTAAGTTTAACATTAATACAATTTTTCCAATAATGTTCTTTTCAGTAATTTTTTTTTTTCTGATTCAGCATCAAGTGCAAGCCCTCGCATCACATTTAGTTATATTATGGCACTTGCTACAACATGGTTTTACTAATTTTATTATTAATCAGTCTCCCACTACTAGGCTGGAAAACCTGGTGGCCTATGGTTAAGTGCTATGGCTGCAAACCAAACGGTCGGCAGTTCAAATCCACCAGGTGCTCCTTGGAAGCTATATGGGGCTGTTCTACTCTGTCCTATAGGGTCACTAAGAGTTGGGACGGCGACATGTTTGCTTGTTTGTTTGTTTTTAACTAGGCTACATTACAAACTGCTGATGGCACATGCTCTATTTTATTACTCTCTGTACTTCTGTTAATACAGCACAGCTTCTGACCCATAACTGGTGACTATTTGATGAAACGCAGGTGGAAGCTGTTTGTCAGTCTCTCCAATTATTAACTTAAGTACTGACCAAGAAATTTGATGTTGTTGTGTTTCATATTCAAAATTGTGAAAGCTAGAAACCCAAACCCAGTGCCATCGAGTCAATTCTGACTCATAGTGAACCTATAGGACAGAGTAGAGCTGCCCCATAGAGTTTCCAAGGAGCACCTGGTGCATATGAACTGCCAACCCTTTGGTTAGCAGCCGTAGCACTTAACCACTACCCATGAAAGCTGGAAGGGACTCGGAAATCATTCTGTACAAATCTTTACTCCATAGATGAGACCCCAGAGAGTAACTTGCCAGCATCACAAAGCCAGGCAGAGCCAGTGCAGGGCTGGCACCGTGTGTTCCATTATGCCATGCTGGCTATCTCAGCCACGTTCAGAATCCACTCTAAATATGTAAAAGGTAATTTTCTTGCTGAGAATCTATTAATTTGGGCAACTTTGCTAATGAAAAGAATCAGCACAATTTAAAATCTCGCACTACACTTCTCTAGTCTAAGCTCTTCACATTTAGGAAAACCAGCAGGGCGCTGAAACAACCCTTCATATCTGAGGTAGGTGTGGGTCCCCTATCACAGAGCATCAAACAACAAGCTATTTTCCATCATCGCTTGGTACATTGTGCAGTGTGTAACTGGAGTGTCAGAACATGAGTACCACAATCGACTTAACCATTAGCATTTTTCAAGACAATAGACACATTATTGGTTGGAATGGTAGCCAGTACTTTTCGACAGAGAGTCATTGAATCACCCCTTAGTGGCTTCCTCGTCCTTTTTATGTAGGCTTAATGAACAAGGTCGAACATTGGGAAAAAATGTCTTTGGAAATCCATAGGAAAACATACTTTATTCAAGCAATATAGTTTCCCATGTCTCTTCCAAAACTACTCATAAACAAAATAATACGGATTTTAAGGATTAACCCCCGACTTTAGTATAAAATATTATATAAATTTACCAGCATAAAAAGGTAGTTTTTACCTTTGAAAGGTACCCAATTCAGATGGTAGGTCACTGTTTTACCTAATAAAACTGTCCATTTCACGCATAAACTGTTAAATTACAGTTTTCCTTGTAAGAGGAACAAGAAAGCAATGTTTTTGTTTGTTTGAGATTTAAATATCAAAGAGAAAAATGCACTTCATTGCTAGAGACATGAGACAGATAAAGCCTCTAGAGTATTGCTCACTTGACAAAATTTATGCCATCGATGAAAGCAGGGGCCCGTGGCTCCTAGTGTGTTAAATGATTCTATAACGGGGAAGAAATGCGCTGTGGAGGAGAAGAACAAGACTGCTGACCAGGAGGCTAAATCATCTTTGACCATCAGAGTGGCAAAGGTAGAACATCAAATTGCTGAAACACAACGTAGTTTAAGCAAGTTTTTTTTTGTCTCTGTGTCTCTCCTTTTCCGTTAGACTGTAAGCAATTTGAGGGCAGAGATTGTGTCTTTTTACCTCTACTTCTCATGTGGGAAATACCCAATGAATGTTTGCTAGGTAAAGGAAGGAAGGAGGGAGGGAGGAAGGAGGGAGGGAGAAGGGAGGGTATTGATGATTCAAGAAACACCCTTATTAAAAATAAAATCTTTTGTCTTCTCCTGTTGCATAACTTCTCTCAAATTCCTTGGCTGGAGCCTTTTTGGGTTCTTGTGCTCCCTCATCTCCTGAGATACACTCATTCCATGAAGCATCTTCTGCCTGGCACCATCAGAAATCTCAAGTCTCATAAAATGTAACCACAAGACTTCCTTTCCAGAAACTTTTTACCACTTATCCCATTCTTCCCTAACCCATAGTATAATCTTCTTGATTGATACATGAGAAACTTGCAGTATTATATCCATAAGGAGATTTCAGGTAATTTACTAGAACTCCTTGATTTAAGAGATGAAGAAATGGAGACATAAAGAGCAAGTGATTTGTGCTCCCTCAAACATCTAGGTTATAGATGATTCAGCTCTAAAAAATAGATTTTTCCAATTCCTGATATTTTTTTAAATTAATTTCAAACTTGGAAAAAAAGCTTGCTCCCATGATGTTCCATTACCCCTAAATATACTCTAAAGAGTATATTTCCTACAAACAAAAGCTTTTCCTCCAAAGCCTCAATACAGTAATCAAAACAAAGAACTTAATATATTTCTACCAGAATCTATTCAAGCTTCACCAGTGGGCCAGGAATATTAGCAAAGCATTTTAGCAAAGGATACAATCCAGGGTAGATTTTGGTGGTCCATGTAAGTGCTATGGCTGCTAACCAAAGGGTTGGCAGTTCAAGAGTTGGAATCGACTAGACAGCACTGGGTGGTCCATATCAGTTTAATCTTATTTCAAATAGTTCCTTGGGATTTCCTTGAATTCACAACTTTGGCACTTTCAAAGACACAAACAAAAAAGCAGTTGCGTTGAGTGGACTCCAAGTCATGACACCACCATGTGTGTCACAGTAGAACAGTGCTCTATGGGTTTTCAGTAGCCTTTCTTCCAACATAGGGTTGCTACGAGTCGATGGCAATGGGTTTTTTGTTTGTTTATTTTTATTTTTTTCTTCCAAGGTGCCTCTGGGTGGACTCAAATCTCCAATTTTTCAGTTCTGACCCAAGCACATTAACTGTTGGCACCACTCAGGGACTTGTTTTAAAGATTTCAGGCCAGTTGTTTAGAAGAATGTCCCTCACATTAGGTTTGCCTGGTGTTTCGTCATGATTACATTCAGGTAATACATGTTTTGCAGGAATATCACAGATGTAGTACTGTGGTCTCATTACACCCTATCAGGTGATATACAGTTTTGATTTGCCCCAGTGGTGTAGTGGTTAAAGTGCTCAGTTGCTAAACAAAAGGTCAGCAGCTTGACCCCACCAGCTACTCTGAAGGAGAAAGATGTGGCAATCTGCTTCTGTAAAGATTTATGGCCTTGGAAACCCTATGGGACAGTTCTACTCTGTCCTATAGGGCCGCTATGAGTCTGAATCCACTCAACAGCAATGGGTTTGGTTTTTTTGGTCAGTGAAGTTTGCATCGATCACTTGATTAAGTCAGTGATCGCCAGGCTTCCTCACTGTAAAGTTACCTTTTGTCTCTAAGGGAGGTACTTTGAGAACATATCCCATTCCTCATCAAACTTTCTGCCACTCGCCTTAGCATCCATTGATGTTTCCCACCTGAATTATTACCATGATGGCCGACAAATGGTGACTTTCCTCTTCCTTATGCACTAATCAGTTGGTATTCTACAGTAAGGAAAGCTTGGCTATTATTTATTTCGATGCGAAAATTGTCCCTGATTTGGCCACCTGGTTTATATGTCCTTCTGCAATGTCCTTTTTGTTCTTTCCATGCTTCCTCATTTTCTGGCATAAGGCACCCCACATTCATGTCATGTCTCTCCTGTGCCCTCCCTAATATCACTGAATTCTCTAAGGAGTCCTGGTTCTTTTAGTGGAGCATGGGTTGTAGACACTAACCTCTGGGTGCCACGTGGGCTCGGTGGTACTGGAGTGTCACTGCTCTTCCCATTGGGCGGAGATGTTGAACACGTGCATGTGTTTGCATGCACATATACGCATACATCTCTATCTACATGTATTCCTATACGTATATATCTGTCTGTAAGTATATATAGAAAACTATGAGTTTTCACTGATACCTACTATTCCCATCTAACACCACAGGGTTCTGTTTAGTTTTCTCCCCTTCCCTATTTCTGACAGCGAGAAACCTGGCTCCTATTCTCATTTATTTGCTGAATTCCCCAGTAGACACCTGATCGCCACCACAGCCATCATGCTGATGCCCTCTTCATCACCCTGGCCTCTGATGCCCACTCCCTGCCCCAGTCCCCCCTCACTCTACCTGGGCTCCAATACCCATGCAGGGATGGTGCTGCCATTGATCTCATCTTCCATCAGGAAGCCTCCTCACCCCATTCAGGCTCCATGACTCATGGTGAGTAACACCACCAGGGCCTCCACACAGGAACCCTGCTCATCCTTCTTGACTATGTACGTGGCCTTTAGGCTCCACTGGAGCTCCAACCCATGAGGCCAGGTGACTGTCGCCCAATCTCCCCACATGTGGATTCCTTGCTTCTCCCTCTGCTACCCCTCCATCAGCCTCCTACACCCAGCACCAGGTCACCAATAGCACTGCTGCCTCTTTGCACAGAGGCTCTCCTTGCCTTGCTTAGATGCCAACACTCCTCACTGGGACTAACATGAGCACCCCCCAGAGCCTCCCTGCAGAAACCCTGCTCACCCTTACTGGGCTTCGACACCCAGCATCACTGCAGACACCATCCTCAACTTGCTCAAGTAACAATACCTCTACTGTCACCATTCTCCCCAATTGCAGATGCTTATCTTGCTGGTTGTTTTTGTTAGTTGCCATGAAATCAGCTCCAAATCATGCCAGCTCCATGTTGCTCAGTCCTACGCCATCTTCATGACTATTGGTATGTTTGAGTCCACTGTTGCAGGTATTGTGTCAAGCCATCTCACTGAGGGTCTTCCTCATTTCTGTTGACTTTTTACTAGCAAATGATCTTTCCTGATGACATACATATCCAGAGTAAGCAAGGTAAAGTCTCACCACCCTCATTTCTAAGGACCATTCTGGCTGTACTTCCTCCAGGACCGATTTGGCTGTTCTGGCAGCCCATGGTACACTCAATATTCCTCATCAACACCATAATTCGAATGCATCAATTCTTCTGTCTTCCTTTTTCGTTACCCAGCTTTCATGTATATATAAGGCAGTTGAGAAGACTGTGATTTGGGTAAGATGCACCTGATTCATCAAAACAGCATCTTTGCTTTTGAAAACCTTAAAGAGTTTTGTTTTGTTTTGTTTGCTACAGATTTGGTCAACCCAATACATCATTTCATTTTTTGACTGTGGCTTCCATGGATGTTGATTGTTGATCTAAGTAGAATGAAATATTGACAACTGCAATTTTTTTCCATCCTGCTCACCCCCAACAAATGGCTTTCAGACAGAGAAAGGAAAAGAGGAAGGGAGAGAAGAACAGATTCTGAACTTAAAGGAAGTTCAATAACCCACCTACTTTGTTTATATCTGTTAGTGTCTACACTGGTCACACATTACCAGTATGTCTCTATTAAAATCTAAATGTCTTAAAGACATGTATTCTATCTATTCACTGGACCATATCTATTCATTTAAAAGGATGCCAAACACATAGAACCTATTAATAGGTGTTCAACAACTGAATATATATATATATATCCATTACCACATACACAGCAGTTCAATTAAATTTAAACTTTACATCATATTTCAGTAGCGCCATAGATTATATATTGTGATTTATAATTAATGACTACATACATACAAGGATTTGAATGAATAAATTTAATCCAAATATATTTTATCATTTGTTCACTTCACCTTTTTGTATTCTAGCCATAAGTGCCAAAAATTATTTTCTCTTAGTAGACATTTTTAATGAAAAATCTATAGTGAATAAAATTGTTTTATTTTGAACTAAATCATTTCAACAGCCAGGGTGACACAATTGTGGCTGAAATCTATGCCTTCAAATTGACAATAAAATGTCTCTCTCTTTTTTTTTTTTTTTTTTAGTGATTTGATGTGAAATGGCTATAACCTTCCATTATAATACTGGACATTTAAAACAAATTTCATCTATGTCTCAGTTTTAGCAAAACTGAAGGAAAATCTGTTCTTACAATAAGCCCATAATGAGGGAGTAAAAAAATTTAAATAGTCAATGCCAAATATTAGATGCCTTCTCAATATAAGCAATATTGTTTTTATTTCATAATTGAGTATCTTCTAAAGTCTCTGTTTGGCCATGATTTATTCTAATAGTGAGATTTTGCTATGGTTTCCATTGGTTTGTGACCACCTAAATATTATGAATGCCTCATAAACGATGCACTGTATATACACGTGGAAAATAACAGAGACAGGTTACCTGTTTTACTATTCAGCTTTGGGGTTATTGGATATTTTACAAACCAGAAAAGGGGGCAGAGCTGGGAATTGGTGGAGGGAAAACGGACAGTTTCCATCTATCTCCCATCATAGGGAGGTTGTTTTACGCTAAGTTAGATCCAGGAACTAAGCTTTGGAGAGGATTGATACCATCATCTAATGCTATGATTTGCACTGCAGTGGCTTTACTGAAACAGAACTTTTCTGAATACACAGATCTCTCTTTCAACAGGCACCTTTGTCTTTAGGTTTCAGACAGACACTACCTTCATTGTGTGGGTCTGGATGAAGAGTGTCTTACAATCTTTTCACCCTGCAAACTTTCCATAAGTTTGAAACTTTGAGAGGTCGGGCCCCTCCTGGCTAAGATCCTGTCCAACTAGAGAAAGCAATCGAGTTAGATTTAGTTTCCTTCACATGCAAATGGTCCTGGATTTTAATACCTTTCTTCTGGAAATGGGGCTCTTATTAATTCGACAATGCCCCATGATTTTCACCATATTTATCAGCCACAATTCCCTAGCTACTCTCTTCTTTAAAACAGGTCCCTGCATCTTCCAACCTTCCTCTTGTGGTTCTCTGTTATAAAGTAGCCTATGACAACGCATATTGTGATTCTAATCAGATTAGCACTATCTTTATTTCTGTGACTTATTTACACTAATTAAAGCTAGTAAAATTTCCACTGCTAATTTACTTCACAAAGCAGCTCATCCTTGCCAGGCTTCATCTCCCTTGCCTCCTGCACATAGTCAAACAGAACCTGAAACCTGCAGGGGACTCACTGAAATCCCCATTCTAGAAGCAGCAGCTACGCCCATCTCAACCAAGGACGACTTTTCATCTCTTCAGAAGCTTCTTTCTATAATGACAGCCGCCAGGACAATTACCACTAAGAAACTAGTCTGTCACTCAGCACCTAAGGCAATTTGGGCTTGCAATAATTCAGTTTTGGGGGGTCCAATCCCATATCCATGATTTCAACAAAATAATCATTGTAACTAACAAACTTCTCAGCTCAAGGAGAAAAATAAGGAGTCTCGTTTGCATGGTCTACATAAAATTGAATTAATTGGTTTGTTTAGCTAAAAAGTCTATCAAAGTGCTCCTATAAAACTAACTGTTGTCTATATATTCTGAGATAAGCATTGGTCAACTGGCTCCAATTTATAAATGGGTTGTATTTCAAAAATATTTTTTTTTCCAAAATATATGTAAATGGTGGTTGGTTTTCCTAGTTTGCCCAAACAGTGTATCTAGTCCATGACTACTGGCCGAAAATACTAAAATGACTCACTAACATGACGCCTTGGGAAAAGGCCAATTCTAATTAGAGGACTGAGGCCCAGAATACTCAGTTTCATTTTTCTCAAGCCCACCCATTTGCTGAAATATCCCAAATGTTTTCGTAACGGCAGTAGCAGCAGGTATGCTGATGCAGGGGGTGGCCTACATCACAGAGAGAAAAAGGCAGTAATGAATTAATTATGACTATTACGGATTTGGAAATAAAGCTTTGTTTCTCATCAAAAACCTAGCAACTGCTCGTACATTTTTTTTTTTCCCCCAGAAAACACTTGTGAGAATTGGCTGTTTATACATGAGTCATGTATCCCGAGGTCAGGATGCCCTGATGTCCACACTTAGTCATGTAAAGAACATCCTCTCTTTAATGTGCCCCAGATTTGATGTATGAACTACTAAGATCCCCAAGTTTACCCTCTTCTAAAAGGAAATCGCAGTAACTTAGGAAGGGATGGGAATGGAGTCCCAATGGCTATTATGGAGGAAATGCTTTGGGTTCTTCTGGCTTTCTCAAAGTTTTGTGACCCGGAGGAAACAAAAGGGAGCCATTTTATGTCCCTATATACTGAGTGACTAGCATTGGCTAACGTCCTAGAGGTCTTCCAAGTAAGACATGGGGGTCGAGCGGGTTGGTAATGTTTCAAAGTAAGTGTTCGTCTCCACAGACTTGTGCATTGAGATAGCTGGTTTGTTCAGGTTCGGTTTGGCTCTCACCTGAAAACCTGGTTAATCTGACACCTGAAACAGCACCTGCAAGTTGTTGAAAACTGTGGTGGGTTGATGCCAGTAATGCCTTCAGTTTGTTCATTTGTCCCTGTAACCAGCTTACATAAAACCCAAACCAAACCCGCTGCCAGTGAGTTGATGCCAAATCATAGTGACCCTACAGGACAGAGTAGAACTGCCCCATGGGGTTTCCAAGCAACCACTGGTGGATTTGAACTGCCGACCTTTTGCTTAGCAGCTGAACGCTGAAATCTTAAACACTGCTCCATGAGGGCTCCCCAGCTTACACACGACTCACCGATTTGACTCTGGACTTGTGCCTGTGACTTGCTTTAATCAAAAGGACATTAGCAAAGATGACAGAAGAAGAAATTTGAGAAGTTTGGCCCTCCTGCTGTCCTTGGCTCCCTGTGTCATGTGCACAAGCTCAGGCCAGCCAGACTGATGGATGAGGAGTGATATAATGGCAAGGCTGCCATTGCCCCAGCTGACAGCCAGCCAATGCCCAGGTGACTGGCAGCTGACTACAGACACATGGCTGAGCCCAGCTGAGATGAGGAGAAGAATTGCCCAGCTAAGCACAACCTAATTTGCCAACCCACAGAACCATGAGCTAAAGAACTAGTTGTTGTTTCAAGTCACTAATTCTGAGGCAGTTTGTTATGCAGCAAAAGCTGGTCTAAGAACCAAAACTATGACTCTAAACACATTTACAGAATTATAAAGGTAAAGATGAGCTGCTGTTTTTCTTCATAATTTTTTTCAAAGAATATATATTAAGTCACGCCATTTTTTTTTTTTTTTTTTTTATAGTGGAAAAAAAATTTTTTTTTTTATAGTGGAAGGCCTAGTACTAGGATAATGCTTTGTTTTCACTCTCAATGTTGGCTTCTAAGCAATTTTAAAAAAGAAGCATGAAGAAGGAAGACTTTCACTCCCCAATTTCAAAACTGACTATAAGGCTACATGAATTAGACAGCACGGCTGATGTAGAGATAGGAATATAGATCAATGGAACAGAATGAAAAGTTCAGAAATAAACCCTTATGTTTCCAGTCAATTGATTTTTAGCAAAGGAGCCCAAGAAATCCAATGTGGAAAGAATCATCTTTTTAATCAATGGTGCTAGAATATTTGAATATCTATATGCAAAAAACTAACAAAAATCTGATGTTAGATCCTTACCTGACACCAATACAGAAAATTCAACTCAAAAATGGATCGCGAGAGTCTCCGTTTAGGGTGATGAAGTTTCATAAATAGAGTTATTGTGGATGTAATTAACTGCCACTGACTTGTACACTTAAAAATGGTTAAAATGGCAAGTTTTATGTTACATATATTTTACCACAATTTTTTTTTTTTTTAAATTATAGATCTAAGAGCTAAACTATAAAACTTCCAGCAGGAAAATCTCTGTGACATTAGGTTAGGAGAATATTTCTCAGATGCCGTACTAAATTATGATCCATAAAAAGAAAAACTGGTAATTTGGACTTCAACAAAATTTAAAAAATACAATAAAATAAAACTTGTTCTTCAAAAGACACTTAAATTTAAAAAAAAAGCCACTGAAGGGTAAAAATATTTGCAAATCATGTATCTGAGAAATCATATATCTAAGAAATCATGTATCTGATATATCTGGACTTGTACCCAGAATATATAAAGAGCAACTATAACTCAATAATAAAGTGACAAACAATCCAATTAAAAAATGGGCAAAGGATTTGAGTAGGTGTTCATAGACATACATAAATGGTTGCTACGAGTTGAAATTGACTGAATGGCAATGGGTTTGGTTTTTGTTTACATACACACACACACATACATATACACACATATATGTGTACAGAATTGGCCAATAAGCACATGAAAGAATGTTGAACATCATTAGCCATTGTTGTTGTTGCTGTTAGGTGCCATTGAATTGATTTTGACTCACAGGGACCCCATGTGACAGAGTAGAACTTCCCCATAGTGTTTCCTAAGTTGTAATCTTTACGGAAGCAACTCACCAGGTCTTCATTCCATGCAGCTGCTGCAGGGGTTCAGACCGCCAACCTTTCAGTTAGCAGCCAAGCACTTAACCACCTGTGCCACCAGGATCATAAACAAAACAAAACAAAAACAAAACAAAAACAAAACCCTTTGCCATCGAGTCGATTCCGACTCATAGTGACCCTATATAAAAATACAGGGAACTGCAAATCAAAGCTACAAAGATATCCCACTTCATGTTCACACAGGCTAGCTGTAATCAGATACACAGGTGTTGGCAAGGACGTGGAGAAACTGGAACCCTAATCCATTGCCTGTGGGAATGATGCAGCCATTTCATAAAACAGTTTCTTACCTTCCTAAAAAGTTAAACATAAAGTTTGCACATGAGAGCAATTTTATTCTTAGATGTCTACCCAGAAGAAACGAAAACCTATATTCTCACTAAGACTTGTACACAAATGTTGACAACAGCATTAGTCATCGGAGCCAAAAATCAGAAACAACCTAAATGCCTATCAACTGGTGAATAGATTTTTTTTAATGTGGTTTACAGTGGAATACTATACAGCAATAAAAAGGAACAACTGCTGATACACGGTACAACATACAAGACCCTCAAAGGCATTATGCAAGCAAAAGGTACACTCAAAAAAGACCACATAATGTATAACTTGGTTTATATAAAAAAAAAAAATTTTTTTAAGCCAATCTATAAAAAATTTTTTTTTTTTTTTTATAGAGCTGAAGACAGCCATTGCTTGCCTGGGACGGCGATGGGAGAAGGGACTGACTGTAAATGGGTGCAGGAGAAATTTGGGGTGATGGGAACATCCTAAAACTGGATTGTAGCGATGGTTACACAGTTCTATGAATTCACTGGTTTGTAATTTGTATGCTTACAACAGGTGTATTTTCAAGTAAGTAAACAATACCTTAATAAAGTTTAACTGATGAAAACAAACATTGGAGTCCCTCCTGAAAGAGGAAATAAAATTGATAAATGCATGAAGAATTAAGATTTTGAATTCGACTCTATCTAAAATGTAGTTTTTTTAAAAAACTAACCCACTGTTAGGGCTCTGTGCCTGTGTGTATTAATGATTGACGCGGTGAAATGATAACACTATTCTTTTCTTTGGCATTTGTTAGGAAAGTGAACACTTTCATAACGCAATCATTCTAAGCAGGGGCGTTGGACGGCTGGGAGGACGGCGGGAGGGCAGAATGATGCATGCGTAGCAGGGCCCTGGGCTGACACAGGTTGTAACCGTGGCTGTGAAGTCTCTTTCCCCATCCCAGCTCCACTGCCCATTCTGTCAGGGCCCGCCACCCTGCCTCCATGTGGTCAGTCCCCTGGTCTGTCCAGACACCCAGCTTCAGGCTCGCAAAAGGAATGGGAAGGTGGTCCTGGAGGAGCATCTGGTTTGCTTTTGCAGATTGGGTCCAGTTGTTTGAAAACATATTGTCTTAAATGAAGCGTGCTATTTATCACATTTTACTATCTTTCTGTAGAAATTTGAGGAGGAGAAAAACATGAACCCATTTTCCTGATTTAATTTTACTCTCTCAGTTTGAGAAAAACACTTTCATTACCTTACAAAGGAAAAAAAGACTGCAACAAATTTTTGTTTAACTCCATCCATAAGAAGATGCATTGTTGTGATAAATTAAGTCTGGCAAGGATTAAGGAAAATTTCTCCACGTAAGTGATTCTGCAGCTTAGGAAACATCCATAGGTCAGGGAAACCATCCCTCTGCCAGAGACGGACTGTGCTTAGACCACACCCAGGCAAATGAAAGTTTATTCTATTTTTAAAGGTTTCCAGGGAAGAGAATCATAAGAATTTTTGCCCCTTAAGGTATTTAGTCTGTCTGAGAATTCCATTTTACACAGGAATATCATAGACACAGAGAATATAATCATCTGGCCTGCCAGGCCCAAGGATTTTTTTTTTTTTTCTTTTAATTATTATCTTTCTGAAATGCAGAAGACAAAGTAGAGGATAAAATCATGCACTGTGTCTGGTGTGTTTCTGATTAATGAAACAGGCCCTTATATTTTACTAAGGTTAAGTAAGCAAGCGTAGCCGAGAAGCTGAGAGTTTGCGTTTTAATTTGGGGAATTTAAACAAAAATAAAGCTGCTGAACACAAAGAAGTTAAAGCCAAGCTCTGTTTTCCCTAGAATTCTACCATCCTTTTTCCCAGCTGTTACACTGAAGAAACTGTGGTTCAGCTGCTGAGGGATCGCCTCACAACTTTAAAGTATTTATGGGGCGTTCTCAATTATTATTCTC